>NC_084843.1:60570473-61251103 GCF_033115175.1 Lepus europaeus | reverse complement strand
CTCACTGGTCAAAGTGATCAATTTCAGTTCACAGTTGATCATAATGATAGGTCTAAGAGTCAAAGGGATCACATAAACAAGACTAGTGTCTGCTTATAGTAAGAGAATGATCCAACATGGGAAGCGGGATACACAGCAGACTCATAGAATGGCAGATGTCCTAAACAGCACTCTGGCCTCAGAATCAGCCCTTAAGGCATTTGGATCTGGCTGAAGCGCCCATGAGTGTATTATAGGCATGGAAAGCCAAGACACTCTGGCAAAAAAAAAAAAAAAAAACACCTAAATGAAAGATCTCTTTTTTTTTTTTTTTTTTTTTTTTGACAGGAAGAGTTAGACAGAGAGAGAGACAAAGAAAGGTCTTCCTTTTTCCGTTGGTTCACCCCCCAAGTGGCCGCTACGGCCGGCACACTGCGCCCGATCTGAAGCCAGGGGCCAGGTGCTTCCTCCTGGTCCCCCATGTGGGTGCAGGGCCCAAGGACTTGGGCCATCCTTCACTGCCTTCCCAGGCCACAGCAGAGAGCTGGACTGGAAGAGGAGCAACCGGGACAGAATTCAGCACCCTGCCTGGGACTAGAACCCAGAGTGCTGGCGCCGCAGGCAGAGGATTAGCCTAGTGAGCCGCGGCACAGGCCTAAATGAAAGATCTCTGTGAGTGAGATCCCAGTGGAAAGAACATGCCATCCAAGAAGGAGGTACCTTTCTCTGAAGGGAGGAGAGAACTTCCACTTTGACTATGACCTTGTCTAAATAAGGTCGGAGTGGTGAACTCAAAAGGCTTCCATAGCCTTGGCAACTCATGACAAGAGCCTCACGTGATCACTGACGTCATAAACAAGAGTGTCAATTTGTTAAGTCAACAACAGAGGTCACTGTGCACTTACTCCTCATATAGGACCTCTGTCCTTAATGTGTTGTTCAATGTGAATTAATGCTATAACTAGTACTCAAACAGTATTTTACACTTTGTGTTTCTGTGTGGGTGCAAACTGATGAAATCTTTATTTAATATAAACTAAATTGATCTCTGTATATAAAGAGAATTGAAAATGAATCTTGATGTGAATGGAATGGAAGAGGGAGCAAGAGAGGGGAGGGTTGTGGGTGGGAGGGAAGTTATGGGGGGGGAAGCCATTGTAATCCATAAGCTGTTATTTGGAAATTTATATTTATTAAATGAAAGTTTAAAAAAAGAATATGCCAAAATGACAGTTTATTTTTCACTTGGATACAAGTCAGCATCCAGAATAACAAATCAACATCCCCCAGCAGATTGTATTCCTTAGCAAGCAGGCACACAGTTTATGATCAGTATATATTTGTCAAATTGATTTGTAAAACAATAAATAAATTTTATAACAAAATTTAAATTGCAAAAAAATTGAAATATTTGCTTGTTCTCTTAGTTCTTATAATTAATATAATGTTCTTGTGGGAAGGAAAATTCTTAACATTTTAACAATATAGTGTACCATTGATCTTTATTAATGGGATCTCAGCGTTACGTTAGTCTGAAAGACAGTGATGGGTTTTGTTTAAATCAGAGTGATATATGATGATGTGTCTGATCAAAATGGGAATAATAACTGATTTGTTGAATGCTCTTCCCATGGAAAACTCTTTAGGATATTAGCACACATGCATTGTCTCTCATTCTCACAACCACCCCGTTAATACAAAAAGTTCTGTTCCCATTTTATCAAAAGAAACTGAGTCAGAAGGGCTGAGTAGCTTGCCCAGATAGACATGACCAGTAATTTCTGCATTTGAAAAGGTCTTTCCTGACCACAGTCTTTTGCTCTTTCTACTTCATCATGCTATTATATGCTCAAAGATTACTCAACAAATTAGGAACATATAAGGGCATTGCATTTTTTTATTTCCTCATCTTTATTTCTTGGAAATGTTGTTTTTTATTTAAAGACAGTTTTTATTTAATAAATATAAATTTCATAAGTATAGCTTTTGGAATATAGCAGTTCTTCCCAACAATACCCACCCTCCCACCACCACTCCCGTCCCACCTCCTACTCCCTCTCCCATCCCATTCTTCATTAAGATTAATTTTAATTAACTTTATATACAGAAGACCAACTCTGTACTAAGTAAAGATTACAATAGTTTGCACCCACACAGACACACAAAGCATAAAGTACCGTTTGAAGACAAGTTTTACTGTTAATTCTCATAGTACAGCTCATTAAGGACAGAAGTCCTCCATGGGGAGCAAGTGCACAGTGACTCCTGTTGTTGATTTAACAATTGACCCTCTTGTTTATGACGTCAGTAATCACCTGAGGCTCTTGTCATGAGCTGCCAAGGCTATGGAAGCCTCTTGAGTCCCCAGACTCCGTCAGTATTTAGATAAGGCCAAAAGCAAAGTGGAAGTTCTCTCCTCCCTTCAGAGAAAGGTACCTCCTTCTTTGATGCCCCATTCTTTCCGTTGGGATCTCACTCACAGAGATCTTTCATGTAGGCCATTTTCTGCCACAGTGTCTTGGCTTTCCAAGGGCATTGCATTTAATGAAATAGATTACTGATGAGGTAAAATTCTTGGACAAATACATGATTTAAACTGTTTATAAAACACCTTTAGCATTTCAGTAGCAAAACACAATAGGCATTTGTTTATTCACTCCCATAAAATTTAAAATGAGTGATGGATAAACAGTCTCCAAGCATTTATTCAGGGACTGAGGCTCTTTACTTCTTGTGACACTGCCAACCTCATGTGGCTTCCCAGATAGAAAGAGCTTAGAGAACCATACTTGGATGGTTTTTATGGGCAAAGCCTAACGTGACATATGACTTGCACTTGCATTCTGGTGGCTAGAACTGGGCTCTGTAACCATATATCATCCCAGAGCAGATTGTGGAATAAAGTCTGCTGGTACCCAGGAAGAAGAGGAAATGAGTTAGGGAAACAGCTGGCCAGTCTCTGTCATAGCATCCTTCATATTTACACTGTACTGTTTAAACCGTATAGGCAAATAGTAAATAAGAGTTGTTATTCTTACTTTTCTATATTCTTTCACTTTGTAATGTTTTTCTGGATGGGGATTTGATTCTGTTTTAGGTCCAGAGCATCATTCGCTCCCAAACCAGCATGGGGATGCGTCACCGGGACCGCTCTACCACTGGTAACACCCTCAAGTCTGGCTTGTGTTCAGCCCTCACAACCTACTTTTTTGGAGCTGATCTCAAGGGGAAGCTGACAATCAAGAACTTCCTCGAATTTCAGCGTAAACTTCAGCATGATGTTCTGAAGCTAGAGGTAGGTGATCCTGAGACTTCAGGAGATCTATCACGTATACACTTAGGAGGGCCTGTGCTATAGGCATTCACTCGTCTCCCTCCTGCTGTGCAGCCTGATTGGTTTGAACCTTATCAGTGACAGCAGGTAGGTAATAACACGTTCTGTGAAAATGTCAAGGAGTAATGAGACTCTGGAACGGGGAGCCAACAGCGTCTAAATTGAAAAGCTTAGATGCCTTTGGATGCCCTGGCTGAGGGAAGAGGTTCCGGGGGCTGAGCGGTCCTCAGCCTGAGCAGATCTCCCCGGTTTTGTTAATGTGTGAAAGACACTAGAAGGTGATGGGGGTGAGGGGATTGGGGAATAATGTGTAAGCCTTGCTATCAACGTTTATGAATACCAACAGCTGGAAACACAAAATGTCAGAATATGTATGCTTGAAGTTGGAAAGGGATCTTCCTATGTTTGGGGAATGATGAAATTACTTTTCCACTTTTAGACCTTCATGCTAAAAGCTCTTTAAGAGGATTAGTATTTTCAGTATTTTTCCCCATGTGTGTTGAATTAAGTACATTTGGGGTTAATTGGCTGTTGGTTCTGTTCAATTCAAAACATTCAGCAACTGCATCTATGTGTATATACATTTCTGTCTGGACACAAAAAATGAGGTTTTTAATTTATTGATATTTTAAAATATTCTCTTTACGTGGGTATTTTTCAACCTCTTCTTTTGTTTCAATAGATGCCCTACTTTAATACTGTTTGAAATTTCCATTATGTACTGTGACTAAAAACACCAGAAAACATTGGAAGAAAGTGCTACTTTGTCTTGTTTTTAAAGATTTATTTTATTTACTTAAAACGCAGAATTACAGAGTGAGCTTCCATCCGCTGGTTGACTCCCCAAATAGCCATAACAGCCGGAGCTGGGCCAGGCCAAAGCCCGGAGCCAGGAGCTTCCTTTGGGTCTTCCACACGGGTCAAGGGTCAAACCCTTGGGCCATCTTCTGCTTCCTTCCCAGGCACATTAACAGGGAGCTGGATGGAAAGTGGAGCAGCCAGCCAGGTCTTGAACTAGTACCCATGTGGCTGTGCTAGTGCTGCAGGCGGCGGCTTTACCAACTACACCACAGTGCCGCCCCTCTAGTTTGTTTTTAAAACATGCATTTCACTTTGTTATCTGCTCTTCCTTCTTTCCCTGAGATTCTGATCACACCTTTTCCACCCACCTGACTGAGTTCAGACAGTTCGAAAAATCACAGCCAAATTCCAGTTATCCATAAGAATGCTGTTCTGTGTTCACACTCTAGGAGAAAAGCAGAAAGACGAGTAATAGGAAGGGTCAGATCAAACCTTAAATGTGCTTTTGTAATTGATTTTTGAAAATGATATAATTTATACTCAAGGGGCTGGTGCTGTGGCATAATGGGTAAAGCTGCTGCCTGCAGTGCTGGCATCCCATATGGGCGCCAGTTTGAGTCCCGGCTGCTCCTCTTCTGAGCCAGCTCTCTGCTATGGCCTCGGAAAGCAGTAGAGGATGTAGAGCAAGTCCTTGGGCCCCTGCAACCACATGGGAGACTTGGAAGAAACTCCTGGCTCCTGGCTTTGGATTGGCGCAGCTCCAGCCGTTGCAGCCAATTGGGGAGTGAACCAGCAGATAGAAGACTCTCTCTCTCTCTCTCTCCTTCTCCTCTCTCTATATAACTCTGACTTTCAAATAAATAAATCTTTAAAAAATAATTTAAGAATTTACCTCAAAAAATAACTCAAATAATGGAGCTCTGCAGTTGTTCCAGAGCTTCTTGTGCAGGCGCTTGTAGCCTCCTGATGGTGGCAGGTGCTGCGTGGATACGGAAGTCAGTGAATGCTGCCTGCGTTGAGCAGCTCCACAGCTCCCCGTCCCAGTTCCCTCGGCGCTGGCCTGTAGGTAACTTCCTCTGTCTAGTGCAGACCCGAAGCTAAGGAAGCATCAGGAAAGGAGGCCAGGTGGGTGCGTTTCAGCAGCTTGTCTCCGCTGCGTGCAGAGCAGTGTGATACATCAGCCTCGCTAACTGTTCCAAAAGAATTCAACAATAATTGAGGCAAACCCGATTATTGGGTCAGCTCTTCATTAACCACAAGAGTAATCATAAAGCAACCAGAAAACCTCAGTTTCCTAGTATTCTAGTTAGCTGAAGCTTTGTTTTTGTCTAGTTATACACAGAGAGCTTTCTCTCCAGGATAACCACCGTACTCTGGTTCTTGCCAGTTACCTTGCCACAGTAAACCATAGCAGATAATCAGCCTCAAAATAAAAGCTTACCGGAGCCAGCACTGTGGCCCAGTGAGATAAACCACAGTCTGCGGTGCCAGCACCCCATATGGCACTGGTTCAAGTCCCAGTTGCTCTACTTCCAATCCAGCTCCCTGCTAATGCACCTGGGAAAGCAGCAGAAGATGGCCCAAATCCTTGGGTCCCTGCCACCCACTTGGGAGACCTGGAGGAGGCTCCTGGATCCTGGCTTCAGCCTGGTCCAGCCATGGTCTTAGTGTGGTCCCATCTGGGGAGTGAACCAGCAGATGGATGATCTCTCTCTCTCCCTCTCTCTGTATCTATCTCTATCTCTCTCTCTCACTTTGACCTTCAGATAAATAAAAATAGATCTTTAAAAAAAAAATAAAAGTTCACAGAATGATTATATGTCTAACAGCATTGAAGCATTAGGCTTTTAGAAGTTTATTTAGAAATGTTAATGTTATCACATTATCTGAAATACTTGATACCAGCATTTCAGATTTCAGATTGCTTGGGATTTTGGAATATCTGCATATACATGATGAGATATATTGGAGATGGGACTCAGGTCTAAACATGAAATTCATTTAGGTTTCATGTATACTTTACACACATTACCTGAAGGTAATTTTATGTAATATTTTTAGTGCACTTGCATTTTGACTCCAACCCATCACAGGCAATCAGGTGTGGAGTTTTCCACTTCTTTTGTCACATCAGTGCTCAACAAGTTTGGGATTTTGGAGCATTTTAGATTCTAGTTTGTGTGTGTGTTTTGAAAGACAGTGATATGGCTGGCGCCGCGGCTCACTAGGCTAATCCTCCGCCTTGTGGCTCCGGCACACCGGGTTCTACTCCCGGTCGGGGCGCCAGATCCTGTCCCGGTTGCCCCTCTTCCAGTCCAGCTCTCTGCTGTGGCCCGGGAGTGCAGTGGAGGATGGCCCAAGTGCTTGGGCCCTGCCACACGCATGGGAGACCAGGAGAAGCACCTGGCTCCCGGCTTTGGATCAACGCGGTGCACCGGCTGCAGTGTGCCTGCCACAGCGGCCATTGGAGGGTGAACCAACAGCCAAAGGAAGACCTTTCTCTCTGTCTCTCTCTCTCTCTCACTGTCCACTCTGCCTGTCAAAAAAAAAAAAAAAAAAAAAAAGACAGTGACAGAGAGGGAGACAGAGGAAGAGATCTTCTAACTACTACTCCAAACTCAAATGGCCACAACAGCCAGGATGGCCCAGGCTGAAGCCAGGAACCAGGAATTCCATCTGGGTCTCCCACATGGGTGGCAGGAGCCCAAGCACTTGGGCCATCTTCAGCTGCTTTCCCAGGCACACTAATAGGGAGCTGATTTGGAAGCAGGGCTGCTGGGAGTCTAACTGATGCTCTGATATGGTATGCCAGCATCAGCATTGATAGTGCCACAATGCAGGCCCCAGGTTATAGGGTTTGGGGTTAGAAATGTTTAACCTATATTTTCACTCTAAGGAAATTGTGTTTTGTTCATTGATTTATGTTGGACTGGGTTTTTTTTATATAAAATACAGGGATACTTGAAAATGTGGAAAAATGGATATGAAAATTTAAGAAATTTTGGAATTTTTGTGTTTTTTCGTAATATGCAGTTTTCATGTACTTTTTGAAGTTTATGTAAGGATTTCAAAGTTCTTACACCAAAACAAACATCTTTTAATTCAGTTTTCCATGGACTTTTTGAAGTGCTCTTAAAGATGCTACAATAAAAAATACATATGTAAGTATACAAACTTAACTTTGTGAAGTTTGCATTCTTATAGGAATATTCCCATATATTTCTCAGAGTATAAAAGGAGTAGGTCTTGTCCAATAATTGCTGTGTAAGAGTTGTGGTGTATTCTGCTTCAGGTCGTATGCCATGGTCCCCAAGTATGCATACCCAGACTGGCCATCTTTGGAAACATTATAGCATCATCCAACAGTATCAATTATTTAACTTATAAATTATATAATTACAATTTAACCTAGAGATCCATAAGATGTAGTTACAGACTAAAGCACACAGTAGGATAGTACTTTTAACAAACTTTGAAGAGCAAATATGAGGTCAACCAACAGGCTGAGTAGGTGCTATTCTGACCACAATGTGGCCCAGTTCTCATTCCAGGAGTTTAGAGATAGTCCATAGGATTTTTACCTTATATTCTGAGATCAACTACAACTGAAAACTACTAACTTACTATATAGATTGCCAATGAGGTAAAAAGTTACATAGCAGATGAGAGATTTTATACATGTGTCATTTGCACATAGCCTACATCCACATGCAGAAGAAAAAAGAAGTAAAAGGCAGTTTATCTAAGATACTTATTCTAGAAGGCTCCCTTATGTTTGACATTGATTTAGGATTACCTGTAAGCATTTGACCAAGACACTCTAATTTCCAGTAAACAACTCTTCATATGAGAGGACTTATAAACTCTTTTTTGAAACAAACTAACATAATCATAATAAATAGTAAGCGTTCTGTAAGTGGTTATTAATCCTGAATTCTTTCTAAGTAATGGCATAAGTCTAGTGAATATGTACTTGTGTATCCATAGATCCTTATTTAAATTCTCATCATTCAGTACTATGTCTTCCCAACTAGATTTGTATTTCTTTGAAGAAGTAGAAATAGCAGAAAAAGGGGCAGCGCCGCGGCTCACTAGGCTAATCCTCCACCTGCGGCGCTGGTACCCTGGGTTCTAGTCCCGGTTGCCCATCTTCCTGTCCAGCTCTCTGCTGTGGCCTGGGAGTGCAGTGTAGGATGGCCCAAGTGCTTGGGCCTTGCACCCGCATGGGCGACCAGGAGGAAGCACCTGGCTCCTGGCTTCGGATAGGCACAGCGTAGCATCCGTTTGAGGGGTGAACCAACAGAAGGAAGACCTTTGTCTCTTGTCTCTCTCACTGTCTAACTCTGCCTGTCGAAAAAAGAAAAGAAATAGCAGAAAAAGCATAATCTTTAGTGCTAATGATACCTTGGTTAAAATTTTGGTTCTGTCATTCACTGGCTGTGTAACATTCGATGTGTCTTGGAGTCTGAGTTCTCATTTGTAAAACAGAGCAGTTGGCCGGCGCCGTGGCTTAACAGGCTAATCCGCCTTGCGGTGCCAGCACACCAGGTTCTAGTCCCGGTCGGGGCACCGGATTCTATCCCGGTTTCCCCTCTTCCAGGCCAGCTTTCTGCTATGGCCCGGGAAGGCAGTGCAGGATGGCCCAAGTCTTTGGGCCCTGCACCCACATGGGAGACCAGAAGAAACACCTGGCTCCTGGCTTTGGATCAGCACGATGCGCTGGCCGCAGCGGCCATTGGAGGGTGAACCAACGGCAAAAAGGAAGACCTTTCTCTCTGTCTCTCTCTCTCTCTCACTATCCACTCTGCCTGTCAAAAAAAAAAAAAAAAAAAAAAACACAGAGCAGTGTTTGAGATGACCTTTGTTAGGGGCTGAATTTATTCCCCCCAAATTCCCATGTTGAATCTGAAATCACAGGACCTCAGAATGTGAATGTATTTGGAAGTAGGGCCTTTAAAAGGTAATGAAGTGAAATCGAGGCCATCGAGGTAGGCCATAATCCAAGCTGACAGTTGTCCTTATAGGAAGAGGAAATTTGGACGTGCAGAAATACAGGATATAAATGTACAGCGGGAAGTGTGAAGAGGCAGCCGGAGGGCTGCCATCTGTAATCCAGGGAGAGAGGCCTCAGAGGAAACCAGCGCTGCTGTCACCTTGTCCTGGAGCACCGCCTCCAGAACCCTGGAGAAGTGAGCGCTGTGTAGTCTGCCCTCCCAGTCTGTGTGCTTATGGCAGCACTGTCAGACTAACGCTGTGTTCCTTCCTCACGCCGGTTGGCTTGTGTAGTATACATTTTTTTGTTTGGTTGGTTTTTGTTTTTTTAAAGATTTAATGTATTTATTTGAAACAGAGTTACAGAGAAAGGTAGAGAAAGAGGTCTTCCATCCGATGGTTCACTCCCCAGATGGCCGCAATGGCCAGAGCTGAGGCGAGCTAAAGTCAGCAGCCAGGAGCTTCTTCCCAGGTCTCCCACACGGGTGCAGGGGCCCAAGTAGTTGGGCCATCTTTCACTGCTTTCCCAGGCACATTAGCAGGAAGCTGGATCGGAAGTGGAGCAGCCAGGACTCAACTGGCACTCATATGAGCCAGGGCTTTAACCTGCTGCACCACAGCATCAACCTCATGTAGTATACCTTTTATTTTTATTTTATTTTTTTTAAAGATTTATTTTATTTATTTGAAAGACAGAGTTACAGAGAGAGGTAGAGACAGAGAGAGAGGTCTTCCATCCGCTGGCTCACCCCCCAGATGGCTGGAACCACCAGAGCTGCTCTAATCTGAAGCCAGGGCCAGGAGCTTCCTCCGGGTCTCCCACGCGGGTGCAGGGGCCCAAGGAAGGACTTGGGACATCCTGTACTGCCCTCCCAGGCCATAGCAGAGAGCTGGATTGGAAGAGGAGCAGCCAGGACTAGAACCGGTGCCCATATGGGATGCCGGCGCTTCAGGCCAGGCCGTTAACCTGCTGTGCCGGCCCCTGCATGTTTTTACCTTTTTCTGTGTGCCTTCTGCCATGGCAGTGGGCTTGTAGTATGTGTTGTCTCAGTTGAGTGATGGGAAGCCCCAACTTTCGTTTTGAAATGAGTTTCTGATAAAATATCTGGAAAATGGCAGTAATTTCTGTTTTTATGAAGCACTTCTAATTTCATTTTTAAAAGTTTGGGTAATTTCTCCCCTCACTGCGTTTGAAATGCAGTCTCACCACCACAGCTGAGAGGAAAATAGCAGTGATTAATAGTATCTTAATAACTTTTGTATGGGTTTTACAATTCATCCATTCATTCTGTCTCTTACAAGTTTTATTTCATTACTTATCTTCTTATCTAAAATTGCAGATAAAAGAGATTGATTGTTCCAAAGTTTTTCTGTGTTTTTCTCACAACAGTAGCTTTCAGACTGAAGAGAATGCTAATAATCTTTGCAAATTTGGTTTCCAGAAGGGTCAGGGAGTAGCCCATGAATATTTACTGAGTACCCACTCTTGGCCAGATACTTTACGTTTATTACAAGCCTTCTTTGTTTTAATTCTCATCAACCCTATCAGATTTGGTGGTATTACACCCATGTTCCACATTCAGGAGCTGAAACCCAAAGAGGTAAAATACATAACTGTTGGCCGGCGCCGTGGCTCAACAGGCTAATCCTCTGCCTTGCGGTGCTGGCACACCGGGTTCTAGTCCCAGTCGGGGCACCGGATTCTGTCCCGGTTGCCCCTCTTCCAGGCCAGCTCTCTGCTGTGGCCCGGGAGTGCAGTGGAGGATGGCCCAAGTCCTTGGGCCCTGCACCCCATGGGAGACCAGGAGAAGCACCTGGCTCCTGCCATCGGATCAGCGTGGTGCGCCAGCCGCAGCGCACTGGCCGCGGCGGCCACTGGAGGGTGAACCAACAGCAAAAAGGAAGACCTTTCTCTCTGTCTCTCTCTCTCTCACTGTCCACTCTACCTGTCAAAAAAAAAAAAAAATACATAACTGTTATATTATAGAGCCAGGATTCCAGTTCAGGTCTGTTCCACACTGTGTTTTAGGCTAAACTCTCTCTGCTCGTTATCTGATTAAAGTTACTGCTTTTGGTTGGAGATAAGGTCTCTGTGCCTTTGCAGGGAGGGAGGCTCTAAATAAAAAAAAAAAAAAATTTAAAGAAAAATAATTAGGAACAGAAAAAAGCTAAATTTCTACAGTCTCCTTTTCCCATTTCCCTTGCTGCTCAAATTGAGTCTTTTAAGTTAAAAGAAATCCACTGTTCTGGGCCCAGTGCTGTGCCATAGCAGGCTAAGCCCTTCTGTCTGTGGCCTGGCATCCCATATGGGTGCTGATTTCAAGTCCCCGCTGTTCCTCTTCTGATCCAGTGGAAGATGGCCCAAGTGCTTGAGCCTCTGCACTCATGTGGGAGACCCGAAAGAATTCCCTGGCACTTGGCGTTGGATTGGCCCACCTCTGGCCATTGCAGCCTTTTGAGGAGTGAACCAGCAGGTGGAAGACCTCTCTGTAACTCTGCCTCTCAAATTAAAAATAATAATAATAATAATAATAAAATCTGTTCTTTTGTTTATAAAATCTTAACTAGCTCTTGAATTTTTTTTTTTTTTTGACAGGCAGAGTTAGTGAGAGAGAGAGAGAGAGAAAGGTCTTCCTTCTATTGGTTTACCCCCCAAACAGCCGCTACAGCTGGGGCGCTGCGCTAATCCGAAGCCAGGAGCCAGGTGCTTACTCCTGGTCTCCCATGCAGGTGCAGGACCCAAGCACTTGGGCCATCCTCCACTGCCTTCCCGGGCCACAGCAGAGAGCTGGACTGGAAGAGGAGCAACCGGGACAGAATCCGGCGCCCCAACTGGGACTAGAACCCGGTGTGCCGGCGCCGCAGGTGGAGGATCAGCCCAGTGAGCCACGGCGCCAGCCCTTGAATTATATTTCATCATGAGAACCATTAACTTGTTAGATTTATCTTAAAGTATTTGAGAGAGAGTGAGCTAGCTAGGTCGATCCCTTTTGCTTTTAAACTGCCCAAGTGCTTACAGAGCCAGGAGCAAGGAATCCAATCCAGGTCTTCCATGTGGGAAGCAGGAACCCAATTACCTGAGCCTTCAGCACTGCCTCCCAGGGTCCCCACTAGTGGGAAACTGCAGTCAGGAGCCAGAGCTGAAAATCCAACCCAGGCTATCCCATGTGGGACACGGTTATCTTAATTGCTGTCTTAATTACTATCTTAATTGCCCACTCCCATACAAGATTTTTTTTTTACCTGTTTTAATATCCTTAATTCTGATGTATCTGTTTTGTTGTACCCTTTTTCTCCTCTGAGAACTCAAAACACATGGGTATAAAAGAATGCCTGAAGAATAGATGGTTGGATAAGATTGCAAATCAGGTCTTTTAGTGGGTTTTGTCCTTGCCTTGTAACTGAATGTCAACCTGATTGTCAAGTTTTTTTTCTTCCCCAAAATTGTGCTTAAAGATCCCACTACCACCAGCCTCTTCAGGTTTTTACCTCTCTTGGAGCCCCCTCCTCACCACTGTGCCAGGAGGTCTCTGACTTAAATAAATCTTGCTTTTAAATACAAAAAAAAAAAAAAAAAAAAAAAAAAAAAAAAAACCTGGTTGGGCTTTAAAGCTCTGTTTTGAAGTTTGTAAAAATTCCATCTGAAGCTGCTGAGGACTGTTGAGTTGAGTTCCATGGAGACAAGCGCCAAGTCTAATTCCAGTTAATATATTCATTAATTTCTGAAGACTGAAGCAAGCAGGATGTCAGTCAAAAATGAAAAGTAATAGAAAATTCTTTTGAAGAGTATGATTAATTTTAGTTTGGGGGAGAAAGGAGAAAGGGAACTGTCATGTAAAAGAAAAGCAAAAACTAATTTATACAAGAAGGAATAATCCAACTCCAGAATATAAAACAAAGGAACTGAAAAGTATTGACTGATAGAATTGCAATCCATAACGTGATCTCTTTTGTAAATTGGGGTTAACATGCTTATTTTATAACCAATCATAGTGCTGCATTTTAAGGGGGCATGAATATCAATTATCCAAAGGGAAGATGTGATTCAAAGGTTAGCAATAACTGTCATATATTCCCAGTCTTCAAGGAACAAAAATATTGAGGGGCCGGCATTGTGACACAGCAGATTAAGCTGCCACCCATGATGCTGGCATCCTATATGAGCACTGGTTCAAGTCCTAGCTGCTCCACTTCCAATCCAGCTTGCTGGTAATGCACCTGGGAAAGCAGTGAAAGATGGCCCGAGTGTTTGGGCCCCTGATACCCAAGTGGGAGACCTAGATGGAATCCCATGCTCCTGGCCTTACTCTGGCCCAGCCCTGGCCACTGGGGCCTTTTGGGTAGTGAACTAGCTAATGAAAGATCTTTCTCTGTCTCTCTGTAACTCTGCCTTTCAAGTAAATAAATAAATCTTTAAAAAAAAAATTGAGATGCCAGTGCTGTGGTTATGGGTTAAGCATCCACCTGTGGTGCCAGCATCCCATATGGGCACCAGTTCAGGTCCCGGCTGCTTCTCTTTCAATCCAGCTTTCTGTTACAGCCTACGAAAGCAATAGAAGATAGCCCAAGTGCTTGGACCCGTGCATCTGCATGGGAGACCAGGAAGAGGCTCCTGGCTCCTAGTTTCAGTCCGGCCCAGCCCTGGCCATTGCAGCCATTTGGGGAGTGAGCCAGCAGTAGATGGAAGATTTCTCTCTCTTTGCCTTTGCCTCTCCCTCTCTGTAACTCTGCCTTTCAAAAAATAAATACATCATATATATATATATATATATATATATATATATATATATATATGTGTGTGTATATCTATATATATATAAAACTAAATGATTAAAAGTGCCTCCAGTGATTGTAGACTCACCTACCCTTCAGGAATGGTTTTTTTTTGTTTGTTTGTTTGTTTGTTTTGTTTTCTGGGAAAGTGACTCCATTATGTAACCTCAGTGATGAGAATTGAATCAGTTTAATTAAATCTAGTAAGCAAATGAGATATTCAGTGGAATTTCCTTTAGCCTATTCTCCCATTTTTGCCTCTACAACACAAAATGTGGATCTCGCATTCTTAGCTCTTTCACCTTGAATTTTCTTTTGTTTTAAAAGGTTTATTTTTTATTTATTTGAAAGACAGTGTTACAGAGAGGTAGAGACAAAGAGAAAGGTCTTCCATCTGCTAGTTCACTCCCCAGATGGCTGCAATGGCCAGAGCTGCGCCAATCCCAAGCCAGGAGCCAGGAGCTTCTTCCCGGTCTCCCACATGGGTGCAGGGGCCCAAGGACTTGAGCCATCTTCTACTGCTATCCCAGGCCATAGCAGAAAGCTGGATTGGAAGAGGAGCAGCCAGGACTAGAACCGGTGCCCATATGGCATGCCGGCGCTTCAGGCCAGGGCTTTAGCCCACAGCACCACAGCGCTGGCCCCTCACCTTGAATTTTCCAGAAATCATTAGAAGGGCTACTTGTACTTATCTCTTTTAGATATTTATAACCAAGTATATATTTAAACGGTCTTTTAAAAAAGAACGATAAAGGTAACAATAATGACTGTCCCTGTAGAAAATTACTTTTATATTTGATTACAATGGTAAGATTCTTTCATTAGTACATTTTTTCTAGGAAACATCAAGCACTTAGTCAACATGGAGAGTTTTATCCTTTATAAACTCTGTCACAGACTAAAAAGGAATCTCTTACAGTAGTTTATATTGCAAGTTGTGGGGAAAGATGAAAAGTAGAACTCTGGTATGTCTCAGTCTCCATTCCTCCCAGGAAGCATTTTTTGCCTCCTAAGCAGTGTCATTATTCCAAATACATACGAAATGTTTTACTACTTGGAATTCTTTCAGGTTATTTCTTTTGGTGACTTATTTCTTATGTCCAAATAAGCATTTATCCACTAAAAATTAATAAACTGTAGCAGGAACATCATCCATCCAACCTGATCGTCTTTGTTTGTTTAGACATCATGGGTTATAAGAAAATAACTGTTGCCTTAAGAAATACACAAGTATGTATTTGGATAAAAACTAATTTTCTTTAATAATTCTTTTTAAGTTGGTAAGCCATGGCTTGATATCAGCCTCTTTGAGACTAATTTTATTTTCTCTCTGTACTGTATATCATGGAGTAGGTCCAAAATCTTTCCCTGGTGAGACTAGGTTAGCTCTCAGGGTAAGCTAAAATAAAATAAATAAATAAAATTCTGAACTCTAATTTTTAAGATTAATTTTTTATTTGAAAGAGTTACAGAGAGAGAGAGAGAGAGAGAGAGAAAGCATGCTTCCACTGCTGGTTCACTCCCCAAATGGCCACAACAGTCGGAAGCCAGTGCCACTCTGAAGCCAGGAGCCAAGAGCCTCCTCTGGGTCTCCCACATGGGTACAGGGGCCCAAACACTCAGGCCATCCTCTGCTGCTTTCCCATAAGCACCAGTAGGGAGCCAGATCAGAAGTGGAGCAGCCAGAACTCGAACCCACGCCCATATGGAACACTGGCACTGCAGGTGGCAGCTTCACCTGCTGTGCTGCAGTACCAGCCCCCAAAGTCTGATTTAATCTGTAGTTTCCTTTATTCCCTCTAGCACAAATTTTCCATCATCGGTGGCTTATAGATTCTCTGGCTATAGAATGTCTGTGTGATGTAAAGCTCTTTTGACATTTTAAATGCAACCTCTATGATGCCTTGCTAATCACTCAATAAAAATGTGAGAGTGCTACTTTGTTTTTAAATATGTTCTGTGGCCATGATTTTTAAAAGGCTTTAGCACTTCTGAATCTGACCTTGCACGCTGATGCTGAAGTGCAGAAAACTGTTAGATTGATACTATTCTTTGATTTGCAAATTACTTTGCAATTCCAGAGTCAATGATGCTAAGTATACCTTTGTAATACTTGGCAATCTCTAGAATTTCATGTCATGAGATATCTTTAACATTCTAAGTTCATTTTAAACTGGCCTCAAGGAAAAAGGAGCTCATAAATAAATCAGGGAGATTTGATCTTTCTCTAGTGATAAGTTTTCCTCAATCTATCATTCAAGGAGTCTTAGCAACTGTTTTTCAGTAGATTTCAGATGCTTCTCAATTTATGAATGAGCTTTTTACCAGTGTGCAAAAAGTTCAAAGGTCATTTGCTTGAAATTTATCATGCAGGCATAGTTAAATTTTTAGTTTCACACACAACATTTAATTTACAATAGAGTTGACATGCAATACAAAACAAAAAGTGGTATCTAGGAAGCTGATTGCAAGTTTATGGTCCCTTGTCTGATTCCCCCTGCAACCATCATTGGGTGTAAACCTGTAGCAGTCTCAAGCATTTCAACAAAAGTTTGAGTGCACATTACATAATAAAAATAGTTTGCCATGAGCCGGGCGCTGTTCTCAGTGCTTTATATGTGTCCTTTCATTTGATCTTCAGAAGGCTGTGAGGTTGGTACATAGAGGTTAAATAACATGCCGAAAATTTCACACATAATAAAGGAGGAGGGGGCTTACACTGTGGTGTATCAGTAAAAGCCACTGCCTCCAGTGCCGGCATCACATAGGGGCGCTGGTTCTAGTCATGGCTGCTCCACTTCCAATCCAGCTCTCTGCTATGGCCTGGGAAAGCAATAGAACATGGCCCAAGTACTTGTGCTTCCAAGAAGCATAGAAAGGCAAGATAAATTGACCAGAAATTCTTCCCACTGCTATGAGTACAGTGCTAGAGAGATGTATAGTGTGAGAGAGTGCATAGTGAGGCGTGTCCATCAGTCTGCGAAGTAGGAGGGCAGGCGAATTTGCCCAGAGGTGGCATTATTGGAATTACTTCTCTTTCTGAAATTCATTTCACGTGAAGAATAGGGTGGGCAATTTTCATTTGCTCTTTGTTCAGTTCCAGAAGAAATGAGAAGAGGCGAGGAAGTGCTGAGTAATGCTGGGACTGGAGCCAGAAGAGGGAATGACCTTGCTGATCGCGTCTGTCCCAAGCCAAGCTAAAATTAATACATCCTCTGAATGTTCTCATGTTGTAAAGGGACCCTATGCCCTCAAGGCTGGATCTGCAAAGATCGTTAAGAAACAGATGAAAATTGGGCAGGACAAGAGGAGAGAAACTTTATCTACGTTTATATAAGGTTTCTGTAGGACCTAGCTGAGCCTAAAGGCAGATCACATTTATCCTCTCCATCACACTTAGAATGAGGAAGCAAGGACAGAACTTTGCCTACAGGGGACAGGCATTGTGGCACAGTGGGTTAAGCATCGTTTGTGATGCCTGCATCCATATTGCATTGCCAGGGATTGATCTGCCTCTGATCCAACTTGCTGTTAGCATATACCCTGGGAGGGAGCAGATGATGAATCAAGTTCTTGGATCCCTACCACTCACAGGAGAGACCTGAGTGGAGTTCCAGGCTCCTGGCTTTGGCCTGGCCCAGGCCTGGCTGTTGCTGGCCTTGGAGTAAAACAGCAGGTGGAAGCTATTTCTCCCTCTTCCCCTCCTTCCTCCCATCCCATCTCTGCCTCTCAAATAAAAATAAACTTTTTAAAAAATGATATGGTATCTGAGTAGGTCTTTTTATTTATTTATTTTTAAGATTTATTGTTTTATTTGAAAGGCAGAACCACGGGGTGGGGAGGAGGGGCGGCAGAGAGCACTTCTGTCTGCTGATTCACTCCTCAAATGGCTGCAACATCTAGGTCAGAGGCAGGCCAAAACCAAGAGCCCGAAACTCCATCCTGGTCTCTCACATGGATAGCAGGGGTCCAAGGTCTTGGGCCATCTCCACTGCCTTCCCAGGCACGTCAGCAGGAAGCTGGAGCAGTCAGGACTTGAACCCGTGCTCTGAAATGGGATGCCATTGTCACATTAGGTGACTTGGCCCACTGGGCCACAATGCTGGCCTACGTCTTTTTATTTTTATCTCCTGTGTAGCCATCTTTAGCTACAGATACTTGTCAAAATTCTGATCTTTGAAATTTATGGACATTTTAAAATAATTAGGGCTAATGATGACTGTGTAGCAGAGTGGTAAAACACTTTGCTTTTTTTGTTTTCTTTTTTTATTTTAACTAATTTGGCCTCAATTAACTAGTAGATCCAATTTTTTTCTTACTTACAAGAAAATGAGTTTTTTGAAAAACTGCTTTAGCCTGTAGCCTTGCTCCACAGCTTTATAGGAATCCAGGAGTCTAGACAGCATCTTGGGAAGCAGAGCGAGCTTTGCAGTAATTTGTGAATAAATAATGCATTATGTACAGCCTGTTGACTTCATACTCTAGGGAAATGCCACTTAGGATAGAGGGCCATACATTATATCAGATTGTTATCTCCTCAGTTCCGTTAACAGCACACAAATGACTATTTGTCAAGTCTCTTTAAGTTCTCATTATTGAATGCCTTTTCTCTTCGCATCTCCTCCCACCCCCAGCACTCTCCTTATTTGTTTCATATCAGTCTATCACAGTCTACTGTAACATTAACTTCAATGTGTTTTTCCTATTAGAGCTGTTTGGGGGGCAGGCATTGGGCACGGTTGGTTAAGCTTCCACTTGGCACACCTGCATCCCATATTGGAGTACTTGGGGTTGAGTCGTTCCTCTGCTTCTGATCCAGCTTCCAGCTAATACACACCCTAGAAGGCAGCAAATGATAGCTCAAGTGCCTGGGTCCCTGCCACCACTCATAGGAGACCTGAAAGGAGTTCCTGGGCTCCTAGCTTCAGCCTGGCCCAGCCCCACTGTCGAGGGCATCTGGGAAGTGGATGGAGGATCTCTCACACTCTCTCTCCCACTCCCTCTCTCTCCCTTTCAAATCAATAAAAATAAACTTGAAAAAAATAATAATGGGGAAAGAAGCTACTTGGACTAATGAAGTAGAAACTACTTCAGTCATTTCTTAGCATTAGAGAGAAAAAGGTTTGTGCAAAATAGCAGCAAAAGTGCATTCCAGGGGAAGAGCAATAAGTGCATAGAAGGAAGAAAAGAAAAGATGGTACTTCCAGGAAACAAAGTAGAAGATCACCATGTGCTCTGTGCACCGTGCTGTAGGGTTTGGACACATTATCCTGAAAGCTACAGGGAACCATTGAAAGGCTTAAAGAAGGAGGTAACATGCTTTGTTTAGAAGCAGCAGATTTGGCATGACGGTTAGCGATAGTGGCTGAAGATACAGCGGTGGGATTGTTAGCATATAGGGCTCTGTTGATGTACTGAGAATTGATGAGCTCACTCAAGGACGGTGCAATTTTTTAAAATTTATTTGAGAAAATGAGAGCTCCCATCTGCTGGTCATGCCCTCATTGCTCAAAATGGCTAGGGTGAGGCTGAAGCTGGGAGCCAGGAGCTCAATCCACGTCTTCCCATAGGTGACAGAAACAACTGTTTGATTAATAACTGCCGCTTCCCAGGGTCTGTTAGTGGGAGCCAGAGTGGGGCCTGGAACTGGGAGTCAAACTCAGGTACTCAGATGTTGGACATGGGCATCCTACCTGGTGTCTTAACTGCTATACCAAATGCCTGCCCTGAGAGTGCGTATTTACCTGAAGAGAAAAGAAAGTCGGGGACAGAAGCCGTTCTTATATTTAGGTTGTACAAATACAGGAAGAGCCTCTGAAGGACACTCTAGAGGTTGGAGGCGTGGGTCTCGGGCAGATCTCCCTCACATCCAACAAGAGGTGTGACGCTGAGTGAAGGAACCAGGAAATCGACTGGATTACTGAGACAGAATGTTAAAGACATGGCTGGAGGCAGTGTTTCAGCGTCACAGTTTTTAGAGTGACCTGGTCATTTTGTTTAAAACTGGTCCTTTCCCTTGTCCCAGTGTTCATAAGACAATGAACTGTCTGTCTTGTCTGACTGTTTGGATCATGTTTATCACAGAGTAGATACACAATAAATATATGCCAAAAGAATAATTAGTATAATATAATTTTTTTTTGACAGGCAGAGTGGACAGTGAGAGAGAGACAGAGAGAAAGGTCTTCCTTTGCCGTTGGTTCACCCTCCAATGGCCGCCGCGGTAGGTGTGCTGCGGCCGGCGCACCGCACTGATCCGATGACAGGAGCCAGGTGCTTCTCCTGGTCTCCCATGGGGTGCAGGGCCCAAGCACTTGGGCCATCCTCCACTCATTCCCGGGCCACAGCAGAGAGCTGGCCTGGAAGAGGGGCAACCGGGACAGAATCTGGTGCCCCGACCAGGACTAGAACCCGGTGTGCCAGTATAAAATACTTTATACTGGCGCCGGCCAGTATAAAATAATTTTTTTAATTTGACAAGTAGAGTTATAGACAGAGAGAGAGACAGAGAGAAAGGTCTTCCTTCCATTGGTTCACTCCCCAGATGGCCACTACGACCGGCGCTGCGCCGATCCGAAGCCAGGAGCCAGGTGCTTCCTCCTGGTCTCCCATGAGGGTGCAGGGCTCAAGCACTTGGGCCATCCTCCACTGCACTCCCGGGCCGCAGCAGAGAGCTGGACTGGAAGAGGAGCAACCGGGGGCCGGCACCGTGCCTCAATAGGCTAATCCTCCGCCTTGCGGCACCGACACATCGGGTTCTAGTCCCGGTTGGGGCGCTGGATTCTGTCCCGGTTGCCCCTCTTCCAGGCCAGCTCTCTGCTGTGGCCAGGGAGTGCAGTGGAGGATGGCCCAAGTGCTTGGGTCCTGCACCCCATGGGAGACCAGGAGAAGCACCTGGCTCCTGGCTTCGGATCAGCGCGGTGCGCCGGCCGCAGCGCGCTGGCCGCGGTGGCCATTGGAGGGTGAACCAACGGCAAAGGAAGACCTTTCTCTCTGTCTCTCTCTCTCACTGTCCACTCTGCCTGTCTAAAAAAAAAAAAAAAAAAAAAGAAAGAAAGAAAAGGAAAGGAGCAACCAGGACTAGAACTAGTGCCCATATGGGAAGCCAGCGCCGCAGGTGGAGGATTAACCAAGTGAGCCATGGCACCGGCCCTTATGAAATAATTTTGTTTCTGTTTTTTAAATGGTTATGAATTTGAATTTTACCTCCATGACCTTTGGAGCCTTAATTTGTTATATAGAATTGAGATAATACCTGTTTCACAGGTTTGTAAGAAGGGATTCTCATTTACAAAAAATGTTTGTTTATTTGAAAGACAGAGTGTCAGAGAGAAGGGGAGAGACACAGAGATCTTCCATCTACTGGCTCAATCCCCAAATGACTGTAGTGACTGGGGCTAGTCTAGGCCAGTGCAAGGAGCCTGGAACTCCACTGGGCCTCCCACATGAGCAGAGCCATTGTCCACTGCCTTACCAGTATATTAGCAGCACTGGATCATCAGCAGAGCAGCCAGGACTCTGACCTGCACTCCAGTATGGGATGCTGGCATTGCACTCAGTGTCTTAACCCGTTGCACTACAGTGCTAGCCCTAAGGAGAGATTCTTAAAATAAGAAACACACTGCACAGTGCAAGTGTTATGACGCATCAGGCTAAGCCATATCCCATATTGGGATGCCAGTTCAAGTCCCAGCTCTTCTGCTTCAACCTAGCTTCCTGCTTATGTGCCTGGAAAAGCAATGGAAGATGTCCAAGTATTTGGGTTCCTGCCACCCATGTAGAAAATCCAGATGGAGTTCTAGGCTCCTGGGTTGAACATGGCCCGGTCCCAGCTGTTGCAAGCACTTGGGGAATGAACAAACAAATGGAAGATCTCTGTCTCTTCCTCCCTGTCTCTCATTCTGACTTTCAAATAAATAAATGAATCTATCAAGCAATCTTTAAAACAAAATAAAAAGAAAGACACTCAGCAGAATACCTGGCACACATTGTGCATTCTCAAGGGATTTGCTCCTTTATTCATTCGTTCCTGGCCACACATTTGTTGTTTCGGTGCTTGCCATTGGACCACTCCACAGAGCGCCTCCCCAGAGACTGTTGTCTCCTGTGCTTCTTTCTGTATTAGAAGAGGAAATGAAGGAATAATCAGTGAACTGTGCGTCCTGGCATCT
Organism: Lepus europaeus; assembly: GCF_033115175.1. Lineage (NCBI taxonomy): Eukaryota > Metazoa > Chordata > Mammalia > Lagomorpha > Leporidae > Lepus > Lepus europaeus. The sequence goes on along the minus strand of NC_084843.1, from coordinate 61,229,053 downwards.
CTGAACAGGCTCACTACTTTTTTCAACTTCGTAGACTTTAATTTGAAGAACTTCTAGAAAAAAATGCCAATTTATAGTTATATAGGTTATATTTTAATTTCAAGCCAGTGATATCCAATATATCCAACTAGAAAAATAAGTGTGGTATATTGAATTCATGGTGCTGAAATATATTAAGATTTTTTGATAATTTTCAGATTTTCATGTGGCTGTATTATAGAGCATGATATCAGAATTGTATAAGATTTATTTATTTATTTATTTGAAAGGCAGATATATAGAGAGAAGGAAAGAGAGAAAGAGAGCAAGAGAATGCATTTCCATCCACTGGCTCACTCTCCAAATGGTCCCAACAGCCAGGGTTATGCCAGGCCAAAGCCAGGAAGCAGGAGCTTCTTCTGGGTCTCCCACATGGGTGCAGGGGCCCAGGGACTTGGGCCATCTTCCACTGCTTTCCTGGGTACATTAGCAGAAAGCTGGATCAGAAGAGGAGCAGCTGGGAGGGACACAAACCTGCACCTATATGGGATGCCAGCACTGCAGATGGAGGCTTAATATTCGACGCCACAGCACTGGCCACAGGTATCAGAAATTAAGGAAGACACTGAAATAGTTTCCTTAAATACAGGATTAATCACTTTCTCCTTGAACATCATACACGGAATCGTTAGTACCGAGTGTTGCTGGTCACTGTTGCTAGGGATATTGATGTGCTATTGTTTTCCTCCCGATATAGAAACAACTTTCATGGTTGCTGTGAAGGTTGGGAGGAACAAATTGTAGAAGCATCTCATTTGCTGTAGTGGAATTATCCATTTGGTGGGTTTGGTTGTTGTGGTGGTGGTCTTGGTGGTGGTGGTTTTTTCCATCCAACCCCACCCTCCAGCAAAATATTATTTGGGATAAGTTAAAGGTAATGGTGTTAGTTATTTGAATCATTTCTCTTGTCCAGGATACTCTGGTGCCCAGGCTGTAGTGGTTCTTCAAAGAAGAAAGAAAGATGGTTTATCTAACCCCTTCCCTTCAAAATTGGAACAATGCCTGTCTGGATTAGTTAGCTATTATTGCATAAGAAATTACCCAAAACTTACAGCTTAAAACAAACATATCCCATCTTTTTTTTTTTTTTTTTTTTTTTTTTTTTTTTGACAGGCAGAGTGGACAGTGAGAGAGACAGAGAGAAAGGTCTTCCTTTGCTGTTGGTTCACCCTCCAATGGCCGCTGCAGCCGGTGCATCTCGCTGATCCGAAGCCAGGAGCCAGGTGCTTCTCCTGGTCTCCCATGGGGTGCAGGGCCCAAGCACTTGGGCCATCCTGCACTGCCTTCCCGGGCCATAGCAGAGAGCTGGCCTGGAAGAGGGGCAACCGGGACAGAATCCGGCGCCCCAACCGGGGGTAGAACCCGGTGTGCCGGCGCTGCAAGGTGGAGGATTAGCCTGTTAAGCCACACTTATTCTTTCAAAAAAAAAAAAAATCTTCTGGGAGGGAAAGGAAGGAGGCTGTGCCTCTTTACTCATTATTTACTCATTAGACTCAAAGCCAAGGAAACATGGGGGAGGACTGTGGTGATCCTGAGCACCGCTGAGTGGTACAGAAAGAAACAAGGCATTGAAATAAAACCACAGGATAAACTGTTGGGATGGCCTCTGCAGTGAGCCACTGTGGGGAAAGGCAGGGTGCGTGCTGGCTCCACGAGACGGCAGTATCGACGGCAAGTTACTGGAATGGGTCTTGACCCAGCCCCACTCAGCAAAGTGGCAAGTGAGCAGATGGGTGACTTTGTATACACGTCCCTTAATATTCCCCTGCTCCTAATATTCACTCTTTTGTAGTTCTTTCCCACAGCAGACCAGCAGAGCTCTGTGACCAAAAGAGTACAGCAAAAATGGTAGCAGGTCCTTCTGAGACTGGGCTATACCAGCCAGCATGGCTTCCCCCTGGGTCTCACCCTCTTGGATCACTTGCTCTGTGGGAAGCCAGCTGCCAGTCACCAGAGGCCTATGAAGATGTCCACAGAATGAGCAACTGAAGCCTTCTGCCTCTAGGTACCTGAGTGGGCTTGGAAGAAGATTCTCCAGCTTAGTTAGTCTTTTAGCAGACTTCAGTTACGGCTGACATCTTGGTTCTCCCGCATGGGAGACCAGGAGAAGCACCTGGCTCCTGGCTTCGGATCAGCGCAATGAGCTGGCCACAGCGGCCATTGGAGGGTGAACCAACGGCAAAAAGGAAGACCTTTCTCTCTCTCTCTCTCACTATCCACTCTGCCTGTCAAAAAAAAACAAAAAAAAAAAAAAAGAAAGAAAGAAAGAATAAGTCAGAGAGAGAGGGGCTTCCACTTCCATCCACTGGTTCACTCCTTAATGGCCGCAACAGCTGGAGCGGAGCTGATCCAAAGCCAGGAGCCAGGAGCTTCTTCCGGGTCAGAAGTAGAGCAGCAGGGACTTGAGCTAGCACCATGTGGGATGCCAGCACTGCAGGCTGGGTTGTAACCCGCTTTGCCACAGCACCTCCCCCCAGAACACTCTTGCTTCCTGGGAGCAGTAGTATTTGAGTGCTGTCAGTAGTTCCTCCCGCACACCAGACACCCAGGTAGGTGTGTCCTTATGATCCAGACTGTTCAAGTGCTTGTCATATTCCAGTCGCAGTCCCATTCATCTCCAGAGAAATGTGTCCTACCATGCAGCTTTGGAATTGACGAGGAAGGCTCCTCTCAGTCTGTAACACTTGACTAACCCACTCACTTTAACGGCGGCCCTTTGGGTGTCTGGAATTTTTTTTTTTTTTTTTTTTTTTTTAGCCTAATGAATGTAAAGCTTTTTAGCTACTGTTTGGTTATCCTCTTAAGTAATTCTTCTTAGATGTCTTAGATATAAACTCTTAATCTTATCCATCTGTGGTACTAACCAAAGACATGAAAACAGCTCTGCTCTCTGTCAGGAACCCACCCAGCCCTTACACTGAATTAGATTTTTTGCAGAACTCCCAGCGTTTCTCACTAAGTAGTGTATCGGGTAGAATTTGAGATGGCTTTTTACATTTGAATCTAAAGTAATGTTGGAATTTTTCCATTGTTCAAGAGATTGAACTGGTGGATGTACTGATCTTACCTTACCCTGGCTGTGAGGAGCCCGTGAGTGTTTTTTCTTTCCTCTACTAGGAAAGGTTAACTAAAGCCCTCTTAATATGATACTTGTGTCATATTGTGGTACATTCTTGTGCCAGCTGTGAATTTGAGTTAAGTTTTAACAGTCTCTGGTTCTCCTCACTTGTGAGTGTATATAACCTCAGATGTGATGTTAATGTAGCTTTGCATTCAGTTTCTGCCAGAGAAAAATAACGTATGGTGGAATTGCGTTATCCAGTGAGTATACTGAGGCCATTTGTTGCAGCAAGCAGTCATGAACTCAGCAGAGCTAATCGGGTTTTACATAGACAGCTGTGTCCAGGAGCCCACTGTGCCTGGTGAGACAGGAGCACTTCAGAGTGCCTGATGGCACCTCGGCTCCCAGGCCTTTCTGAACCTGCTATGTGGAGGACTCACCTCTCACCTTCCCACCAGGTTTGGCAGGAGGCCCCAGGCCCACCTGCTGAAGGGCGAGACAAGGCAGGTCTTAAGAACAGAGTAAAAGTTTTATGATTTTGTAAATGAATATTACAATCTGTAATATGTCAAACCCTAGTTACATATTAATCATAGTTATGAGATTGCTTCAGATAGTTGAGATAACTGCCTCTCTCTGCCAGTGTTAGCTGGTAAATGTGTGACAGAAGAGTGTGCCATTTCCCTCACTGTTACCATGGTGGCATAGTTGTAAGTGTATCCAGTCGGTTGGCTCTCATCTGAGATATTGATTGACTTCCTCTCCGCCTTCAGACTGGCTGTGGTATTGGCCTCATGTTTCTGTTGCAGTCCTTGCTGAGGTTGCCCGGTCATGGGTCATGTGGGTCTTCCCTAGATAACCTGAGGCTTATTACTGCCCGAGGGGAAAAGGTGGAAATGAGAATTGTAGTGAAGGGATGGCATTGAGAATGACCAACCAGAAAATTTCTTCTGCTGTGCTACATCCAACTTTTCTTATTTTTTTATTAAGATTTATTTATTTATTTGAAAGAGTTACACAGAGAGAGGAGAGGCAGAGAGAGAGAAAGAGAGAGGTCTTCCATCCGTTTGTTGGTTCACTCTCCAAATGGCTACAGTGGCCGGAGCTGCGCCAGTCCGAAGCCAGGAGCCAGGAGCTTCTTCCGGGTCTCCCACGCAGGTGCAGGCGCCCAAGGACTTGGGCCATCTTCTGCTTTCCCAGGCCACAGCAGAGAGCTGGATGGGAAGTAGAGCAGCCAGGGCTCGAACTGACGCCCATATGAGATGCCGGCGCTTCAGGCCAGGGCGTTAACCCACTGCGCCACAGCACCGGCCACAACATCCAACTTTTCAAATTAAATACCCTTAAAAATAGGGATCTTTGCTGTCCCTGAGAGCTACAGGAGATAACAGGGGCAGCTTCTTTAATGGTTGCCACTTCCCCTGTCACCTTGTACCAGTCATTCACATTGCTATATCAGCTGTTGCAAGTCTAATAGGTCTCTGAAAGGAGGCATAAAAAACATGTACAGGTTGAAGGAAGTATGATTTCAAACAGAAATACTTTGCTAGCACCAACAAGAGAAAGACCTGTGAGGCAGAAATGAGGAATTATCGGACTCTTCCAGTAAAGGCTTAGGGTTAGCATTGTTCTTGGCATAAAGACTTGAACCCATGCCCACAGGCTCTGTGTAATTTAACTTCCTGCTCCAGCTCATCCTATTCCAGTCGCTCACTGGTGGAACACTCTTCCACCTCGGAGCTTTTGCACTACCCGTGATTTGCTCTGGACACATCTTCCCCTTCGAGGCCTACTTAAACTCACTCAATTGCAGAAGCCTTTCCTGCCTCCCCACTTCCCCACCCCAAAGTAGATCACACTTGTTGACCATTTCCAGAGTAGCCTGTACTTTGTCTGCAGAACACTCAATTATACAGCCATCCTGTTGTTTGTTAAATACCTGTCGCTCCAAACCCTCAGGAAGAACTTCTGAGAGAGCACTGGGGTCACCATTGTTGCCTTAGCGCCTGGCAGGTGCCAGACACAAATCAGATGCTCAGGAAATAGCATGGTCTCGATGTCTCAGCAGATGGAGATGAAGGCCTGGCAAAGGTGCACACACCTGTGCGTGCGCACTCCCCCACCCCCGTGGCACATTCTGAGCAAGTGTGTTGGGCACCTTTAGGATTATCAGCCCTACTTTCCACAGCTCTCTTTCCAAGCGTTTTCCCATTCTGCCTCCCAAACATTCATGTGGGCTCCTGAAGGGCCTGTGTATGCCTCGTCACCCACTCTGCCTCCTCCTATCTCAGCTAAGTGGACCGGGACGGACATCCAGTTTGGGTTGACTAGAATTTCTCTGCTGGAAATTTGAAATTGGACCCAGGGCTGAAAGTTGAGAGTAACTGTCTCCTTCCGCTGTGCACACACAAGATGCACAGGGGAGGAAAGGCTGATGGACAGCAAGGACAGAGCAGCTGCGCAGAGTAAGAGCCCTGCCCCTGCCGCCTTTCCAGTCCCGCCCTCAGTCCCTGTCTCTCCTTGGCTCCTGCATTTCTTTTTTGGCTTAAGCTAGCTTGTGTGGATTTTCACTGTAACAAAAAGAAGTCTTAAGGGCCAGGCTTTATGGCACAGCAAGCTAAGCTGCTGCTTGGGATGCCTGCATTCCTTAATAGAGTCCTGGCTTCCACTTCCCACCCAGCTTCCTGCTGATACACCTGGGAGGTGTTTGAGTCGCTGCCACCCATGTGAAAGAACTGGACAGAGTTCCTGGTTCCTGACTTGGACCTGGCCCAGTTCTGGGTGTTGCGGGCCTCTGGGGAGTGAACCAGCCAATGGAAGACATCTCTGTCTTTTGCTCTGTCACTTTGCCTTCAGATAAACAGATAAATATTTTTTTTAAAGTACATAAGATGTCCTGTAGGTTCTCGTTCTGGTTATTTTTCATCATGAAAGGACGTAATGGCTTTTCTTCATTTTCCATTCCCAGGGAAGAGGTGTTCTCTTCCTTTTCTTCCAGAAAGGCAGATGACACTGATACAGTGTAGCCCCCCCACCCCAAACTCTGCTCATCAGCTCCTCACCCACCTGTGTGAGGCTGCTCCTCCTCCCTTTGCTCCTTAACCCTTTAGTGAGCGCTCTCCCAGTCCTTCTGAAATTTGACCTTAGGTGCCTCCGTCCACTTAGTCTGAATTCTGATTTCTATATATTGTTTTTTGCTCTCTAGCCATCCATCTGTTGTTGTAAAATATTGACACTCAAATTGAGTGTTGAGAAATATTACCTGCCTCCATAACTCCCAAAGAGAATGAGCTCATTGCCTGTGCAATGGCTGTCTGAATGGTAGAATTAAAATAAGTGCTAAGATTAGACCAAAGAAGGGATCAGTCACTGCAAGAAGTGAGAGCAACAGCGCTGGCGCCACAGCTCAGTAGGCTAATCCTCCGCCTTGCGGCGCCGGCACACCGGGTTCTAGTCCTGGTCGGGGCACCGATCCTGTCCCGGTTGCCCCTCTTCCAGGCCAGCTCTCTGCTGTGGCCAGGGAGTGCAGTGGAGGATGGCCCAAGTGCTTGGGTCCTGCAATGGGAGACCAGGATAAGCACCTGGCTCCTGCCATCGGAACAGCGCGGTGCGCCGGCCGCAGCACACCAACCGCGGCGGCCATTGGAGGGTGAACCAACGGCAAAAGGAAGACCTTTCTCTCTGTCTCCCTCTACTGTCCACTCTGCCTGTCAAAAAAAAAAAGAAGTGAGAGCAACTGAAATTCGTGCTCTGCAAACTGAGGGATAGTATCTACTACTGGTTTTACACATGATGTCCTCAAACTAATTTTTTGGTGTGGGTAGAAATTTAAGAATATGCAACTTATTATCGAGCTCTAGCTCGTATGAACAAAAACAGATATGCCTTGCCTGTCTTATTCATATAATAGACCTGTGTTTCAGTTAAACTATCCATCTTCTGGCAGCATGGGGAGTTACTATGATGGATTCTTTGAACATGGCCATTTTTCTCACTGAGCCACAATTGATTTTTGTCATATCATGCATCTATGAAATTGCTCCTGTAGAAAACTTCAGGCAGGAAGTGTTTTAATGAGACTGTCTCCTCCTGGGAATAAACTAGGAGTTTAACCTCTAATTGCCTACCACGGTTTCTTTTCCGTATTTATTAGGAACATGTGTACTTACATGATCTACAGTCAACCTCTCATCACGGGCTTGTGAAGTCATTCAGTTGTACAAACACTGTAATTTTGCCGTGGCTGTAATCATGCCAGTAATATACATCCACATGGAGTAATTAAAAATCTCAACAGACTGTGTTGTAGGCATTGTCCTATTAGCTTTTCAAATCACAGGTTCCTCTATTGTAAATGAAGACAGTAGCTATTACACCTATTTCAAAGGGTACAGTAAGACTCACATGACAGAGTGAATTGGAAACATTTTGTATGATGTGACCTGTCATTCTGTTCATTTGTGTCCCACGTAGTGTAGTTGCAGGGTTTATAGTTTATTCATACAGCTCTTATTTCCATACAGTTTTGCAGAGGTCTAGTTCTTACTGGAAAAGTGAGCTTTTCATTCCGTTTCCCATGCCTTAAGCACGGTTGCACCTTTATCTGTCTCTTTTCCATCACTTCCCATAAACACACAGAATGTTAGTGTGAAAGTGGAAAGGAGAGGATTTTTAAAATTACTTAGTTGTGGCTTTCTTTAGTTCCTCAATCTTTTAGTCTACAACAGGTCTTCAAAAAGTTCATAAAAAATGCAGAGTATGAAAAAACTGAATAGATATCAAAATTTTTTTCACCAAAGTTATCTTTCCAGTAATACCATTTTTCCTGAGCCTTTTGAAGTCGCCATGTATGTTGTCTTTGTAGAGGAAAGTTTGTTTCTCTTTAAATGGAGCTAAAGTTAGCAGAAACAAGTGCAAACCTATCTTTATTTGTAGCTAACGTTCATTGTTATTGTTACTCATGGCAGCTAACATGTACTTCCTGTCTGTTGCTCTTAGTATGTGCTGGGCATTGCATTACAGTAATTCATTTAATCCAGAACAAACAATGGTAAGATATACCATTTTTTAAAAAAAGATTTATTTATTTATTTGAAAAGCAGAGTTGCAGAGTTACAGAGAGGCAGAGAGAGACAGATCTTCCATCTGCTGGTTCACTCCCCAAATGGCCACAATGGCTGAAGCTGGTCCAATCCAAAACCAGGAGCCAGGGGCTTCTTTCCAATCTCCCTCATGAGTACAAATGCCCAAGGACTTGTTCTATCTTCTGCTGCTTTCCCAGGCCATAGCAGAGAGCTGGATCAGAAGTGGAGCAGCCGGGTCTCGAACCAGCACCCATACGGGATATCAGCATTGCAGGCCGTGGCTTTACCTGGTGTGCCACAGCGCTGGCCCAAGAAATACCATTATTTTCTTTATCTCTAAGAAAAGGGGGAAAATGCTGTCAAGTAAACCTTCTTTACTCTAAGAGTACTCAGCTAATATTAAAATGTTCCTTTATGCTTTCATTTTTATTATGTCATTTTTGCATATACTTAAAAGGACACTATAAGCAAAATCAATAAATTGGCCCAAAACTTCTTCATATTCAGGATCCCAACTGTTCTGAAATTCTATTTGCCTATGAATCCTGAGTGTCAGTGTTTTGTACCCAGTGTTGTCCTTTGGGCCACCAAGAACATTACTGATGCAGTATGTCTAGAAAGAATTCTCCAGTGTTATCTAGGGTTTTCTTCCAAGCCACTGACACCTATTCTGCAGGCTTTGACATGTTCCACAGGCAGTGATAATCATGTCACAACTGCTGCCTGAACAATAGGAATTGTAAGTAGCATACTCATTTCAGAGGTGTTAAAACGTGAAGAAAATATAAGGAGATGTGTCTTAGACAAGGTTGTATAGAGTAATTATTTCACATAAACTTCACAGTAATCCCAAGAGGAAGGTATGAGCACTGTTACATTACCTGCTTTACAAAGGAGGGAACCAGGGCTTAGAAAGCTTAGGTTGCCCAGTAATATACAGTTGGTAGGTGGTCAAAGAGAAACCCAAACCCAATACAGTGTGACTGCATATCCTGGGTTCATGCTATTGTACTATACTGGCTTTATTGCATTCCTCAAGTGATTAACATCTTTAATATGGGTGTAAGAAGAATATCCTCATCCTTCCAGAGAGATAAAACAAGGAGTACACAGGGGAACTTCAAAAGGGTCATGGAAAATGCAAATTATGGGTTTTTTTTTTTAATGCTACTGTTTTCTGTGTGTTAGTTTTCTTTTTTTAAAGATTTATTTTTTATTTATTTGAAAGGCATAATTACAGAGAGAGGAGGAGAGACACAGAGAGAGGGAGGCAGAGAGAGAACAAGATCTTCCATCCAGTGGTTCGCTCCCCAAATGACTGCAGTGGCCTGGGTTGGGCCAGGCTGAAGCCAGGAGCCAGGAGCTTCTTCATTGGTCTCCCACATGGTGGCAGGTGCCCAAGGACTTGGACCATCTTCCACTGCTTTCCCAGGCACATTAGCAGGGAGTTGAATTGGGAGAGCAGCAGCCAGGTATCAAGCCAGTGCCCATATGAGAAAATAGTGTTGTAGGCAGAGGCTTAACCAGCTACACCACAATGACAGCCCAAACATATTATGTTTTAAAAAAGGAAAAAAACTTTGAATAAACTTCAAAAATCTTCTGCACCTAAATAAACTTACCTTTCAGTTCCATTTTTAAAGATTTATCTATCTATCTATCTATCTATCTATCTATCTATTTATTTATTTGAAAGGCAGAGTGACAGAATGAGAAGAGACAAAGAGAGGGAGAGAGCTTCCATTTGCTGGTTCACTCCCTAAATGTTCACAAATTCAGGTCTGGACCTTCTGTGTGGGTGGCAGTGGCTCAACACGTGGGCCATCTTCCACTGCCTTGTCAGGCACCTTAGCAGGGAGCCAGATTGCAAGTGGAGCAGCAGGCTCTCAAACTAGTACTAACAGGGGATGCTAACATCACAGATAGTTGCTTAACCAATTGCATCGCAGCACCAGCTCCTCAGTTCCATTTTTTACATGAACTTTTTGAATGTCCTCATATATGTAATATAAAATATTTCGCATAAGTTACAAAGCAAGCATGTGAGTGAATGAAAACTAAATGAAAGAATTCCCACAAATATCTCCAGCTGAGTATAGATTCTGGTATTCAGATTTCTAATTTAGATGAGTGGTTCTCTCAGTGTTGTGATCAAAATATTCTCATTTTCCTAATGGGCTACAGTGTGACTCTAATGATTTTCACACATCTAGCTGGGCTTGAATTTTATGAAAATTGATGATGTGGTAGATTTTTCTAATATCAGGTGACAGAAGAGGGGAACTTTACTGATGGATTTTTTTGGTTTTCACTTGAGTGGATAAATGGCCCTGCGTTCTCTCCTAATTTGTCACCCTGGCAGAGTATGAGACTGAGCTGGTCTACAAAGCATCGCCTGCAACTTCCTGTGTGATGCTGATACTCTTACCTGTTTTGATTGTCTCTTTTAGTCTGTCAGATGTGAGCTGAATATTAATGAGACGTGTTATCTATAGCAGGACTCACTAAAGGAGCAAGTGGGCTTCTTTGCAGAGCCCACAACAAATCCTATCCTTGAAACTGTTGGAGCAGCAGTGGAATTTTTCTGTGAGCATAATGATAAATTCTAAAGAAGTAGCACAATCTCTCGTTAGGTATTCAAGGGTATAGGCTGCACAGTGTGTCTTGTACACATATTAGGTGATAAGTGCAGAAGGGGTAGGTTAGTTTTATAAGTGAGGTAGAGATTTAGTCAGCCAACCAAAATTATTCATTGAGGCCATGTTATGTGACCCAGCCATGTATGAAATACATGTCATTACAAGGCATCCCTTCAAGAAGTATATAATGTTATGAAAGAACCACTTTCAGAAAAGGAAAGATAATATAATGCAAAGCTCTGAAAACACAAGAAAACTCAGTGTGTTCTGGAATAATCAAAAGGGTCTTAAAGAAGAGTTCACAGGGCTGACATTGTGGCATAGCCAGTAAAGCCACCCCCTTCTGATGCTGGTGTCCCATATGGGCACCAGTTTGTGTCCCAATGGCTCCACTTCCAATCCAGTTCTCTGCTAATGGCCTGGAAAAGCAGCGGAAAATGGCCCTAGAATTTGGAGCCCTGCTGAAGCTCCTGGCCCCTGGCTCCCAGCCCTGGCCATTTCAGCCATCTGCAGAATAAACCAGCAGATGAAAGATACCTCTCTCTCCTACTCTGACTTTCAAAGTAAATAAAGAAAAAATGAAAAGGAAAGTTGAGGGAAGGACAGGGTTTATCCAAGCAGATGAAGGGGGACAACGTCTCTAGCAGGGAAACAACACGAAGAGAGGTCCAAGTGCATGGCATAAAACAAGTCTTCTCCTTTTTTTTAAATTTTTTTAAAATTTTTTAAGATTTATTATTTTTTATTTATTTGAAAGACAGAGTTATAAAGAGGTAGAGAGAGAGAGAGAGTCTTCCATCCGCTGCTTCACTCACAAAATGAAGCAACGGCTGGGGCTGGGCCAATCCAAAGCCAGGAACCAGTGGCTTCCTCCAGGTCTCCCATGCAGGTGCGGTGGCCCAAGGACTTGGGTCACCTTCTACTGCTTTCCCAGGCCATAGCAGAGAGCTGGATCAAAAGTGGAGCAGCCGGGACTAGAACCTGCGCCCATATGGGATGCTGACACTGCAGACCAGGCTTTAACCCGCTGCACCACAGCTCTGGCCCCACAAGTCTTCCTTTTAGAGCCACAAGTTACTCCGGGCCCTGCCACAGCTTATGAAAGCCTGCCTTGGAACACAGAATGTCTCAGATTGATTGTATTTTCCTTGCTATCAAAGGCTTTTTATATTTGTATTTTATTGAATGAGAAAGCGTTAGGCATGATCAGCACCACTTGGGGGAATTTATGTTTTGTATTTTAGTGACTTGATGACTGTTTTGCATCTGACTGGATACTAAAAACACATACATCTTTGCCTCTATTAGGCAGATTTTAATACTTTCATCATCAACAGCTGATAGTTCACTGACTTATTAGAGAGTTTTCTCCTTTTATCAGATGACAGATGAAAAAAATTTTTGCCTCTATCTCCAGTATTGCTTTGCAAAGTTATCTGACTTTTTTTTTAAATTTCTTCATTCACTATAATGAAAAAGCAATCAATTATGAATCACCAAGCCCAAAGTAAATTCTGTGTCTTAATGTTTTCTTTTTTTTTTTTTTTTAATTTATTTTATTTATTTGAAAGGCAGAGTTAGAGAGAGAAAGGGAGAGAGAGGTCTTCAGTCTGCTGGCTCGCTCCCCAAATGGCTGCACCATCCAGGGCTGGAGCTGAAGCCAGGAACCAGGAGCTTCTTGCCGGTCTCCCACATGAGTGAAGGGGCCCAAGCGTTTGGGCCATCTTCCACTGCTTTCCCTGACACACTACAGGGAGCTGAATCATAGCAGCGAGCTTAATCAGAAGTGGAGCAGCTTAGCCCACTACCACACGGCACCAGCCCCTGTCTTTGTTTTTTCAGAGCTTTCACAATGACAGCTTCCTTCCACACCTTTATGTAAGATCAGCACATCTGGCCAGGTATTGGGGGTATTAGGTATAGAATAATATAAACAAGCTAAATCTGCAATTCTCATGAATGCTGACAAGCTATCAGCGATGCCAGGACAGAGTGTGTGGAAATCGATTATATTTTCACCTAGACTGTCGATCCCAGAGCTCTGTCCACAGAACTGATAGAGGAAAGCAAACTGCTGTTTTCTCTTACCTGAGAGTCACTGGCAAAAATAGCAGTTTGTTTTCCTACTGTGATTAATCCTTGGATCTTATCTCCTAAAATTGGAGCGTTTATATTTTTTCCCAGCAATCTGTTTCCAAAACCCTTGTGATCTCATGAAAAGCAGAGTCCCTTGAACTTTGAATAATATTGGGTCTCTTAAATCTCACAGGAATATATAATGCAGGGTTAGAGTTTTTTCATGTTATTGAAAACCAAATTGGATGTAGTAAGATCCGCTTGTTGAAAGAGATATCTTAGAGGAAAAAAAGTAGCTTGAAATCTCTGGCCATTTTATGTGGTAATATTCATAAATTAGTTGGAATATTAAATAGCAGTTAATTTTGTCAGAGTTTAAGCCTTGTTCTTATTGATATAAGTCTTAAAGATAATATAAATTTTCTATAATTCAGAATGCTATGTGAGTAATTTATGGTAAGCAGTTAGAACAGGATTCGGCACATAACAAGTGCTATGTCAGTGTTTGTTTTTACAAATGATAGAATATAGATTATTTATTAGCAGCATGCTATTGATAGTTATTTTTTCTTTTTTAATGTTTTTATTTTTCATCTACTTGAAGGATAGAGTGAAAGAGAAAGAGAAGATCCTCATCCATTGGTTCACTCCCCAAATGCCTGCAAAACAGCCAGGAGCCTGGAACACCATCTGGGTCTCCCTTACAGGTTGCAGGTGCCCAAGTGTTGAGGCATCATCTGCGGCCTCCCAGGATGCATTAGCAGGAAGCTGGGTCAGAGGTGATACAGCAGCAGCAACCTGCAACACAACAGCTGCATGTAGACTATTTTGTAAGTTAGAGAGGTTTTGGAAAGAAGGCTAATAGCCATTTTAGGCTCTCTTTTCTTTTTCTAACTGAACTGTTTGTTTTTTCCTGCTTTTTTCATCACTCCATAGTAATGATATACATTTAAACTAGAAGAAAAAAAAGAAGTATAACTAACTGAATTTACTCAAGATTATTACCTCCTTGGAGACATCTGATTGATTAGGCTTAAATTATGCCATTCTAGCCTACATTCCCAAACTTTTAAAGTGGTTAAGAAGTCAGCAAAGGATCCAGCGCTGTGGTGTAGCAGGTAGAGCCACCACCTGTAGTGCCATATATGCATCCCATATAGGCACTGTTCCCAGCTGCTCCACTTCCAATCCAGCTCTCTGCTATGGCCTGGGAAAGCGGTAGAAGACAGCCCAAGTCTTTGGACCCCTATACCTGCATGGGAGACCCAGAAGAAGCTTCTGGCTCCTGGCTTTGGATTGGCTCACCTCCAGCTGTTGTGGCCATTTGGGAAGTGAACCAGCAGATGGAAGATTCTCTCCCTCTCTCTCTCTCTGCCTCTGCCTCTCTGTAGCTTTGCCTTTCAAATAATAAATAAATCTTTTAAAAAAAAGAAGAAGAAGAAGAAGAAGACAAGAAAAAGAAGTGAGCAGAGGGGCCAGCGCTGTGGCACAATGGGTTAAGCCACCACCTGAAACACTGGTGTCCCACATGAGTGCCTATTTTAGTCCCAGGTGCTCCAATTCCAATCCAGCTCCCTGCTAATGCATCTGGGAAAGAAGCAGAAGATGGCACAAGTATTTCAGCCCCTGCCACCCATGTGGGAGACCTGCATGAAGCTCCTGGCTTTGTCTTCCACCTGGTTCATCCCCAGCTGTTGCAACCATTTGGGAAGTGAGCCAGAAGATGGAAAATCTCTCTCTTTCTCTCCCTCTTTCTGTAATTCTGCCTCTCAAATAAAAAAGAAGTCAGCAGACAGAAGACTAAAATGAATGTATTCTTTTGTTCTAAAGATTTAATTATCATAATCATTGATTTATTTTTAGGAATATGTTTTAATATTTTAAGTTGTGTTTGTTTAAATTAAACTATAGGACAGTATTTAATTATCTAATAAGGAAACAGTTCCTAAATAGGAACCAGGAAAAAAAAAGATTCATACACTTGACTACAATAAAAATTTATTAAAGATTCCATACATAAGACCGACTTGGGCAAAATTTTTAAACAGGGCAAAGAAAAATGCAGCAATATTTACAAAGGGTAAATATTTTTAGTCTTACAAAGTAAAAGAAATATCAGCTGGGGCCGGCACTGTGGCTTAGCGGGTAAAGCCTCTGCCTGTAGTGCCGGCATTCCATAAGGGTGCCAGTTCGAGTCCTAGCTGCTCCACTTCCGATCCAGCTCTCTGCTATGGCCTGGGAAAGCAGTAGAAGATGGCCCAAGTCCTTGGGCCCCTGCATCCATGTGGGAGACCTGGAAGAAGCTCCTGGCTCCTGGCTTCAGATTAGCACAGCTCTAGCTATTGCAGCCAATTGGGGAGTGAACCAACAGGTGGAGGACTTCTCTTTCTCTCTGCCTCTCCATCTCTCTCTGTGTAACTCTGACTTTGAAATAAATAAATAAATCTTAAAAAAAAAAATAAAAGGGCTAGCGCTGTGGCACACTTGGTTAATCCTCTGCCTGCGGTGCCAGCATCCTATATGGGCACCGGGTTCTAGTCCCGGTTGCTCCTCTTCCAGTCCAGCTCTCTGCTGTGGCCCGGGAGGGCAGTGGAGGATGGCCCAAGTGCTTGGGTACCTGCACCTGCATAGGATACCAGGAAGAAGCACCTGGCTCCTGGCTTCAGATCAGCGCAGCTCCAGCCGTAGAGAAATCAAATGAATGTGTGTTTAAAAAAACAGTCAATAATCAAAGAAATATTAACTAAAATGAGTTACCACTTTTCCTCTAGCAGACATTTTTTTCTACTAAGTGTTGTTAAGGATACTGAGAAATGTGTACTCTCATTGTCTTAGTCCATTTTTTGCTTCACAAAATACCCAAGGCAGGCTGACTCTCTATAGAAAATCGCTCACATTTGGCATTTCAAGGATGCAGCGTCAGCCCTGCTCTTGCAAGGGCCTCATGGTAGAGGGTGGATGAGCAGAGGGCGTGTGAAGGAGAGCCTGAGAGCGACTCAGGGTTGCACCTGCTCCTGTGAAGGCTCGCTCTCTTGTTCTAGTGGCAGCTCAGTGCAGGAGACCAGCATTCCCTTCCAGTGGCTTCAGGATCTTTAGGCCCTACCTGCTACACCTTCCACACTACCATGCTGAGGACCAAGCCTACAGCACATGAACCTTTGGGGGATAAGCCATAGCACTCATATGAGTATCTTTAAGAATAGCAATTCTATATAAAGATAATTGGAAATGGAAAAAAAAAAAACTGGTGTTAAATTGGATATGTCATAAAAAATTAATTAATTTAAAAAAAAAGAATAGCAATTCTAATTCTAAACATACAAGGGTATTTCAAAAAGTCCATTGGAAAGTGGAATTTTTTTTTCATTTTCAATTCTCTTTATATACAGAAGATGGAAAGTGGAATTTTAAAACAACTCTATTTTGTTGAAAAACAACTTTAAAATCCATGCATAGTGTTTTATAATACACATTTTGCATGAACTGTTTGAAGTACTCTCCCATAGAATTCAGAACTCTTTTTGCTATTTTACTAAGATATGTATACAGTAACATTCATATTAGCAAAAAGCTACCTGTAACTCAAATGACCATTCATAGGATATTTGGTAGATAAATAGTGGTGTTTTCAAACAATAGAAATCTGTAACAGTAAAAATGAAAGAAGCACAGTTAAATGTGTCAACATGGATGCACCTTCAGAATGATCACTGAAAAAAGTCGAATACATCCAGTCTGATACCATCTTATAAAACTCAAAATCAAGCAGAAGTAAACAGTCTGTTGCTTAGGGATACAGACATTGGTGTTAAGCTCCTCAAAAGAGAGTAGAGCAGGGGCTGGCTTTGTGGCATAGCAGGTAAAGCCGCTGCCTGCAATCCTGGCTTCCCATGTGGGTGCTGGTTCATTTCCAGCTACTCCACTTCAGATCCACTCCCTGCTAATGACCTGGGAAAGCAGCAGAAGATGGCCCAAGTGTTTTGGCTCCGGCATGGGAGACAGGAATGAAGCTCCTGGATTCTGGCTTTGGCCTGGTCCAGCCCTAGCCGTTGCTGTTGCAGCCATCTGTGGAGTGAACCGATAGATGGAAGTAATGCAGCAAATGGAAGATCTTTCTATATATATATATCTCTTTGTCTCTCTCTCCCTCTCTCTCCCTCTCTCCCTCTCCCTCCCTCCCTCTCTATAACTCTGACTTTCAAATAAATAAAACTTTTTTAAAAAAAGGCAATAAGGCAATAGAAAATGAAATCCAGATGGTGGTTACCTCTAAGGGGTGGCAGAACATGGTTTCAGGCAATGTGCTGTTGATTCCTCTCTGGTTCAGCAGAGGTTCATGCTCTTTGTTTTATTTTCATGCTTAGTAGGTTGTCTATTATGATGTTATTTTATATATTTAAGATATTTTATAATAAAACTTATAAGAGCCCCAGACTTTTATTTTTATAAAAATCCTAAAGTAAAGATGAAAAATTAAGTACAAAAGAAGTTTATCACAGTGGTATTTATTTCAGCCCCAAGCTGAAACTAGGGTTTTTGTTTTTTGTTTTTTGTTTTTTGTTTTTTTTTTGTCAGGCAGAGTTAGACAGTGAGAGAGAGAGACAGAGAAAAAGGTCTTCCTTCCGTTGGTTTATCCCCCAAATGGCCGCTACGGCCGGCGCGCTGCGCCAATCCAAAGCCAGGAGCCAGGTGCTTCCTCCTGGTCTCCCATGTGGGTGCAGGGCCCAAGCGCTGGGGCCACCCTCCACTGCCTTCCCTGGCCACAGCAGAGAGCTGGACTGGAAGAGGAGCAACTGGGACCGAACCGGCGCCCCAACCAGAACTAGAACCCGGGGTGCCGGCACCGCAGGCGGAGGATTAGCCAAGTGAGCCGCGGCACCAGCCTCAACATCATTTTTTAACATCTTGCCTTATTCAAGAAGATTTTCAGGAAGCCTTAAAGAGTATTCAGTGAGACACAAGTAAAATAAAACTTTCTGAGATGTTAGACAAAGTTAAAAGATGGAAGAAAGTAAGAAGAGGCCAGGAATAATGCTGGTATGAAAAATACATCGTAAAGTCTTCTGTTCTTATTAGAGGTAAGCCACAAACTTGATGCCAGGCTTCGCAATAGCCAAGATTACGGAAATGTGATCCATGATACCTTTAAAATGAGAACAGGAAGGGTTGCCTGCTTCTCATTTCAGGGTACCTGGTTCAGGCCCCAGCTCTGCTTCCAATTCCAGCTTCCTGCTGATGTGCACCTTGGAGGGCTGCAGAAAATGACTTAAGTACTTGGGTACCTACTGCCCACATGAGAGACCCAGATTGAATTCCAGATTCCTGGCTTTGGCCTGTCCAGCCCTGGCTTTTGTAGGCATTTAGGGAGTAAACCAGTAGGTAGCAGAATAAAAATATTAAATGAAATAAGAACAAATAAGCTATTCAGATACTGAGAGAAATTCTCCCAGATTACTGTGTGGGCAAGTTATTTAACTTCTGTCTGGCTGTGTTTCCTTGTCTTTAAAATAGAATAATAATAGGGCCTGTTGTATAGCATTGTGAGAAGTATATAAGGTAAGTTGCCAGGAAAGCACCTGCAGCTAGTACGCGCTCAGATACATTACAGATTAGCTGTTCTCAAGACCATCCTTACAGAAATCGGTATCTTGGAAGCAGAGACTATGAAGGGACAAGCTTACAAGTATTCTTTGCCTTAGATAGAAAATGTCCCCACCAACAGTAGAACGGAAGTGTTGAGCTAACTTTGTGACTTTTTTGTCTTTGTGTATTCAATGTATATTTATTGAGCTCCTCCCTTGTGCCAAGTCTTGTATCTGGTAATTATGGCCAAGGTGAAGGATTCAAGTTGGTGTTCTGCTTCAGCCAGCTCTGAGAATTTAATCTTAAAAGCAGTCAGGTGTTGAGTAATAAATAGTTTTTTGCATTTATTCTTTCTGCTCTTTGAATATGAAAGTTGTAATCAGTAAGTAAAGACTGGGCAAAAGCAATTATAAAAAGAAGGATGGGAAGGAGTAATTGAGCTTAGTTAATACTATGAACAGAGGATCAATTGAGGCTGTTAGCTTCCTAGGCAGTAATACCATGGTGAAAAAAAATATTAATTGTTCTGTTCATTGAGTGTTAACTGTGCTGTCTTTACATATATTATCCCAGTTAAAGTTAATTCGTTCGACAACACTTGGAGGTCATGACTGTTATCTCCCATTTTTGGTAAGGAGAGTTTGAAGGCCTTGAGGGGTAAATAGCACACCAGCAAGCATGGGTCTAAGCCAGAATTTGGGGCACGGGTCTTGCCTTCCAAACACCAAATTCTTAGTCACTTCAGTACATTACTTTCTGAGGAATAAAGCCAAAGTTAATCAAACCTTGAAACTCTCTGTTCCAGATCTAAAATATTTTTCCTGGTACCCTATGTCAAATAAATCCTGATTTTTATTATCCTATAATAAAGCCATATGTCAGACTTATTATCTTCCTGTCTTCCTGTTTTTGGCTGTCAACTGAAAGGTTAATTTTTATGTGTATGGAATTTATTTTTGTTTTTGTTTACTACAAGGTTCACCTTTTCCTAATCTATATGATTGAGACTGTGTCATTTAGTCAGTTGGTCACCAAACAGAACTTCCTTTTTTTTATAGTTTTTTAAGATTTATTTTTATTTATTTGAAAAGTGGAATTTAAGAGAGAGGGATCTTCAATCCACTGGTTTACTCCCCAAATGGCAGGAACAGCCAGGGCTGTACTAGGCAGGAGCCAGGAGCTTCCTCCGGGTCTCCCACATGGATGCAGAGTCCCAAAGACTTGGGCCATCCTCCACTGCTTTCCCAGGCCACATTAACAGGGAGCTGGATAGGAAGTGAAGCAACAAGGTCTCAAACCCAGTGCCCATATAGGATGTATGTGGCAACTTAACCGACTATGCCACAATGCCCTGCCCCCAGAAGTTTGTCTAAAATGGAAGCAATCTTTGGATTTGATGTAGAAGAGTCTAGCAGTTTGGTGATCTAGAAGCATGTGGTCTGAGACTCTACTAGATTACGTTGGCCCTTGCAGAAGGCACTGAACTATGTGTCATCCATTCTAAACTGTGGATCTTCTTCCTCAGCTTGCCAGTTAATCAAAAGACAGTCATATTAGTGTTGACAGTGACAGTGCTGCTTGTATTTAAAGATGAAAAAAGTTCCAGCTCCTGGATCTCTGGTGTCCCCTGCCAATTGCCGAAACACAGATTTCAGTTCAAACCATGAGGTGGCTGTGTCATGCTTACCAGGTGGGTTTACAGTGGAGAACTTTGCCTGGAATCATCTTTCCTTTTGATGGGCATACTAGACAGTTATTCTGAGACTCCTGGTAATAGTAGCCGAGGCATGGGGACGATCTCAAAAGCCATTTACTATCGGGTTGAAGACATAGATGTGTTCATCCCTGTGGCCTGAGATCACTATGCAGTTTTGGGTTGTGCAGTTCAGAAACCAGGAAAAGCCTAACCAAAAAAAAAAAAGTATTATTCTGAAATCCTTGTATGAGGGAGGGATTTACTGTGGGGCTTAGACAGACTGTCCTGAAAGATAACTGTCTGAAATGAGTAGGTTGAGGCTTACATTTGTTGGAATACAGTAACCTCAAAGTCTGTAAGACGGAGACCCACTCACAGACACTGATTTGGTTTTCCTTTCACTGTTTTTCTAAGCTCGTTTTTCACCTTCATTCCTATATATATTTTTGTTTTCCTGGCTTGCCGTCGTCCTCAGGTCATTTCAGTTTGGTGTATCATCTGTCCTTCCCTCAGCAAAGGGCACACGTGGAAATGCGCAGCACGGCACGCCAGGAGAAGTCTTGGAGACAGTTTTTGGCTCCACTTTTCTGGCCCCTCTTGGCCTACTCTGAAGTCCCCTGGGGAACAACAGGGGGACACACAGCTTGTAGCCAGTTCAGAAAGTGGCAGTGACTGCAGAGAGAAAAACTAAGCTGTTCAACCCTCCTCCTAAACACAGAAAAGCAATGCAGGTGGTGGGCGGTGCTGGGATGCATGTGCTCTGTGCCTCGGGATCCTGTAGAGTAGAATTCCTCAATTATCATAGAAATGGAACATAAGAGGTCCCAACAGAAGAAGAACATGTGTTTGGCTAAGTAAAATACAAGCCAGTGATTTAATTGCTTCCAAATGTACAATAATAAGGCTTTTTACTGTGTGATACTGTTGCAGTGAACTGTGTCTGACCCTCCCCTGCAGTGGGCACTGATTGCATGTGTATGGCAACCTGGGAGCACACCAACAGGATTGTCCAAGCTTAGGGTGATGTCTTTGTTCCCTAGAGCCTCAGAATGTTTCACTTTTGCCTTTGAAAATCTACTCCTAGGGGCTGGCATTGTGGCACAGCAGGTTAAGCCACCACCTGCAATGCCAGCATCCCATATGAGTGCTGATTTGAATCCTGGCTTCTCCGTTTCCCAGCTCCCTGTTAATGTGCCTGGGAAAGCCATGGAAGATGGCCCAAGTACTGGGGCCCTGCCATCCATATGGGAGACCCAGATGAAGCTCCTGGCTTTGGCCTGGTCCAACCTTGGCCATTGGGGCTATTAGGGGAGTGAATTAGCAGATGTAGTTATCTCTCTCTGTCTCTCTATCTCCTCTTTCTCTTTAACTCTACCTTCCAAATAAATAAATGAACATATAGAGATATAGATATAGATATAGATATAGATATAGATATAGATTGGCTTAGCATATAGGTCTTCAGTTAATACTTGTTGAATGAATAGGAAATGAATTCTGTGTTTCCATTATCAGCTTTGTGTGTAAAGAGAAACAGCCCTTCTGTCCCGGTTGCTCCTCTTCCAGTCCAGATCTCTGCTGTGGCCTGGGAAGGCAGTGGAGGATGGACCAAGGGCTTGGGCCCTACACCTGCAAGGGAGACCAGGAGGAAGTACCTGGTTCCTGGCTTCAGATCGGCACAACGCGCCAGCCGCAGCGGCCATTTGGGGGTTGAACCAATGGAAAAGGAAGACCTTTCTCTCTGCCTCTCTCACTTTCTAACTCTGCAAAAGAAGAAAGAAAGAAAGAAACAGCCCTGTGCAGGCATGTTTAAGGCCTCAGAAATAAGGCAGTGTTGTTTCCTTAGAAGAATCTAGAAACCTTAAAGGAAAAGTGCTGCCTAGAATCAAATTACAGAGCTGAAGTAGTAAGGCTTAACATGGGCCATACTATATGGAAGAGCTGAAGTTTATAGTTTTTAAGATCTTTTGGGTTTCAGTTACCTAAAAATAGTGACAGTAGGGGCCAGTGCTGTGCCTTGACGAGTGAGTCTGCCACCTGCAGTGCTGACATCCCATTTGGGCACCAGTGTGAGTCCCGGCTGCTCCACTTCCAGTCCAGCTCTCTGCTATGGCCTGGGAGGGCAGCAGAGGATGGCCCAAGTCCTTGGACCCCTGCACCCATATGGGAGACCCGGAAGACTTGGAAGAAAGGTCTTCCATCTGCTGGTTCGCTCCCCAGGTGAGCGCAATGGCCAGAGCTGCGCCGATCTGAAGCCCAGGAGCTTCTTCCGAGTGTCCCACGTGGGTGCAGGGGCCCAAGGACTTGGGCCATCTTCTACTGCTTTCCCAGGCCACAGCAGAGAGCTTGATCTGAAGAGGAGCAGCTGGGGCTAGAACCGGCACCCATATGGAATGCTGACACTTCAGGCCAGGGCATTAACCCGCTGCACCACAGTGCCGGCCTCTGTACTTTAGCATTTAAATAGTACTTGGGTGTCTCCACTAGAAATCGCCTGTACTGTCTTTGAAACATAACAGCGGTGATGCTCTATGCTCCCAGGAAAAGAGACTAATGGCCTTTCATAAGCCTTGAGCAAGCTACAGCTGCTGCCAACGTTAATAAACAAAAATCATGTCAACCTCAAATCAGTCTATCTTGCAGGAGAGAGCTGAAAGCCCATCTAGTTCAAGTATACGGGATTGCCCCACCGCTGCGACGTTTCTCAGCGGAAGGTAGAATGAATGCCCTAAATTACTGAAGCCTGTCCTGGGGAGCAGAGACCCCAGCTTTGTTTGCCTTCGCTTGAAGAAGCCCGGGTACCAGATTTTGCTGAAAAGCTGATGTGAGAGTTGCAGAAAGGACACCTATTTGCAAAATTTTGTTAGACGTCCATCTTATTTCAGGATGGTAAATTGAGCCATCAATCAACCTTAAATTGAATCCTTAAAACTTCTGGTATTGTCAGATTAATCAGCTCTATAGAAAGTGATGCCATGACAAACATGAAACAGCCGAGAGGCTGAGTAGACAAGGAGGCTTTCTCTTAATAAGGATGATGCTGGCCTCTTCAGAAATAGTTTTGCCTCTCCCTTAAATATGGCTAAGACACCCCGTAGCTATATAAGTGTGTCCTAAACAACATGGTGCTATCCTGTGTGCGTACTACTGCCTAGAAGTAGGAAACTGGATGACGTGGAGAGACGGTCTCTGGTCCGAGACAGGGCTGAGTTTGAATCTGAACTCTGCCACATGTGCCTGAATGTTGCCTCAGTTTTCTCATCTGCAAAGTGGAACTGACACACAGAGTTGTTGTGGTGATGAAGGAGTAGGAGCCGGTGTTGTGGAGTGACAGGCAAAGCCCGTGTCTGCAACTCTGGCATCCATCTGAGTGGTTCCCACTCCACTTCCGTTCCAGCTCCCTGCTGGTGTGCCTAGGAAAGCAGTGGAAGATGGCCCAGTTACTTGGGCCCCTGCCACCCATGTGGGAGACCACAATGATGCTCCTGGCCCAGCGCCAGCCTTTGTGGCTATCTGGGGAGTGAACCAGCAGATGGAAGATCTCGTTCGCTCTATTCCTCCCTCTCTAACTCTGACTTTCAACTAAATCTTTTAAAAAATCTATATATACACAAATGTAGTACTTGCTACTATGGCCCATAGTACTTGCTCAGTAAATGGTTCCTGTTATTAAAATACAGTTCTTGGGTTTTGCTCACTGAGGAAGCACATTAAGTAAGTATCAGTTTACCATGGTGACTGAGGAAATGAGAATTTAAAGAAAATTCACTCGACTACCAGCTGCCTTATTCTGTGTTTTATAGGTATGTCTGATCTCCCTGCTAGACTCAGATGGTGTCCCAAAGGATAGAAACTGAATTTCCTCCTTTCTCCGTGACTCACACAGTATTAGAACCTTACTCAGTGACATCTTCTGTCTATGCCCTGCTACATAGGCATCTGTTCTTCTCCAGTAAAACCATGTAGAAATGTTACCATCTTCCAGTTTTATTTTACGATCTTCAAATCATCTACCTTCCACCTAGTTGCTGGGCCCAGCTTCAGCCATTGATAACTCATGTACTTGTCGGTATCATTAATACCACAGCAGCGACAGAGCTTCCTTAGCTCCCTTTTTTGATGAAAGTCAGTTTTCTGATATCACTTAGATTAGCTAGGGATTCTTTAGACTTAACCTTTCCATCTGCATATTTAGATAAACTTAATGGTTTTTCTAGCTTTGTGGGGAGCAGGTCTCATGAAGGCATTCTCCACTCTGGATGTGTTTTTCCCTAAGCTCTAATGATGTCTGACATTTGGTGACCATTTTGGGGAAAACTTAAAATGTGTTATACTTCTCTGAAATCCTTAAATATCTAGAGGACTAACAATATCAAATAAGTATTGAGGAATTTATTTGACTATACATCTGTAATTGACCAAATTCATAATAATTAGCTTTTAAGCTTTTTCTGAGAAGCAGGGACATGGATGATCTAAAAAGCATTTCTTATTAAAGGGCATGAATCTGTATGGAGCTTTAAAATTGTTTTTTTGTCCCCACAAGGATGTTCCTGGTTTGTGACCAAATGAGAGGCTTTTAACAGTTTTGTTTTACCTTTGAGGAAATTAAAGCCCAGAGCAGGTGGGTGTTTTTCCTGAAGCCATAGTTAGGAGTGGATCTAGGAGAAGATCTTCTGTTTCTTCATATTTTTTTTACAGATCTTTCAGAGAATTGTAGTCCAAAAATAAAGTCATCAACTGTTTTCTGCCATCTAACACAGTGGGACGTTCCACATCAAAGCATCTCCCACTGGACTCCAAGAATGCTCTTTCTGTTTCCTCCCCAGTTTGAACGCCATGACCCGGTGGACGGGAGGATTACTGAGAGGCAGTTTGGTGGCATGTTGCTGGCGTACAGTGGGGTGCAGTCCAAGAAGCTGACTGCCATGCAGAAGCAGCTCAAAAAGCACTTCAAAGAGGGAAAGGTAAGCAGCTTTGGCTGGAGGAGGGAAGTGATGGGAATGTGTGGTTTTGGTAACAGTACCAACAGCATGATGGCAGCATGCCGTGAGCGAAGGGTTCCCAATTGTCCATCTCTGGTACATCAGGTCTAAAGGGAGAGGAAAAATAAGCAATGAGTGAGGAAGAAGAGAGTCCAGAAAACTCCCAGATTTGTTTTTCAGGCAGAGGGTGGCACTGTGAACCAAAATTGAGCATTTTAAATGCGGCTCCTTTAGGTGGGGAGATCAAGAGTTCGGCTGTGGTTATCTTGAATTTCAGAAGCCTGTGGACCATCCAAGAAGAGATAATGAGCAGACAGCTGGATGTTCAGGTCTGCCTTGGGTCTGAGGTGGATCTGGGAGTCATTAGCAGACTTTTAGAGTGAGAACAGATGGAGTTGCCCAAGGAAGGATATTAGGCAGAAAAAAACTGTGGACCAAGGAGATGATCTAACAGAACATCAACATTAAGCAGCTGCAGCACCAGAGCTGGCAGAAATGGTTAGAGAAATGCCTAGAGAGCAATGACGCCAAATTCAAGCAAGTAGAGGGCCCAGACACCGAGGTGGCCACTGTCCCGTGTCACGGAGAGGATCCAGCAGGTAAGGGTGAAAACCTCCATTTGTTTTGGTGAAGTCACAGTCATTTGCACATTTTGGGACAGCTGTTTGGGTGGCGTGGTCCAGTTGGAAGGCATATTAGACGACAAGTGAGAAAGTAGAGGACGAGGAGGAGGCAGGCCCGGCAGAAGGAAGAAAAGGCATTGTACGAAAGGAAACAGTATCGGCGTCTGCTCAGCTGCTCAGACAGAATATCAGATGGAGCACTTGGGATTTTTTTAAGAATTTTTTTTGAAAGGTGCAGCAGTGGGGGCAAGGCGGAGGTGGGACACAGGTCACTCTTTCCATCTGCTGGTTCACTCCCTAAATGGTTCCAACAGTCAGGGCTGGGGCAGCCCGAAGCAGGAGCCAGGAACTTCATCCAGGTCTCCCACGTGACTGAAGGGACCCAAGCGTTTGGGCCATCTTCTGCTTTCCCAGGCACATTAGCAGGGAGCTAGATCAGAAGTAGAGCAGGATTCAAACTGGCCTCCAGTATGGGATGCCAGCATCACAAGGGTGGCTTAACCCGGTGTGCCACAACTCCAGTCCCAGCCTGGAAGCAGTGCATCAGAAGCAGGGCAGACAAACGTGGCAGGTGTGAGGAACCAAAGGTGGACCAGCGCGGTGAGAGCACTCTGAGCTAGGAGGAGAGTGGCCTGAGGTGAGATGGCCGGGGCAGACGGGGGCCAGAACGTGCAGGTGTGGGAGGAGTTTCCCATTCATTCTCAGGGCAGTGGGAAGCTATTGAAGGGCTGCGAGCAGTGATGCATTTAAAGAGATGACCGGCAGCTTTGTGGAAGATGGTCTGGAAAGAAGCAAGCATAGAAACAAAAGACAGGCAAGGAGGTCAGGAGGGAATTTAGGAGGAGATGATGTGGAGCAGCACTGAGCATGCAGACTGTGGATTTGTGGCAGCGCTGGGCAGTGCCGCTCTGCAACACCGGCTGCACCTGGAGCAGGCAAAGAGGAGCGCAGGTGAGGGAACCAAGTCAGCTTCTGGGGTTTTGTCAGCAAGTGGGATGGACAAACTTGTTTAGAATTCAGGTAAGAGAGTCGGACTCTGAAAAATGAAACACAGAGCAGTGCTAGGCTAGAACCAGATCTTCTCATTCGCAGCCCAAAACCTTGCCACTGGACTATGGTTACCATCTGGTTGTGGCCAGAAAGCTCACCTGGCATTAAAAATATTACCTGAGAAATGAGTAGGTGTGGTGTGGTGTGGTGTGGTGTGGTGTGATGTGGTAGACTTGAAGCTAGAAGATTTGAAATCAGGTCCTGTCTCCTCCGAGGTTTCTGTGATCATAGACAAGTTACTCTATTGACCTTATGCTTTGAGACAAAGGCTACAAAGCTTTGTCTTTAAACACTTGATAACTGAAGGTAAGAAGCAGGATGGTCAGTGGTTGTCCCAGTTTTCTGGGTCTTTTGTAAGGGATCTTGCTGGAACAGCATTGCCCACTTTGGTGGGGAGCACTGTTGTCAGCGAAGCTTGTTCCTGTTTGTCTTGGCTGCTGAAAGCAGGCTGTGAACTGCAGCTGAGGACCGGCTGGCCTCTGACAGACCGCGTCAGCTCCTGAGTGCAGTCCAGCCTGTTCCCACCGCAGGGCTGCTCTTGGCTGTGGGGGAGAAATGCACCATTGATGGAAATGACAGAGAAAAATACTCCTCTCCCAGAGAGCGTTTCTGCACCTCCCAGGACCCAGCCTGAATCTGTTGGGATTTTCTAATTTCAGTAAATTGATTTCAAAGGTCGGAGTGGACTCTGTAGCCCCTTTGCTGAAAGCATGGTATTTGCATTAGAAAACACTCCTTTCTTTTGCCCAGACTTAAAGGTTGGTCCAGGTAGTGTTCTGACCTTGAATCAACTCTCTATCCTGGTAGGCTAATTCATATTTTATTTTGAATTTATGTTTAAAAGCAACAGATTGGGTGCCAGAGACATCTCCCTTGAAGGACTAGAGTATGGGCGGGAGGGAGTTAATGTAGGACCTGAAGACCTTGGTGGAAGAGCTCTGCAGTGAAAGCACAGATTTTGTCAGATGAAGAAAGTGGGGGGTGCTCAGTTGCTTCTGGCCAGAATTTCCTGCTTTAGCAAGGAGATTAAGATTGATTGTCTTCTTGTGTTGATTAAATGGTTGGTGAACATAGCAATTAACTACAATGAGAGTTAATGAAGGGCCTTTGCTCCTAAGGTCACAAGTCCATCTCCCTGGAACCAGAGGGGGATCATCATTTGCTTTCCAATTACTTCTTTTTTTTTTTTTTTTTTTTTTTTTTTTGACAGGCAGAGTGGACAGTGAGAGAGAGAGAGACAGAGAGAAAGGTCTTCCTTTGCCGTTGGTTCACCCTCCAATGGCCGCTGCGGCTGGCGCGCTGCGGCTGGCGCACCGCGCTGATCCGATGGCAGGCGCCAGGTGCTTATCCTGGTCTCCCATGGGAGACCCAAAGACTTGGGCCATCCTCCACTGCCTTCCCGGGCCACAGCAGAGAGCTGGCCTGGAAGAGGGGCAACCGGGACAGAATCCGGCGCCCCAACCGGGACTAGAACCCGGTGTGCCGGCGCCGCAAGGCAGAGGATTAGCCTGTTGAGCGAGGTGCCAGCTCCAATTACTTCTTTTATTCCATTTTGAATTCGTTAACATGAAGATGTAAGGTTTCCTTTGGCTCGCATGAATCAATTTCCGTGTGGGGTTCTGTATCAAGATACTAAGCCAGACCTAAAAGATTGAAAGTCCTGCTGGTGGTATTAAGTAAATGCTTGTGTATGACTTCATGACCACGCAGAGTTTCACATCCGTCGTCCTCCCTGCGTCTAACAGCCTTGTGCCTTTGACAAGAAAGAAGCAGAGACAAAGCGAAGGTCACGACCCACCCAGAGTCTGGACTGAAGTCATGGCTTCCTTTTCCAGATCTTGTCCATTCCAAAGCAGAGTGCTGTTTCTCACCTTCCTCGTCCTCTAGAGCAGTGCCTCTCAACGATAAGGTCACTTGGAGAATTTTCAAGAAATGTAGTTTCTTCAAGCCAGTGAAAGCAGACACTCAGTGGGTGGATCCAGGCATCCGTGTTTGTTAAAGGCTCCACTGCTGTGGAGATGCCACGCTGTGTCAGTGTCTCCAGCTGCGTGATGGCTTGGAGATCCAGGGAACCTGCCCTCCCTGGGAAAAATTCCGCAGTGGCTGTGCAGAGCAACCATCATGTTTTTATAGAACAAAGAGTTTTCTGCAACTTCAAAAATGTGATTCATAGTGATGATCCTCTCTGAGTGTGGAAGCCACTGACTTCTTAATTTCTAGAGTCAAGGCTGAAATTGGAAATTACAGTTCAGTTCAGTGGCAGGCATTGCTGTGTGCAAGTCTCTTAGCCAGGGGCTATGAGCAAGATTAAAGATAAACTTTCCTTTATCATTAAGAAATAATTTGTAATAGTCTACTAAGAGAAAAATCTGTATGCAAAGAACTGTATAATTTCATATTCACATTCATAACATTTATTGAGCACCCACTATATGCAAAATGCTCTTCTAAATATCGGGAATATGGTAATGAGCAAGCAAAGTCTCTGCCCTCATAGAACTTGGCATTCCTAATGGAGGAAGAAAGATTATTAAACAAATGGGCACACATTTACCCTAGCAATTATGATGTCCATGTCCCTATTAGAATACCTGGGTTCAAATCCTGGCTCTGGCTCCCAATTCCAGCTTCCTTCTAATAGGATCCTAAGAGGCACAGATGATGGCACAAGTGGTTGGGACCCTGGGACCCATGTGGAAAACCTGGTTTGAGTTCCTGGCCCCCAGATTTGACCTGGCCTAGCTGTAGCCATTGCAGGCATTTGGGGGAGTGAACCAGCAGAAAGGTGCTCTCTCTCTCTTATCTATGTGTCCCTCTACTTCTCAAAATTTTCTTAAATAATAAATATAACACAGGGCAACTTGGGCAGCGTTAAGCCGCCTCTTGAGACCAGTGTCTTTTTCATCTTTTCGTGTTCAGCGTATGTTGAGTGTCTCCTAGGCAAATGTTTCTCAAATGCAAAGATCAATGTGTTGAGTACTCCATTAAAGGTATAAGATCTTTTTGGAATTCCAGTGATAAAGATCAGAGCCAAGTGAAGACACAGTAAGATTTCTTGGAGGGGGCACAGTGTAAACTTGGCCTTAGATGCCCAGTAGGATTTTGACAAGCACAGGTTATAAAGGGATTTGCTCTATATGTTTCCTCTCAGAGCCCCAATCCCAGAAGCCTGTGTTTACCCCTGATCACTAATACTGTTGTCTGTTCAGCAAGGTTAGAACTTACCAAATTGTTCTTCTGAAACTGTTAGATGATTTACTGTTTTAAATGTCTGTGTTCCTGAGTGTGAACTGTCCCAATTCCTTTATTCTCAATTTCTTGAAAGCTGTACAACATTAGTTATGATGGGATAACAGATGCTAAACACATTGCTAGCATGGCACCTAGAGAGACCTATTAACTTCTATTATTAGGCGACCCCCAAAGTCACTCTGAAATATAGCACCTGAGGTGTGGCCATAAAACTAGAAAGACTTGGACTCTACTAATTCTTTTTCCTGATAAGCTTTGAAACGTATAATTCCCCCATAGGAGACTTAAGTTGTGAATTATTATTGAGAGATTTCATATTAGGGGTTTTCCTTCCTCTTATTTTTCTTTTTCTCGTAATGAGTTTCATGTACCTCATCCTTTCCATTATTTCTTACTCCTCAAGATCTTACACAGAGAACAAAGTCTGTTTCAGAACTTAGTAGAATAAAGTCATTACCACTGCTTCCGTAGTAATGAGCCTGCCACTTGCTGATATACCACCCCCAACCCCCAATTACTCAGCAGCCCTGCTTGGCAGATTAAATCCTTTTTTTTTTTTTTTTCTGGTTAAAAATGCTGTTCTGAGCCTTAGTTATTTTTCTTTTTTTTAATTAATTAATTAATTTTTATGGAATATAAATTTTATATATACAACTTTAGGAATATAGTTTTTCAGAGCTGGCACTGTGGTGCAGCGGGTTAACGCCCTGGCCTGAAGCGCTGGCATCCCATATGGGCGCCGGTTCTAGTACCAGCTGCTCCTCTTCTGATCCAGCTCTCTGCTGTGGCCTGGGATAGCAGTAGAGGATGGCCCAAGTCCTTGGGCCCCTGCACCTGCATGGGAGACAGGGAGGAAGCTCCTGGCTCCTGGTTTCTGATCGGCTCAGCTCCGGCCGTTGCAGCCATCTGGAGAGTGAACCATTAGATGGAAGACACTCTCTCTCTCTCTCTCTCTCTCTCTCTCTCTCTCTCTGCCTCTCCTTCTCTGTGTAACTCTGACTTTTGAATAAATAAATAAATCTTTAAAAAAAAAAAAGGAAAAAAAAAAAGGAATATAGTCTTTCTTCCCACCATACCTGCTCTCCTACCCACACTCCCACTCCTCCTTCTCCTTCCTTTCCCCTTCCCAGTCCCATTCTCCACTAAGATTCACTTTTTTCTATTTGTTTTTTGTTTGTTTGTTTTGTTTTGTTTTGTTTTGTTTTGACAGGCAGAGTTAGACAGCGAGAGAGAGAAAGAGACAGAGAGAGAAAGGTCTTCCTTTTTCTGTTGGTTCACCCCCCACGTGGCTGCTATGGCCGGTGCACTGCACTGATCCAAAGCCAGGAGCCAAGTGCTTCCTCCTGGTCTCCCATGCGGGTGCAGGGCCCAAACACTTGGGCCATCCTCTACTGCACTCCTGGGCCACAGCAGAGAGCTGGACCGGAAGAGGAGCAACAGGGACAGAATCTGGCGCCCCGACCAGGACTAGAACCCGGGGTGCTGGCACCACAGGCAGAGGATTAGCCTAGTGAACCACGGCGCCAGCTCAAGATTCACTTTTTTTTTTTTGACAGGCAGAGTGGATAGTGAGAGAGAGAGAGAGACAGAGAGAAAGGTCTTCCTTTTTGCCGTTGGTACACCCTCCAATGGCCGCTGTGGCCGGCAAGATTCACTTTCAATTAACTTTGTACACAGAAGGCAAACTCTATGCTAAGTAAAGATTTCAACAATTTGCACACACACACACACACACAAACTGTTTGAGAACTAGTTTTACAGTTATCTCTCATAATACAGCTCATTGAGGACAGAGGTCCTGCATGGAGAGTTAGTGCACAGTGACTCCTGTTGTTAATTTAACAATTAACATTCTTATGTATGATATCAGTGACCACCTGAGGCTCTTGATATGAGCTGCCTTGGCTATGGAAGTCTTTTGAATCTACAAACTCTGTCAGTATTTAGACAAGGTCATAAGCAAAGAGGAAGTTCTCTCCTCCCTTCAAAGACAGTACCTCCTTCTTTGATGGCCACTTCTTTCTGTTGGGATCTCACTCACAAGATCCTTCAGGTAGAATATTTTTTTGCCACAGTGTCTTGGTTTTCCATGCCTGAAATGCTCTCACGTGCTTTTCAGCCAGACCAGGAAGCCTGAAGGGCTGATTCTGAGGTCAGAGTGTTACTTAAAGCAATTGTCATTCTATGAATCTGTTGTGTGGACTGCTTCCCATGTTGGAACAGTCTCTCCTTTTTAATTCTGTCTTCTACAATTACCCCACACTTGATCCTATTTATATAGTCATTTTAACACTTAATCCTATCTGTATGTTCACTTTAACACTAATATGATCACTTTAACAGTTAAGATGACATTTTTTTATCACCCAGCTTAATGAGGTTTGGGGTCCCATGACAAGTTTTTAAACTGTATCCTTAAAAAGTTCTATTCCTGAGATCACACATTCTCCTAAGAGATGGCATTGAGATCCTAAACCAGGAAAGGCTGTTTTATTCCAGAGTCCATAATCTTACTTCTTGCTGTTCCTTATTCTCTGTGATTCAAATAAGCATAAGATTTTGAAGAAACGAGAAACCAGTATTTCCAGGCTGTAGTCTCAGGTTATTAGGGAGATAGCTAGAAAGGTGAGTTATGGAAAAAAGTAGTAGAAGACCTTAAATGCTAGTGCTCATCCAGTTGATATTTTGGGAAATCACTAACATTCTGGGAGCAGAAGGGATGAAGATAGGAAAAAAGCGATGCTTTTAGAAGATCAGATACTTACAGAAATGTCAGCAGTGGAGATGGCAGGTTCCTCTTCTGTCAGGTAGCAGTGAAGAGATGTTGGGTTTACACTAGGAAGCAGCATTCCTGGAGCAGGACAGGCTTGGTGATACCTATGAAGAATACTCCGGAAATAGCAGCAGTGGCCACGTGCAGGAGCAGGAGACCGAAGGACAGTTTAAAAAGGATTTCTGTGTACAGAACAGTGTCTGGTACTATATTCATATATAACATGGTATTAAAACAAGAATTAAAACTTTAAAGAAAAAACTAAGCAGGAGCTTCAACAGAGGAGAGATGGTCATGATGAAATGTGTGAAAGGTGGCGTAAGGAAAAAGAAAGGCAGCTATTTTATCCTTTCTGTGGGCCATAGAGGAAGTTGGGCAATTGAGTTGACTGCTGTCCCATGCGTTTGTTCTGCCTGATTAATGGAGAGCAGAGAAAGCATCCCCACCATGCGTTTGCCATCATCAGTGACCTTTCAGCGCAGAGTTCTGCCTTCACAAATGACTCCACCAGAAGCCAATGTTCCTTCCCCTTTTTCTCATCTTCCTGCTTTTTATTTTTTAAACAACTTTATTGAGGCATAATTTACATACCAGATGTCACCTGTTTTAAGTATATAAGTCAATGTAAATTTCCAGTTATGTAATTATCACTGCCATCGGTTTTAGAACATTTCCATCACCCCAAAAAGATCTCTCATGCAGTTTTCAGTGACTCTCCATTTCTCCCCTTGCCACAGGCAACCATAAATCAGCTTTCTGTCTCTCTAGACTTATCCTTTCTGGGTGTTTCATATAAATACAATCACATAATGATGTAGACTTCTGTGTCTGGCATCTTTTATCAAGCACAATGTTTGTAAGGTTTCTCCATGTTGATACTTATATTAGTGGTTTATTTTTTATTGCTAAATAGTAAGTGTTAGTCCATTGTTGGCATACACTGTGTTTTGCTTATTCACTCACCAGTTGATAGATATTTGAACAGTTCCAGTTTGGAGCTATTATGAATAGTGCTGTTTGTTATAAACATTCTCACTTGAGTCTATATAGACCTATGTGTTTGTTTTTCTTGAGGAAATTCCTAAGAGTAAAATGACTGGATAATATGGTAAATTTATATTTAACTTTTTAAGAAACTGCCAAGCTGTTTTCCTAAGTGTCTGTAAATTTTACATTCCCACAGCAATGTGTAAAAGTTCATGTTTGTCAACATCTTTACCAACACTTAAAATAGTGTGTCTTTTGTGTGTGTTAAGATTTAATTTATTTATTTGGAAGGCAGAGTTACACAGAGAGAGAGAGAGAAAGAATCTTTCATCTGATGATTCACTCCCCAAATGGCCACAACAGGTGGGCCAAGCCAAAGTCAGAAGCCCGGAACTCCATCCTGGTCTCCCATGTGAGTGGCAAGGGCCCAGGCACTTGAGCCATCCTCTGCTGCTTTCCCAGGTGCATTAGCAAGGAACTGGATCTTTAGTGAGGCGGTCAGGACTTGAACCAGTGCCAAAATGGAATGCTGGCATTGCAGGCAGTGGCTTCACCAACTATACCACAATGCCAACCTGGTATATCTTTTTTATTAATAATTCCAATAGGTGAGTTGTAGTTTACAATTGTGGTTTTAATTTGCAGTTCCCTAATGAATATTGATCTATAACATCATTTCAGGTACTTGTTAGCCTTTTGTATATTTTGTTTGGCAAAATGTTCACTTAGATTTTTTTAAAATCAGGTTGTTGGTCTTTTCAATACTGAACTATAGGAAGTTTATAGAATTCTATATATAAACCCAATTTTCAAATATTTTCTCCCAACCTATGATTTATGTGTTTTCTCAGTATTTTGAAGCATAGAATTTTTTAACTTTGATGGATTCTAATTTATCAGGTTTTTTTCTTAACACATTATGCTTTGGATCTCATGTATAAGAACTCTGTCTCACTCAAGATCCTGAAGAATTTCCCTTGTTTTGGTCACCTAGAGCCCAGTTTTATATAAGTGCATCCTTTTAAGGGTGGCTAGATAACCAGGTTATTGAACAACTGGTAACAGGATATGGTAACTCTTCACCTTCCACTTCTTCATAGTATGTCAAGAAAACCATTTTGATGCCAAATCTAAGAGAAGCACTCTGTCTGCAACTCAAGTAAACTGCCATTAGATTATGTATAAGCAGTTGCCTTCTGGCCTCAACAGTTCAGCTGCAGTAAGCATATTCTTTCATTTGCCATTTTGCCAACCATAAAGCTCTTCTGTATGGTCTTACTCTAGCTTTCTTCTTGTAGCCCTCTGGATTTTTTACTAAGGCAGTTACCAAGAAATAAGAATTTTGTGGCTGGCATCATCTTTTCTTTAAGGAAGTTATTTAAACTGTAGGCTCCATAAAACCCAGGCACATGTCCAGTGCAATTTTATTTCTCTTCCTGCTGTTGGCATAGTGCTGAGTGGTTAGTAAGTACACAATAAATATTTTTTATTATATCTATGTAATAAAGGCCTAGTGTTATATATTTAGATTTAATAGTGACATAATGTGATTTGTATTCCACAGTTTTTCTAAATCATCAAATGAATAGCCACTCAGTTCATATTATTCTCTCTCTCTGCTCAAATAATAATTCTCAGCATAAGCATTCTGGTCTTCAACTACAGTATTTGATGTTTCACAAGAAATTAATGGGGGCTGGTACTGTGGTGGTTAAACCTCCACCTGCAGTGCCAGCATCCCATATGGGTTCCGGTTCAAATCCCAGCTGGGCCACATCAAATCCAGCTCCCTGCTAATATACCTAGGAAAGTACTGTACTTGTACTTGTACTTGGGCCCTGTACCCACATGAGAGACCCAGAAGAAGATCCTGGCTCCTGACTTTGAATCAGCCCAGCTCCAGCCTTTGCAGCCATTTAGGGAGTGAACCAGCAGAAGGAAGACTTTTATCTCTGTCTCTCCCTCTCTTTCTGTAACTCTGCCTCTCAAATAAATAAATAAGTCTTTAAAAAAAGTTAATGAACATTAGAAGTTATTGATCAGAGTGGAAACATCTACTCTATCATGCCCTTCTGTGTTAAGAATTTTATGTTCACCTTTCAACTTCAAAATCCCTTTCAATAACTCCATCCTCCATCTACCCACACCCAGTGGGAACCCATACCTTATATAGGAAAAGTAAAAGGCTTTAGCATCTGGGATATGTGTGTGTTAAAACACACATCACATAGCACAAAGCCATGGTTGCTCTGTGCTTTGCCTCGAGAATCACACTGATAAAGCTGTGTTTCATCTCCTGTTAGAATTCCGGGACCAGCACTGCGGCATAGCAGGAAAGGCCGCAGCCCACGACTGCCATCCACATGGGCACTAGTTCGAGTCCTTGCTGCTCCACTTCCTATCTAGCTCTCTGCTAATGCATCTGAGAAAGCAGCAGAAGATGATCCAAGTGCTTGGGCCCCTGAACTCACATGGGAGACCTAAAGGAAACTCTTGGCTCTGGCTTTGGCCTGTCCCACCAGGCCATTGGTGGTTATTTAGGGAGTGAACCAGGAGATGGAAGATCAATATATTTTCTCTTTCTGTCTCTCTCCATCTCCCTCTCACTCTCCCTCTCTCTTTCTCTCCCTCCCTCCCTCCCTCTCCCCCCCCCCCCCCGGTAACTCTGCCTTTCAAATAAGTAAAATAAATTTTTAAAAAATTCGTTGAAGAAATGCTTCAGAATCTTGATCCTACTTGTTTAAAGTTTTCATTGAAAGCTCTGTGCTTGTCTGCAGCTGCTCTGAGCACAACGGCTTTGGCATCTATCAAGCAGAAAGTTTGCTTCGCCTTCATTTTCAGTCAGAATTGTGAAAGCTGGGGTAATTCAGACGTCTCCACTGGTGCTGGTTGTTTCCGTCCTGAGTCTGTTTCAGTTAGGGCATGAGCAAGTTTAAATTGTCTTCCTCACAAACCATATGGATTGTCGTCTGCTGCCACCTTCATCTTCAACATTCTCCAGTCCTTTCTTAAAATAATGTGTCCATTTCTAAACTACTAATTTCTTTATTTTATTTTTTATTGAATTTTTCCCAAAAAAAAAAAAACTTTTATTTAAGGAGTACAAATATCATAAGTACAACTTTAGGAGTATAGTGATTCTTCCCAGCATACCTGTACTCTCACTCACACTCCCACCCCACCTCCTCCTCCCTCTCCCAGTCCCAGTCCCAGTCCCATTCTCCATTAAGATTCATTTTCAGTTAACTTTATACACAGAAGACCAACTCTATACTAAGTAAAGATTTCAACAATTTGTACACACACCCCAAAAAAACTGAGAACAAATTTTACAGTTAACTCTCATAATACAACTCATTGAGGACAGAGGTCCTGCATGGGAAGTAAGCGCACAGTGACTCCTGTTGTTAATTTAACAATTAACACTCTTATGTATGATCACTCGAGGCTCTTGATATGAGCTGCCTTGGCTATGGAAGCCTTTTGAGTCCACAGACCCCGTCAGTATTTAGATAAGACCAAAAGCAAAGTGGAAGTTTTCTCCTCCCTTCAGAGAAAAGTATCTCCTTCTTTGATGGCCGCTTCTTTCCACTAGGGTCTCACTCACAGAGATCCTTCCTGTTGGACCTTTTTTTGCCATAGTGTCTTGGCTTTCCATGCCTAAAATGCTCTTATGGGCTTTTCAGCCAGACCAGAATGCCTTAAGGGCTGATTATGAGGTCAGAGTGCTATTGAAAGCATTTGTCATTCTGTGAGTCTGCTGTGTGGTCTGCTTCCCATGTTGGAACATTCTCTCCTTTTTAATTCTATTATTATTACCAGACACTTGATCTTATTTATATGATTACTTTGACACTTAATATGATCACTTTAACACTTAAGATGGCATTTTTACTACCCATATTAATGGGATTTGGGATCCCATGGCAAGTTTTTTTTAAAAGATTTATTTTATTTGAAGGGCAGAGGCAGAGAGAGAGAGAGAGAGAGGTCTTCCTTCCATTGATTCACTCCCCAGATAGACACGATGGAGAGAGCTGTGCCTATCCGAAGCCAGGAGCCGTGAATGTCTTCCAAGTCTCCCATGCAGGTGCAGGGGCCCAAGGACTTGGGCCATCTTCTACTGCTTCCCCAGGCCACAGTAGATGCTGGATTGGAAGTGGAGCAGCCGGGACTCCAACCAACACCCGTATGGGGTGCAGACACTGCAGGCGGTAACTTTACTTGCTGTGCCACAGCACCAGCCCCAGCAAGTTTTTAAATGTACTCTTAGAAGTCAGTCTTTCTATACTACTAATTTATTTGGGGCTTTTTGCTTTTTGTAAGACATCAGTGATTTTACCATTCTTCCACTGAGGCTTCACCACCAATTTGATATTTGCTCCTGCTTCAATTTTCGTAAAATGCATGTTGCTCTTATAGAATCTCTATTCAGACTGATGTCTTATTCCTCTTAGTGCCTCAAACTAGGTTCAGATTAGCCATTGTATAACAAATAGGTGAGTTTATTTTCAGGCAAAATATTTTTGAAATCCACACATGATTTTTTGGTAATATGTGTTTTCCACTAAGTTTTTGAAGACCCCTTGTATAATATTGTTCTTTTGTGGGTGACTTAATTTCACTTGGCATAGTGTCTTTGAAGTCCATCCATGCTGTGGCTTGTGTCATAAATTTCCTTCCTTCAAAAATTTAAGCTCCCATCGGGGGGCTGGCATTGTGTTGTAGTAGGTTAAGCCCCAACCTCTACCCCTGCATCCTCTATGAATGCTAGTTGGAGTCCTGGCTTCTCTGCTTCTTTTTTATTTTTTAAGATTTATTTATTTGAAAGGCAGAGTTACAAAGAGGCAGAGAGAGAGAGAGAGAGAGGAAGGAAGGGAGGGAGGGAGATCAGTTGGTCTTCCATCTACTGGTTCACTCCCCAGATGGCTGCAATGGCTAGATGTGTGCCAATCCAAAACCAGGAGCCAGGAGCTTTCTCCAGGCTCCCTACGCAGGTGCAGGGGCCTAAAGACTTGGGCCATCTTCTGCTTCTACCATAGCAGAGCGCTACCTCAGAAGTGGAACAACTAGGACTTAAACCAGCACCCATATGGGATACCAGCACTGCAGGCAGCAGCTTTACCCACTACACCACAGCACCGGCCCCTGCTCGGCTTCTAATCCAGCTCCCTGCTCATGTGCTTGGGAAAGCAACAGAAGATGGCCTGAGTGATTGGGCCCCTGCCACCTATATGGGAGACCCAAATGTAGTTCCAGGCTCCTGGCTTCAGCCTCACCCAGCCCTGGCCATTGTGATCATTTGAGAAGTGAACCAGCAGATCTCTCTGTCTCTGTCTCTTTTCCTTTCTCTCTGTAGCTCTACCTTTCAAATAAATAGATAAAATTATAGGGGGAAAATATCCCATTGTAAGTATATTTTGCATTTAGTTTATCTACTCATCCATCCATGGATACTTGGATTTCTTCTTTTGGTGAAGAGGGGAGGAAGCTGGTGTCACTGCATCCACCCTCAGGAAGTAATATGGTGGAATCTAGATTTCTAACCCAGTGGCATTCTCCTATGTCAGGTTGATTCTAGTACTTCCAAGGAGTAGCATCTGTACTCATACCAGAAATGATCCTTACTGGGGCTGGAGCTGTGGCATAGTAGGCCTGCAGCGCCAGTATCCGTATGGGCACTCGTTCATGTTCTGGCTGCTCCTCTTCAAATCCAGCTCTCTGCTATGGCCTGGGAAAATAATAGAATATGGCCCAAGTGCTGGGGCCCTGCACTCACGTGGGAGACCCAGAAGAAGCTCCTGGCTTTGGATCGGCCCAACTCCAGCCATTCATTGAGGACTTTTGGGGAGTGAACCAGCAGATGGAAGACCTTTCTCTCTGTCTTTCCCTCTCTCTGTCTATAACTCTACCTCTCAAATAAATGAATCTTATAATGAAAAAAGAAAGAAATGAGCCTTAATTCACAGTGCTCTAAGGCAAGCCCAAGAAAATGACCTCAAATTAGGGAAGAAACACACAATGAAAACCTTCTAGTTCACTACTAAAAATTATGACACTGGGTACACAGTAGATATTCCATAAATGATTGAGTAGATCCTTAAATACACACACCATTGTTCATGATTGTCAAAACCTGGAGATAGCCCAAACAGAAAGGATAAAAACTTGGTATATTTACATAATGAATACTTTATAGCAATGAAAATGAATGAACTGCAGATATACACAAAAACTTGAACAAAGCTTCTAAAGAAGCCGTATGTAACAGTGCATGCTGCATTATTCCATTTGTAAAGCTCAAAAATGGAAAAAATTAAGCTACTGTTTCCGTTTAAGGATGCATATGCAGGTAATAATGTCATTTTAAAAACAAAAACCAAAAACAGGGAAATTAACCTCCTGAAAGTCAGAATAGTGCTTATCACTGGGGGTGAGATGGGGCTGTGACTGGGGAGGGGCATGTTGAGGTGGGGAAGAGTCTTCTGGAATGCTGATAATAGACTTCTGAATGGAAGTTCTATGGGTATTCTTTTTACAACAGTCTGTTGTGCATTTATGTTTCACGCACCTTTCTGTGTGACTGTCATATTCCACAGAAAACATATTCCACAATAAAAAGTTTTCTAAGTTTTATGGTGCTAAGGGAAAAAAATTATAAAAGATCATGAGATGTGATCATGCAAACAGTGTTTTACCTCTCATTCTGTGCTATTTTTATTTTTATTTATGTGTTTATTTAGAAGGCAGAGAGACAGACATATAGAGAGCTTCCATCTGCTGGTTCAGTCCCCAAATGCCCACAATGGGACTAGGAGCCAGGATCTCAATCTGGGTCTCCCAAGTAGGTAACAATGACCCAACTAGTTAAGCCATCACCTCTTGTCTCCCAGGGTGTGCATTAGCGGAGCTAGGACTCAAACTGGCAGGAGTCTAGGTAAAGGTATTTTACGTATAGGTAAAATGCCCTCCCATTTCTGTCAATTTGGTTGATGAGATGAAAAAAGATAAAAGGGGCCGATGCTGTGGCATAGTAGGCTAAGCCTCTGTCTGCAGCGCCGGCATCCCATATGGGCGCCAGTTCATGTCCCAGCTGCTTCTCTTTGATCCAGCTCTCTGCTATGGCCTGGGAAAGCAGTAGAAGATGACCCAGGTGCTTGGACCCCTGTACCCACATGGGAGACCCAAAAGAAGCTCATGGCTCCTGGCTTTGGACTGGCCCAGCTCCTGCCATTGCAGCCATTTGGGAAGTGAACCAGCAGATGGAAGACCTTTGTCTCTGTCTCCCTCTCTCTGTCTGTAACTCTACCTCCCAAATAAATAAATGAAATCTGAAAAAAAGAAAAAGATACAACTGGCCCAGTCTGGACAGTATCTGGAAAGAACTATAGATTTTCTGTATTAAGGATTCCTTACTACTGAGTTGCTGATGTGGGTTCTGGGCTCTGCAGTTTGAGAAAGGAACATCAGGAGGGGAGCAGCGCCACACAGAAGCCAGTCCCCATCTGCAGTCCATTAAGGGCCGGTGCTTCATTATAGGGCTAGGACGGTCCCCAGCGTCTCCACCCCTTAAAAGCTGTATCCGTTTCCATCACAGCATGACATGGGAGAAGTGGGGGAAAAGCAAATAGAGCAAGTCTTCCTCCCTGTCAGGGAGCCCCTGTTTATACAACTCCTTTCTCTTGATCCATCAAAGAAGGAATTCGAGATCAGCACAGCTTTTGAAAAGAATTTGACCATTCACAGAATTTCATCAGATTAAAGTGGCAGATTACTTCATTAGTAGCTTTCCAATTGAGATAATGAACAGCTTCCCCAGTGCTTAGGTTTTGCTAAATACTGAAGCCCTTCCTCTTTCTCACTGACTTTTGTGATTCTTTAATTGACTTGAGTCTCAAAAAGCTTCACTAGCCTGTGAGCAGACTGTTAAAATGGAAGTTCTGACTCTGATCTTACTTCAAATGTATAACTGATCAAGTGGCTCTGGCCCGTAGAGCAAGTGGCATAGTAGAGATTGTGTCCAGTTGGAGAGCAGTTAGAAATCTTTTCATTAGAGGTATCCAGCTATCCCTGTGCGTGTCGGGGGGAAGGAGTTTGACAGTTCAGTTTTCTCAGAGTGAAATTCTGGAGCTTTGTTCCCCGGTTGTGTACAAATTTGGCATTCTCTGACTAATTTGTTCCGTGTCTGTTCTGATTTGTAGACACGGGGAGCTGCCCGAGTTTCTGCATTTTGCCCTGCCTTAACCTTGTTGCCTTGCCTCTTCCAGGGCCTTACCTTTCAGGAGGTGGAGAACTTCTTTACTTTCCTGAAGAATATTAATGATGTAGACACTGCTTTGAGCTTTTACCATATGGCTGGAGCGTCTCTTGATAAAGGTAATGAAACCTGAGGGTTTTTTCCTGGAGGGTATAAAGGTTGACTCCGAAATCTGTTAGATGACTGTCCTCCTCAATAGTGAGATGTAAGTTTTCCTTGGCATTGTTTTATGTTTATTATGTTTTGTTGGCATTGCGTGAGTCTGGCATTTCACCCTGAGATGCCAAGCTCAGCAGATATATTTCCTGCTGCTGAAATGTACAGTCAAGGAAGGCGCCTGTCTTCAAATGACTGGCCTTGAAATAGGCATCTAAGTGATGCATAGTGCAGGAAACTGCAAAGCTTCTCATCTGAACCGGAGCCACAGTATATAGAATGTGAAGCCGAAGTCACTCTGCAGTTTATGTCTTTGCTGAGAAGGAACGGCTTGTTTGTTTATTATAGTAAAGATGTCTTTTTTAAAGATAAAGTCGTGTAGCACCCCCTGTTGGCTAACTTCATATAAATTCATTTATAGCTTGTACAGGAAATGTGAGAGAGCAGAGGGAATGAAAACACAGCTTTTAAATTTTTCTATTTATTTATTATCATTTTATTTGAAAGACAGAAACAGGTAGAAAGAGAGAGCTTCCATCTGCTAACTCACTTCCCCAATGCCTGCATCAGCCAGGACTGGGCCAGGCCAAAGCCAGGAGTCAGGAACTCAATCTGGGTCTCCCACATGAGTGGCAGGGACCCGAGTACTTGAGCCATTACCTGCTGCCTCACAGTGTGCATTTTAGCAGGAAGCTGGGATCAGGAATGGAGCTGGGATTGGAACCCAGGCATCAGTACAGAATGTGGGCATCCTAAGCAGTGTCCTAACAGGTACACCAAACATTCATCTCTGATTTTTTTCCCCAATATTCTATTATGAAAAAATTTAAGCACTCAGAACAGTTGAAATAATTACAGGTTGTACATCTCTCATCCTAAAAACTGAAACCCAAAATGATCTGAGGAGCAGGCATTGGCACAGTGGATGAAGCCACCACTTGGGATGCCCATATCTCATATCAGAGTGCCCGGGATCAAGTCCCACCTTTCTTTTATGTAGCTTCCTTCTGGTGCACACTTGGGAGACAGCAGGTAATGGTTCAAGTATTTGAGTCCCCGCCAGCCACATGGAAGACCCAGATGGAATTCTAGATGCCTGGCTGTTACAGTCATTTGGGGAGTGATCCAGCAGATCAAAGATATATGTATCTCTCCCTTAATCCTTACCCCTGTTGCTCTGCTTTCCAAATAAATAAAGTAACAAACTTTCTTTTAAATTTAGATAAAATATAATTAAAAGATAATGCTCAATTTTTAAAAAACATGCTCTGAAATCCAAAACTTTTCTAAAAGATTTATTTATTTATTTATTTGAAAGGCAGAGTTATAGCGAAGGAGGGAGAGACAGAGAAGGAAAGATCATTGAGTTACTGGCTCCTGCTCCTGGTTTCAGCCTGGCCCAGCCCCAGCTGTTGCAGGCATTTGGGGAGTAAACCATCAGATGAAGATCTCTGTCTGCTTTTTGAATAAGTAGAAATAAAATTAAAAAAAAAAAATAAGTTCGGGGATGATATTGTGGTACAGTAGGCTAGCAACAACAGTGTCTCAGAGTGCCAGTTTAAGTCCTGACTGCTCTACTTCCATCCAGTTTCCTGCTAATGCACCTGGGATGGCAGCAGAAAATGGCTCAAGTGCTTAGGTCCCTGCCACACACGTGGGAGACCAGATGGAGTTCCTGGCTCTTAACTTTGACCTGGCCCATAGCTAGCTGTTGCAGCCATTTGGGGAATGAATCAATGAATGGAAGATTTTTCTGTCCTTTCTCCCCTCCCACAACCCCTGCTGTTGCTCTGCCTTTCAAATAAGTAAATAGTAAGTAAATGTTTTTTAAAGATTTATTTATTTATTTGGAAGACAGAGAGAGATCGTCCATAGCTGGTTCACTTCCCAAATGGCCACAGTGGCCAGGACTGAGCCAGGCCGATGCCAGGAGCCAGGAGCTTCATCCTGGTCTCCCATATGGATGCAGGGGCCCATGCACTTAGGCCATTCTCCACTGCTTTCCTAGGCCATTAGCAAGGA
This sequence comes from Lepus europaeus, assembly GCF_033115175.1. NCBI lineage: Eukaryota > Metazoa > Chordata > Mammalia > Lagomorpha > Leporidae > Lepus > Lepus europaeus. The sequence goes on along the minus strand of NC_084843.1, from coordinate 61,184,770 downwards.
GCTGGATCAGAAGTGGAGCAGCCAGGACTCAAACCGGTGCCTATGTGGGATGCCAGCACTGCAGGTCATGGCTTTAATCTGCTGAGCCATAGCACTGGCCCCAAGTAAATATTTTTAAAAAAGGGGGGGGGGGGCGCGCGGGGTGCTATGGCACAACAAGTTAAAGCCCTGGCCTGAAGTGCCAGCATCCCATACGGGCACCGATTCTAGTCCTGGATGCTCCTCTTCCAATCTAGCTCTCTCCTATGGCCTGGGAAAACAGTAAAAGATAGCCCAAGGACTTAGGCCCTTGCACCCATGTGGGAGACCCAGAAGAAGCTCCTGGCTTCTGATTTCAGATCAGCACAGCTCCAGCTGTTGCGGCCATCTGAGGAGTGAACCAGCAGATGAAAGACCTCTCTCTGTCTCTCTCTCTGTAACTCTGTCTTTGAAATAAATAAAATAAATCTTAAAAATATAAATAAATAAAGTAGTCAGGACTGGGCTAGGATGAATCTGGGAGCCAGGAACTCAATCCAAGTCTCCCACATGGGTGGCAGGGGCCCGACAACATTAGCCATGACTGCTGATTCCTAGGGTTCTCACCAGCAGAAAGCTCAAATTGGGAGCGGAGTCAGGTATCAAACCCAGGCACTCTGATGTGGTTTGCAAATGCCTTCGCCGTGGACCACACGATGGCCCCCATCCCATGTAACTCATAAAATTTTTAATTATGTTAAGTTCTTTATTTTTATTTATTTGAATGGCAGAGAGATAGAGAAAGAGGGAAAGACAGACATCTCCGATCTCTGGGTTCACACCCCAAATGCCTACAACAGCTGGGGCTAGGCCAGGCTAAAGTCTGAAGTCCTCAAACCAAGTCTCCTAGCTGAGTGACAGGGACTCAGCTTTGAGCCATCAGCTGATCCCTGCTAGGGTCGGCATGGGCAGGAAGCTGGAATGGGAAGTGGATCCAGGACTTGAATTCCTGGCCCGAGAATGGATATGAAACATGGGCATTCCAAGCAGCATCTTCAGCCTCTGCACCAAATGCCCATACCCCCACATGCATAACTTTTTAAAATAGTATTTGTTTGCTTAAAATAATACCTCCTGTAATCTTTAGAATCTTTTGAAGTCCAGGATATCTGAAGTTATTTTTGTGTATATGCAGTGTCACTGGGTCCTTTGGCCAGAATAACTGTGGTTACATCTCTCTCTTTCACAAAACACCATTTGACAGCACCTGCAAATTCAAAGATGCAAGATTTGAAGTAGAAATTCATTATAAAAATAAAAATAATTTCCTCTTTATTTGCATACTTAAAAAACAACTTTAAGACAGTAGAATTGCTTTAAAGAACAGTTATATGGGATGAATCACTATCTGTGTTGAAATTATAGAGTATACAAAATAGAATGATTCAGGGTGGTGGTGGCAAAGGGAAATACAACTTAGTGAATAACAAAAATGAATAAAGGGAAGATGTTTCTTTCAGATGATTTCAGGCATTTGCTGGGGTGTTTTGTCCCCATGTGGTCCCCATGTAGTCCATGCCCATTATCCTCACTAACAGAGGCAGCGGTACAAATTACACAGCCATAAACTACATTTGACTTGGAGCCGTATGGTTTGCTTTGACATCTTAGTTTGTTTTATCTGGGTAACAGCAGATTCCCTGGGTGTATAACCATGGCTGTCTAGGGGACATTGGACTAGATTCCTGCTGAGTTGCAGGAGAACCCACATATACTCATTTCCTAGGCTGCCATAACGAGCCACCAGCAACCTGCTGATTTAGGACAACAGGAATGTATCTTCTCACAGGTCTCAAGGCCAGGGTCCAACATGAAGATGTTGGCAGGGCCACAGCCCCTCTGCAGGCTCAGAGAAGAATCTTTCCTTGGCTCTTCCAGCTTCGGGTGGCCCCAGATGTTCCTTGGTTCATGGTTCCAAAAGTGCAGTCCCTAGCTGTGAAATCACGCGGCCTTTCCTTTCTTCTCCCCGTACGTCTTTGTTCTCCATGTCCTTATTAGGACACTTTCACAGGATTTTTAGGTCCCAGCTGGGTAATGCAGGATGGTTTCATCTCTAGTTCTTAACTGTATCTGCAGAGACCCTGTTTTAGAACCTTCACAGATCCCAGGGCCTGAAATGTAGACATAGCTTAAAAAAAAAAAAAAAAAGATTTATTGATTTATTTGAAAGGCAGCCCAGGCTGTTGCAGGCATCTGGGGAGTAAGCCAGTAGATGGAGGATCTCTCTCTGTCTCTGTCCCCTGTTCTCTGTTCTCTGCCTTTCAAATAAATAAAAACTTAAAAAAAAAAGAAAGAAAAGCATACAGACTTTCAAGTCATGCTACCTGAATTTGGATCTTGGCTCCATCATTTACTAGCTGGGTAGCTTTGGGCAGTCTCTCAATTTAGTTTCTATGTATTTAAAATAAGAATAAAAATATGCACATGATAGGGTTGCTGTGAGGATACATCCACACGAAGCACTCGGCTTGTGCCAGTCAAGTGATGAACGGTAAATAAATGGCAGCAGCTTGCACAGGCTTGTCAAGCAGTGCCGGGTCAGAGGGCCTGGGAGCTTCAAAGCAGAGCCCCTGGCCCACAGCAGTGGGAAGGAAAGGCCAGCGGGGATCACAACAAGAATAATTTTGGTCTGGCTGCTGCCGTCGGTCTCAGCTGTCTTTATTTTTTCCCAGAAGGTTAGGACCTTCAGAAGTTGGTGTCTTTGAGAGGCGCTGGCACTGTGTCTTCCTTGGCTGTTTTAGAGCGTTATAAACCAGTTTTTAGACATAATTTAGCACAAAATTTCCCAACAGCATTGTAAAGAACACTGTAGGCTGCAATGTGGTTCTGTGGGTTCAAAAGAAAAAAAAGTTCCAGGGCTCAGATACAAGTTTGGGAAATGCCAGAGTTATGCAGAATTTCTTCACGCAACATTGCTCCTGCCAGCTTTTTAATAGGCTAATGAGCATTATTAATCTCTGAAAGAGGGATGCCATTCCCAAACTTGATTTGTTCTAAAATATGTCTTAACAACCTGGAGTTAATGTTCCTCTGAAGAGCGTGAGAGATCCAGGCAGGCGGCCACTGCGGATATATCGACTTAAGAGCGAGGTCCAGTTCCTCCGAAATCAAAATGCCAAATGCCACTGAGGCTGTTTCTTTGGTTCTGGGTGGCCCCAGGTGAGACTGACACCTCCCAGGTCAGAATGAATTGTCCTTGGTAAACTGGGACCCTCTGAACAAAGAACGTTCTCCATGAAGGGTTGTGTTTCCACCAGGTCATCTCTTTTGCTTTTGTTTAGCACTTAAGATGAACTGGTTCTGCTGCCCATTCGAACACTTACCGGGCATAAAATTCGATGTATGACCTCTCACAGGCTGTCTGCGTGATTTAAGCAGTCTACTACAGAAGGTAATGGGAAATTGAACACGACTTCTTCCTCAGTGGTTGCCTGTGATGAAGAAGTTAGAGATTGGGCTGGAGCTCTGGAATAAATTATGGGCTTTATAACTCGGGCTATTCCTGTTCCTGCCAGGAAAATAAAAGGTTTCAGGTCCAGTAAAGGCCCCAGGAAAATGCCTCAGGATATAATAGATTCAGTAAACTTGGGGAACCAGCTGTGTCCCCCTTGCACTTGGAACTACAGTGCAGGAAAAGAACCTCCCAAGTACAGCCCGTGGACTTTGCTATTCATATCCCAGCACAAATCTGCTTAGATTGAAAACTGGAATTTGTGACACAGTTGTCCTTCATTCTTTAGTCATTCTGTGTGACAGGTCACCTTATGGTCAGTCAAGCTAAAGAGTCCATGGTGAAATCCTACTGGATGCTCTCTGCAGCCCCAGGTATTTTTTCTGAAGGACCACTCATGTCCTCAAACAATCAGGGTTTCTTTTATCTCTGCAGTGACACGGACAGCACAGCTGACCTCAAAGAACCTTTCTGGATTTTGAATTCTTCAAATCTAAGAATTTAGAGTAATAGAGCCCCACTTTGTGGCAGTTAGGTCCCTACTGGGTTGTTGAAGGAGTCAGAAATTCTTCTTTTAAAAACTTTTTATTTAATAATTTTATTGGAACGACAGAGTCTCCATCTGCTGGTTCACTCCTCAAGTGCCTGCAATGTCGGGCTGGGTAAGGGCAAAGCTAAGAGCTAGGAACTCCATCCAGGTCTCCCACATGGATGGCAGGGACTTAACTACTTGAGCCACCACTGCTGCCTCCCAAGGTGAACATTAGTGGGAAGGCTGGTGCTGGGTCTTAGTCCACCCGTACAAGGATGGACTGGGTCCGAGGAAAGGTAAGTGCGCCGCTCGCCCGTTCCCCAGCCTCCCAATCCCGGAGACAATCAGACGCAGCGGGGAGCCAAGTCTAGCAAGGACTCATTTACTTTGTGCAAAACAGAACCTTTTATAGCACAAAACTGCAGAGTCATTGGGGCAGGGCTAAGGACCACCAATCACTTAAACAGTCATTTTACGAGGGGATTTCTATAGGACTAGCCATATGTCTATACACTTGTTACTAGTTTTGTCACCTCCCCTGATGTTGTGCAGCCAATTAGTTTTAGTGGTAAACAACTTTGGATTCCGCCCACTTTACTTCCTTTGGGCACCATCATGTAACTAATTTCCCCACAGGCTGGAATCAGGAGTGGAGCCAGGACTTGAACCCCAGAACTCCAATATGGGAGGCAGGAGATGATGACCCAAGTACTCGGGCCCCTGGCACCCATGTGGGAGACCAGATGGAGCTCCTGGTTCCTTCAGCCTGGCCCAGCCCTAGCCCCAGTTGTTGTGAACATTAAGGAGTAAGCCAGCTTGCAGATCCCTCTCTCTCTGCCTCTCCTTTTCTATCTGCCTTGCAAATAAATAAATAAATCTTACAGGCGGTTAGAGCATGGTACTGATAAGTAAATAAATCTTTAAAAAAGAAATGATTGGAGTAAGCAGTTTCTAATATACTACACATTCTTATATTCTGAACAACCGCCTTGGCAAACAAGCTGCCACCCTCTCCCGAGCCCTCCAGTTCCTGCAGCAGTGGCCTTTGTGGGGTCCGTGGCCCTCACACATCTGGAACACCAACAGCAACGACTGTTTCGTAGCAGCCTCTGCACGCCAGGCATGGTGCCAAGAGCTTCCTCTGTGCTCTGAGTCCTAATCACTGACACCTGAAAGGGGGAGGGACTGTCCCGTCTTGTGGGTGCGGAAGCGCCTTGCTCATGGTGGCCATCTAGGCAGGGGGCAGGGCGCTCTAATCCCAAAGTCCACATCGTGTTGTTTGTCAGTGCAATCACAGTTCTGTTGGTGTTGGAAAATCTTTGCTGAAACAGTCCAACACTGAGCTTTTATTGAGACTTAACTGTTGTGCAAAAAATTGCACGAAGCATACATTTTGGTTTTAAACTCAAATCTAAGTTTGAGTTCCTGCTACTCACTACTTTTGTGACCTTGAACAGATGCCTAAATTCTCAAAGCCTCTGTTTCCTTTAGTGGTAATGGCATGCTTGTTTCAGGATAATCATGGAAATTAAGAGATAATACTGAGTTGATATAGAGACTGATGTAACTACACCCAGCTTCCTGTCCTGGTGTTCATCCCCCGGTGCTGACTTTTCCGCCTGCTTCTCTTGTTAAGGGGCTGATAGACTGGAAACAACCAATCCTATCCAGCCAATATGGTAGCATCCCAAAAAATTTATTTAAAGGAAAAAAAAACAGGGCCAGTTTTGTAGCATAGGGAGTGAAGCTACTTCCAATCCAGCTCTCTGCTAATGTGACTAGCAAAGTAGCGAAGACAGCCCAAGTCCTTGGGTCCCTGCCACCCATGTGGGAGAGCTGGATGAAGCTCCTAGCTCCTGGCTTCGGACTTTGCTAGCCTCAGCTGTTGCAGCCATTTGGGGAGTGAACCAGGGGATGAAAGATCTCTCTGTCTCTGACTCTCCCTCTGTAACTCTGCCTTTCAAATAAATAACTAAATCTTTTAAAAAGAAAGGAAAGGATGAAGGGAAGGAAGAAAGAGACGACCCTAGGGCCTGATGAGGCTTATTTTTTTCTCTGAGGAAATAATGTCTACCGCCTTTTCAGTCACTTCGAGATTCTTATTAACTCTGCCCACGGGCAGATCCTGGAAAGGATGGTGGAATGTCTAAGATGAGCCTCGGGTGAGGGGAGAATGCCGGGACCAGGCCCCTTCCCCTGTCACTCCTTTGACACCTTGTGCAGGTCATCACTTCTCCGGCTGGAGTGACATTAAATATCTAAGTGTTCTTCCGAATTTCAAATTCTATGACTGTGGCTAAACCAGCTTTTTACTGAATGTAATAACGTTTTATAGCCTAAAGCTAAATCCAAATGTATGTGAAGAAGAACTGACTTACAGTTATTACATAGATTGCCTCCCAAGCAAGACTGTTGAATTCCCAGAAGAAGGGTGGCAGTTTTTAATTTATTTTCTTGTTAGGAAATTTTAAACTTAATTAGACTTTAGCCCAGTGCCTCTGTAAAATCTAATTTATGGGGTTTGGTAATATAGTTGCAGAAGAATGCTGTTCAGTAAAATGCACCTAAAATATGAGTGCAGTGAGGTGTTAAGAGCCACTTGGGAAGCCTGTGCCCCCAACTCTGACCCCTGATTCCAGCTTCCTGCTAATGTGCACCTTGGGAAACAGTAGTATGGCTCAAGTAATTGGGTTCCTGCCCCATGTGGGAGACTTGGATTGAGTTCCTGGCTCCCAGCTTCAGCCCAGCCCAGCCCAGCCATTGCAGGCATTTGGGAGTACACCAGCAAATGGAAGCTGTCTGCCTCTCAGAGGGGGGCTGGGGGAAGAGAGAGGGAGAGAGTTGTTTTCAATGAGGGCAGTTATATATAAAATATGATTTTAGGAACCCTAAGACACTATTTCGAAACATAAATACCTCCTCATTGGCCAGCTCTGTTAGCTTTCTCTTGCTGCAAATAACTTAGAAGCTTAAAATGGTACCTGTGTATTCCGTCCCAGTTCTGAAGTCACAGTCTGGGTACAGAAGAGCTGAGTGCTCTGCTCAGGATCTTAACAAGGTGCTGGCATGGCTGCGTTTCTCCTGGAGGTCAGCGTCTTCTCCCAGGGTCATTCTTGGTGTTGGCAGAATTCCGCCCTTGCTGGTGAAGCACTGAGGTGTCTGCCGCGCTGACCGTGGGCGGGGCGTTGCCCTCGGGCCACCGCAGTTCTGTGCCATGCCACGCTCTCAGAGCTTCGCAGCCCACTTCCTCAACGACAGCAGGAGACTCTGCCCAGGCTGCCAAGGTGGATCCTTACGTAGTGGAACCCTGGGAGCACCCGTGCCCTCATCGGTTGCGGATAAAGTAATGTCATCACGGGAATGTTAGCCTGTCGTAGACACAGGTCCTGCCTACCTCGAGGAGAGGGGATTCTACAGGATGTCTGGGCCAGCGTGGGGATACGTTGGGGGCCATCTCAGAATTCTGGCTGTTCTCTGAGGGCTTCTGAAGATATGGACATAACGGATATAAGCTGTTATGTTACCTAAATAAATAATAACATGGCAGTCATTTTTAAAAAAATATTTATTTCTTTATGTAAAAGGCAGAGTGACAGACAGAGTTTGCCCATCCTTTTCTTTACTCCCCACATGGCCATAACAGCCACAGCTGGGCCAGGCCGAAATAGGAGCCAGGAACTCCATCAGGTCTCCCACGTGGGTGGCAGGAACCAAACACTTGGGCCATCTTCCACTGCCTTCCCGGGTGCATTAGCAGGACACTGGATTGAAAGTGGAAGAGTTGGGGGCTGGCGCCGTGGCTCAACAGGCAAATCCTCCACCTTGCGGCACTGGCACACCGGGTTCTAGTCCCGGTTGGGGTGCCGGATTCTGTCCCAGTTGCCCCTCTTCCAGGCCAGCTCTCTGCTGTGGCCCGGGAGTGCAGTGGATGATGGCCCAAGTGCTTGGGTCCTGTACCCCATGGGAGACCAGGAGAAGCACCTGGCTCCTGGCTTCGGATCAGCACGATGCGCCGGCCGCAGCAGCCATTGGAGGGTGAACCAACGGCAAAAGGAAGACCTTTCTCTCTGCCTGTCACTCAGACTTCCACTCTGCCTGTCAAAAAAAAAAAAAAGCTTCTGTGGGTGGCCAGCCTTTGTACTTCTCTTCTTCATTCCACTTTGCAAGAACATTTAGGAGTGAAGAGGAGTGCTGGCCAGGATGCCCTCATTTAAAAAGAACTCATCAACTTTTTTAAGTAAACGTATTCATGAGGTAATGTATTTCAAATTCTGCAATTAGTGTTTGCTTCATGAGGCATTGTCTCTGCAAAGACCTGGTTAGAGACACCTAGCAGTTCTAAAGATTGAGTGTGACTTAACCACATCACCTCTTGTGTATCATGATTTACTAAATTCTCCAAGTGCCCCGAGGAGGAGAGCTGCTTCCAAGATTCACAGTCTGAGAGTGGAGGGTCCGCGTCAGAGAAACTGCCGCCTAAATGGGGAGGGACAGCCGGCATGACGCCCCACTGAGGGAAAGGCCACACTCCCGCCACCACACGTTCGGGCTCTGGGGAAGCCCACAGCCGGACACCACCAAGGAAGTCATTCGATAAAGAGTGGAGAAGGGTGGTTTCTCCTCATGACTGAGGCTAGAATAAGACAGGAACTGGTTCAGTAAATGCTGCGCCTGTCCGTGGAATGCTCTGCAGCTATTAAATTGTGGGAATTCCTTAGGAAGCTGCCGCAGTACTGGCAGGGAGGGATTTCTTTTTTTTTTTTTTTTTTTTTTTTTTTTTTTTTTTTTTACAGGCAGAGTGGACAGTGAGAGAGAGAGACAGAGAGAAAGGTCTCCCTTTTTGCCATTGGTTCACCCTCCAATGGCCGCTGCAGCCAGCGCACCGCGCTGAACCAAAGGCAGGAGCCAGGTGCTTCTCCTGGTCTCCCATGCGGGTGCAGGGCCCAAGAACCTGAGCCATCCTCCACTGCACTCCCGGGCCACAGCAGAGAGCTGACCTGGAAGAGGGGCAACCGGGACAGAATCCAGTGCCCCGACCGGGACTAGAACCCGGTGCCCATATGGGATGCTGGTGCCGCAGGTGGAGGATTAGCCTAGTGAGCCCCGGCGCCAGCCAGAGGGATTTCTAAGACACATTAAGAGGGTGAAGCAGGGGCCGACGCCGTGGCTCGGTAGGTTAATCCTCCACCTGCGGCACCAGCATCCCATATGGCCACCGGGTTCTAGTCCCAGTTGCTCCTCTTCCTATCCAGCTCTCTGCTGTGGCCTGGGAAAGCAGTAGAAGATGGCCCAAGTCCTTGGGAACACTGCACCCACATGGGAGACCTGGAAGAAGCTCCTGGCTTCGGATCAGTGCAATTCTGGCTGTTGCAGCCATTTGGGGAGTGAACCAACGGAAGGAAGACCTTTCTGTCTCTCCCTCTCACTGTAACCCTACCTCTCAAATAAATTTTTAAAAAAATCTTTTAAAAAAAAAAAGTATAAAGCAAACCACCATACCCAGAGAATCATCTTGTAGGGGAAAGGGGGGGGGGGTAAAGAATAAATGTTTGACTCCATATCCAAAACCTATTTCTGGAAACCCTGATAATATGACAACTTGGGCTCTTGCCCAGGAGCCGAGATCTGGAGGGAAACTTCAGCCTTTTATACCGCTTGAATTTTCAAGCAGGTGGATGGGAGAGAAGCAAGTTATCCCGGTCGGTCGATTGTCTGCAGAGAAGCTCTGGCTTTGTTGGAACAGTTCCCTTGCAGGGAGGCTTGCCTGGCAGCTGTACACCCCTCCTGATGGCGCTCGCCCCCACCCCGGCACCCTCAGGCTCTCTAGACAGGCTGCAGCACCCTTTCCTGCTTTCATCACTTCATTCAAACGGACTCCTCCACCCACTAGCCTACCTGCTCCCTAGAACAGGCTGTCACTTTGTCCCTTTAGAATTCAGATCCAAAGACAGGTGCAGTATGTAAGACACCACTTGGATCTCTGTCTTCTGCATTCCAAATAAAATGAAAACTTAAAAGTTTTTTGAAAGCAGACCCAAAAAAGGGGCAGTCATTTGACACAGCCATTAAGCCTCCACATGGGATGCCTGCATCCCATATCCGAGTGCCTGGTTCAAGTCCCAGCTCTGCTTCCTAATCCAGCTTCCTGGTGATGTGCAGAACAGAATGGCTCAAGGACTCGGGGTCCCTGCCACCCATGTGAGAGACCCAGGTTGAGTTCCAAGCTCCTATTGCGGGCATTTGAGACGTGAACCAGCACATGGAAGATCTCTCTGTCTCTCTGCTTTTCAAATAAGATTATTTGAAAAAAATTCCATATCAGAACACCTGCATTTGAGTGCCAGCTTCACTCATGATTCCAGTTTCCTGCTAATGCACACCCTGGAGGCAGCAGGTGGTGGCTCGATTACTTGCGTCCCTACTATCCCCACGGGAGACCTGGACCGAGTTCCTACTCCCAGGCCTTTGGGATTGAGGGAGTTCTTGCTCTCTTAACCTTAAGTAAAACAAATTTAAACTTTTTTTAAATTTCATGTCCAAAATGTACCTCCTACCAAATATACATTCTTCCATTGTCATCCATGTGCATGGACTCTTCTATCAGACGTTCTCCATGGTACGGATATACAGCCTCCCCTGCTAAACTAGGATCAGCTGAAACCACTGACTGCCTAATGGTGCTGGTAGAAATGCCTGCACCTTGTGGACACGATGTAATGGGGAAACAACACTGGATGGTATCAATAAATCTAATTACCAAGTCAGTTGGTACCAAATTCAGCATGTTAAGCCCACTGAAGCCATCATCTGGGATGGTGCTCTGAGGTTCAGAAAACCTGACTAGAGATTTTTTTCTATGGAATGTACCAGAGATTAGGAGGAGACTACTAGTATCCCTGTGACGGGCAGCCTGAGCACATAGAAGAGACAGCCTGCCCAGGGCTCTAACGCACCAGGCAGAACAAGGAACCATTTTCTTTATTGGTGCTCTGCACTGCTCTTGGCTCCCTAAACTGCCTGTTCTAAGTGCCCAGATTCCCCTCCCCCAGCCCTATCCCAGCATCAGGGCGAGATGTGTATGTTGTGTTTGCCTGAGGTAGAAAAGAAAGGACAAATGCTCTTCAAGGAAAAATTCTCCACCTTGTTCTTCCCAAAGCCAGCTACAGATGGACTTAGGAAGCTAAAAGGCTGGTCTCCAGCCGAGCCTCTAGGATACCCATGTCCCAGGTCAGTGTTTGGGTTCAATTTCCAGCTCTGGCTTCTGCTAATGCCGACCCTGGGAGGCAGCGGTGATGGCTCAGGGAACTGGGTCCCTGCCGCCCACATGGGAGGCCTGCACTGAGTTCTTGGCTCTTTGGCCAGGGCCCAGCCCTGGCCATTAGAACTGTTGCAGGCACTGGGAAATGAACCAGTGGATGGGAGGTAGAGCTCTCTCTCATGTGCAGATATCTCCCCCACCCCGCCGCCAATAAATTTTAAAAAAAGGAAAGAAGCCAAGGCACCTGTATCACAGGCTTTTCCAGAGCTGAAACAGAAATGTCCCTCAGTGCACCTTGGCAGTCACAAACCAGCACTTTGATTTTCCCCACTGCAATCTAGTGAGGCAGGTAATCACATGGCCACGCAGCGAGACTGTCAGCGCCTTAGCGTGAGGAGGAGACAGCTGCCGACTGGGTCGTGCTGCCCAAAGCTGTCTGGAGGTGTGAGTGGCAGCGTGGGGAAGAGCCCCCAGCGCCACCTTTGTTACCCACACCCCTCCCTGGCTCGCTGTTGGTTGTGTTTCCAGCATCCTGAGGTTGGCAGCATGAGCTCTGAGGGAAGGCCACGTGCACGGAGCAGGCAGCTGTGTGGTCTGTGACACTGGCTCCGCACAGCTGCTAGCTACTCTCTGATTGAGCCCTGAGACTCCTTCCTCTTGAGGCTTACAGTTCATAGAGGAATCGGTGTGGCTCATGCCAGGGCCCCAGGGGACCCAGTGAATCCAAGGAAGTGCTCTGGGCTGCGTTCTGCAGCCCGCTCTGTCCCCGTCTGGCTTTGGGACCCCGCGCGAGTTACTGAACTTCCCTGGATTTAACGTTTCCTCTGAGGTCTCTCCCAGCTCTAAGATTCTCTGGCTCCTAGTGGACGTTCGGACACTCAGCACTCCGAACACCGCTGTTTAACTGCTACGCGCCACAGTTTTATGTCCCGAAGCTTATATCCTGCCACGCAAACTCGGAATGTGTTTCTTCCTACTGTTGCATTGTCCGGTTAGGAACCGTGCTAGGGAGTAAACTGGGGACCTGCCACGACTCAGCTGCTGCATGGACTCCTCAAAAAGCCAGATGGCCCTAGATTTTAGTGTGCCAGTTGAGCCTGCTTCTACAAATTCTCCCCATCCGGTCTAATAGAAGTGACCCGATCTCATGGCAGCTGGGCCAGATTGGTACCAAAGGACTGCACGGGCCTTGGACACCTAGCCCTTCTCCAGGTGCCTTTGTGCTCCCTGTAGATGTACTGCAGATTAGGAACTGGAATCCCGGCCACCAACCAGTTAGCATCAGCAAATAGGGGAGGCCAAAACGCTAGTACCAACAACTGGTCTGCATAGAGGAGTCTAGATCGGGGTGGGGGAGGGGAGGACTGTTCTGCTTGCTGCGATTTAATTATGACTGTGATTCAGATATGTTGGAAGCAGTAATTGAGCCAACTCTCAGGACCAGCTGTCAAGCTCTTGGCTGGTAATCTGCTGTCAACCCACTTGTCCCAAGAGCTCGCAGAGTGACAGCTCACCAGCTAGTTAGATAGTTGTCTCCTCTGGCTTTGATTGACCCTGGGGTGCCCACCTGAGGATCTTGGCCAGCAAGGGGGCACTCCAGCTAGACTGTTAAATAGCCCGTGCTATCCCAGGGGTTTGAGTCACAATGACTAGCAGCCCTGGTTTTGTCTCCGATAATACAAAGGGTGCCAGAACCCTCTCCGTGTGCAGCGGAACGAAATCTCTAACCGTGTGCAGAGATGGCATCTGTAATGAGGCATGCTTGCACCCCCAGAGTTCCCTATTCTGCAGTCACTTACTACCACTTTAATGAGTCTCACTAAAAATAGGCAGGAGCTCTCACTGACGTCCTTGGATATTGTACAGTTAATGGTTTATTTAGAGGAGACGGAGCCATCTTCCTCGGGAGAAGGATGAGTATTCGGAATGTCAGTACGGTACTCCGAATGTCAGTGCGGTACTCCGAATGTCAGTGCGGTCGGCAGTAGGCATTCTGCCCTGCGAGAATGTGGAACTAGGAAAGAAGACAGCTGTCAGTTACAGCTCAGAGAAGTACAAGATTGAGGTGACGGCGCTGTGTTGTAGCGGGTAAAGCCACTGCCTGCAACGCCGGCATCCTATATGGGCGCCGGTTCATGTCCCAGCTGCTCCTCTTCTGATCCAGCTCTCTGCCAATGGCCTGAGAAAGCAGCAGAGGATGGCCCAATTGTTTGGGACCCTGCCGCCCACACAGGATACCTGGATGTAGCTTCTGGCTCCTGGCTTTGGCCTGGCACAGCCTCAGTCATTATGGCCATTTGGGGAGTGAACCAGCAGACAGAAGATCTGGCTCACTTTCTCTCCCTCTCTCTGTAACTGACTTTCAAATAAATCTTTTTAAAAATTTTTAAAAGAAGTACAAGATTGATGTGAGAGGCACAGAGAGGAAGGGTTAATAAAAGGCATTTGTGTTTGTCCAATACAAAGTCCTCATCGCCTGCTCGGGACCCACCGCCGTGGCACCAGCGGGTATAAGGCAGCAGTCCTGGTGTGAGAGCATCATTCCCCTGCCTCTCATTTTCACTGCACAGTCCTGCGAGGTGCCGTCTCCTTAGTTAGATGTTCCCACTGAGAAACAGAATGACCGGCTGTCTCCGTGCTCCTGACTTGGCCCTCTGATGCCTCTTCCTGCCCTGGGCAGTTTAATTAGCAGGAACCGGTTCTTCCTGGGCTGGGTCAAGTATCCACACCTCGGAGGCTGTATTTCTAAACCCTGCAACTCTGCAGTCTTGTGGATTTCCCAAGAACACATCCTGGGAACGTCCGCCAGTCTCTTCTGCTCCTGTCTTTTCCTTGCAAGGACTGTGGATCCTCACTTCACCCTGACTCACACGCTGGGAAGAGGGCAGTTGGAACAGGAACCCAACACTGCAGGAAGAGGACACTGGCTCTTCTCCCACCCACCCCCACCCCGGAGCAGCCTGGACCCCGCAGACCAGAGCTTGCAGCCAAAACATCTTGCCTCACATCTGTGCCACACAAGAGCGCAGCTACTTCTGTATGCCCCCCTCCATCTTTACCCTTAGATTCCAGAAGACACCACTGAACCCTTCTGTGAGCTGCTCAGCACCTCAGCAGTTACCTTTCCCGCATCCCCGATTTGAATATGAGACCATTTACAGAGGTCAGGTGACTTGTTCAGGGTCACACACCAAGTTGTTGGTGGAGACAGGACTGGGGCCCAGGTCTTTCTTTTTTTATTTTTATTTTATTTTTTTTGACAGGCAGAGTTAGACAGTGAGAGAGAGAGAGAGAGAGAGAGAGAGAGAGAAAGGTCTTCCATCCATTGGTTCATCCCCCAAATGGCTGCTACGGCTGGCGCACTGCGCCGATCTGAAGCCAGGAGCCAGGTGCTTCCTCCTGGTCTCCCATGTGGGTGCAGGGCCCAAGCACTTGGGCCATCCTCCACTGCCTTCCCGGGCCACAGCAGAGAGCTGGACTGGAAGAGGAGCAACCGGGACTAGAACCCAGGATACCGGTGCCGCAGGCAGAGAATTAGCCAAGTGAGCCACGGTGCCAGCCAACACAGGTCTTTCAATCACATTGTTTTGTTCCTCTGTGTTGTTCTGTATTTATAGCTGCCCTGTTATGGATCTGTGAAGGTGACAGAGGTGAAGTGAAAGAGCAGATGCAGAAAAAGAAATGCCAAAGACAGGTTGCCAACAGTCAGTGCTGGACCAGGTCAAAACGAGGAGCCAGGAGCTCCATCCGGGTCTCCCATGTGGGTGGCAGGAACTCAAGGACTCGGGCTTTTGTCTGCTGCCTCCTTGGCACATTAGCAGGAAGCTGGATTGGAAACAGAGTAGCTGAGACTTAAGTTTCCAGAATGAAATAAGCGGCGATGACTCTAGTTTAAGTTCCTATTGCTTCTGAATGAATTGAACCTGAAAGTTACAGAGAGCGCCCCCTCGCTAACTGACTTAATCCTTTTCTGTCCTCCAAGTTTGACCTCAGTTAAGCTCACCTGTAAGTAATAACATAATTGGTAGGTTTAGCAAAACCAGGCTCGAGGGTAAATGAGAACAAAGGCAGTAGAAATTGCCTCGGCTTTCCTGAGACTCCAAGTCTCACATGACTGCTAGTGTTTCACAGTAAATGTCAGAGAAAGAATATGACAAGAGAAAAACAGACCTTGTGCTCACTGGGATAAAAAAAAAAATCTTTTAAAGATTGTAGCATACTGAGCTGGTTGAGACAGGGACTGCACCTCCCTGGTGCAGCTGAACGAAGACTAAGTGGCTGGTGCAAGACTGGGGGCAGGAGAGGCATGGGGGCGAGGAGCTCCCCAGGCAGGTGCAGGGCCAGCGGTCAGACAGCGAGGCGGGACGCTGCTGTGCGCTCCCTGCAGGCCTCCTGGTTCTCCCGCCCATTCCTGGAGCTGCCTGCTTATTTCCTTGAACCTTTGCTGTCATGTTGTTTCCAGTGGGAGGGAAATGCCATGGAGACCACAGTCATATCAGCTATCCTTTTCTCTTTAAAGTTTATTATTACTTGAAAGAGTAGCAGACAGGGAGAGTCAGAGATCTTCCAGCCTCTGGTTCACTCTCCAAAAGCCTGCAACAGCCAGTGCTGGGCCAGGAGCTCCATCCGGGTCTCCTGTGTGGGTGGCAGGAACTCAAGCAGTTGGGCTCTTGTCTGCTGCCTCCCTAGCACATTAGCAGGAAGCTGGATTGGAAGCAGATTAGCTGGGACTTGAACCAGCTGGGATGTGAGTGTCCCAAGTGGTGCCACAACACTCTACTTTTTTTTTTCCTATTTTTTTAAAGAAACTTATAGTAATTTCCTAGAGAAGTTTCCCCTACATGCTGTAGACTTCTAGGATCCCATTTTTAGATATAATGTGGATTTTCACTTTTTTAAAAAAAATCTGTTGTCGAGGCCAGCACTGTGGCATGGCAGGTGAAGCCACCACCTGCAGTGCCAGCATCCCATATGGGTGCTGGTTCGAGTCCCAGCTGCTCCACTTCTGATCCAGTTCTCTGCTATGGCCTGGGAAAGCAGTAGAAGATGGCCCAAGAGTGAAGCTCCTGGCTTCGGATCAGCCCAGCTACGGCCATTGTGGCCATTTGGGGAGCGAACCAGCAGATGGGAGACCTCTCTCTACCTCTGCCTCTCTAACTGCCCTTCAAATAAATGAATAAATCTTTTTTTAAAAAAAAATGTGCTGTGGTAGAATATGAATAGATATAAAATATTATTTCTTAACTATTTTAAAAAGTATAGTCAATGCTATTAATTACATTCACAGTGTTGTACAACCATTGCCACTGTCTACCTATCACCCCAAACACAGATTTTGGGCCCACTAAGCCCTAACTCCCCAGCCCTGCATCCCTGGTAACCTCCAGTGTAGTTCCTTTCTCTATGAACTTAACAGCAGGCATTCCCAGTTATACCCATCTGTGCCTCCCAAAGTGCCAGCAGGAGACAAGCACGGAACCGGGCACAAAAGAAAAAGGGGGTCCGGGATAAAAAGCAAGTCTTCGTGTTCTTAACAATCACAGAGTCCGTCGTGCACGGTCCTTGTGCCTGAGCGGCTTTACCCCCGCGTCGACGGGAAGCAACATGCCAGCCCCTGTGCGCTGCCGCTGACTCGGCGTCTTTCTGTTCTCAGTGACCATGCAGCAGGTGGCCAGGACGGTGGCTAAAGTGGAACTCTCAGACCACGTGTGCGACGTGGTGTTTGCGCTCTTTGACTGCGACGGTGAGTGGAGCCCTCTGAGGAGGGCGAGCGGCTCTCTGCGCTTATGGGCGCTGGGGACCACGAGCCTTGTACATGGCCCCCTTCCTTCTCCGTGTTGCGGTATGGAGAAATACACCCCCCACACACACCCTGCTACGTGTTCCATGCTTTGTCTTGCAATTCCAGCTTTCCTGAAGACCAAAAATGAATTTATGACCATTAGGCTCTTAAAAATGGAATCAGAAGTACTAGACCTAGCTCGTGGCCTGTTGGTAAAGAGCAGCCAAGTATTTTAATGTCCCTGGAAGGCCGGTACTGGTCTCTCCTTGGCACTGCAGCTCGCACACTGGCCGGTGGTGTCTGTGGCCACTCTGATGGGCCCAAGGAAGGGATCCTACTTACACTCTGCGTTATTTTTCAGCTATGTTGGCTGATACAATGGAAAGTCACGTTTTTTTCAGTGCTCACTTCATGCCCGTAAACGACTCTGTTGCAGCTAATCTGCTCACTTAATCTTCTGACATAGGTATTGTTATTAGCCAGATTTTATAGCTGAAGAAGCCAAGTCTCAGGCCCCAACCACACTTGGAAGTATTTTGTCTTTCCCTCTCGCAAC
The DNA here is from genome assembly GCF_033115175.1 of Lepus europaeus. NCBI lineage: Eukaryota > Metazoa > Chordata > Mammalia > Lagomorpha > Leporidae > Lepus > Lepus europaeus. The sequence goes on along the minus strand of NC_084843.1, from coordinate 61,167,173 downwards.
CTGGGAGTATGCGGAGGGAGCAAGCACAGGACCTGTTTAGCTCATTCCCCACGCCTGCCCCGGAACCTGGCTTGCACATTTCCTCACGCAGCTTTGGTCACGCGACCCTGATCGGTCGCTGCGTTGCCATCAGATGCCTCTAGGAAGGAGTGAGCTGGTTCCTTGTAAGCTGCAGGCGTGTGCTGGGCTCAGGGGCCCGGGTTCTGGGGACGAGGATCTCTCAAAGGCTGTGTTTCCGGGCCTCCACTTACCCCGTTGTGTTTGCCTCTTCCTCCAGGCAACGGGGAGCTGAGCAATAAGGAATTTGTTTCCATCATGAAGCAGCGGCTGATGAGAGGCCTGGAGAAGCCCAAAGACATGGGCTTCACCCGCCTCATGCAGGCCATGTGGAAATGTGCGCAGGAGACCGCCTGGGACTTCGCTCTGCCCAAGTAGGAGCGCAGAGCTGCAAGGTGGGGCCGCCGCCTGCACCCCAGGCACCCTGGACCCTGGAGCCCCTGAGCAAGAGCCCCAGCATGGCCCTTCACACAGCTGCCTCTGGAAGTAGTGTGCCCTCCCTCCCAGGAGCGGCCTGGCCACTCCCCCTGTCCCCTCTGCTAGGCACTGGCTCTGCCCGTGAGTAGCCCCGTGGATTCTCACAGACACAGTCCCACGAGCTTGGCCCTGTGGCCCGGCCGGCGGCACCTTGAATGGAGGTGCAGGGACCACGCACCCCTGCCAGCCGGTCCTCAGCTCACTTCCGCCGCGGGTTTATACCAGCAAGGATGCTCCTTGCTTCTCCTTGGGCTGCAGTTGTGTCGTGCTTTGCTTTAAGTACAAGCTGGGGAGATCGCTGGCAGGCAGAGCGCAGTCTGTGATAACAAAGCTGACCCAGCCGGCCAGAGGAGGGATCCGTGTCGCAGCCCGGGCTGGCTCTGCAGCCAGGTCCGAGAAGGCCACACGCTCAGTGGGACCAGAGCGGGACTGCAGATTCAGAGTAGCTGCTCGCGGCTCTGCGGGCCGCCGCCCTCCTGCCTCCCCGGCTCAGCTCCCTGCGCCGTGACTGGGCTCACATCCCCGCCAGTGCCACCGAGCAGCCCTCAGAAGCTGAGCCTGTCTGCCCTGTGGCTTAAATACTTGTGGACTATCACTTTCATTATTAATTATAATGGTTTGCAATAAATGCCTCCAGTGGCTCCTGTCGCCTTTATTCTAGGATCGTCTGGGGCCGGGTTTGAGACACTGGAGGCAGCAGGTCCGATCGTAGGCAGACAGAAGGGGCGCCCATTCCGAGGGCACTGGTGGCGCTGTCCCAGGGTCTGGTTCCCAGTGCCCCAGAGGCACGCGCTCCTTATCCACGTGCTCCGCGACGGCACTCTGACAGGGGTGCTGCATGCAGGGTCATCCATGGTGGTGGCCCTCAGTGTGGTGGAGCCGGCTCTGCCGCCGTCCGCGCTGGTCTTGAGCAGGCCACTTCCCTGCTGTTCCTGCATCTGTTCAGTGACGCCGGGGGCCAGTGTTGTGGTGCAGTGGGTTAAGCTGCTGCCTGCAATGCCAGCATCCCACAGGAGCGCCGGTTCAGGTCCCAGCTGCTCCACTTCCCAATCCAGCATCCTGCTAATGCTCCTGGGAAAGCAGCACAAGATGGCCCAAGTATTAGGCCCCTGCCACCTGTGTGTGGACCCGGATGAAGTTCCTAACTCCTGGCTTTGGCCTGGCTCAGCCCCTACCATTGGGGCCATTTGGGGAGTGAACGCATGCATGGAACATCTATCTTTATCCCTCTCTCTGGAATTCTGCCTTTCAAGTAAGAACAAATCTAAAAAATGGAAATTAGTGCAGTAGCTTTGGTGCCCCCACCTGGCTTTTGCTGCAGTGGAGCGTATCTCCCTGACCATTTCAGCCGGGGAGGCCCAGCCCACGAGTGCTCCCAGACAGGGAAGGAGGCACTGCAGCAGCGGGGCCTGGCCTGGAGCTCCTGTCAGCCTTAGCCCAGCCCAAGGAAGGCCACGTGTCAGCGAGAGCAGCTCAGAAAACGGAGCGGAGATGGCTTCAGCTTCCGCCTGACATTTGAAATACAACTCTATTCTGAACGAAAAAGAACGGGAGTGACAGTGACAAGCAAGGTTTCACCAGTGAGCGTCGCGATGTGGCTGTCAGCAGTCTTATGCTGGAAACTTGAAAACAAGTGCATTCCCAAACAGCTGGATATGGCGGGCCAGGAGGTTCAGCTTTCGGACTTGAGGTGCCCCCTGCTGGCAGGAAGGCTCAGTGCAGGGGCTCGCTGGCCCAGAGCAAAGAAGGCTGCATGAGCCCAGCCTAGGTCCAGCCCTACTCCTGCCAACAGAGCTGCCCAGGGGCGAACAGCCAGAGACGGTCATAACCGTGAAGAGACACTATGGGCATGAATATAACTGGGAGAAGGCAGAGAGCTGTTGTCTGGCCCCAGGAGGGGGATTTTGATCGGCACATGAGAAGGTTCATATTCACTGTGTTCGTCCTACAGCTCTTTGCTGATCCCTTACTATGGACCAGGCACTCGGCAAGATTTTCAAGGAGTTTGCATGCCAGTGAGGAGAACGGAGAAGCCACAAGAGAGTAAGCACAAATACGTGTAAGAGCAGGAAGCCAGAGGACCCAGTGCAGACAGGAATGCAAGGCAGGCTTCCAGAGGAGATGGGGTGGCTTATTATTATTACCATTAAAAAAATACTGAGGATCAGCGTTGTAGCATAGTGGGCTAAAGCAGTCACCTGCCGTGCCGGCATCCCATATGGGTGCCGGTCTGTGTCCTGGCTGCTCCATTTCCAATCCAGCTCCCTGCTAATGGCCTGGGAAACCAGCGGAAGATGGCCCAAGAGTTTGGGCCCTTGCCACCCACATGGGAGACCCGGATGATGTTTCTGGCTCTGGGCTGTGGCCTGGCCCAGCCTAAGTCATTGTGGTCATTAGGAGAGTGGACCAGCAGATGGAAGATTTTCTCTCTCTCTCTCTCTCAACTCTGGCTTTCCAATTAAGTAAGTCTTAAAAACAACACTGAGGGACCAGAGGTTGGTACAGCAGGTAACACACCAGCTGGGACAACCGCATCCCGTATGATAGCGGCCGGGTTTGAGTGCCAGCACTGCTTCCGATTCCAGCTGCTGCTGGCGCATACCCTGAGAGGTAGCAGATAGTAACTCAAGGAGCTGGGTCCCTGCCACCTACATGGGAGACTTGGATTGAGTTCCCAGCTCCTGTCTTTGGCCTGGCTCAGCCCTGGCTGTTGTAGGCATTGGGGAGTGAACCATGCTGACTGTCTCTGTCTCTGCTTCTGCCTTTCAAATGAGTAGGAATAAATAAGGAGCCAGCATCTTGACACAGTGAGTTAAACTGTGATGCCATCATCCCATGCAGGGTCTTAGTCCACCTGAACCAGGATGGATTGGGTCCGAAGAAAGGTAAGTGCGCCGCTTGCCCGTTCCCCAGCCTCCCCATCCAGGAGACAGAACAGTGGGGAGTCAAGTCAAGTAAGCAAGAACTTAGTTTGTTGCATGCATAGCAAAGCCTTTTAAAGCACAAGACCACATGATTACTGGGGCAGGGCTTGAGGACCAACCAATTACTTAAAAGGTCATTTTACAGGGCGACTTTTTACAGGACCAACCATATGTCTGTACACTCGTCATCAGTTGTCACCTCCCCTGATGCTGCACGGCTCTGGTGGTAAACGACTTTGGGTACCACCCATCTTACTTCCTTTGGGCGCCATCCTTGAATTGCCACGTGTGCCTAATTTCCCTGCAGGCACCATCTTTGAATTGCCTCCTGTGCCTAATTTCCCCACAAGCCCATACAAACATTGGTTCAAGTCCTAGCTGCTGCCCTTCTGATCCAGCTCCTTCATAATGCACCTGTGAAAACAGCAGAAGAAGGCCCCAGATGCTTGGGCCCCTGCCACCCCCGTGAGAGACCCAGATGGAGTTCCAGGCTCCTGGCTTCCGCCTGGCCCAGGAGACTGAACTTGTAGATGGACTATCTCTCTCTCCCTGTCTCCCCTCACCTTCTAAATATTAAAAAAAAATACTGAGACCTAGGAATTGCATAGGAGTTACAAAGTGGGGAGGAGGGGTAGCAGGCAGAGGCCGGGCGTGCAGAGATGTGGAAGCCAGAACAGTACATTTCACTCTGGGAAGAGCCGCTCTAGAGGCTGTCCGGTAGCCATCAGGGAGGGATTCTGTGACAGGAACCAACTAAGACAGCAGCCGTTCATAGGAAATACGCACACGTAAATAAAGCGGGAAGAAGCATGCTGGAGATGTGAAAGTGCTTAGAAGTGAGCGTGGTCATGAGAACCGCGGATGAAAACGTGAGACCACCGCAGGGAGTTTGCTTCCTAACAAACTGCTGTGCTTACTCAAAGATGGGCTGATAGTTAATAAGCTAAGCATCTGCCTCAAGAAGTTAAAGAACAGGATGAAAGACAATAAGTATTGTGGGTAGTTAGATCAGATGGGGTTAGCGTGGCGATGTGCTTTGGGAATCTCCCCAGAACTTGAGTTCTACCAACCGTAAAGCCAGCTAAGCACGAACACGTGACACCCGCAGGTCCGAGACCAGCATCAGCGCCATCTCTTCCCGCAGGGAGGCGGCCACTAGAGGGCACAGAAGGGAAAGGACTTGACTGCTTGGCAGGACGGCCCAGAGCCAGAGCAGCTGGGCGCCGCGCCCTTCTCCCTCCCGCCTGCCCTGCCCGGCGTCCTGGCTCCCTCTCCAGGTGCTGTAGGGAAATGTTCATTTGCTCCTTCACCAGCTCCGAAGTGGAAAATCCAGTTACCCGTCAGTCACTCACACTCCTGCCTGAATGGGTTTCGTCTTCATTGTGAGGCTGAGATTTGCTGTGTAAGTGTTTTGTACACCTCTGCAGGGTACAGTGTGCTCCTTCAGTATGTGTGTACAGTGTGTACTGACCACCTCCGGGTGACCCCCACTTCCATCTCCTCACTGCTTCACGTCCCCAGCCTTACAGATCGTCTTTTCCAGGAATTCACAAAATACGTAATGCATTATTGTGAGAATCAGGGTTTTTAGGATTTGTTTGTTTGTTTATTTGAAAGCAGAGCAACAAAGAGATGGGAAGAAAGAGCTTCCACCTTCTGGTTCACTCCCCAGATGGCTGTGCCAGCCAGGTCTGGGCCAAGCCAAACCCAGGAGCCCAGAGCTCCAGTCATCCTGGTTTCCCAAGGGCAGCCCAAGCACTGGGCTCATCTGCCGCTGCCTCCCCAGGTGCATTGGAAGGAAGCTGGATCAAAAGCAGAGCAACCAGCACTCCCATATGGGATGCTGCTGCAGCCTAAGCTGGTGCACCGCGTTGCTGGCCCCGAGAACTGCTTTTTGGAACAGGCAAACACTCATGTGGTTCCAGCATAAAACTTAACGCTAGGAAGGCATGCTCTCTGCGTCTGCCTCCCAGGCATTCCCACAGCTGGAAGGCGGTCCACCTCCCGGGGCCAAACCCAGCTTGGTTTCTGCTGCTGCGGCTGCTGTCCTCGGAGAACGCAGATCATTTTGACACCACCGAAGCCAGCAATGCATCCTGCTGGCTGTCCTGTAAGTCAGCTAGATTCTGACACCATCCACCTGGGGACAAGGTCGGATCCCACAGGCTGAGGTCTCAGTTCCCAAGACTGCCGCCACCTTCAGCTGCCAGTCACAAGCCCAGGTGGTTTCTCCTGTGCCTCTGACCTATCAGCTGTAAGCCAGGGTTCCCACAGCCCCTCTTCTGATTTATTTGTTCTCGCAGCTCCCAGAACGCATGGAAATACATTTACAGATTTATTATAGATACTGCTAAGGATACAGGTGCATAGAGTGTGGGTGCGGGTAAAGGGGTGAGAACACCCGTGCCTTCCTGGGTGGCCACCCCCAGGGACCGCCACGTGTTCAGCCATCCAGGAGCTCTCTGGACCCTACCCTTCAGGTTTTTGTGGAGACGTCACTGCACCGATGTGAGTGAAGCACGGACAGCTGGATGAGATGTGATTAGACAAGGAGCCGGCACTGTGGCGGAGCAGGTAAAGCTGCCGCCTGCAGTGCCGGCATCCCGTATGGGCGCCGGTTCAAGTCCCAGCTGCTCAACTTCTAATCCAGCTCTCTGCTGTGGCCTGGAAAAGCAGTGGAGGATGGCCCAAGTCCTTGGGCCCCTGCACCCGCGTGGGAGACTAGGAGGATGCTCCTGGCTCCTGGCTTCGGATCGGCACAGCTCTGGCCGTTGTGGCCATCTGGGGAGTGAACCAGCAGATGGATGACCTCTCTCTCTCTGTGTGTAACTCTTTCAAATAAATGACAAATCTTTTTGTAAAAAAGAGAGACAGAGATGTGATGAGACAAAATGCGTATGACCTAATGCTAACACTTCGCAGTGAAATCCAGCCAGGCCTCTGTGTCCAGATTCTTCGGCCTCCCCCTGCAGCCCTCCTTCCCCCCGGGGATGGGCAGGGCCCTTCTGAAATGGGGGTCAGAGAATTTCTTTGTGGCCAGCTCCAAAACAGAAAGGCAAAGATCAGTTTCTAGGACCTACCTCAGGGAAGAGAAATTCCAATTTCTGTGGTCTGCCCTGGGGAGAGCGGTCTGAGCCAGGAACCATGGAGGGAGACCAAAAATAGGGATCATAGTAGCCCGCTGGCGTACAGCACAGTGGCTCTTTATCATTTCTGTGCTTAGAGTCCCCGGCCCAGGGACCCCGGGAAGCTGCACTGGTGCTCAGCCCTGACGTACACCTGCATTCCCGCAGTCCACGTCACACCACACACACACCCGTGCACTCCACGTCCCTCCGCGGGCTGCAGGCATGTACCACAGTCTAATCCATGAGGACGGTTTATTGAGGGAGAGAATTTAGAGCCTGCAGTTTTCTGAAAAGGAAGCTGTGCTGGGTCACATTTGCACACAGCAGGGGCCACTGGGGAGCAAAAGAGCAAAGGTGAGGCAGTGGGAGGTTGTCCCTGGGCCTGGGCGTGCCTCCCGGGCTGTAGGAAGGGACAGCCCCTGGCCAGCTCGGCAGAGGAAAACCTGCCCCGGGGCTCCCTTGTTGCATTCAGTTAACAGGCACTGAGCCCTAACTGGGGACAGGCCCTGTACTCAGGCCACGGGCAATGTCAGGGCAAGATCTCCAAGGTTTAGCTGGAGACAGGATGTGAACCCGCAAGCTAAGGGCACCAAGCGTGCAGCATAGGGAAGGGGGTGTCCCTGGAAGGGGCAGGCTCCAGCGCCATAAGAACTCAAAGTAAGGAGAGTTGGGTACAGTGGGTTAAGCCGCTGCCTGGGACCCCAGCATCCCACACTGGAGATGCCTCAGAGACCTGAGAACAGGAATACCATATGACCCAGCCATCCCACTCCTGGGAATTTACCCAAACAAAATGAAATAGGCATATGAAAGAGTTATCTGTACCCCCATATTTATCGCAGCTCAATTCCCAATAGCTAAGATACAGAATCAACCCAGATGTCCATCGACCGATTGACTAATGAAAATTGTGTACGTATACTATGGAATACTCAGCCATAAACAAAGAATGAAATCCTGTCCTTTACAACAAAACGAATGCAACTGGAAACGCCTAGGCTTAGTGAAATAAGCCAGTCCCAACCCAAAAAGACCAATATCATGTTTTCTCTGATTTGTTGTAACTAATATACAGAGTGCAAAAAAAGTGTATGAGCAAAATTGACATTTTGAGATGCTTAGAGTTTACACCCCTTGTCTCTACTCTTAAGGAACATTGGTTTTTCTACTTAAAAAAAAAAAAAAAGAAAAGAAAACTTACATGCATTCATTTATTTGATACTTAAAGTAACCCTACCAGTTAGGAGAGATGGGTGATAAGGAATGGGGACTAATACTAACAAGTGTTTCATCTCTTTATCTCATTTAGCCCTCGAAAGTCAATATTAGCTCCCACTTACAAAAAGAGACCGAGGCACAGAAAGGTTGAGCGCATTACCAGGGGTCACACAGTAGTCACAGACCTTGCAGAACTCCGCATGTCTGATGGCGGCTGCTCTTCGCGCTAGGCTTTCCGGACTACGTGTTGTGCACAGACATGTATGTATGTATGTGGTTGCACATTTCCTGCGTGTGCCCAGAGAGAATCTCATCATTGCTACCCTGACACACCAGTGTCACCCTGAGAAGAAACTTACATGCTTACATCTTCACTAAGAATATGATTGTTAGAGAAATCTGTTTCAATTTTTTCTTTTAACTTTTATTTAATAAATATAAATTTCCAAAATACAGCTTTTGGATTACAGTGGCTTTTCCCCCCCATAACTTCCCTCCCACCCACACCCCTCCCATCTCCCGCTCCCTCTCCCCTTCCATTCGCATCAAGATTCATTTTCAATTATCTTTATATACAGAAGATCAATTTAGTATATATTAAGTAAAGATTTCAACAGTTTGCACCCATACAGAACATAAAGTGTAAAATACTGTTTCAGTACTAGTTATAGCATTAAATCACAATGTACAGCACATTAAGGACAGAGATCTACATGAGGAGTAAGTGCACAGTGACTCCTGTTGTTGACTTGATTGTTAGACAAATTTAAAAATCAGATTTTTTATAGGAAGCTTTTAATGAAGTAAATATAAAGACACGTTATGTTGTGAATTTTATGATTGTCTTTTTTTTTTTTTTTTTTTTGACAGGCAGAGTGGATAGTGAGAGAGAGAGAGAGAGAGAGAGAGAGAGAAAGGTCTTCCTTTCTGCCGTTGGTTCACTCTCCAATGGCCACTGCGGCCGGCACATCTCACTGATCCGAAGCCAGGTGCCAGGTGCTTCTCCTGGTCTCCCATGTGGGTGCAGGGCCTAAGGACTTGGGCCATCCTCCACTGCCGTCCCGGGCCACAGCAGAGAGCTGGCCTGGAAGAGGGGCCACCGGGATAGAATCCGGCGCCCCAACCGGGACTAGAACCCGGTGTGCCGGCGCCGCAAGGCGGAGGATTAGCCTGTTGAGCCACAGCGCCGGCAATTGTCATATATTGATCTGTCATACAGGGAGAAACTATTTAGGAAAGATATATACTATTTAATGAAAATCAGGTTGGACTAATTCACCTAAAGAACCACTTGGCTGTAAGACCTGTTAAGATGAACGGGATATAACTATAAAAATGATGAAGAGAAACAGTTACTTAGGTGACTTATCTGTGTATTTTTTAAATGAAGGCTTATCTATATAGTTTTACTCTGCGATAGCAATGAGCTGTCTAATATTTTAGTTCAAGACACTGAAAATTCCCTTCTATCATGAATTTAAATGTAATAATTTCCAAGAAAAAAACCGATACTACAACGTAAGGACTTTTATTCAGCAATACATCTGATCAGCTTGTGAAGACTTTTAATTTCATATTCTACTTAATAATTACTAATAGTGCTAATGCTTAACAAATTGTATTTCACTGCCTACAAAAATTATATAAAACTCCCTCTGGGCAGTTTATCAAAATACACCATGCAATCAATACTGCAAGGTGTCCGGCGCGTAACAAATCTTCCCGGGCAGACGAATCAATTAATTCACAGGCTTTTATTGGGATTCCGCTCCCGGGCGAGGTTCCCCGGTCCCAACAGAGCAACAGAGCGGGGGCGAGGAAGTCGCGCGTCAGAGGTTGGGAGGGCTCCTTTTATAGATTCAGGGCGTGGGGGCTAAAGGTTGAGGCGGGTCTGATCCTCATTGGTTGACCTTTAGGCACCCGCGGGGACCTTGACAAGGACTTCTCTTCCCCGGAAGTGCGGGTAGGGACTCTCCATTCTGGGAAGTGTAGGCCTTTCCTCCTTGCGGATCCCAAAGCTACCAAATACCAGGGGGAAAAAAAAAGGGTTCCCACCACACACACTCAGCCCACCTAACCTGGCCAAAGGACTGACACGGACTCGTCATTTAAGTCCGACGACATGCAGCAATGCGAGTGGTGTCCCTATCAGAGCCACAGTTCGAATCCCGGGCCGCCTCCAACCCAGCTCTCTGCTATGGCCTAGGAAAGCAGCAGAAGATGGCCCAAGCCCTTGGGCCCCTGCACCCACGTGGGAGACCGGGAAGAGGCTCCTGGCTCCTGGCTCCTGACCGGCGCAGCTCTGGCTGTGGCAGCCATTCAGGGAGTGAACCCGCGGGTGGAAGACCTCTTTTTGTCTCTTCTCTGTCACTCCGCCTTTCAAATAAGTAAGTACACGGAAAATAAGGACGGCTCTGTCGTGTGGCAGACACGTAAGGAAAGCGAGGCTGTCACAGTGGCGCCCCTCACAGCCGCTCTGCCCCACGCCAGCTCCGGCGCTGTCGGGAGAGGGCCCCTCCTGGCCCACTGGAGCTGCGCGGAGCGGTCCCAGGCCCAGTGGCCCCTTTGAAAGAGGTCCGGGGTTACCCGTTAACAGGGTTGGGGCCTTGGCTCCTGGCGAACTTGACTCTCAGTGTGGGGCTGACTTCCCCACCACCCATCTACTCTGTAATGGAGCAGCGGAGCCCCAGGGAGCCGGCAGCCAGAACTCTCCAGACTCCTGGGCGTGGGCGTGGGCGTGGGCGTGGCGGCCTTGACCCCGGGACTTCCCTGTCCCACTTCCAGACCTGCCCCTCCTGGAAGCCAGAGCCGTTCACGTGGACACCCACGGCCACCCGGCCGCGAGGTCCACACTGCCGAGATGGTGGGGCGGCGCAGTTCTTCGACAAGAAGCACCGGACACAAGTTTCGGTGAACATGTCCGGTTTTTTTTGTTTTTTGTTTTTTTTATTAATGATCAAGCATAAGCTTTTAAAGGGCAGGCAGGGGGCGTAGCTAATTCAGGGCCACACTGATTCTGTAGGAGTGAGCGATGTTGGCGCCGCTATGCTTCTCCAATCAGCTTGAAGGCCACGGCCACGCAGGCTCCCAGGTGGCCCTGATGGGCCTGGGCCACGCCCGGGAGCTGTTTACCTGATTGGCAATCACAGGGCCCTTCAATGGGGTTGGGGGTGGGGGAAATGTGCGTGGGGCTCGTGCCCCTGCCAGCAGTCACGTTCACCTCCTGCGTGGGCTAGGCAGGCAGTGTCCCGGCCAGGCACAGGATCACCCACACACCTGTTCTGTCTACACTCACGTCCTTGGTGCATCTAGATGCCCCAACACTCCATATCCACCCCCCAGCGGGCCTCGCTGCCCCTCAGGCTCCCCTGGTGCCCCAGCGTGAATGAACGGGAATTCTGCTCTTCCAGGTGCAGTCACGCTCAGGCCTCTCTCGCTCTCACATCCCACACGCTTGGGATTAGCCAAGCTGTCTTGACTGTGTCTTCCAGAAACATCCAGAATACACTTCTCACCACTCCCCACCACCACCTTACCCAAGCGACCACTAACTCTCACCTGCTTGCTAACAGCAGTTTCCAGCACAAAAGGCCAGCAGAAGGACAAGGAACAGTCAGTGAGTGGACTTGGCGACGTGGAGGTCCCTGGTAACCTTGACATGACTGCCTTGCCTGCCCGAGGAACCCGACCCACTCTGCAGTGGCCTCCTGTGTGCTCATCTCCCTGATCCTGAAACAACCCACCGCGGGAATTCCCACTCCACTGTTCCTTCTGCCTGAATTCAGGTGCCTCTTAAGATGATAAGCTGGGGGGCCGGCGCTGTGGTGGAGCAGGTAAAGCCGCCACCTGCAGTGCTGGCATCCCATATGGGCGCTGGTTCGAGACCCGGCTGCTCCACTTCCTATCCAGCTCTCTGCTATGGCCTGGGAAAGCAGTGGAAGATGGCCCAAGTGCTTGGGCCCTTGTACCCACGTGGGAGACCCAGAAGAAGCTCCTGGCTTCGGATCGGCACAGCTCCAGCCGTTGCGACCATTTGGGGAGTGAACCAGTGGATGGAAGACCTCTCTCTCTGCACCTCTGCCTCTGCCTCTCTGTAACTCTGACTTCCAAATAAATAAATAAATCTTTAAAAAAAAAAAAAAAGATAAGCTCTGAGTGATTTCTCTTAATGAGGAAGGCAGCTCTCGGCAGTACCCCCGCCTTCCCTGTACTCGTCCTCACAGCGTTCATCACTGTGTGAACATACCTGCTTACCGGATGTCTCTGCACGCCCTACACACACCGGAATGTAAGGGGCATGAAGGCAGGGGCTTTGTTCTGCCCACCGCTATGTCTCCATCCTACAACCATGTCAGAAATAGTGGCTACTCGTCAAATACATGCTCAATGAAAAAATAAATGTCTTCGTCTCAAACACAGAGATGACCGCCAGGAACCTGCAACCATGCTCAACTCTCAGGAAGTGCTACCTCCAGCCCTAGGTATGTGGGCACGCACTATTACGAATTCCAACGCCGAACGTCCCTCTCTTCGAAGACATACGGTAGTGCTTCCGCCCTCGCTCGGTCTCGCTCAGATCTCGGGAAGGAGGGGCGGAGGGGCTATGTCATCACTGTGCGCCGGCCTGCCCCGCGACGCGCCGGCGGCTGGCGCAGCCTTTCGCTCGCCCGGCCTCCCCCTCCCTGGTTCCGTGCTCTGGTTCCGCCATGGAATCCAACAAGGATGAAGCCGAGCGTTGTATTAGCATCGCCCTCAAGGCCATCCAGAGCAACCAGCCCGACCGGGCCCTCCGCTTCCTGGACAAGGCACAGCGGCTGTACCCGACGCCGCGAGTTCGCGGTGAGTGTCAGGTGCCGAGAGACGGAGGGACGAAATTGGAACTGAAGGGGGGAACACGGGAACGGACCGACGGGAGCAGTTGGGGGAGGGGGAGGGGTGGTGAGGCGCGGCTACGCCTGCGCACTGCGTCGCGCGGTGGCTGCTGGGAGGTGTAGTCTTTCCCTCCCTCGCCTGCTTGGGATGCTGGACGCCTGAAGACCGGGGTGTCCGGGACGTCGGCTTTCGGGGTGCTTGCAGACCGCTGTGGGATGTGACACTCTGGAGGATGCGACGCGCTGGCAGACGGGGCTCTTGGAGCTTACCAGGGAGCAAACTCGAACTACTTCTCCCAAGGGGCCGTTGGGTGGCCCAGGGCCAGTTGCCGGCCTGGGAAATAGTACAGTTAGGGAAATAAACATAACTTCTCTGAGGGAGAGAAAGGGCTCTAGAGAGAAGGATTTTCGCCGCTCGGGCGCCCGGGAGAGGTGCCTCCATGTCTTCGCTCCCCCGCACGTCTGCTGGGCAGGGCCGGGGACCAGCCTCCCGAATCGGCAGCCTGCGTGTTTGCCCCCGCCACGCCACCGCCGGACGGCCGTCCTGAGTGCCGGCCCCTCGGGGCTGAGGGCCCCGGGTGGGGTGGGCCCCAGGGGCGGCTGCTGCGCGGCCCTGGACTGAAAACTCCGAAGCCGTGCGCGGAGTAGCGAGCTAGTCTCGGCTCATCCCCTCACTTCGCCCAGAACCGCTACAGACAAACGTGCCGGCGCTCGTCCGGCTCAGAGCAGGCCCTGGGAGAGCCGGGGCTCGCTCGGCCTGGCCTTGCTCATCTGCACGATGGGAGGCTGGCGCGGGTTCTGCGGGTCCCAGCCGTGCCCACAGGGCCTGTTCGTTTAGAGAGTTGGGGAGACAGAGCGAAGAACAGCGTGGGCGCTCCGTGGATGAGAGGCCGTCCCGGAGAGACTTGCCCGGGATTCCACAGCTGGGCGTTGGGGAGTTCTGGGACTCGGCGAGGGGGCGCTGAAGGAGGGCGGGGAAACTGAAGAGCAGCCGGCAGCCTGCTGAGCCTGCCCGGGTTATGCAATGGCGCCGGGAGAAGGCTGGCAGCGCCTGAGCCTCCCTCCCGCCTGGCTCTGCAGGTTGATCTTTGGCCTGTTTGCCTGCTCTTGGAGAGAGTTCAGGGTGTGTTTGCCAGGCCTCCTGGGTAACCTGCTCGTGGTAAGCCACGTGGTCTACGCGGGGAGTCCGGGGGCTCTGGACCTCCTGCTGTCGGTGTTCTCACCCTGCTTGCTGGAGCTCAGGAGGAGGCAGGAAAGGAGCAGCCTCAGGCCTGGGGGGGTGGGGGGCGGGGGTCGTGCTGTCAGCGCCTCCTGTGCCCGTTCAGGGGCTGGGGGTGTCCTCCCTGCGGCTCGGGCAGGAGAGTCGCCGGCTGCGTGTTTGTTGTTTTCACTCATGCATCGCCTTGTGCCCTCACTAGCCCTGCGCTGAGTTGACAAGGACCTGGGGTTAGCCTAGACCAGGGACAGGGAAATCTTGGCTAAGAAGTCTTAGGTGGTTGTCTGCACTGGGTGCTTTGGGCTTGGGCTCATTTCTGATGCTCATTCAAGGCAACAGACTTTTGTGGGAGATCTGCTTGCTGTGTTGTTTGTTCGCAAAGTTCGGTGCTTCGTGCTAAGTGGTGTGGTGGCGCTGGTGCGATGTGAGCCCTTGCTTCAGAGAGCTTACGGCCTAGTGAAGGAGACAGTTATGTGGGGAAACTACAGAGCAAAAGGTCCTGACTGTAACTGAGCACAAATCCCGTCGGCACCATCCGTGGGCGCACAGTGGGTGGGGCGAGTGTGGGGGACAAGCACATTTGAACGCGAAGCTGTGAGCAGTGCAGTCGGTGCTATCGCAAGGGCGTAAACGTAACGTTACTCCACCAGAGGGAAGGCCGTGCAGAGTAAGATGGGAGACAACACTTCAGCTGTGCTTTCAGAGGAATCTGAGGCTTAGAGAATGAAACAGTGGGAAAAGACATGGAGGACAGGGGGCCGGCGCTGTGGCGAAGCGGGTAAAGCCGCCACCTGCAGTGCATCCCATATGCACGCCGGTTCAAGTCCCAGCTGCTCCACTTCTGATCCAGCTCTCTGCTATGACCTGGGAAAGCAGTGGAGGATGGCCCAAGTCCTTGGGCCCCTGTACCTGCATGGGAGAATCCGAAGAAGCTCCTGGCTTCAGATTGGCGCAGCTCTGGCCATTGCAACCATTTGAGGACTGAACCAGCGGATGGAAGACCTCTTTCTCTCTTTCTCTGCCTCTGCCTCTCTGTAACTCTGTCTTCCAAATAAATAAGTAAATCTTTAAGAGGGGGGGAGAAACTGGGAGGGGGAGAGATAGGTGGGGAACGGGGGTGCTAGTAGGATGTTCCAGAGGAGTTGTCAGTGTGGGACTCAGGAGAGACCTCAGGTTCCACGTAGAAGTCTGATAGCCTCTGCTTGATGGAGCGTACCAGAGCTGTGCGTGGCGAGGGTCACCGTGGGGATGGGTGCGACATGGAGAGAAGGCTGCTGCAGGCCATTGTGGGCAGAGGCAGAGCGAGACAGAGCAGCAGCAGGAAGAGGCTCCAGGAGACGGCAGCGGCCGGGTCGCCATGGAGAGGCGGATCAAGGAGGCGGTGAGCAGCGGCGCTGTCGGATGCTGCAGAGGCAGTCTGGGAAAAGGCCAAGCTGGGAAGTCAGAGAAGGATCAGGAGCAGTTACGGAGCGCAACCTTGGAGAGGTAGACGCTCGCATGGAGGGAGGGGCTGGGAGAGGGAGCCACCTGGAAGGACTTGGCCTGACGCTGTGGGAGGTGGTCAGGGAAGCATCGTGGAGCAGTGGCTGAACTCTCAACTGGGGTCGCAGAGCAGGGGTGATGGACCTGGTTAGTCTCTTCCCGGGAGTTTCTGTCTAGCACTGGCTGCCTGAGAGCCATTGGGTTTTCTGGGGGCTTAGCAGCAATGGTGGAAGGTACCAGATTTTCTAAGGAGCTCATGAAAACATCTGTAGGCCTCAGTTTCCCCAGCATACAAAGAGAGGGTTGGCCAGCATGGGCCCCAAGGCTGCCTGAGGTCTGGGCCTGGCTCTGGGCCCCAGGCTAAGTCAGGAAGGCCAGGCTGCATGAGCAGCCCACAGAGAGGGCAGGGTCAGCGTCAGAGAGGGAGACACTAGTGCTGGCAAGGCCCGGTGTGGGGATGGCCCCTCAGTCTCAGCCCCCGCGAGCCCCATGCTGCACCCCCCCATTCTCTTTGTTACTGAGTCTCGTGCCACCTAGGAGCAGCCCGTGATGGATGAGCTAACTTGGCAGGGGCACACAGCTGATTAGCAAAGGACTGACAGGTGTCCACGCCATCGGGACAGGCTCCCTCCCCACTCCGACCTCTGAGATCCTGAAACCCTTGCTTGCCTAAGGACAGAGCAGCGGTCACACATACTGCACAGTGGTGGTCGCTGGGCGTTGTGCTGAGTGCACTCACTCTTAACCCTCACAAGGGAGGTACTTTAAAAAAAATATGTTTTTACCTATTTGAGAAGCAGAGAGAGCAAGCCCATCTGTTGGTTCTCTCCCTGAATGCCTGAACAGCTGGATCTGTGTCTGGTTCAGAGCCAGAGCCAGGAGCTGGGACCTCTGTCCAGGCTCCCACGTGCGTGGTAGTGACCCAGTCATCACTGCCTCCCAGGGTCTGCATTGCCAGGAAGCTGGAATCAAGAGCCGGGGACAAGTGTCCGATGCAGGCACTCCGAGGTGGGACACGTTGCCTCAGCCACTAGGTCAGGTGCCCACCGCGAGGAGACAGTTCTGCAGGAGAAGCTAGGATGCCCCTGCTGGCAGTGGCAGAGCGAGTTTGAAACAGCCGGGCAGCCTGACTGCGGCCTGGGCTTGTGAGGGGCAGCCCCTGCTGGCCGCGGCCTCCGCCTCCTCCGCCGCCTTCCCAGCTCCACCTTTGTCTTCTCCCCTTGGGTTCCCAGGCAGAGTCAGAGCAGGCTTAGCATGAAGCTGTTCCGTCTCCTAACTGTGCCATGTCCTGTCGGCCACTGTCACTGGGGAGCTCACGGAATCGGGATGAAGCAGACGTCCCACAGGCCTGGCTTAGGGGTCATCCAGGCCGTGAGAAGCACCTGCTCGCCAGCAGCCAGGAGATGAACTTCCTACTCGAGCAGGAAACTGCGGTGTGACCCAGAGCACATCCACTCCCCATAGGGCGCGCTTCCATCGGGGTGGCCAGATTCGAGTGGCTGACCCCATGTCACTGCCCTGAACAACTTCCAGAATCTTCCCTGAGAGGTACTGAGGAGAGCCCATCCGTTTCCTGGCTGATGCTTCTGTGTGTCTGTGGCGATTGGATGACTGCTAACGTTGACCTTAAGACACATCAGGCTCAGTCCGGACCACTGAACTGCCAGAGAAACTGGAAGAAACAACTTCGTTCATTTTTATTTCTTCATTTGAGAGACAGAGATGCAGTCTGCTGGCTTGCTCCCCAGATGCCCGCAGTGCCTAGGGCTGGGCAGAGGCCAAAACCAGGAACTCAAACCAGGTCTCCCACGTGAGTGGCAGGAACCCAACGACTTACGCCATGACCGCAGCCTCCCAGGGTCTGCATTGGCAGGAAGCTGGAGTCAGGAGCCTGAGCCCGGAATGGAACTCGGACATTCCAGGGTGGGACCCGGATCTCTGCTGCTAGGCCCAGTGCCCACCCCAACAACTTCTGTAAGAGCCCCAGGAAGAACCAGCTCTGCTCCGTCCCACCTCGACCAGCATCCCTGCGTCTGTTGCTTGCTTCCCTGGCCAGTGCTCTTGGTGCCTGCCTGGGCTTGGCATTGGGCCTGCCTGAGATCTGGTCCAGAGCCGGCAGAGCGCTGAGACTTGGCTTCCTCAGCCGTGGAGCTCCTCCCAGCCTGCCCCCCACCCCCACTGGGGTTCCGCCACCTCCCTGGCGAGTCTGCTCCCACGGCCACTCATGTCATCAGCCCAGGTCCTAGCAGCTGCTTGTTTTGAACTTTTTTTTCTTTTGTAAGGATTTATTTATTGGACAGAGTGACAAAAAAAAGAAGAGAGAGAGAACCTCCATGTATGGGTTCACTCCCCAATGCCCACAGAAACCTGGGCTAGTCCCGGCTGAAGCCAGGAGCTCCATCCAGGTCTCCCACGGAGTGGCAGGGCCCTAAGTACTTGAGCCATCAGCTGCACCGTAGGCCCGTTAGCAGGAAGCTGGATCAGAAGTGCAGAGTAACCATGGTCAGGATGACCCACCTCCAACATGGGATGTGGCTGGCCCAAGCGGGGCCTTAGCCTGCTGCACCACAGCGCCAGCCCCTCATGTTGAATTTTTCCTCCGGGCAGTCTCTGTGCCATCCTTATACCACCGTTGTGAGGAAGCTGAGCTTCAGGCGCATTTCATAAACCAGCTAGTTAGTGGCAGAGCTGAAATTTGAACCTGGGGCTGTCTGAATCTAACATCCCTCTACACTTGGAGTGACTTTGCTGGCAGCCCTTCCCCCCACCCAGACATGTGTGATCTGGAATAGCAGCATAGTTAAGGGCTGGTCCTCCTGGGGTTCACATGTCCCTCGGGCCGTCTGAGCAGCCGTGCCGCTGTGGGCGGTGAGGCGGGTAGGTAGTAAGGCCTGCCTTCTGGGCCGTTGTGACATGCACAAACTGATGCACAAAGAACATGTGATGGTGCCTGCCAGACGCGCATTGGGTGCTCCGTAACAGACCCGATCGTCGGGACTGCTCCCCCGTCCCGGGGCGGGCCCTGCTGTCAGCTCCTGCGCTTCGACTTCCCAGCCGCAGACTCGCCAAGCTTGCTGGCGGCTCGGGTCAGAGCTCTGTTCCCTGTGAGCCCTGCTCTCAGCCCTGTGGGCGAGAGCCACGCGTGTTGCAGTAGTGGTTCTGAGTCCCAGCACAGCGCCGTGAGTGCAGCAGGCAGGGAGCATGTTGGAAAGATGCTGGGAGCAGTCCAGGCAGTGCAGCTGTGATGTGAGATAGCACGCAGCACACACGCACACATGAGACGTGACACGGCAGTGGTCCAGGTGGGCTGGGGCTCCTTACCGCCCCAGGCATGATGGGGGAGGCGAGGTCCTCAAAACTGATTTTGTGCCTGGAATACATGAGCAGAGGGGACTTCTACCAGAGATCTGGGCCGTCCTCACTGAGTCAGCAGGCACCAAGGACTTGGGTTTGGGTAACTGACCTCATGGTGACAGCTGATGCACTGGGTCCACTCCAACATTAATGGCAAACGTGCGGGTGGGATGGGGTCTAGCGGCTGCCCTGAGAGCCTGGGGTGCTCTCAGGGGACTGCCACAAACGTGGGGATCCTCACTGGGTGTGGATGGGATGACCTCACATGGGTTATTGCCTCGAAGTCATCCAAGTTCATCCCCCGGATATTTGGGGGGTGGCTGACCAGGCATTGCTGCATTGGCTGCTGTCATGTCATTTTCACTGTTGGTGCTCTCCCTAAGTTATCAACTGTTGCCTGTGAGGCAGAGGCCTGGAGTGTCAGGCTCTTATCACTCACAGATTCATTGTGTTTAGTAATCTGTGTGGGTTTCCAAGAAGGGGGTATCTTTCCCATGTTTGAGCCGCTTTCTAGCCAAAGGAAAGACACCCACAGCACTGCTGCCGTAACAAAACAAATTCCTAGCACCTCAGCGGCGGATGGCATTCTGCAGGGGTTCCCTACATTAGACGAACAGACAGTGGTGTATCAGATCGTACGTATGTCCTGTGCTTAGTGGGGGACTTCCTTGATTCGTTAGGTCAAGGCCGTATGCCCACATGGTGTCTCCAGAGTGTCACCTCTCTCGAGTAAGGGAAGATGACTTGGTTCCGAATTCTGAGATGATCAGCCCTTATGCGAATTCGCCGGGCAAACCAAAAAGGAGGAGCCAAGAAGTGGTGTTATGCTTCTGGGTGGTGTGTGCCTAACCTGGGGTCACTTTGACCAAGGACAGGACAAGGAAAGGGCCGTAGAGGGCTTCTGTACTCACCCTCACAGAACCGAACAGCACACAAAGCATCTACGGGCCTACTTGCCGAATCAAGGGGAAACCCGCCGAGTCTGACACGCTGTCTCTCTCAGTCACGTTGGCACCAGATGTTGCTGTGGATTTGTTCTGAGAGGAGAAGTGCGGTGGGGGCAAGAGGCGTGGAGTCACCACACAGACCCCGGGAGTGGGTGAAAGCAGGCCAGATACTAATACAGACTCATTTATTTCAGTTAGTACAGCAGCTTATATAGCCAAGGCAGCCAATCCGGTCAAGGGGCTGTTTATGCCCTAACCAATCACAGCCTGTTGCCAGACAGGCTCTGTTGCCAGGGAGTTTCCAAAGCCATTCCTGAGTAACTGAAGCTCGCTTGCTAGTGGCCATCTTGGCATGGCCTTTTCATTCTACCATACATGTGCTTGGTCTCTGTCCCCTTGAGGGAAACCCAGGTTGAGTTCCTAGCTCCTCACTTTTGCCTGGCCCAGCTGTATGTAGGCATTTAGGAAGTGAACCAACAGATCAAAGTTCTGTCTGTATGTCTCTCTTTCTCTCTCTCTCTCTTTCCCTCTCTCTGTCTCTCTGCCTTTCAAATAAGTAAGTAAAAACAAGAACTTTTTTTTAGAATAAACTTAGGAAACAGTGGCACAGCAGTTTGGTGCAGTAATAAAGTTGTGCCTTGGGACCCCCACATTCCAGATCGGAATGCCTGGGTGCCAGTCCTGGCTCTGCTTCCGGCTCCAGCTTCCTGCCAGTGTGCACCCTGGGAGGCGGCCGTGATGGCTCCAATACTTGCATCCCTGCCACCCATGCGGGAGACCCAGGTAGAATTCCACACTGACTCCAGGCTGTGACCTGGCCTCCTTGGGCTGTTGCAGGCTTTTGGGGAGTGAAAATGGATGGAAAAATCTCTCTGTCTCTGCCTCTCTGCTTTTCAAATAAAATGAAAATAAATAATATTTTTAAAATAGAAAACATTAAAATTAGTACTAACTTACTGCTGATTTGATATTAGTCTTTATACTAATACAGATTTACTATGAAAGTGTTTTAAAAAGCAAAGATACAGGCCAGCGCCGTGGTTCATTTGGTTAATCTTCCGCCTGTGGCGCCGGCATCCCATATGGGCGCCAGGTTCTAGTCCCGGTTGCTTCTCTTCCAGTCTAGCTCTCTGCTGTGGCCTGGGAGGGCAGTGGAGGATGGCCCAAGTGCTTGGGCCCCTGTACCCGCATGGGAGACCAGGAAGAAGCACCTGGCTCCTGGCTTCAGATCGGCACAGTGCCAGCCATAGTGGCCATTTGGGAGTAAACCAACGGAAGGAAGACCTTTCTCTTTGCCTCCCTCTCTCTCTCTCTCTCTCTCTCTCTCTCATTGTCTATAACTCTATCTGTCCAAAAAAAAAGATACAAACAGGAAATAATAGCAGATAGTGCAATTAACTGAATACTTTGAATATTCAAAATGTGGGGTAGGACCGGCACTGTGGCATAGCAGGTAAAGCTGCCATCTGCGGTGCCGGCATCCCATGTTGGCGCTGGTTTGAGTCCTGGCTGTTCCACTTCGTGTCCAGCTCCCTGCTATTGTACCTGGGAAAGCAGTAGAAGATGGCCCAAGTCCTTGGGCCCCTGCACCTGCATGGAAGACCTAGAGGAAGCTCTTGGCTCCTGGCTTCAGATTGACCCAGCTCCAGCCGTTGTGGTCATTTAGGGAGTGAACCAGTGGATGGAAGACCTCACATTTTCCCTCTGTAACTCTGACTGTCAAATAAATAAATAAATAAATCTTTTTCTTTTTAGATTTTATTATTTGAAAGTCAGAGTTACACAGAGAGAGGAAGGCAGAGGGAGAGAGAGAGGTCTTCCACCCAATGGCTCACTCCCCAATTGGCTGCAATGGCCAGAGCTGTGCTGATCCAAAGCCAGGAGCCAGGAATCCCCTCTGTGTCTCCTATGCGGGATGGGCCATCTTCAACTGCTTCCCCAGGCCATAGCAGAGAGCTGGATAGGAAGTGGAGCAGCCGGGTCTCGAACTGGCGCCCATGTGGGATGCTGGCACTGCAGGCCAGGGCGTTAACCCACTATGCCACAGTGCTGGCCCCATAACTAAATCTTTTTTTAAAAAAAATGTGGGGCCGGCGCCATGGCTCAGTAGGCTCATCCTCTGCCTGTGGCGCTGGCACACCGGGTTCTAGTCCCGGTCGGGGCGCCGGATTCTGTCCTGGTTGCCCCTCTTCCAGTCCAGCTCTCTGCTGTGGCCAGGGAGTGCAGTGGAGGATGGCCCAAGTGCTTGGGCCCTGCACCCCATGGGAGACCAGGAGAAGCACCTGGCTCCTGCCATCAGAACAGCGCGGTGCGCCGGCCGCGGCGGCCATTGGAGGGTGAACCAACGGCAAAAGGAAGACCTTTTTGTCTCTCTCTCTCTCTCTCACTGTCCATTCTGCCTGTCAAAAAAAAAAGTGGAATAATGCAAAAAGAAGTGTGCAGATTTGAATGAGTTCAATAGAAAAGCTGAATTAAAAGCAAATACATTGAAGGAAATAAAGTAGAATTCAGTGAACTCTAAAGTGTTTATGTATATGAAAGGCAGAGTGGCAGAGGGAGAGGGAGGGACAGAAAGAGATCTCCAACATGGGAAGCAGGCCACACGGCAGACTCGGAGTCTTTCCTTAGTGCAGAGTTGGTCTTCTGTATAGAAAGTTAATTAAAAATGAATCTTAATGAAGAATGGGATGGGAGTGGGGGTGGGAGGGCGGGTATGGGAGGAAGAACTGTTATAGTCCTAAAGCTGTACCTATGAAATTTATGTTTGTTAAATAAAAGCTTTCTAAAAAATATATAATTTTTAAAAAGACAATTAAAAAAAAGGAGAGAGAGAGGGATCTCCCATCTGCTGGTTCACTCCCCAGATGGCCACAATGGCCGGGACTGCACCAGGCTGGAACCAGGAGCTCCATCTTGGTCTTCCATATGGGTGGCAGGGGCCCCAGCACTTGGGCCATCTTCCACTGCATTCCCAGATGTATTAGCAAGAAGCTGGATCGGTAAGTAAAGAGGAGATGAATATACTTGTTTAAATATATTCTCAGAAAAGTAAAGTAGAAGTATAGATTTACCCGTGAATTTAGTGTTACCGTTCCTTAGTAATGCCATGCATGCAGAAAACAGAAATGGCCTACAGCCTGCCTCCTCCTGAGGGCTGTGGCACCTCGAGAGCAGGGGACTTCCTCCACTGGCACGCACAGGCCCACAGCAGGGAGGAGCGAGTGGCATTGCTGGGCGGGGATGCAGGGGCCCGGCCTCTCCTGGGCCACACAGTCCGTTGGCCGAGTCACACAGCCGTGCTGGAGCAGGAGCCCTCAATGGTGTCCTTGTCCTACACAGCCCTAATCGAGTCCCTCAACCAGAAGTCACAATCTCCCGGGAGCCAGCCCCACTCCACAGACGCGTCCCATGCCACCCACAGGAAAGCAGCGGGGCCCGAGGCCCCCTCAGCCAACGGAGAAGCCGGAGGAGGAGAGAGCACCAAAGGCTACACTGCAGAACAAGTAGCCGCTGTGAAGAGGTAGTGTGGTCCGGGTGGGCCCTGGGATGGGCTTGGGGGGCGGAGGAGACTCACCAAGACCCCTGCGTACTTCCACAGGCCCTGCAGTAGTGTGGGAACCAGGACTGCACGGGTCCTCCCACCGGCACAGCCACAGCACAGGCCTCTGCCACTGTCCCCTGTCCTGGCCGCACAGGCCCGGGGCCTCTGACATGGCTCCATTTGTCAGAGATGGGACTTGATGTCCCCACCTAGATTCTCCCCAACCCACATCCCCGCCTCCAACAAAGACCTTTTCAGAGCAGTGGAGCCGGGAAGCAGAGTGCCCCTCCAGGGCTGTGGCGGGCCCTGCACAGAGCGGCCACCAGGGTTCCCGGGGCCGGGCGCCCGCTGCTCTCCTCGCTCTGCGGTCTGTGGAATCCCTCCGGGCTGTGCTCACCTGCTGGCTGCCCGTGGAGACGCTGCCATGCTTCCAGACGGGGGTTTGCCCGTGTGTGTCCAGGTGCCTCCATAGTTTGCTGTAGGAGCACAGTCTGGGCTTAAGCGTCTGTGGCAGGCAGGGTTTTGACCAGCGCAGCCGTCAGTAGTAGCCAGTAGAAGCTGACTTTGGAGCAGCAGCCTATCTGCAGGGATCCGAAAGGTCGGAAATGGCGGGAGAGCCCCAGGGGTCTGATGGGCACCAAGAGACCACTTCCATTTCTGGCCTTTCTGTTCCCCACTCAGGACGCCCATTGCCGGGGGAGACGACACCTGGTTGAGCTGGGGACACACTTGCCTTGGGTGGTAGTCGTCCACACACGGGCAGGCCCGAGGCCACCACCAGTGAGCGAGCTGTTAGCAAAAGAAGCGTGATAGCAGCTGCCCTTAAGTGCTGAACATGCTCTTGGTGTTGCCAGTGGGCCGTGCCCACAGTTGGAGTCCACTGTGGCTCCTCTGCCCCTAAGGCAGCTGACCTGGGGAGCCCTCTGCCATGCCTGGCTGTCTGTGCCCTGTCCCGCCCGTTCCTCCCAGCCTCACTGCACGGCTCTGAGCCCATGCAGGGCGCCCCATCCACGCTCTTCTCCCTCCCAGGGTCAAGCAGTGCAAAGATTACTACGAGATCCTGGGTGTGAGCAGAGGCGCCTCCGACGAGGACTTGAAGAAGGCCTACCGCAAGCTGGCCCTCAAATTCCACCCGGACAAGAACCACGCGCCCGGCGCCACTGAAGCTTTCAAAGGTGAGCTGGCCCCACATCCTGCGCTTTGGCGTCCGCAGCTCCTGTCCTTGGAGGGACCGAGGGCCCCAGACAGCTTTCCCAGCAAGTGGAGGGCAGGACGTGGGCCCAGGCCCAGGTTCCTGGGGTGCAAGGGCCTCTTCCCGGAAGTAGGTCCTGGCAGCCCCTCTGGCCGTGAAGCATCCAGCCGGGCTCAGATGGACCGCTCCTGCCTCCCCGGGGTCATAGGACAGGAGCTGAGCCGAGACTTCCAGGGCCTTCTCCAGATCACACAGTGGGCAAGCGAGGGAAGGCGTGGACCTCCTGACTGCCCTTGGGTGCTTCCCGTTAGGCAGTGCTGGGGGCAGAGAAGCCCCAGGGCGGGGCCTCTGGCCCAGTGGCCTCATCAGTGCCACCCCCACCCACACACCCCCCACGTGCAGCCCTCGGCCTGCAGGGGAGCAGCCTCAGGGGCTTTGGTGTGGGGATGGGTGCATTACTTCCGGCTGAAATTATCAGCTGCATTCACAATCAGCCTCTCAGGCACCTGTCCGTACAGACGGGTACTGCACTGTGTTTCTGGGCTCTTCACTTGTTTATTCCCCAGACATCTCTGTCCCCCCGTCCTCCCTGCCCACCTGCCCTGGGAGGCGGCACAGCGGCTGGTCCCCATCCACCTGCCCTGGGAGGCGGCACAGCGGCTGGTCGCCGTCCACCTGCCCTGGGAGGCGGCACAGTGACTGGTCGCCGTCCACCTGCCCTGGGAAGTGGCACAGCGGCTGGTCGCCGTCCACCTGCCCTGGGAGGCGGCACAGCGGCTGGTCCCCGTCCACCTGCCCTGGGAGGCGGCACAGCGGCTGGTCGCCGTCCACCTGCCCTGGGAGGCGGCACAGCGGCTGGTCGCCGTCCACTTGCCCTGGGAGGCGGCACAGCGGCTGGTCGCCGTCCACCTGCCCTGGGAGGCGGCACAGCGGCTGGTCGCCGTCCACCTGCCCTGGGAGGCGGCACAGCGGCTGGTCGCCGTCCACCTGCCCTGGGAGGCGGCACAGTGGCTGGTCGCCATCCACCTGCCCTGGGAGGCGGCACAGTGGCTGGTCGCCATCCACCTGCCCTGGGAGGCGGCACAGTGGCTGGTCCCTGTGGGCCTGGGCAGGGTGCTGTGCAGCGCTGGCCCATGGCCACAGCCAGGTGGGGACCTGTAGCACAGCAGCCCCCACAGCCTGCTGCTGTCTGCCAGGGGCCTGCCCTGCGGGAAAGGAGTGGGCACGGGAGGCAGGACAGCCGAGGTTGATGTTCTTTGCGCTGACCTCTGCCAGCTGCCTGCCCCCGCAGGTACAGAGGACAGGACTCTCCCTGCTCACCCTCAGGGATTCCTGACGCTGCCATGACCCACTCCTCCCAGTGGGCAGCTTGAGGAAAAGGAGCAGAGACCTGGAGGGCGCAGAGCTGGGGCCTGTGGGGGCATAGGCTTCCTGCCGCAGAGCCAGGCGGGGCACAGAAGCTGGGAGCAGGCCTGCCGGGAGGAGGGTCACCCCAGCTACAGCAGCAGAGGAGGAGTCTCCATCGGCCCCATGTCCCTGCTGCTGTCCAGCGCACGCTGAGGACGTCATGTATCGGGGTGTCCCCTGTCACACTGCAACTTGTGGATTATGTCACTCTAGGAAGGGCTGCCGCAGCCCATTGAGTGCCTCAGAGGAGAGGAGT
Organism: Lepus europaeus; assembly: GCF_033115175.1. Classification (NCBI taxonomy): domain Eukaryota; kingdom Metazoa; phylum Chordata; class Mammalia; order Lagomorpha; family Leporidae; genus Lepus; species Lepus europaeus. The sequence continues at coordinate 61,141,103 of NC_084843.1, read as the reverse complement.
GAGGATGGGGGTTTTGTGATTTTCATAAAGTCGGAAAACGGAACCAGGGGCCTGCATTGTGACCCAGTGGGCTAAGCCACCACGTGAGATGCCGGCATCCCGTATCAGAATGTTGGTTCAAGTCCTGGCTGCTCTGCTTCCCAGCTGGCTTCATGCTAATGCCCCGGGAAGGCAGCAGAAGACGGCCCAAGTGCTTGGGCCCCTGCCAGCCACCTGGGAGACCAGGACGGAGTTCAGGCCTTGAACTGGCCCAGAACTCCCTATCGTGGTCATTTGAGAAGTGAGCCAGTGGATGGAAGGTCTCTCTTTCTTTGTCCTTTCCCCCTCCCCCCTCCCTCCCTCTTTCTCTCTTTCTCTCACATACTCCTTCTTTTAGATAGATGATAGATGGATTTTTTTTTTTTTTTTTGACAGATAGAGTTAGAGAGAGAAAGGTCTTCCTTCCATTGGTTCACCTCCAAATGGCCACTACAGCCAGCGCACTGTGCTGATCCAAAGCCAGGAGCCGAGTAGTTCCTCCCAGTCTCCCATGAGGGTACAGGGCCCAAGCACTTAGGCCATCCTCCACTGCCCTCCCGGGCCACAGCAGAGAGCTGGACTGGAAGAGGGGCAACCGGGACTAGAACCCAGCACCCATATGCGCCGCAGGCGAAGGATTAACCAAGTGAGCAACGGAGCCAGCCTAGATAGATCTTTCTTAAAAAAGAAAAAGGGGTCGGCGCTGTGCCTTAACAGGTTAATCCTCCGCCTTGCGGCGCCAGCACACCAGGTTCTAGTCCTGGTTGGGGCGCCGGATTCTATCCCGGTTGCCCCTCTTCCAGGCCAGCTCTCTGCTATGGCCTGGGAAGGCAGTGGAGGATGGCCCAAGTCCTTGGGCCCTGCACCCGCATGGGAGACCAGGAGAAGCACCTGGCTCCTGGCTTCGGATCAGCGAGATGCGCCGGCCGCAGCGGCCATTGGAGGGTGAACCAACGGCAAAAGGAAGACCTTTCTCTCTGTCTCTCTCTCATTATCCACTCTGCCTGTCAAAAAAAAAAAGAAAAGAAAAAGGAAAAAGGAGTTTTGAGGCAAAACATGTCCGGCGTCGATTCCGGGCCCTGAGAGCAGAGGCTGCGGCAGTCCCTGACTTCTCTGTGCCTCGGTTTCCTCACGGGTCCAGAGTTGATGGGGTTTGTGTTAGGGGTCAGTGCACCAGTGCCCGTGAAGGCCGTCGGCAGGAGGAGGAGGGCGAGTAGCCTGGATCCCCGGCTTCCTGGGCGCCCAGAGTCACTCGGGAGTCTCCCACACTCGCAGCAGCCTCGCCTGCCACCTGCTCTCAAGCCTCCCACTTCCTAAAGCACCCACACGGAGCCAGAGCCAACAGCACCGAGCGCTTGGCTGTCGCCACCCCTCCCCCACGTCCCTGGGCCTGACCCATCGCCTGCTTTCCAGCCATTGGCACAGCGTATGCTGTACTTAGCAACCCAGAGAAAAGGAAGCAGTATGACCAGTTCGGCGACGACAAGAGCCAGGCAGCCCGGCACGGCCCTGGGCGCGGGGACTTCCACCGTGGCTTCGAGGCTGACATCTCTCCCGAGGACCTCTTCAACATGTTCTTTGGTGGTGGCTTCCCTTCCAGTGAGTTCCCCACCCGCCTACGCCCCATCCCCCTGGGGGTGATGGTGGGAGACCCGGTGCCAGCCTCTTCCTTTCCTTGTCTTTCCTGACTCAGCTCCTCTGACCCCCAGGTAACGTCCACGTGTACAGCAACGGCCGCATGCGCTATACCTACCAGCAAAGGCAGGACCGCAGGGAGAACCAGGGTGACGTGAGTGAGGAAGGCGCCAGGGAGAGCAGGGGGAGGACGCCGAGCCCACCCCAGGGTGCGGGTCCTGGAGGAGGGCGCGCTCTCCTGTGCTGTCCATTCTGGGCCCCGCGGTGCTGCCACAACCCTTGGCCAAGGAGCCATCATGGCCGCTCCTGCCATTCTGCGGAGCGACGCCAGAGGGAGCCACACTCCACGTTGCCTGCAGGCGTGGGGCTTTGCTGGGCGCTGTTGGGGCCTGTGATGCGGAAACTCCTCCACCTACGCACAGGCTCAGTGTGAATGGCTCTTGTGCAGCCCCTCGTGCTGAAGGCCTGCGAGACGTTTTCCGGCAACACAAAGTCCATGAGAAAATTGTCAAGGGTGACTGTAGTGCTGACTCTTCTTCCTTCCTTTCAACACTCTTAAAAAAAAAAGTGCACGCAAAACTGAGAGCTAGATCGCGTGCATCCCGCATTGCCGCACCACGCGTCTACAAGCCGCCAGCCTCCGAGGTTACAGCGCGCAGGCCGCTGCTCAGTGCTTGCCATCCTGGCAGCAGAGGGCTCTGTCGCTCTGACAGTGTTGATTTGTTCATTTGGTTAGAAATTTTTCTTTCGTACTTAACATACAAAAGAGGTTTTAAATCCTAAATCATCCTACAGTGAATGAATGCATGTTTTGATTTCTAAAGGTTTAATTGGTGAATTTTTAAATTGGTAGATCCTGTGGTGACAGTCTCCTGCAGCCTGCCTCCTGTTGTCCCGGCGGCAGCTGCTTGCCGAGTTTTTGGTGTCTTTTACAAGTCAGCGCGAAGACCTCACTTGCCTGGACTGTGCTGTGTTTTATCTGGGAACGCTGGCAGGCAGCGGAGCGGCTGTGTTTTGGGGTCCCGTTGCACTAGAGGAGCTGGTGGCATGTGTGGCTGATGCCACACACGCACAGGTCCAGCCAGTGACCGTTGGCTCTTCCCTCCAGGGCGGGCTTGGGGTGTTTGTCCAGCTGATGCCCATCCTCATCCTGATCCTCGTGTCCGCTCTCAGCCAGCTCATGGTCTCCAGTCCACCCTACAGTCTAAGTCTAAGACCGTGAGTACCTGCAGGGGGGCGAGGCCAGGGCCACGGCCACGGGCAGGCAGGGGCTACCCGCCCTGACCCGGCAGGTTCTCCGTCACAGTGCACAAAACTGGCTCTGTTAGGCCAAGGCTCCCCGTCTTTTCCGGGGTTCCAATTCCCTCAGACCGTGCAGTGGAAGCTGCAGGCCTTAGGCTTTGCAGAGATGTCAGGGACTTCGTAACTGCCGCCCACATCCCACTTGAGCTGCTGAGATCAGAATCTCCGGGTGGGGCCCTGGGGGCCGTGGGCAGAGCAGGGGCTGGAGAGTCAGAGCAAAGGTGGCTTGGACTCCCGGCCTGTGCACTGGGATGGTGTGACCTTGGACAAGTTACATGACCTCAGTCTCCCCATTTGTGAAGTGGGAATTCCACGTGTGCTTGCTTGTGAACAGGAGTAACACATGTGAGTGCCTGGCTCAGTAGCGTCCAGCAGCAGCTGTTGCGGGATTAGGTGACCTCTGCGGCCAGCAGAGGTTTGGCCCTGTGAGGGGTCTGGGGTCTGCTCCCTTCACGGACTTCCAGCGCCTCGGCCAGCCTGGCATGCAGTCCGCAGTGGGTGCTCGCCTCCCGTCCAGGGTCCAGGAAGCCCTCTGCTCCTCCCAGGCCGCCAGGAGCCTGGCGCACTCCTGCTCAGAGACAGCAGGGGGCAGAGCTGGCCCACTGGACCCACAGTCTCTGCTCCTCCTGTGGCCAAGCGGCAGCCCTTTCCTGCAGCTGGGGCGGGCAGGGGGCTGTCCTTGGGGGCCGCCTCCTGTCTGTGTGGAGGCTCCTCGGCAGGCTGCGGAGCCTGTGAAGTGTGGCCTCTGTGCCTTGGCGCCCGAAGCTGCGGCTGCTCCTGGCTGTCCTCTTGGCTTGGGGCGTCAGCTCCCGGGGGCGGGCAGGCCCTCAGCGAGGACACAGGGCCAGCGCCTGCACTCCTTCCCCAGTCCCAGAGACTGGGCCCACCCCTCAAAAGGGACTTCCCCTCTCCGCCGGCCCCCAGTGTCCGCGGTGTGAAACAGCCTGAAGGAAGAGCTTGTCACCATCCAGGCCCCTGTGCCGGAGCGACCCTGGCCTTTGCCTCAGGCCCTCGTTCTGGGCAGCGCACGAGGCCTGCCCTGGTCTAGGAGGGAACCCACTCCTGGGCATCTGCGGCACTCCTGTCAGGCGGCCCCAGCGTCCCTAGGGCTTCCCGGGGCCTGAAGGCCCAGGCCCGCTGAACGCCCGCTGTACTCCCGGCCAGGTCGGTGGGCCACATCCACAAACGAGTCACTGACCACCTGAACGTCCCGTACTACGTGGCCGACACCTTCGCCGAGGAGTACACGGGCTCCAGCCTGAAGACGGTGGAGCGGAACGTGGAAGACGACTACATTGCCAACCTCCGCAACAACTGCTGGAAGGAGAAGCAGCAGAGTGAGTGCGCGTGCGTCCGGGCGGGCCCTGCAGCGGGGTGGCCTGCGTGTGTGTGTGCATGTGCGCATGCGTCCGGGCGGGCCCTGCAGCGGGGCGGCCTGCGTGTGTGTGTGTGCGTGTGCGCGTGCGTCCGGGCAGGCCCTGTGAGCAGGGCCGGAGGAGGCCTTGCCACTACCTGGCGCCAGCCTCACCCACAGTCAGCACAAAGGGCCCTGTCCCAGGTTGGGACTGCTGCTCCAGGGTCCTCCCTATGGGAAGCCAGCTCTGCCCTAGCCCCTGGGCCTTTCACGGCCTTCTTCCTCCCACAGGCGCAGGCAAGCTTCCTGCAGATTCTGGGAGGCGTGGGGGTGGGGCTGGGTGGGGGCTCTGACCCATCGCCATTGCTTTGCAGAGGAAGGCTTGCTGTACCGGGCCCGCTACTTCGGTGACTCCAATATGTACCACAAGGCACAGAAGATGACCACCCCAAGCTGTAACCGGCTGTCAGAGGTGCATGGATAGTCCTGGGCCCGCCACACCACCAAGGTCCAAGTATGAGCCGGGGCTGCCTCTGCCTTGCAACTCCTGGCAGCTTTGGCCCTGGTCATGAGGCAAAGGAGAAGAGGAGAAGAGGGGAGGGAGGAGGCGGGCGGTCGTGATGGACCCGCCTCCAGTCCAACCTGCAGTCTCCGGAGGCGGGCAGCCCCGAGGCCTCCTTGGAAACTGCTGCTGGTTTCACCCTCTGGTGGTGCTCTCACCCCATGCCCCCCCTACTCTCTGGCTCTGCAGCTGTGGGGTACCCCAAAACCAGGCAGAGTGCAGCTCTCGGTGTACCCCAGCGAACCCCAGGCCCTTTTCCAATCATAGCACACTACAGTCTGCTCTGGAATGTAGGCCCCCAAATATTACCGGGCCCAAGATAGCCCTCCCACACTGCACACCTGATCCCAGGCAGAACCTTGTGGGAACAGGTGGGCCAAGAGGAAACGGAACAAGATGCCTGGGCAGCCTGACAGCCTAGAAGAGGAGAGGCCTGGGCACCGTGGTCACTGCCCATAAGGCCCTCTCTTGAGTGTACCACACCTTTCAGCCTGGAAGCCACAGGCATCCGGCCCGCCCAGGCATCGCACCTGTGGTCTGAGAACGGCAGCGGAAGGTCACGAGTTCAGGTTCAGATGCAGCCGCTCGGTACAGGCACCCCCTCTGCCTGTGTGTGGGCTGTGGGCTCTGTTCCCAGCATCTGCCAGAGGGGCAGCACCGGGAGAGGCTCCTGGCTGTGTGGGTCCCCGCCCGGCCCCTCCCTTGGCAGACTCTGCCTGCAGGCCCTTTGTCGGAGCTTCCGGCAGGAAGTGCAGCCCCCCGCAGGGGCACGGAGGTCTGCTTGTGTGGTGGAGCTGGGGCGCCAGCTGCGGGCTGCCGCGCTAACTGGTACCCCTCTCTTCCCCAGACTATGAAATCCCTGGAGAACTTTTGGTGACACGCACTGAGCCAAGGTGATAGACTGTATATTTAAAGAAAGACATACAAAAAAAAAGAATTAAAATGGAATTGGAGGCCCAACGCCACACAGCTGCCCTCTCTCTCACCCAGCGACGCGGACGGCTCTTAGGACAGACGGAAGCCCTGCCGCAGGGCTGCCTCCCTGCTTCCCAGGCCTGGCAGAAGCTCTGCACCTGCTCTCTCCTAGGATACAGAAACCATGGCAACGGAAGGAGAGTGGATCCCTCCTGGCACATGTCTGTGGGAAGGGCTGGGGGCAGCCAGTGGCCGTTCCCCCCACCAGGCAGCTGTCAGGAGAAGCCAGGCAGAGTGGTGACCAAGGGGAGACGGAGGAAAAGGAAGGAGTACTGTTCGCAGAGCGTAATCTGTAGATGCGTGTGTGTGTATATATATCTATTTATATGTAAATAGGCATATATGAAGATATATATATATATATTCTACTTTTAACTATGCAGGGATTTGGCAAGGTTGTTTAGCTGATTTCTTCCAGGTTTTAAAAGACGAGGCCTGTTGCGGGGAAGGCAGCCCAGTCCGTCCAAAGCTGGGCATTGGCCTTGGCTGCCAGCCCGAGGCCAGCCGGGGGGCAGTCAGCGTCGCCCACCCCAGCCCGTTTTAGATGGCAGCAGTAATCATGGTAGTTTAAATCTGTAGAAAACTTCTAAAGGTCACCAGGTTGGCGGTTAAGCTTGGGGGAGAAGGGGGCCAGGTGCCCCTAGGGTAGGAGCCAGCTCAGTATTGAGTCACGTGGAGGCCCCAGGTAGGGCCTGCTGGCAGGAGACTGGCCACCCCACGGGCCCGGGAGCCCCCCGGCCAGCCCCCCACACCCTCCAGGGCAGCGGGGCCTGGAGTGGAGACCAGGTTCTACTTAAGCATCTCCCCAGCCCTAAGTTCCTGAGCAGGTTTTGCCTTAGAGGTGCCACGGGGCACAGCTCCATCATTGCCGCTGGTTTTCCAGAGTCGGGCACCACGGACTCCAAAGGTTCCTCTCCGAGGGTCAGCAGGTGGTGCCCAGGACCCTGACCCACAGCCCAGCTGCTGAAGAAGAGTCGGTGCCGCGGGCGCATCCGCCTCTGAGAAAGGGCCTCTGCCCGGCCGCCTGCTGCGCCGCGCACAAAGTCCTGAACCAGAGCGTCTTCTCTTCTCACCTTCAGACGCGGATCTTCTCGGAACAGCGCTCGCTGCCAGGGAAGGAGTGGGTCACGCATCCCCGTGGGTTGTGCCAGGCCGATTGGGCTGGTTGGAATCTCCCAGGTCTCCTGCAGCGGCAGCCCTGTGTCATCGCACTGCCCTCCAAAGCCTTACTCCCCCGAGCCGCCCGCAGGAAGGGAGCCCTGGCTGCCCGCCTGCAGCTTCTCCTGGCTCTTGGTCTTAAAGTACCCAACCAACGGGATTCTGGCTGGGAAGGAAGCTGGATAAGGAAATGTCAGATCTGTTTTTTAAACAAGGCCCCACCCTGCAATGAAGTGGCCACCTTGGCCCAGGGAGATCACAAGAACTGGATGCGGGCCGGAGCGCCCCGCCACGGTGGCCCTGGTGCTCTGCCCCTGCCTCCCCCGCCGACCGGCTGGTCTTGGTAGACATCCCTAGACGGCTGAGCCACGTGCAATAAGAACACAGATCCTAAAGGATCCCTGACAAGCTGTATTTCTTGAATTAGAATTCTGAAATTGTACATCTATAAATATATGTTTATTATGTGATTGGCCTTGATTGGTCCGCATTGAGCAGGGGCGCGTTGAGGGGTGGGGGATGAGACGCAAGCACCTGTTGCTGCTGACACTTCCCTGTGCCAGGGCAGATTGCATCTGGGCAAGGGGGAAGGCCTGGGCTGTGTCCGGGGCACAGGACCCTGGGATCCCCTGACAGCAGTCCTGGGTGGACACCCGGGCCAAGACCACCACCCTCTGCTTTCCTGTTCCTTCCCCCTCGGCCCCTCTGGCCTGCTGTGTCCTGAGCACAGCCTTCCCACTCCCTCCTGCCTCACCCTGCTCAAAGCTCAAGTCCAGGGGCGGCCACAGCATTTATTGGCTGTGCTGTCTTCCTAGCCGCTGCCCCCACACCGCCCCCACAGGCCGGCCTCCTTCCAGGGAGGTGGGAAAAGTTGAAAACGTGGCAGCCCAGTCAGCTCCCAAAGACGAAGAGAGCAGATCTGCCTGGGCCTCCTGGAGACAGGGCTCCTCAGCCCTGACTGGCGGGCTGAGGCCCCTCCCGCCACTGCACCAGCCAAAGACAGGCGGACTCCCCGGTGGTGCCACCGCAGCCGAGGAGCTCATTGGCTGCCCCACCCGGGGTCACCGCAGCCTGCTAAGGTTTGCAAGCCGCCACTTGTTAGCTGCAGTGGGCCCCCCCCCATTCACCCCTCCATCCCCCTGCCCTCCCCACTGAGAGCCAGAAGGGGTGGACCCTCTGGGTCTGTTTGCCTCAAGAAAGGTTTGCACAAGTACACCCCGCCCTGTCAGGTGGCAAAACAAGCCACTATCCACCCGGGCTCTGGAATCTGCCAGCTTATCTGCATGTCTCATGTGGCTGGGCTCTAGAGAAGGAAGTGCTCCCCCAAGGGGCAGAGAGCAAGCACCCTGTTGGCCCCAGGCCCATTGTCGCCAGACAAAGTCACCCGGCTGTCTAGGCAGGCACTCAGCAAGCAGTGCCAAGACTCAAGTTCACAGATGACCAACAGTGTCACTTCTGGAGCCACTTGGGAGCCCTACCAGACATGCCACCCTGTGACAAGAGTGAGCCAGCCCATTTCCCAGAGCAGGAAACTGAGGCTCAGTTGGGGGAGGGGAGTGACACCCAAGAGTCTCCAAGAAGCGGTGCATGCTTTGAGGTCCATGAGGCAAATAGCGGCTGAGCCCAGACGCGCTGTGCCAGGTACGGGTCCAGGAGAGTGGGAAAGGGTGAACGGGCCGTATTAAAGACAGGGCCTAATCCACGGGCTTGGCAGAGGTGGCGAGCTGCCCTTTGGAGCAGGGGTCTTTCCTGGCTCTGACCGAGGTGTCCACCCTGCTGTGCAGGGCAGCATCGCCAGGAGGCAGCAGAGTATGTTGTGTGGCAGCTGCGGCGGCTGGAGCCGGACCTGCCTTTTCCAGGCTGAGTGGCCACGGGCAAGCGGCCTCCCGTCCCCCGCCGGGGTGTCGGCATCAGGAAGATGGGGGCCGCGTGAAGGCCTGCCTCAGCAGGCAGGCGTGTGCAGAAGTGTTGTCACACGCAGAGCACTTGGATCAGTGTCTGCGCCTTGGCAACCCGTGTTCAAGTGTTTATCCTTTGCCCTTGGTCCACAGCGATTAACTGGCTGGCGGGGCGTTGGGTGCCACTCTAGGCAGTGAAACCTCAGAGTGACCGCCGGGGACTGCCCTTGAGGAAGTCCAGGGTGGGAGATGAGAGGAACAGTCAAGCCCTGGCCGCAGGGCAGGTGCCGGGCCCTGTCTGGGGACTCTCAATAAAGGAGGTGGCGAAGGTGCACAGAGGGCAGGCACCCAGGGAACACACGGAGGCCAGGGCCCCAGTCTGTGATTGGCACCGAGCCAACCTCACACAGAGAACGTCGCCGGGAGTGAACGGCAGAGGGACCCTGCACTGCTCCTGTCAGTCCTGGCTGCCCCGGGTGCTGTCACTCCACGGAGACCCTCCTAAAGGGGTGTTCCCCAGGGACAAGGGCCCAGCTTCCGCCGCTTCCACGGCCCATGGTGCAGGAAGTAAAGGTGCCGGCGCTGGGCTTTGTTTGGGGAGAGCGTGTCTGACCACCATGCCTGGTGCCAGCCCCCCAACTCCCCTCCACCAGGTTGCTCCAGGGAGGGCAGGACTGCCTCTTCTGTACCTTGGCCTGGCTGGGCTTTTCCCAGGGGAGTGGGTCCCGGGCAAGGCAAGGGGGAGGGCTTAGGGCCTTTGGGAACACTGGCTGGCAGCCCCACTACCTTATCTAGGTGTTCTCAGCTTGCTGATGGACACCTGATAGAGGCCCAGGAGGCGGGGCCTGAGCCGAGCAGGAGGATGCTGGTGTCTCTGTACAGGTATGGGGGTGAGGCCGGGGAGGGAGGGAAGACCCTGTCCATCCTGGCTCCCTGCTGCAGCCCCAAGCACCCTGCAGGGCCCAGCCAGCGTCAGGCCCTTCGAGGCCTTTCACCTGTGATTCTGCTATCCATAGGTCTTGCACAGCGGTGTCCGGGGTCCCGCTCTGGAGAGGCAGGGCCCTCAGAGGTGGTTCAGAGGCACAGCCCCAGGCCCTGACACTGGGATCTCCAAAGGAGGAGGCAAGGCTGAAGGCTGAGCCCCTGGGCAGCCAGACCTCTGCCTGGAAGCCACGGTGGCTCCCCCGCAGCTGTGCTCTGCCCAGGGCCAGCCCTCAGCCTGTGCCCCCGGGCAGCTTCTCCCAGACCTCAGAGGGCTCGGGCCTGCGCCAGGTGCCAGCACCTGCTCCTGGAGTCAGACTCAGTGTCCCTGGCTGCCCCAGTGCTGCCCTGGCCACCAGCCCGGGGGTCACCTCGTGCAGGCTCACCTGCAGGCTGCCAGCCCTCGACCCCACGTGCCGAGGCTGGCATCCTGGACCGTGAGTCTGCTGCCAGCCACATGTCAGGCAGCCCCCACTGCCACCACCACAAGTGCCACACGCGGCAGTGGCGTCTGTGGCGTCCCAGACACAGGCCAGTTGGTGCTCGGGGCTGCTTCTCTTTGCCAGCCGATGAGCCGCAGTCTCCTCATGGCCTCTGTTAGCACTAAAGGAACCAGGCACAGCCCGAACAGGACATGCCGTGTATTATCTGTAAAAGCTCATTGTCAGCGTTGTCATCACTCCACAGACTCTCAGCTGCCAGCCCCTGGTGGCCACAGGACTTGTAGGTTCCCCAGGCTGCTCCCATGCTAGCCGCTAGCTTGCCTGCCATTGGCTTTGCAAGGACGAGCACCCCGGGGGCTGGGCTCCCTCCCAGACCCAGCCCCCCAGGGTCGCATGCCCAGGGGTCTGCTTTTAGGTCCCTGAACCCAGCATCCACCTGCTCACGGCCAGCCTGGAGCTCATGAGCTGGGGTGGGCCTTGAGCCCAGGGGATCAAGTTGCGTGACCTACATCTGCCAATATTATTAGCTGTGGGGCTGGTGCAGCCTGGGTTGTGACACAATTTGAGGAACTGCTGACTTGGCTCAGGTGCCAGCCCAGCCACCGGCTCAGGGGCCCCTGGCTGCCCCCTGACCGGACCGGCCCCCGGCCATGCCCAGTGTCACTAGGATCATTGAATATCAAGGAGACTGACAGTAGCTCTGGGGCACTGCCCATGGCCACCCCTGGTCTACTGCCTGGCCACTGCCCCTCCCATATCTGTGTATAAGATCCCCGCTCCTCCCTCTGCGAGGCCCTGCTGACCACGCCCGAAGCCAAGCCGAAGGTGGTGGAAGGGTGGGGAACCCCCCCCATGGCTGGCTGGAAAAGGACGCCCCCAGGACCCCTCCTCTGTCACCCCATGGGTTCCCCGCTCTCTGTCGTGGGTGCCTGCAGCTGCCAGCCTCCAGGGCTGAGTCGGGGGAAGCCTGGGCCAGGACCTAGTGCCCCAGACTGTGGCTGTAGGACGCACCCCAGGCGGGGGAGCCGGAGCCAGTCTCCCGAGTGCCCCCTCCCCAGGACCCGTGTCTCATGTGCCACATGGGGACCTCCTGCCCGCCCTGAGGGCTGTTGGGGGACACGGGTTGAAGAGTGTGGCTGTGGCGTGGAAGGTTCTGACACTGAGACTTCTCTGGGGAGGGACAGGGCCCGCGGCCCCCCTGAGCTGCACATCCTAGGAGCTGCCACTGCAGGAGAGCCAGCCGGCGAGGGCCAGCACAGCAGCTGCCTAGAGGGGGAAGTGAAGACAGCGGTGCTGAGAGGATGGGTCCCCCGGGGTGCGGCAGGGAGAGGAGGCCCTGGGGCACCAGCACCCCCTGTTCTCACTTTCACTCAGTGCAGTTACAACTCATAGCTGGGAAGGGGCTCCCCTACGGCAGTAACTTACCAAGGAGGACACTGGTGCCCAGAGAGAAGTGATGGCCAAGGCCGCCCGGTCCTGGGGCATCAGAGCTGCCGCCTGGACCCCAGACCCCGGGCCACGGAAGAGCGCCAGCACGCCGCAGATGAGCACAGAGGCGAGGTCTGGGTGGCAGCCACTGCTCCCCTGAAAACCCTCAGGCCAAGGAGGCAGCGCCGGCTCCTCATCTGGGTGGTAAGGCTTCCTCCGTCTGCTTCCAGGCCCGGGGAGCTCTGCAGCTGGGCCTCTCCTGCCCCCCAACCAGGCGGGGCCATCCACTGCCCTCCACCCCTCAAACACTCACCCCGGGTGTCAGGCAGCCAGGGACACGGAGGCACCGAGGCCTGGGCCAGCCGCACCTGCTGCAAGGCCGTGCCCTTGTGCTCATTCCTTTCTATTCCTCAGGGTCTTCTCCAGCCCCCCAGTTCCCTCCCTGGCCTGTGCCTCTCCTTCCGCCCGGGGCTGCACCTGGCAGGTCCACCCTTCTCCCTGGTGGTGCTGGCAAGGACGTCCCAGCCAGCACAGAGCTCTGGGCTCCTCCCAGAGTCCCAGCCCAGTCCCTCCCCTGGGTGGGGGGTGAACAGAGACATCCCCCCGAACTGCACAGGGGAGCCTTGGACTTGGGCCCTGGGACTTGGGCTGCCAGGAGCCCCGATGAGGTGAGACTGGATCAGGAACCCACAGTGCCCTCCCACACCTGCCCTTTCTCCAGGACACGGCCAATGGCTCCGCTCCAGGGTGGCCAGTGCCCTGTCTTGCCCGGGACTCTCCTGGGTGGCAGTGAGCATCCCCCATGCCAGGAGACAACGCAGACCTGGGCGCGTGAGGACAGGAGGCCACCCCAGCTGGCACACACCTACCCAGGGACATTGAGTGGGCTCTTCTCTCCAGCACCCTGGCCGCTGAGGAGGTCAACGAGGGACCACACTGTCCTCCACTCGGAGGCCCACGGCTGGCTCAAGCGGAAACTCCACAGCCTGCCAGGGCTTGGCCTCCCGGGGCCCTGTGCCGTGAGTCGCCGAGGGAGCCCCCCGAGGCCTGGCAGGATGCAGGGGCCCTGCACCCCAGCTTTGCCCTCAGGCTGCTGGACAGGGCATTTGGAGGTGGCCCCAGGTAGGGCAACCCCAAGGCTGGAGCCAGGCACAGCACGCCTGGGGCCCACTGAGGCTGTCTCTACCTGTCTGGGTGCAGGGTGAGTCATTTCAGCTGGGACTAAAAATAGCAGGGCCCAGACGGGTGGCAGACATCTCAAGAGCTTCCCCTGGGCCAGCTTCCTGTGGGACTGATGCCTGCTGCGGCCCCCACCAAGACGCCGGGGAGGAGAGGGTGGGGGCTGAGACCTCCTGCCCCTGCCCTTCCCAGCTTCGTCCGGGGGTGCCCAGGTGCAGAGGAGGCGTGGGCCACAAGGAGCCGCGCTGGAGGGGAACAGGGGCTTGGAGAGAGGTGACCTGGGGCAGCGGGGCCTGGGACGGCACGGGGTGGGGAAAGGGTGTAATTCAGCTCCCTAGCCCTCAGTTCTGGGCGGGCACCAGCCAGGAGTCCCCTCCCACACCGTTCCCAGCATGGCACATTCACGCCCCAGCCCCCCCCCCCCCGACACAGGCGTGCACACACGCCCACACATGCACTTCCCCCTAACAGGACTGCTGCTCCATGTCTGTTGTCAGGGTATAGCCTGAGGACCCACTATGTGCTGGAGCCGCGCCCTGCAAGACAAGGAAGTGATGCTCATCACTGCCCCTGGCTTTGGGAACTGACATCATAAGAGGCAGCGTCAGGGCCGGCGCTGTGGCGTAGTAGGTAAGGCCACCGCCTGAAGTGCTGGCATCTCATATGGGTGCCGGTTCGCGTCTCGGCTGTTCCTCTTCCCATCCAGCTCTCTGCTATGGCCTAGGGAAGCAGTAGAAGATGGCCCAAGTCCTTGGGCCCCTACACCCACGTGGGAGACCCGGAAGAAGCTCCTGGCTCCTGGCTTCAGATAGGCGCAGCTCCAGCCATTGAGGCCATCTGGGGAGTGAACCAGGGGATAGAAGACCCCCTCTCCTTCTGCTTCTGCCTCTCTGTAACTCTGCCTTTACAAAATTTTTTTGAAAAATAACAGCAACAATGAAAGACTGCATCAAGAAAGGGCGGGAGAACACTCAGGGTGGAGACAAGAAGCCAGCAGGGGCCATGCTCGGGACCCCCTACACCCCCAAGTCCTACGGACCTGGGTTCAAATCCTGGCATTGCCTCTCTCTGGCTGCATGACCTGAGACAGATGGTTTGACCTCTCCCTGCCTCAGTCTCTCCATCTATAGAATGGATGACAACCACGTACACAAAGTCCCCTGGCACCCAGAGCTCTTCCCTTGGGGGCAGACACCCTGAGGATTTCAGCACACGCTTCCGTGGCAAGGACCCAAGATCAGACTCTCCCACCTGCGGCAGCGCCGGGGCCGGGGGCTGGACTGACGCCCACAGCAGGGCCCTCGGCTGTGAGCCCCTTGCATTCGGCTCATTTATACAGGAGGCATGGCGGGGAAAGGCAGGCCCGAAAACCCGAAATCACTCGCCCCAACCATACAGCCAGCTTTGATGGGAACCACTGGGACGCAAGCCCGAGTCCCAGCCCTCCGTGTGTCCTGGGGCGCAGACAGCGGTCTGTGGTGCCTGGCCTGGCTGAGGGAGGGTACACTGAACCCACTCTTCTGGGGTGAGTCCCTTTGATCCCCGCCTGGAGCCTGGGTCTGGGGCCGCCTTCCCCTGAGCTGCCCCACCTCCCTCTCCCGGAGCTTCCCCCCACCCCACCCCCGCCCTCAGGACCCCCTCCTGGACACACAGAACGTGTGGCGCTCTCTTGGGGTTGACCGCCTCAAATTTGGACAACAGCTGGGCGATGGAGATGCCATGACCCCCGCCTGACAGACGGGGGCCTGGCGGGAGCCCCGCATCCCCACAGCCCAGCTGGCTGGCGGGGGCGGGGCCTCAGGGCTCCCGGCACCACGCCTGTTTGCATGGCGGGGTTACAGGCAAAACCCAAGCCTTGCATCAGCCGGCAGGGCCCTGCCTCCAGCCACGGCCTCTTTCTCGTTTCTCTGGGCTTCCCCACTGTGCTCTGACTCACGCTCTGCCGGTCACAGGAGACTGGAGAGGGACGAGGCCTCCTGCCCCTACTGCACAGATGGAGAGGCTGAGGCCGGAAGTGACTTGCTCCGGCGAGTCAGGGCCAGGACAGGAAGCAGCACGGACTGGCAGGCCACAGAGGTAGCTGGGGTGGCTCAAGGGAGCGTTCCCAGGGGCCCACACATTCAAGGAAGCAGTTTTGGCATCTCACGGTGGCACAGATGTCAAGAGATTTGTATTAAATGAACGAATGAATGATGTAAGATCTGGGTGAAGAATGAGGGGTCACAATGCGGGAAGGATGAACAGGATACAAGGGAAGAAAACCGGCCTCTGAGCCCGGCTGGCCTGGGGGCTCACGGCCGCCCACCCCCGCCCATAGGCTCATCATTGCTATCACTTAGTGGGTGAGTCCAGTGACCACTGAGGCTTAACACTCTGCAGCCACTGGCTTATGTAATCCTCACAGCAATCTTTGATAGATAAGTTATCTGGACGCAGAGAGGTTAAGCAACCTCCCCAAGGACACACAGCTCAGCCCCTGCTCCAACAGGCATGAGAAGACAAATCCAGGGGCTGAATTAGAACTGCTCTCCAAACAAGCGGGGCAGGCAGACGTGCCCAGCTCGTGCAGGCGCCCACGTGGAGCTGCCCAGGTGTGCGCGGAGTTTGGCGCGGGGTCCTCGTGTGCCTGCAGCGCAGGGTGGGGGAGAGGCAAGGGCGGAGCAGAATGCGGGCGGCCGGGACCCGCAGGCATCTCGGGGCGTGCGTGCCCGCCCGCCAGTGTGTGCCCCGATTCCCAGCGCCCTTCCCAGAAACAGCTCCACCGGGCGGAAGTCGGCTGCTGGGGGCGGACTCGGGCACCCGTCCCTCGCCGGCCGCGGACGGCCCGGGCCGCACGTTGCCGGCGATTGCCCCATCCCGCTGCGTCCGCCTCGGCCGCCCCGCACGCACGTCACGCGTTTAGCGCCGCCCGGGTCCCCAGTGGCGCATTAACCCGGCGGCGGCGGCCGGAATCTCGTCCCAGACACCTCGGAGGCTGCCCTTTGCTCCGTCTGGCCTGAGCGGACAAACGAGGGAAATCGGGCAAGGCAGCCGCTCGGCAGGGCAGGAAACCCTTGGCCACTTTGTCTGGCTTTGTCTGGTAGGGCAGGGCCGGGCGCCCTGGGAGGCCAGAGGGGCTGCAGGTGCTCCCTCCCACCCTCGTCCATCCTGGGCGGCTGCCAGGAAGACTCCCAGATGAAAGCGGGGTGGGCTCAGGGCCGGCGCTGCGCTGGAGGCTGACCGTGGGGCCCTGGGGTCCCCTCCCCTTTGCCGCTCTACTTGGGCGGCTCTCTTGGCCTGCCTGGGTCACTTTGTGTGGAGAGTCGGTAATGGGGGGAGGGTGGCTAGGCTCAGCACTGCCAGCCAGCAGCACCAGGAGCCTCCCACTCCAAAATTTCCTCTGACAGCTAACTTTCTGGGCCTTTCCCGGCTGGAGCCCCAGCCCCCCCACACACACACACACCTTGCCCCGGGGCACCAGGGTCCTAACCCTGTCTGGCCTGAGCTCCACCTCCACCCCTGCCCTGTAGTTAGGAGTCTAGAGCTCCCCGAGCTCCCCGTGCAGTGTTCCTGCCCGTGCATCCCCTCAGCCCAGAATGCCTGGCCTGCCCTCCTGGGTGATGAGCTCTGTGGTGGCCCCTGGTGTCACCACCTGGTCTCGGAGAGGTCGGGAGCAGGGGTCCCGTGATGCTCCAGAGCTTCCTGTCTTGTCTCCTCTGGGCTCTGATTGCATCTCGGAATGCGAAGCTGTCTCTCACGGGACCGCAAGTGCATGCGGGCTGGAGCGTGTCTGTTCATCTCTGCACACTCAGCACCCCTGGGTGCCCAGCACAGCGCGAGAGCCGGGTAGATGCTTCTAGGAAGGATGACCAAGGATTAGCAAAAATCTTGATCCACACCCATGAAGACAGGGCTTCCCCCCTCTTCAGAAGTGAGGAGAGGCCGTGGCAGCCCAAGACACTAACACAGACGCCGGTGTCGTGGCACAGTGGGTTCAGCTCCCACCTGCGACACCTTTTAGAGTCCCAGCTGCTCCACTTCCAACCCAGCTCCCTGCACCTAGGAAAGCAGTAGAAGATGGCCCAAGTGTTTGGGCCCCTGCACCCCCCTGGGAGACCCGGAAGAAGCTCCTGGCTCCTTGCCCAGCCCCAGCTATTGTGGCCGTCTGGGGAGTGACCCAGTGGATGGAACCTCTCTCTCTATTTCTCCCTCTCTCTCTGTCTTTCTCTCTGTAACTGTGGCTTTCAAATAAATAAATAAATCTTTAAAAAAACAATAAACATTAACTTGGTCCTTTGGTCATTTAAAGCGAATGGAGGCGGCATAGATGGGTCTGAAAGCAAAGCCAGGCACGCATGCGCCGCCGCTCTGATCGCCGCGGCAGTGGGCCACGGACATTGTCACAGGTCACTCTGCTTCCCTGGGGAGTCCCCCTGCTCCCGCCCTGTGTGGCAGGAGCTGTGAACGGGGGGGGGGGGGGGCTGGGGGACTGCTGGCCCTCCCCAGAGACCATGGGTGTGAGCAGGCGGCCCAGGGCAACCGGAACAGGTTCACTGCCACCTGAGTTTGTCCACTGGGCGCAGGTGGGTGCAGAGCGACAAGGACAATGACGACAGCAGGACAGACTCCAGGTGACATCTCTGCAAGTAGCCTAGGGCTGTCAGCAGTGCCCCCGTGTGACAGGAAGCCTGGCCCAGTGCAAGGCCAGGCCACACTGGCTCCCTCCCAGGTGCGGGACACCGCCTGGGCTGTGGGAGGCACGCAGGGCAGCTTTTCCCGGCCCTTGGCGGGGCCGAGGAGTCACGCACAAAGGGGCAGGGCCAGGCTGGCGTGAGCAAAAGGCCTCTTCCCGCCTGCCCGCCCACTGTCTCGCTCCCAGCGGTTCCCAGGAGGCCTCCAGCAACACGACTCAGAGCAGCTGGGCCAGCGCGGAGGAAGGAAGAGCGGCCAAGGGCTCCGGGTCAGATGTCTGAGCCGCCGTTCCCACGGGGGCCTCTCATTATGCTCGCCAGGAAGCAGAACAAAACGCAAACCTTTGCCCTCATTTCCAGTACCCGGCTCCCTCCGTCCTCCCCTGCCTGTCTCAGACCCCACCTCCCCATCGGGGAGACGGCGGGGTGGCGCGGGAGGGCACCCTCTGTTCTCCAAGCACGCAGCTCCCAGTGCTGCGACCCTGGACAGCTGGCTTTGCCTCTGGGTGCCTCAGTTTCCCCCATGAATTAGCCAACACATGGAAAGTGTTAGGAAGAGGCTCCGTAGGCAAATGTATCTCTGCGCGCGTTAGCAGTGGGCCGAATCCCCAGGGTTATCACAGCACCTACTTTAGGGAGCTCCTTTTAAGGGTTAACTCAGGTACTGCATGTAAGATGCCTGGCTGTGTTGGGTACTACTTGTCTTGCTAAAGGCAGTCACATGGGGGTACAGCCCTGAGATGCTGTGGGCCAGGCGCGCGCGGCTGCTGCTGGCCCCTTGGGACTGGCGTGCCAGCCTGCCACAGTTTGGTAGCGTTACCGACTGGCGTGTGCTGAGCTGTTCTGTCAGTCAGCTGCCTGCCCCCGCTAACTCTCTTAAGTCAGCGCCTTCTGGCCTGGCGGCTGTCACAGGCCAGGCGCACTGGGCAAAGGGTCAGGCTTGCCGCCAAACATGCTGGCACTTCTCTGACCCCTGCTTCCTGTTCCAACCAGAAATGCACTGGCCAGGCCTTGCAGCCGCACAGGAGCAAGCTGGGGGGGGGGGGGGGACTGCAGGAGGAAGGCGGCCTGATCCCCTCGCCTCCTATCCCCCCACCCTCCATGCTCGCTGTTATTTGCCCAGTTTTACGATCTAACGCTGTTCCTAGGTAGGTGGTCCAGGGTCCGGTTTGCAGAGAACAGGAGAAAGGCGCGTCCACCCAGCAGCCGGGACGCACGCTGCCTGGCTCGCCTCTCCCTTCCTTCAGTGCTGATCTGCAGCGGACTCTCGGGAGGCCGGGCCGATCTTCTGTGTGACTGCCCCGTCTGGAACTCTCCAGAAGGAGCCCGTGACAATGGCAGCAGCGACAGCCAGGCCAGGTTGGAACTCAGCCAGCTTTGGAGCGGGGGTGGGGTCCTCAGTCAAGGGCAGGCCTCCCTTCCTCTCCCCCCTCCCCTTGGCAACTCTGGCAGGGAGGGCCCAGGCCAGTCTCAACAGGTCTTCCTGCAGGTGCTTCTGGAAAGCCATTGTCTTAGAAGAAGAGGAATTCCAGGACACCCCACCCCAAGCACGCACTGGAAAGGGTTTGGGAATGGGAGGCTAAGACGCAAGAGGCACAGGCAGTGTGGCGGGGCTGCCGAGTGTGTGATGTTAGGTCACAACCACCAGGCAGGTAACAGTGTCAAGGCCAAGGCTCGTCTATCCGGAAACCGTGAGGTTGGAGTTGTTAAAAATCAGCCTAGTCAAGTTAGCGTTCAGACTGGATAGGAGAGGGCCTTGTGGAACCCAGCTGGTGCCCGCAGATCTGAGAATCGCGGTGCAGTCACGCAAAACAGCCGGCTCCTGGGGAAGTCCTGCCGAGGTCTCCGGGGGTTCACCAAGAGGACTGGGTGTGGTCAAGTGGACGGGGTCTGGACCGTCCCGGTGCTGTCCTGGCAACTTCTCTGTGTGTTTGAAAACTTTCGCAGTAAAACTCTGGGTGGGGGGGAGGGCAGAGACATTGACATGGAAGAAGCTCTCCATGCACAGCCAAGCCAAGCCTGGCTCTGCTCTGAGGACACAAATGGTAGAAACGAGATGGCGTCCAGAGAGCCGGCTGTTTTGAAAGAGTCTGGGCAGTGCTTGCGTGGAGATGGCGCTACCATTAGAACTCCTTGAGTTCACAGCCAGGCCGGGACTCAGCCTACAGACTGGGAGGTTCTGGCTCTTTCAGCTGTTTGGCATCAGATTTAATATGAGTCGAAGAAACACAACCTCAAGACCTACTCTGAGGGGCCGGCGCTGTGACGCAGTGGATTAAAGCCCCACGGGCGCCGGTTTGAGTCCCGGCTGCTCCTCTTCTGATCCAGCTCTCTGCTATGGCCTGGGAAAGCAGTGGAGGATGGCCCAAGTCCTTGGGCCCCTGCACCCATGTCGGAGACCTGGAAGAAGCTCCTGGCTCCTAGTTTCGGATCGGCTCAGCTCCAGCTGTTGCAGTCATTTGGAGAGTGAACCAGCAGAATGGAAGATTCTCTTTCTCTCTGGCTCTACCTCTCTCTGTAACTCTGTTGTCAAATAAAATAAATCTTCGGGAAAAAAAAAAAAAAAAAAAGCCCTACTCTGAGCAAAGCCTTCCCTCCACAGCACCCGCTGCCCCAGCCCATAAAATGAGAGTAGGGGTGGCCACAGTGTCCTTATTGAGGTTGTTATGAGTTGGCTTGGGCCCCCCTAAAACTCAGATATTTAATTCTTGATCTTCAGTGTCCCAGAATGTGGCCTTATTGGAAACAGGATCTTTGCAGATAGAATTAGTTGAGATGAGCTTGGGGCCTGTGTTGTGGTGCAGAGCCTTAAGCTGCCGCCTGCAGCGCTGGCATCCCATTTGGAATGTGGCTTCCAGTTCCAGCTGCACTGCTCCGATCCAGCTCCCCGCCAATGTGTCTGGGAAAAGCAGAAGATGGCCCACATGCGTCGGCCTCTGCCACCCACAGGGGAGACCCGGAAGGAGTTCCTGGCTGCTGGCTCCTGGCTTTGGCCTGGCCCAGTCCAGGCTGTTGCAGCCATTTAGGGAGTAAAACAGCAGAGAGAGAATTTCTTTTTCTCTCTCTCATTCTGCTTTTCAAAGAAAATAAATCAATCTCTTAGAGAGAGAGAGAAGGAGAAAGAGAGAGGAGGAGGAGGAAAATAGGGTAGGCCCCCATCCCATATGCCCGGTGTCCTCAGGGGGAACCGTGGACACAGAAGGTGGCCACGGCATGCCGTGGGCGCCAGAGCAAGGCTATGCACGGACGCGTCCTCACAGCCCTCAGAAGGAACCAAGCCCACTGACACCCTGACCTGAGACTTCTGGCTTCCAGGACTGTGAGAAAATCAATTTCTGTTGCTCATGCCACCAGGTGTTGCAGTCATGTGTTTCGGGAGCCTTAGCAAACAAATACACAGTGAAACACACCTCCCAAAACGCTCTATTGTAAGCATTTTTATGCCGCTCAGGGACGTTCAGTTGTGTCACCATTTATTTATTTTTCACTGGAGCCAGACCCAAGCGTGTGGGGAGCTGGGAAGGGCTGGGCTGCACCTGCTCTGTGCAGCTGAGTGGCTGTTTTGCCCCGTGCCGCAAGCACACACAGGCAGACCACTTCCTGCTCCGATGCTATCTCTGCAATTTACTGCGCAATTATTGTGTTCCAGGAACATGCTAAGGGCTTTCCGTGGCTTATCTCTTTTAATCATAACTTTATCAGGGAGGTATCATTGGCCCCATTTCACAGATGGGGAGATCGAGCCTCAGAGAAATGAACCGACTGCCCACTTGCAGCAGTCCAGGGATTCGAACGTGCACTGTGGGCTGTACTGACATCCAGGTCTTTTGCACAGTGAAAGAGACAAAGCATAAAGCATTGATCAGGTTGAGACAGCTCGTGTTTGTGCCCGAGGAGCTCACCGCCCCAGAGAGCCCCGCCCAGCGGCATCACCAGCCAGGCTGCGCTCCCCCGGTACAGAGAATTGGAGGAGGCCGGATTCACAGCTGACTCCCAGGGTCTTGCTGACGACACATTTGAGGAGGTGGGAGATCATGCCAGACACCAGGCATGTGGGTCTCCTAGCCCTGGCTATGGAAGGGGCGGGGGCAGCCTGCTGGCTGCCAGTCTCCAGCGGCCTCCTGGTGGGGGCCGGAACTCACAAGTCCCTGTATGCCAGAAAAGGGAGAAGCCACAGGCTCTCAGCCCTGCCACCGCCAGCGGCACCCACGAGGCAGCCAGGGCAGGAAGGAAGCTGCCCGGGTGGGGCAGGACGTGAGTGTGGCTCAGCCCGCGGCCTCACCTGGTGCCCCACGGCACGCGCGCCCTCAGCCCAGACGTTCGGCAGCCTCTCACCACGTTTGTTTTCTTTCCCGTCCGCGGCTCCCTTTTTCCCAGAAGAAAGCCTGGACAGCAGGTCTGCTGGCCAAGGAGCAGGGAAAAGGAGGTGAAGGAGAGGGCAAGGGGCCACCCCGGGGCAGGGTCCTGGAGGGGGACAGGCGGGAGCAGAGCCAGACTCTGGCCTCCTGCTCGGAACAGCAGCTGTGCCTGGGGGCAGGAGTGGCCAGGAGGACAACCCCGGCCACTTGGGCTAGGCCCTCAGGGTGTGCGGCCTGTTGGCCAGACTGCGGCTCTGCAACCAGGCCAAACTGGAAACGCCGACCCAGGCTCCAGGGTGGACCTGGGGGACAAAGGAAGCTTGGGAGTGGCTAAAACTGCCCAAGTCTGGCTGGAGCCCATTCCGCTGTCACCCCCACAACCCCCTGCAGCGGTGGCCAGACCCATAGATTCCGCCCCAAGCCCCTCACAGCAGGCCTGTGTGCAAGGCTGGGCAGCAGTTAACCCACGTGGCCGAAGTGGGAAGTGGACAGGTGCATAGCTGGCTGAAGTCCTGCAGCCAGGAAGGTAGGAACAGGAGGTGGAGCTGACAGCCCGATGTGGGAAAAGGAAGCCAGTGGCCAGAGAGGATACCACTGTTGGGGCTTTGTGGGATCTCAGGGGAAAAGCCCTTCAAGGGCGTATCCTGAATCACCTGGTACTTCCGACCCCTATTCTACAGGTGAGGCATCTGAGGCCCAGAGAGGTGAAGTCAGTAGCCTGAGGTCACACAGTAGCCAGTGATGGACGGACGGCCAGGCCTGATCAGCGGGCAGAGCCGGGCGGCCCGGTGCAGTGTGTGCATGCCTCCACCGTGAGCTCCTCGCAGCACGTGGAGAACGTGCAAGGTGGGGGTGGGGGCGGGCGGCTCGGGGAACAGCTGTGTCGGCAGCTGGAGGCCGAGTGCAGCCCGGCTCCGACAGCGGCACACAGCGTGGGAGTGTGTTGACGGCAGGCCGTGGGGTGGCAGCGCCATCGCCGTGTGTATTGCTGCTAGCAGCGGAATGTTCTGGTCCGTGTTGATAAACAGTTTGAGCAGGAGAGAGGCTGGAGCAGGGACACCAGAGGAGCGGGAGGCACTGGGGGCGGGGCGGGGGCGTGCCCTGGTGACGGTGGCCCCAGCCCGCAGCTCCGGGGCGCGCGCGCGGGGCCGCAGGGCGGCGGCAGCTGTTGATTTCGCAGCTGACCTCACCGGGTGCGCACGTCTGGGTGCGGATCCCTTGCAAAGCACCTGATGCCCGTCAACATGAAAACAGGAATGGGGACACGCTGTGCGGAAGGCAGCGTTCCGTTCCCAGGGTTCGGTGCACGTTCGATCAACAGCTGAGCTGGCAACAACCAGGGGCTGGAATCGCCGGGCCTCAGAAGTCAGCGCCTTGGCCGAGGCCGCCGCCGCAGCCCCAGCGCGTGGCTGCTCATGACTGTAAACCGAGCCCTGCGTAGCACCTGGCCTGGGGCAGGCGCAGGTGGGGGCCCGAAAGGGCATGTGACCCTGGGCACCACCCAGGTGCAACTCCCGGGCCCCGCCCCCACGCCCCCTTCCCCAGCAGCCTCACTCAGCAGGACACCGCCCTCAGCTGCTTCCTCTCTGTTCCCTGAGCTCTTCCTAAACTCCAGGACCCCACGTATTTCTCACCTCCTCCTGGAAGCCCCCCAAAGCCAACCCTAGAGGGGAGCTCACAACTGCAGCTGCTCTGTCAGGACCCTCACACAAACCTCCCTGCTGGGCGCTGAACAGGCACAAGCAGGGGCTCCTGAGACCCTAAAGACCCCGGCCCTGCTCATAAAGCTCTTACAGCTCAGGTGACGTCCACGGAAGGCAGAATCACCAGCTGGCTGAGCTGTGGTTGAGTGAGGAGCAGTAAACCTGGTGTGATACTAACGGGAGACGCCCACTCCCTGTTCCCACCCAAAGGGACAGCCAGTACTCAGTGGCGGGGGTGGCCTTGCCTGCTGAGCCAAGCTCCTTGGGTTCAGGGTGCTTGTGAGGGCTGCACACGGTCTCCACTCACGGGACGCCTGTGGGTTCCTGACTGAAAGCCCCATGACCACCGAGACCACCGACCAGCATCCCGGAGCCCCTCCCCAGTCTTCTCGCCCTCTGTGGGGCTGGAGGGAGGAGGCGCTGCCCAGGCCAAGCTCATGGAGGAGGTTGGCGTCTTCCCTGTTCCGCCTTCCTGCAGGGGGGCGGGGGCTGCTCCTCTCCAGGGCTGCTTTTGTCCCCAGCTCACCCCCAAAGCCAGGGCCAGGGACGGAGGCTCCAGCCAGGACGATCACAGCCTCACCCTGGGGTGGCTGGGCCCTCTCTCCTGGCTTCTCCTTGGGAGGTCTTGGCAGGTGAAAGACTCCCCCCTCCCCAGCCTGGCACACCCAGGCCCGACCTGGGTTGACTGCCTCTGTGCGCAGATTCGGACAACAGCCTCAGAAGAGCCGTGCGCACAGGCCGGGCGAGGCCCAACAAGGCCTGACGAGGTGCCGGGGGTTGCACTCTGAGCACTTTGTCTAGGACTTCTTCATCCAAGTAGAATTTGCGTGCACTTAAAATGGCTCCATGACGTTATATGCTATTGTATATATCACTACACACAGAAAATTCTGGAAGGATATGTTCCAAAACTACAGTTTTTTAGATGACAGAATTTTGGGTAAATTTTAGTTTTACTATCATTTTCATACTTTTTGTACTTTAACAACTAGGAGTATATATTTGTGTTATGAGAAAGGAATATAATGCTTTTTATTTTGTCAAATACTTTGAAAAAAAAAAAACTCAAGCAGGAAAGGCGTTTGGCACAGCAGTTAAGATGCGACTTGGGACCCCTCATCCTCATCAGAGTTCCCCGGGTTCGAGTCCTGACTCCCGATTCTAGTTTTCTGCTAATGTGCACCTGGGAGGCAGCAGGTGATGGCTCAAGTCCTTGGGTCCCTGCCACCTACGTGGGAGGCCAGGACTGAGCTCAAGGCTCCTGACTACGGCCCAGCCCTGCCCTGGCTGTTGCAGGCATTTAGAGAGTGAACCAGTGGTTGGAAAAATCTCTGTCCCTCTGTCTCTGCCTTTCAAATAAGTAAAACTAAATCAAAGCCCTGCTGCCTTGAATTTTTAAAAAATTTTAAATTTTAAAAAATTTGGCTTCTAGAGAGGCAGCAGTTTAGGTCAAAATTAAAAAAAAAAAAATCAGGTTGTAGTCAGGTTATAGACCCCTGCCTTGGAGGCCTGGGGGGCCGGAGTGGAGCTGGCAGAGAGAAGGAAAAGGAAAGGAGGCAAGGCTCCAGCCCTGAGCTCTCCTGCTCCCCCTCCCCAGCCCTCTGCACCCCTTGCAGGTGCTGCGCACCCCAGATGAGGTTTGTCACAGTTCCCGTAAGTTGGAGCTTACCTGCCTCTCTTTACTAAATAGCTGCTTTGGGGAAATGACAAGGATGACTGCCTTGATGGCAGGGTGCTGTAATCTCTGGGACTGAAGGAGGCCTCCAGAGGTCATTCAGTCCATTCCCCTGCCTCCAGGCAGCATAGGAATTATCCCAGTTGGGCAAGCCTTTATCTTGTTTTCAGGACTTCGGAAGCTGCTCACTCCCTACGCCCTTCCTCGGGCACTCATTCTCCTGTCTAAACATTTCTTGCCAGGAAGTCCTTCCTAGTGTCTAATCCAAACTCCCTGTGCCTTGAGTTTGCATGGCATGGCCCCTGTGGCCTGGCCAGAGATAGGGAGACGCGTCGGGACAGAAGCAGTGTGGCCCTAAGGAAGTCATGACGATCCTTCTTAATTAAATTACACTAGTTTCGTTTGTATTGATTTATTTTCATTTTGTTTGGAAGGCACAGAGACAGGGAGAGCTCTTGGTCCCCACACACGCAGCTCTCTGTGGGTTCCGGGACGGGGGCAGCCTGGACTAGACTTGCTGATCATACTCCCAGCCTCCCAGGTTTGGGGGCCCTTTGCATTCAGCTGTCCCATGCCAGGGGGAGGGAATCCCTGTAACCCTGCCTGAGCCCCACCCCACCCCTGCTCTGCTGCAACATCACCCAGGGGTGCTCTCCAGCAGGTGCTGTGGAAGGCAGCAGGGAAAGAAACTCACAGCTTCCCAGACAGATCCCTGCCTCTGCTCTCAGCGCAGGATGGGCAAGGACAGCTGGCAGGGACAATACGGCCGCTCTGAGAGCCCCTGGGCACTGCTGGCCTCTCACTGAGCACCAAGGACACAGGGTGAGGGAAACAGGCCCCTGCCTTCCAGGGGCTCACAGCCCAGCCCGGAGACCCCCGTGGAGCTGGGTCTAAGGCTCAGTGGGGCTGGGGCTCCTCGCCCTCCAGGGCCAGGTGGGGAGGAGAGACTACATGACCTCCGTGCCCTCCGGCCCCTCCCTTACCCAGCCCCAGGACAGAGCATTCTAGAGCCGAGGCTTCTTGAGGCGTGGTAGGGTCCACAGACAGGCTCTCTAGAGTCTGAGTGTTTGCTGCAAGGCTCTCAAGTGCTTATGTTTTCTAGTTTGGAATAGTCTAGAAAAAAAAACAATAAAAACATATTCGGCATCATATGGATGCTTGGCTTATCTCCAATGACGTGATCACAAAATTTCATGTCTGTTTCCACTGATGTTTATGGGAAGCATTTAACTTGTTTATTTCCTTGAAGTAGGAGCTGCACCCAGGCACACACAGAACTCTGAAGCACGAAGCCGGCACACCTGGGAAGCCAGCGCTCAGGTCGAGGGAAACGTGACGGCCACCACCCTGCGTTCCTTGCGCCATTCCCCACCACTCCCTCCAGGGCAAGCTGACCACAGAGCTTGGCCACACAGCCGCTTTGCCTAGTCTGGAACTGCAGGGGACTGGTTCTTACAGAGACTCCTGAGTCTCGGGCTTCCTTGTCCCCGCGTCAGGCGGTGAGGCTGTTCAGGCAGCCATGGCTGACAGTGATTAACTTCTAATCCAGGGGCCAGCGTTGTGGTGCAGGGAGGTCAGCTGCCACCTGCGACCCCGCATCCCATCTGGACGTCGGCTGCTCCACTTCCAATCCAACCCCCTGCTACTGTGCCTGGGAAAAGCAGCGGAAGATGGCCCAAATACTTTGTGGGAGACCTGGACGAAGCTCCTGGCCCAGCCCTGGCCGTTGTAGCCATGTGGGGAATGAACCAGTGCGTGGACGATCCCTGTCTCTACCCTTCCCTCCCAGAAAAGTCTGACCCAGTGCTTCTCCAGGTGGGGCCCTCAGGAGTGGTCCTTGGGGGGTCTGTGAATCTATCAGAGAAAAGCCCGCAGCTCGGGGACACATGGCCTGTCCCTGTTCCCTTCACAGCCTGGGAAGACCCCCAGACATGCTCCCCTGATGCACCCTGCTCAGCTGTGTCTCCAGGGCTTTGCAGTTGCTGTTTGCTCTGCCTGGGGTACCTTCCCCTTGCCTGTCTGCCCAGCGACTTGTGCCAGCTGAAGGTCCTGGCACCCGTCTCTTCTTTCCATCTGGCTGTCCCTGCAGCGTTTCTCACGAGTGTGACCCGACAGGAACCAAGGAAGGGGTTCTGACTACATCCCCCCCACCCCACGGCCATCAGAGGCAGGGTGCTCATTAAGGGGTTCATTCTGCCCTGGCATCCCTGCACCATCAGCAAAGGTGGCAGCATCGGCGCTGTGGCACAAAGCTTCCCTGAACCAGGGAATTAAAAGGCCCTGCTTGGGTCAGTGCCAGGCCCCAGGGCCCAGGCAGCCATCAATTTCCTCATCTGAGAAATAGGGACAATGAACCTGGTCACCTTCTTCTTTCCTGGGAAGAGTATGAACTTAATGAATGCCCAGGACCGGACATGACTATACCCTCAACTGGAGCACAAGCTGCCTGGAGGCAGGGGAATGGCCCTGGTGACCCTTGGTCCTCTATGCCTGCCTGCCCAGGGCTCAGGACGGCGTGAGACCCACAGTCCAGCAGGCTGCTCATCTTGCTTGGTCCCCCATCCTGCCTGGGTGGGGCTTGGCTTGGAGGCCCGAATCTGCTTGCTAAGTACCTACCCCTCGAAGTCCTGCCTGAGCTTGCCTGGTCTGCAGCCTGGCTGTGTCCACTCCACGGCACTACATGGAGTTTCTTGATCTCTTCTGACAGAGCCCTACCCAGCGTCCCTCCTAGAGGCAGCCGCTTATCGCCCCTGGACCTGCAACTTGCACCCCTACCCCCATCCTAACGCGGGCCTGGGGTCACGCTGACCCTTTGCCAGGCTGGCGGGCCTCGGAAGCACGCAGGTTCTGCCCTGCGGGGGATGTGAAATGGAGCTGCCTGTTGCCATGGCTACCGACGGCACCCCCGTGAGCCTCCTCATTGGCCACTGAGGTCGAGATCCCGCCTCTGCCGCTGGCAGGGACCAACCGCAGGCATGCTTGGTGAGGCCGAGTTGACGGGGCCAGGCCGCTCGTCAGGGAGACGCAGAGGGCCTGCGCCTCCACGCCTCACGGGGCCCTGACGGCGTTGGAGCGGTGGCCACCGGGGAGCGACTGTCCCGGCCGGGCCGCCGGGGCATAGGCAGGCGGCGCCTGGCGGGATCTTCCCTCAGGCGGCGCCGGGGAGGCGCTGAGCTGCGCGGATGGAGTAGGGGCGGGCGCAGGGTTTCCCCCCGGGGCAGGGTGGGCTCTGAAGGGCCCGGCCGGGAGGTTCCTGAGGGCCGCGAGGGCGGGGTGTGTGTGCGCCTGGAAGCGCAGGAGGCTGGGGAGAAGTGTTAAGGAAGAGGGCGGAGAGGAGCCTGGGGTCGCGGTCTCCTGAGACGTGGGTGCGAGTCCCAGCTGTGCACACGCAGGCAGCGTGACCTTGCTCCCACCCCCGCCGTGTGCCTGCCAGGCGGTTCCCCGGGGGGTGAAGGAGGGGTGAGCACTTGTTACTTTGTGCCATCCGTGTGCCAAGTGCCCTAGGAGTTTTGTCTCCGCAGTTCCCTCAAAACGACCCGAAATAGGCGGGTGCTGGCTTCACCCCCATTTAGAGGACGAGGCCCAGGTGAGCTTGGCGGCCAGACGTCTAGGGGAAGAGGGCGGGGCCGCGCGGAAGGAAGGGCTCATTCCCTGCTGGGTGGTTTCCTGTAGCAAAAGTGCGTCAGCCAGCGGCGACCTGGTGACCAGGCTCTGCGGTGAGAAGGGGGAACCGAGCCTCCTCTGCAGAGTTGGCTTTGCTGGGGGCCGGAGAAGACGGGGCTCTGCCAGCACCGAGGGAGGCAGGGGCTGGAGCCGCGTGTGCCCTTCGCAGACCTCTTTAAGGGCCTGGCGAGGACTGAGCCCCACGGGACAGCACTGACGGGCCCCAGGGAGGAGCTGGCCCTGGACTTGACGTTGGAGTAGGCCTAAGCACTGAGCCTCACATTCCTGTCTGTATGCTGGCTCTGATTACACTGTGGTCTGGATGGGTCAGGCAGGGCATTCAGCTCCCTGCAGGCAGTGTCGCACCCCAACACCTGGTTTCCACGGCCCCCACAGAGCCACAGGGAGAGAGGCTTCTGTCCGGGCCAGAGTTGGCCAGCAGTCTTAAACAGCAGCCATTGGCCCACCTAAGCACTGATGGGTGTTCTTGTTTTCTGTTTTAAAACTCCTATTTGTTTATTTTATTGAAAGGCAAAGAGAATGAACCCCCAAATGCGTGGAACATCTGGAGCTGGGCACGTCTCCCACATGGGTAACGGGGACCCAACTACTTGGGCCATTACCTAATGCCTCCCAGGGTCTGTGTTAACAGGAAGCCGGAATTGGGATGGGGGTGTGGCCAGTGTCTCAACCACACACTGTGCCTGCACCTGGTGGGTGGGTGGGTGTTTGAAGATTTATTTGTTTGGGATGCAGAGTGATAGAGGGAGAGACAGAGAAATCCTCCTCTGGTTCACTCTTCAAATGGCCACAATTTCCGGGACTAGCCCTGCCAAAGCCAGGAGCCCAGAACTCCATGAAGGTCTTCCATGAGGTGACTGGGGCCCAAATCCTTGGGCCATCACCCACTGCCTTCCCCGGGCAAATTAGCAGGGAGCTGGGTAGGGATGGAAGCAGCCAGGACTCTAGCCAGTGCTCCTGTGGGATGCTGGTGGGATGCAGTGCATAACCACTGCCCCACAAGGCCACCTCCCGCCCAGCCCTCCAGACCTTTGTGTGTGTTGAGTACTGGTCCTGGCTGCACCCTCTTCATCTTCCTTTGGCCTGGAAATCCCTGCTGTGCTCATCCCCATTCTGCAGATGGGAAACACAGTGTGGAGAGGGGTTAAGAAAGTTCATGTGGATTTCGGGCTGTCACTGATGACAGCGACAGAAAATCTGACTCAAAGTGGTTTATGCCAAGAAGGGAACTTACTGGTTCACGAAACCAAGAAAATCCAGGCATGACTCGGTCAGGAAACTCAAAACACCACACAGACACATTTCTCCTAGTTGTAGTTTAGTGGGTAAGACGTTCCTGGTAATTGTGACAGAAGTCCGAGGAGTTACTCTAATTGGACAGTCAGGGTCACGTGACCAGCCGCTCACCAGTGCAATGCTGATTGGCAGGTTGGTCCCAGCTCTGGGTCTTGTAGCCTCCCCTGGAATGAAAGGGAAGGAGAGAGAGCCTTTCTCCAAACAAGGAGTAGAAGAGATGGGGATTGGGTGCCCACATTAGGATTGCATCCTCACCCAGTCAGCTTCCAGCCCCCTCTGTACCTACTACAGGTGCTAGCCTGGTGCTGAGCACCCAGGAGAGAAGTCACAGATTTGAAAAGTGAGCATGCCTTTCCCTCGCCACATTCCTGCCCATCTCCACAGGGGCCCTGGCTCGGTTGCTCCCTGGAGCGTCCTGGAAGTCTTTCTGAGAGTGGTGGCAGTAGCAAAGGCTCTCCATATTTAGCCCGGTCCCGCTTTACCCTGGGGGCCACTTGCTTCCAGTTTTCCCAAGTAGAGGACAGTTTCCTGGGGGCCGGGACTGTAGTCTTTTTTGTTTGTTTGTTTTGTTTTTTAAAGATTTATTTATTTGAAAGTCAGTTACACGGGGAGAGAAGGAGAGGCAGAGAGAAAGAGATCCTCCATTCGTTGATTCACTCCCCAATTGGCTACAACGGCCAGAACTGCACCATCTGAATTCAGGAGCCAGGAGCCTCTTCCAGGTCTCCCACGCGGGTGCAGGGATCCAAGCACTTGGGCCGTCTTCCACTACTTTTTTTTTTTTTTTTTTTTTACATTTATTTACAATTTTTTTTTTTTTTTTGACAGGCAGAGTGGATAGTGAGAGAGAGAGAGAGACAGAGAGAAAGGTCTTCCTTTTTGCCGTTGGTTCACCCTCCAATGGCCGCTGCGGCCAGCGCATCTCGCTGATCCGAAGCCAGGAGCCAGGTGCTTCTCCTGGTCTCCCATGCGGGTGCAGAGCCCAAGCACTTGGGCCATCCTCCACTGCCTTCCCGGGCCATAGCAGAGAGCTGGCCTGGAAGAGGGGCAACTAGGATAGAATCCGGCGTCCCAACCGGGACTAGAACCCGGTGTGCCGGTGCCGCAAGGCGGAGGATTAGCCTGTTAAGCCGCGGCACCGGCCTCTTCCACTACTTTCCCAGGCCATAGCAGAGAGCTGGATCGGAAGTGGAGCAGCCGGGACGTGAACCGGCGCCCACGTGGGATGCTGGCACTGCAGGTGGCGTCTTTACCCACAATGCCACGGCGCTGACCCCGGGTACTGCATTCTTTCCTCCCCTGTGTGTGTGGTGCCTCTCTGGGACCTGGCAGCAGCCGAGATTTGGGGGGCCCTAGGACGGCCCTGCCCTACCCCCTGTGTGTCTCCTTTATCTTTTCAAAACCCATCATTTGATGGGATTCCACTCCTTAGTTCCTGCTGAGAGTCAGATGCCCCTGGCAGAGGGCACACAGTAGGTCTGAGCATTCGTTCACACTTCAGTATGAAATAGTTTACAGAATCCTTCAGGAGCACAGGGTTTGTTATGTATACTGTTCATTTAGTGCCTGCAAATTCCAAAGCTCCCCATGCAATCCTCATGACAGCTCTAGGAGCTGGGTACCGTTGTTCATCCGTGTCTTACATACAAGGAGCTTCCCACATGTGTCTGTTAGCAGTGGAGCAACGATGGGAAAGCAGGAAGTCTGGGATCCGGAGCCCACGCTGCTGTTCACTCCACCCAGACAGTCCCCAACTCTGCTGTTTACAAACACATTCGTACCCGTCTTCAGGGCCTCCCTGTAAATCATGGAGGCAGTAAGTATGATTGTGCCCATTTTATGGAAGAGATGTTGAGACAGCTAAGTTCAGTGGCAGGTCCAAGACTTGAACCCAATACTCCTGTCTCAGGTCACCGATCCTTCTAGAACCCCACCCAGTGTACAGAGAGAGGAGATTTTAGATCTTGGAGACAGAGGGAGAGAGAAGGGTAAGGATAGAGCTAGCAGCTCCCAAGACAAGCTTGCCCTTCTCCCACTCCATTTTTTAAACCAAATATGTGCACTTTAAAAAATTTTTTTAAGTATTTTCATTTTATTTGAAAGGCTGAGAGGTAGAGATCTTTGAGCTGCAGACTCACTCCTCCAGTGACCACAGCAGCAAGGGCTGGGCCAGGCCAACGCCAGGAGTCAGGAGCTCCATCTGGGTCTCCCAGGCAGCTGGCAGGGACTCAGGTACTTGAGCCATTACCTGCTGCCTCCAGGGTGTTCCGTAGCAGGAAGCTTGATTGGAAATGGAGCAGCTGGGACTTGAACCTGTGCTCTGATATGAGATGCCGGCAGGCCAAGCGGTGGTTAACACCCACCACCGCACCCGCCACTCCAACACTTGCCCTCTCTCCACTGTCTCTGGTGAGCAGGGCCCTGGGCTGTGGCTGAGCATGCCCGCCCTCCCCCTGCTCTGGAAGGAAAGGGGGTTTACCAAGGGCCACCCGAGGCCCGCTCCAGCCTGACTCCAGACTTGAGCATCTTAGCATGAGGCTGGATGCCTTCTCTGAGTATGGTGAGGGGCCACTGGGTATTTGTGGACTGACGAAATCACACACACACACACCCCCGCCTCTGGTGCTTTGACTCTATCCCCCAGCACCCAGAGAGCCGCCTCTGCTATCTTCCAGGAACCCGTGCCATCCCAGGCCGGAAGCCGGGTGGGGATGGCTGGCACACGTAAAGGGCTTTTTTGAAACTCCCTGGGAACTGAATGAGAGTGATTTCACCAGAGGTGCTTGAAGGAGAAACCAGGGCCGCATGTGGAAGGCACGGGGAGCTCAGTGGGTCTTGCTGGGCGGTCTTTTCCGTGTGACTCCCTGGAGTTTCCTCTTCCGTAGCTGACCTGCTCACAGGCTGCTTCTAAAGCATTGTCCAGTGGCAGGTGTTGTGCCACAGTGGGTTAAGCTGCCACGTGGGATGCCTGCATCCATAGGAATGGAGTCCTGCTCCTGGTTCGTCTCCAGCTTCCTGCTAGCGTGCACCCTGGGAGGCAGCAGGTGTTGGGCCAGCTGCATTGGTCCCTGCCACCCATATGGGAGACCTGGATGGAGTTCTTGGTTCTGGCTTGGGGCTGCACAAACCTGACTATGGCAGGCATTTGGGGAGTGAACCAGTGAATCAAACTCTCTTTCTCTCTCTGTCTCCATCTCTCTGTTGTTCTGCCTTTCAGATAAATACAAATGGATACTTTTAAAAGAGACATAAACATAACATATTGTTATGAACAATGGAGGCTTCCCCCTCTCTGCTCTCTGATTTGATCTCTCATTTTTTCCCACTTTGCAGCTGTGGGAACGCAGTTCCTCGTGTGGCCCAGAGCCACACAGGAGGCATTAGAAATGCAGTAAGAACCCACCTAGCTCTCGAGTCCGTCACCCCAGTATCTATGAAGCATGCACTGTGTAGCCAGAATCTGAGCTGTGCCCAGGAGTACAGCAGTGAGCAAGGCACGTGTGTCCTGCCTCTAGGAGCAGCAGCTCCAACAAGGGGTGAAGACAGGTGAGGGCAGGACAAGATGACAGGAGCTGGCGCTTGGCAAGGTGCAGGACCACAGGCTGCTCAGGGCCGTCTTGGCTCCCACACTTGAGAGGGCCCAGCACAGCCAAGGTCTGGTGGCGTGGAGGGGAAGTGCGGAGGGCTGGAGCCTCAGATCTCTTCCTAGCTCCAGGAGAACTGGAGCAGCCCCACCCTCAGAAATCCAGGAGCAAGACCCTTCTGCCCTCCCGGGCACTCTGCCTGCCTGCAGTTTCAGTCCCCAGCCCCTGCAGTTTCCGGGGCTGAGGTAGTTTCCAGCCCCACCTGCTTTCATGGAGCCAGGTTCATCCTCCACTCCCACTAGGCGTGTCCCATGTCACTCTGAGTAACTCCAGGGACCCAGGTGATCTCATGCACTCCTGATTCAGTTTGAGTCACTCTGTTTCTAGAAGGTGGCTGTCAGCTCAGGCACCTGGAGCCTGTGGGAGTGGCAGGTCCCAAGTCCCTGCTCCCAGTGGTTACCCAGGTCTGTGTCATGCAGGGGCTGTGGGGGAGCCCTGGGAGGGAATCCCGAGCCCCTGAGACTCCTCTGCAGCCCACCTCTGCCCCGTCCATCCATCCACTGAGCAGCAACTCCCCGGTGTATGTATTCTTAACAAGCAAAGGGCATTAAAATGGCTATTATTGTGTTGTTGTTTAAAGATGTATTTATTTATTTGATCAAGTTACAACGAGAGGGAGAAATCTTCCATCTGCTGGTTCACTCCCTAAATGGCCAAAATGGCCAGGACTGGGCCAGGCCAAAGTCAGGAGCCTAGAACTCCATGTGAGTGGGAAGGGTCCAAGCACTTGCTGTCCAGGCACATCAGCAGGGAGCTGGATCGGAAGTGGAGCGGTGGTCTCAAACCGGCACTGCAGGCCTGCGCTTCAGCCTTTGAGTGAGTGAGTTGGGTACTTTGTAGACATGTTCCACTCTCACAGCATTCCGGCACCGGATTTCATCTCCCAGGTGCGGAAGCCGAGTCTCCAAGAGGGTTCTTGTCCAGTGTCACTCAGCAGGCTCCAGCTAGGTTTGGAACCCAGCTAGCTGGCCAAGGCCACACCTAACTACCCCTTCCAGCCACCAGGAGACTGGGGTGGGGGGATTTCTCCGTCCATATGGCCTCATCACCCCAGGACACCTTTGTGGGGGTGTGGGCAGTGGGGGCTAGAAACTGACAGCAGACCAGTTTGTTCCACTCAAGCTCCTGCAGCCATTGTTTCCTTGGTGGGCGGGGCCTCCTGGCTCCAGAAAATCATCTTTGTGAGCCAGCAGGGTCTCCCACGTGGGTGGCAGGGACCCGAGCACTTGGACCATCATCTGCTGCCTTCCCAGATGCCTTAGCAGAGAGCTGGATGGGGGCACCTCTGGACCCACCCCTCCCACTCTGTGCCTTGCCTGCAGCCTCCCTCTCACCCTGCGCCCCTCCTGCCGGCCGAGGCTGCAGGGCCCAGAGCTGCCTCAGCCATGTCAGGCACTGCTGGCCACCTGTGGCTATCAAACACTTGCTATGTGACCACTGCAGTGGAAGACCTAAATTCTAATTTTTTTTTTTTTTTGACAGGCAGAGTGGATAGTGAGAGAGAGAGAGACAGAGAGAAAGGTCTTCCTTTTGCCGTTGGTTCGCCCTCCAATGGCCGCTGCGGCCAGCACATCTCGCTGATCCGAAGCCAGGAGCCAGGTGCTTCTCCTGGTCTCCCATGTGGGTGCAGGGCCCAAGCACTTGGGCCATCCTCCACTGCCTTCCCGGGCCATAGCAGAGAGCTGGCCTGGAAGAGGGACAACCGGGATAGAATCCGGCGTCCCAACCGGGACTAGAACCCGGTGTGCCAGTGCCGCAAGGCGGAGGATTAGCCTGTTAAGCCACAGCACCGGCCTTAAATTCTAAATTTTATTTAACTTTCATGAATTTACATTTAAGCTTAGAAGCCGATATTCAATTCAGTTCTTGGAAAATGTTTATCTCGGTTTGGAACAACTTGAAGATGTCCATCTATGTTTTCAACTGCAAATTGTTTGAAATCTAAACACAAATCATTTTCTGATGAAAATGTAGCAGGCAGGGCCAGCATTTGGCTCTGGGGTTAAGATGCCACTGGGGACGCCCACAGCCCACACTGGAGTACCTGGGTTCTAGTCCTGGCTCTGCTCCCAGTTCCAGCTTCCTGTTCACGCACACCCTGGCAGGCAGCAGGCACTGGTTCGGCCTCCGACGTAGGAGACCTGGGTAATATACCAGACCCCTGGCGTTGGCCTGATCCAGCTCCAGCTGTTGTGGCCATCCGAGGAGAAGTCAGCAGATGGATAATCTTCCTCTGTTTGTCTGTCTGCCTTTCAAATAAATAAAAATAGAGAAACATTTTACAAAATCTTAACAAGTTTTGCAAATGTGAACTAGCACTAGATCTTGAAGACTTAGTCAAAGAAAATGTAAAATAGTTTACCTCACTAGTGTTGTATACTGACTTATGTCGATACTATTTTATATGCCAGGTTAAATAAATTGTATTACTAAAATTAATTTCACCTAATTCTGCATTTTTAAGTGACTACTGGAAATGTTTGTGTCACTTCCATGGCTCACATCATATTCCTATTGGCCACCTCTAGCCTCAAGGTGACGCCGGTGGGTTCAAATCCTGGCCCCGTGCCCTTGAGCAGCCTAGCCAATCTCCGGGCCTGTCTCCTCACCTATCAGACAGGTGGCACTTCCCTCCGAGGGATAAATAAGATGCATTTTGCTGAGCACTTTGTCATGGGTGCTTAGGGACAAACTCATCCTTTTACCTCAACTCCCAAGTGCAACTCAAGGGAGCGCCCCAGTGTTTATCTACTGAGCTGCTGTGCAGCCCACTGATGCCTCGGCCCGCCGGGAACTCCCGCCCTGCAGGAGCAAGGCTGGCTCAGTTCTGGTAGCCAAGGAGAGAATGAAGCATGGAGATGGGCTAGATTGGGGCTGCTGTCACAGCGGGGCCTGAGACTTCCCTGGGGAGCAGGGGACGACACTGGAGCCAAGCAGGGGAAGCTTGCAAGGAAGGGCGGCCCCAGCAGTGGGAACAGTGGTGCCCAGATGGCAACTGGGCGTCCACCCTGTTCCTGCACCGCGTTTTCTATTTTGTGGATCTGGCCCTCTCCTGGTCACTGCCCTGTCCCTGTACTGATGGCAACCCTTGTAAAGCTGGTCACATTGTTCCCCTTCTCACCCGTCCTGCACTATCCCCCCTCCCTCCCCGGCCCCAATTAGGGTAGGCTTTCTAGGAATGTGTCCCCTGATGGTCCCTGGTCCCTATGGTCTCTCTCTTTCTCTCTGAGGTTCTTCCTGCAACCCCAGCCCCACATCTGCCCCTCCCCAGCCCCACATCTGCCCCTTCTCCCTCTTGGTCAGTCACGCTCCACAGCAAACTTGCCCCTTTCCTGGGGCAGGAAGCAAGTCCAGGCCCTCCACTCCTTCAAGGGCTGGGCTAAGCCTGCCACAGCCCTGCTTTGGGAACACTGAGAACCACATCTGCCCAGGCAGAGTGGAAAATCCCTCGCTGGGGGAAGGGCCATGGAAATTTCTTCTTGGTGGTGCCCTTCCAGACTTGGACTCGCCCCGGCGAACAGTCAAGCGTCTGCAGCGCTGCTCTTCCTCCCCACCCCCACCCCGGGAGGGCGGGCCGGTGGCCATGACTGACAGCTGAGCCCTGCTCAGGAATCACTCTCAGATGTCATCCTTCCCACACCCTGGGTTCAAAGGTGAAGAAATAAGGGACAGTGACAAAACTCAAGCCAAACCACAGGTTTCTCCACTTCCACTGCCCTGTGTTTCTCGGTTTCCTCATCTGTATAATGGGGATAGTGACAGCAGCGTCCCTCTCGTAGGGGTGCGATGTGAGCAGACAAGAGCTCTGTGCGCCTGAGCTCTTTGGCCTCCCAGGCTCTGAGCCTGCCCTTCCTCGGAGCCCCATGGCGGGGTGTGCAGCTCCCCACTGCCTGCACACAGTGGTCACGGCGTGTCTGGCCCTATTTCCCCTGCTTTTTTTTTTTTTTTTTTAAGATTTATTTATTTTATTTGAAAGGCAGAGTTACACACAGAGAGAAATCTTCTATCTGCTGGTTCGCTTCCCAAATGGCTGCAAATGGCCAGAGCTGAGCCTGTCTGAAGCCAGGAGCCAGGAGCTTCTTCTGGGTCCCCCATGCGGGTGCAGGGGCCCAAGGACTTGGGCCATCTTCCACTGCTTTTCCAAGTGCATTAGCAGGGAACTGGATCAGAAGTGGGGGCAGCCAGGACTTGAACCGGCACTGATATGGGATGCTGGCACTGCAGGGGGCATTACCCACTATGCTACAGTGCTGGCCCTGCAGTATCTTACATATGTATATAAGATATACATATATACGTATATCTTACATATATACCGGGAAACCAATCACACGAGAACACCAGCCTTTCCATCTCCTATCTTCTCTCTGAGTTTGGAACCTACCAGCTCCTCTCTCTTGTTTCTTCATACAGAATACCACACGTTAGTGTAAACCAAGGTCATCCCGCTGAGCTATGGGACCCCAGAACTTGTTACTTCCGTCCGTGGTTTGGTACCCATCACCCTGCCTCCCTCCTCCCTCCCTCCCCACCACAATCAATTTTAGAACATTTTTCTCACCCAAAAAAGAAACTCTATACCTCTCAGCAACCATGCTTTGTTTCTGTACCCTCTTCACTCTGGGTAGCCACTACCCGACTGGGCCTGTGGATTTGCCGTGGAGTCACATGACAGGATATCTTTGGTGCTTGTTTGGCAACGCCACAGGCATCCTTCAGGATCACAGGCAGTTGTGAAGCAGTCAGGCCTTTGCAGCCAGTTTGCAGGTCTGGTCCATCCCAAGAGCATGCATGTGACCCACGAAGCCGGCTTAGGCAGCAAAAGCTGTTTCCACTACTTTAATGTTATGGATATCGCTGCTATGAATATTTGTATACAAGAGTTTTGTGTGGACATTTCTTTTTTTTAAGATTTATTATTTAGTCGGCCGGCGCCGCGGCCCTTGAGTGATACCTAGAAGTGAAATCACTGGATGATGGGGTAACTCTCTGTTTAATATTTTGAGGATGCATCAAACTGTTTTCCAAAAGGGCTGTACCGTTCTGCCTTCCCTCCAGCCATGGGTGGGGATTCTATTTGTTCCACATCCTTGCCGACTCTCGTTACTGTCTCTCTTTGACTGTAGCCACTCTGGTGATGGGAAAGAGGGTCTTGGTGCAGCACATTTCTGTAATGGCCTACAATACTGAATTCCCACGAGTGGCTCATCGAGCATGTGGATCTCCTTGGGAGAAATGTCTATCCAGGTCTTTTCCTCATGTTAAAAATTGAGAGGTACGAATTCTTTTTGTATTCTAGATGCACATCAGTTATTGTGAACATTTTTCTCCTAGTCTGTGGATTGTATTTTCAGTTTCTTGGTGGCGTCCCTTGAAACAAAAACATTTTAAATCTTGATGAATCTGACTTGTTCAGCTACTCTATATTTTCATGTTTATTTTATTTTTAATGTTTGAAAGGCAGAATGACACAGAAGGAGAAAGAGAGAAAGTTCTTCCATCCACTGCTTCATTCACCAAATACCCACAACAACCTGGGCTGGGCCAGGCTGAAGCCAGGAGCCCAGAGTGCCCTCCTGGTCTCCCACGTGAGTGGCAGGAATCCAAGCACTTGGGCCATTAGCAGGAAGCTGGATTGGAAGTGTGGAGGAGTGAACTTGAAGCAGGTACTCCCATATGTAATGCAGTGGCTTAACCTGCTGTGCCACAATGCCTACCGCAAAGATATCTTCTAATTAATTAAGTAATTAGGCAGAAAGAGAGATACAGACACAGAATCAGAAACAGTGACAGAGACAGAGAGCTCTCATCTGCTACTTCACTCCCAAAATGCCCAGCACCGTCAAGGCTAAACCACGCCAAAGCCAGGAGGGCTGCAACTGGCAGGGACCCACGTACTTGAGCCATCATTTGCTGCCTCCCAGGGTGTGCAACGGCGGGAAGCTGGATGGCAAGGGGAGAGAGGACTTGAGCCAGGCACTCTGGTATGGGGTGCAGGCACCCCGTGCAGCAGCTTCACCCTCTGCACCACGATACCTACCCCTCATCTTCTCATGTAGAGTTCTGATATCTTTTTTTTTTAAAGATTTATTTATTTGAAAGTCTGAGATACACAGAGAGAGGAGAGGCAGAGAGAGAGAGAAGTCTTCCATCCGATGGTTCACTCCTCAAATGACTGCAACGGCCGGAGCTGTACCAAATGGAAGCCAAGAGCCAGGAACTTCTTTGCGTCTTTCACATGGGTGCAGGGGCCCAAGGACCTGGACCGTCTTCTACTGCTTTCCCAGGCTATAGCAGAGAGCTGGATCGGAAGTGGAGCAGCCAGGTCTCGAACCAGCGCCCACATGGGATGCCAATGCTTCAGGCCAGGGCGATAACCCGCTGCGCCACAGTGCTGGCCCCTCTGATATCTTATCCAAGAAATCTTTGCCTAACCCAAGATCATTAAAATTGACTCCTATCTTTTCTTCTGAGAGCTTTATTGTTCAGCTTCTCCATTCAGGCCTATGATGCACCCCACCCCGAGTTTATTTTTGTGTGTATATACTTAGTAAGATTCAGATTCATTGAAAAAAATTCATCAATTTTAATTATGCAGTTCAATTAGTTTCATTTTATGTACCTCTAAAAAAATATTATTTATTATTTTAAAAGATTTATTGGAGGCCGGCGCCGTGGCTCAACAGGCTAATCCTCCGCCTTGCGGCGCCGGCACACCGGGTTCTAGTCCCGGTCGGGGCACCGATCCTGTCCCGGTTGCCCCTCTTCCAGGCCAGCTCTCTGCTGTGGCCAGGGAGTGCAGTGGAGGATGGCCCAAGTGCTTGGGCCCTGCACCCCATGGGAGACCAGGAGAAGCACCTGGCTCCTGCCATCGGATCAGCGCGGTGCGCCGGCCGCAGCGCGCTACCGCGGCGGCCATTGGAGGGTGAACCAACGGCAAAAGGAAGACCTTTCTCTCTGTCTCTCTCTCACTGTCCACTCTGCCTGTCAAAAAAAAAAAAAAAAAAGTTTAAAAAATAAAAAATTAAAAAAAAAAAAGATTTATTGGGGCCGGTGCTGTGGCATAATGGGTAAAGCTGCCGCCTGCAGTGCCCGCATACCATAGGGGTGCTGGTTTGAGTCCTGGCTGCTCCACTTCCGATCCAGCTCTCTGCTATGGCCTGGGAAAACAGTAGAAGATGGCCCAAGTTGGGGCTGGCGCCGTGGCTCACTAGATTAATCCTCCACCTGCAGCACCGGCATCCCATATGGGTGCTGATTTGAGTCCCTGCTGCTCCTCTCTGCTGTGGCCCAGGAAGGCAGTGGAGGATGGCCCAAGTGCTTTGGCCCCTGCACCTACGTGGGAGATCTGGAAGAAGCTCTTGGCTCCTGGCTTCAGATCGGCGCAGCTCCAGCGGTTGAGGCCATCTGGGGAGTGAACCAGTGGATGGAAGACCTACCTGTCTCTCTCTCTCTCTCTCTCTCTCTCTCTCTCTGCATCTGCCTCTCTGTAATTCTGCCTTTCAAATAAATAAATACATCTTTCTTTTAAAAAAATATTTACTTATTTGAAAGGCAGAGTTAGCAGAGAGGAGACAGAGAGAGAGAGAGAGCACGCTTCCATCTGCTGGTTTATTCCCCAAACTTGTACAACAGCCAGGCCTGAACCAGGCCAAAGCAAGGAGCCTGGAACTCCCTCTGGGTCT
Organism: Lepus europaeus; assembly: GCF_033115175.1. Taxonomy (NCBI): domain Eukaryota; kingdom Metazoa; phylum Chordata; class Mammalia; order Lagomorpha; family Leporidae; genus Lepus; species Lepus europaeus. The sequence goes on along the minus strand of NC_084843.1, from coordinate 61,099,455 downwards.
CCCACGTGGGTGGCAGGGGCTGTCCTCAGCTGCTTTCCCGGGCACCTTAGCAGGGAGCTGGGTCTGAAGCAGAGCAGCCGGGACTTGCACTAGCCCTCCAGTATAGGATGGCTGGTGCAGTCGCAGGCGGCATAGTAACCTGCTGCTGGCTGCAAGGCCGGCCCCAATTTCTGTACTTCTAGTCACTCTATATTGTTGGAGTTTTTTCCTTAAGAAGTTAGGGATAGCCCATTTCCTCTTTTGTTTATGCCCCATAGTTGTGCCTGTGAATTCCTGGGCGATTAGGCATGAGATAAGAGAATCCTGAAATCCTCTTCTCAAGTCTTTCTTCCGCAGGCCCTGGACCTATTTATCATGCATAGGATGGGTGGGTGGGCGGTGAATGCAGTCACCCCCCCACACACACACACACATTCTGCGTTCAGGACCTTCAGCATGGCCCCAGGCTGCACCTGTGGCTGCGGCAGCCTGTGAAGCTGCTCACAGGTGTGATGGAGGTGGAGCCACCTGGGGGGGCGGGGCTTAAGGGCCTGCTGTCCCATTTGTGATTCCTTATCAGGAGGCCCTCATTCAGGTTCTTGCTAGCTGGGCCTGGCTTTTGTGCCCCCAGTTTCTTCAGGCTTTCCCTGGGGCTCCCCGGTGATAACAAAAGCAGGGTGTGGCTGACCTGGAGTCCCCCCCCCCCCCAGCTGGGGAGCCGGAGGGCTTTGGGCGTGGGAGACCACACTTCCTGTCTCAGCCCTGCAGCCCTGCTCAGTGACCCATCCCAGGCCTTGGTGTTTCCTTTCGAACCACAAGATGGAATTGACAGAAGCTTCTAGATGGTGCTTAATGTGTGCTGGGCTTAGAGCGGAAAACAGCTTTAGCAGCATGTACCCCCAATGTGGGGTTTTGACGAGCACTTGGTAGGGCCGTGTGTGGACAAGATATTGCAGAGGCAGTGGCTCTGTGGAAATGGTAGAGAAACTCAGGCCTAGAGGAAAGGAGTCGAAAGGTGATCTGTTAGAGGTGCCTGCTCTGTGTCAGGCTCGCCACAGCCCAGACCCCACCACCCACCCAGCCATGATGGCCTCTGCCTCTGGCCGCAGGGAGCCCCAGTCACGTCTTCTCCTTGCTGCTATCTGCATTTTACATATGAGAAAACTGAAGCTTAAAGAAGTGACGTGACTTGCTCCAGGTCATTGGTTAGGAAATGTTGGAGCCCAGACTCGAACCTGGTTTTCGCTAAGTCCAATGCCTGTGGCCCTAGCTACAAAGGATGTCAGTCTTGACTCTCGCTGTGAATGGGCAGTGGCATCAAACACATGTTCATACTCTGCCCTCTTCTCTCTCCAGCCGGGGGTTCTGGGGTTCCCTGAGCCCCAGGAAAGAGGGTGCCTGGAGGATCAGCAGGCCAATACTCACATGACCACCATCTGCCAGGCCCAAGGGGAACCGTGGGCTGAGCCATGGAGCTGGGACGTGCAGAGAGCTGGGAGGTTTTAGCATGGATTATAGACACTGGGAGACAGAGGGGGAACATAAAAGGCTGCAGCTTCCTTGGGCCTTCGTGGAAGGTCAGTGTTTGCAAGAAAACAGAGGGGCTGACATCTTGCTGGCTCCATCAGAAGGAACAGCGTCTGGGATGAGAGAAGTGGGTGGACCATGCTGGCCAGAGCCACAGTAAGGGCAGTGGTGGGAGGTGAGCCTGGGAAGCAGACCAGGGCCCAGCAACAAAAGTCTTGCAAGGTGACCCTGGAATCTGGCCATAGGGAGCCACTGCAGGTTCCAGTGCAGTGGCCAGAGGAGGTAAGAATCAGAGGGAGTCCTACACAGAGAGGTGAGCAAAATGAAAATTTTTTTTAAAGATTCATTTATTTTATGTGAAAGGCAGAGTTATAGAGAGGCAGAGGCAGAGAGAGAGAGAGAGGTCCTCCATCTACCAGCTCACTCCCCAAGTGGCCACAATGGCTGGAGTTGAGCTTCCTCCAGGTGCCTGATATGGGTGCAGGGGCCCAAGGACTTGGGCCATCCTCCACTACTTTCCCGGCCATAGCAGAGAGCTGGATCGGAAGTGGAGCAGCTGGGGCTCGACCAGGCACCCCTATGGGATGCCGGCACTGCAGGCAGAAGCTTTACTTGCTATGCCACAGTGCCGGCCCCCAAAACAAATTTTACAGGCCAAACAGAACCATTTCCGAAAGCAGTTTCCAAAGTTGGATTTTATGTGTAAGTCTTTATAAGCTGTTGGCTCTTTGGCTTAGCCACAAAGCAACCCACCCCACCTTCTCCTAGGGAGCCCGACTGCTGGGCCAGAGCTCCCTGCCACACCACAGAAGGCCTGGGGACCTGGAACTGGCTTGGCCCTCCGCAAGCCTCTTCCCCTTCTTGTGAAACCCAAGCAAAAGGGTTGTCCCTCGGGGGCCCCTGGCCTGCTAGTGGGGATTGTCAGGTCCTGTGGGCCCAGGCCTTGCTCAGCAGCCTTGTGGGCATGGAGAGAGCTTACTGCTACCCGAGCTGCCCAGCTCAAGGCTCCAAATTTGGAGCCAGGCCATGGCTGTCTTTGCTCCTCTTCTGGGATCAGGCAAGCAGGGTCGTGTGTGCTGGTGCAGATCTCAGGGCCTGGAAAACTGTCCTCCCAACATCGCCCACTCTCTCCCCTCCCAGAACCTGAGAAGCTGGGCGTGGACAGGTCAGCCCTGGTCCAAGAAAATGGGCATTCACAGGCTTGGGCCTCTCTTTGCTAATCTGGGAAACATTACAAACCCCTGCCCCACCCCCAGGGTGCCAATTAGGAGGATGTGCTAACCAAAGGGGTGGAGGGCTTCCTAAAACTATGCTCTGGGTCCCTTTGTTGTCAACATCCATTCTCTTTGTTTGTTCTTTAATATTTATTTATTTGAAAGGCAGAGCAATGGGGGTGGGGGGAGACACAGAGAGAGAGAGAGATGGTCCATCCACTGGTTCACTCCCCAAATGCCTTCAGCAGTCCAGATTGGGCCAAGCGGAGGTCAGGGACTCTAGTACTCCCGAGTACTTAGGCCATCAGCCCCTGATTTCCCAGGCACATTAGCAGGAAGCTGGATGGGAAGCAGAACAACCAGGACTCAAACGGGCACCCTGATATGAGACGCTGGCATCGCAGGTGTCAGCCTAATCCATGGCACCATGATGCCAGCCCCTCTGTTTTGTTTTAATTTCATCTATTTGGAAGGCAGAAGGACAGAGGCAGGATCTTCCATCTGCTGGTTCACACTGCAAATGCCCACAGCAGCCAGGGTGAGCCAGGGCAACGCCAGGAGCCTGGCACTCCATTTGGGTCTCCCACATGGATGGCAGGGACCCAAGGACTTGAGTCACCCCGGCTGCCTCCCAAGATGCACATTAGCTAGACGTGGAAGCAGGGCTGGGACTCGAACCCAAGCACTCTGATATGGGATAGGGGTGGCCCACAGTCCTACACACTGCAACAAATGCCCACCCCATCACCCAAATTCCAACTGCCCTCTAACTCAAGTTTGTAGGTGCTCTGAGCTGTCAGAACCCCCAGAGGGATGCTGGCTCCCAGACCCTGCCCAGCCTGCATTCAGGGTCTCCACTGGGAGCCAGGGCCCCAGGTGATCCGACTCTATCCTCAAGTGGAAGAACCACTGTTTTACAGCCTTGAGCAAACAAGACCTGTCTGGGACCAGGAAGAGAAAACAAGGGAGATAACAGCTCTCTGCACAGGCTAGCTGGTGTGGGTGGACCTGACAGGGAGCAGAGGGAAGGGCTTGGCCATGATAAGGAAATCGGGGCCCAGGCAGTGCAGTGAGTCTAGGTCAGCAAGGGCATCTGCGAAAAGCCCGCCAGGGTGTGTGTGTAGGGGTGTGTGTGGTATGGGGGGATATGTGTGGTGTAGGTGTGTGTGTTGGGGGGCTCTGGGGGGAACATGTGTGATGTCTTGGGGGAGGTGTGGGATATGTATGGGGGTACGGGATGTGTGGGGTGTGTTGTGTGTGTAGGGAGGTCTGTCTTATCAAGATTGGTGAGCTAGACCTTTTGTATCTAGAGGTAAAACTTCTAATTTTCATGACTGCTTAACAAATAAAACTTGCCTTCTCACAGAGTAACCCAAGTCTCCCCTACCTGCACTGCCTGTAGGGACAGCGGACTTGCGGGGGGGGGGGGGGGGCTCACACCTGGGTGACAAGGTGCGCTCTCCCCACTGGGCCTGCTAGGCTGACTCACCCCTCCCCTTCAGGTACTTTCCAGCACGTTCCCTGGTAGCCTCACACACAGAACACCAGGAGCCGAGCTGCCTGGCACGGAGCACAGTCCACACGGCTCTTCCCAGCCTGGCAGGCAGCCCTGGAGAGAGCCCCAGGAGCACACAGGGGAACCCCAGGGGCTGAGGCAGCACCCAGTGCCCCTCCTCTTCCTCTCAGGGCATTGACGAGAGACTCAGCCAATTGTTTTAACAAACATGTTTATTAGAAAAGTAAAAAATATTGCATAGGTCTTAATACTTGAACATCAAGTGTATTCATGAACAGTGAGAATCTTCATGTAAACAGTTCTAGATGGAAGACCCAGATGGCACTCCTGCGGGGAGGGGTTCCAGCCCCCACTCCGCCTCGGCCCCTTCCCCTCACAGCTCAGCTCTTCCGTAGGAGGCGGGACGGGCTGAAGGCAGCTCCCGGGGGTGGCAGGGCTCGCCAGGGGTCCCCGCACCCACCCCTTCCTCCTCTGACATTCACCCGTCTGTGAGATAGCTGCCCAGAACACAGGTCAGTAGTGAAGCTCCACCAGAGACAAGATACAAAACAAATGACAAACACGCTCAGGGCCCCTCAGCCCAGGATACACACAAACCGCCTCCCTGACCGCCCCCCTCCCTCCACAGGCTGCCGTCAGCACACAGCCCTTGGCAGAGCCCAGCACAGCCCAGCTGCCCTCCTGGCTCTGTCGCACTACTGCTTGTCTTAAACTGTCAGTAATAATACAAAATAATACGGTACATGCTACATACACAGCCAGCCAGAAGCCTGGCCGGCCCCTACGCCTTTGTTTCATGCTACAGTACTGCGGGGCGCGCGCCCCAACCGGGAGCCACCTGCACACACAGCCGGGGAGCTGCCTGGAGAACACTGTTGCACCTCCACCTTCCTCCCCTCGGGCGGCTGTTGTCCGTCTCCTAACCGCAGGCAGACAGCGGTCTCTCGGCTCCGGCGCTCTAGTCTCAACCCCAGAGTTCAGCGGTCTCTGCCGTGGGGGTGGGGGGCAGTGTGGGCCCCGCCCCCAGACTGAGGGCTCAACACTCCTCAATGAGCAGCTGCTCCGAGCTGTACAGCTTCTTCTTGATGACACGGAAGCCCGTGCTCAGCGTCAGGGACTGGCTGAAGCCAGGGACGAAGGTTGAGTTGGCCGAGCTGAACAGCCCCTGGATCTTGGGCCAGAGGCGTGAGTCCAGGCGCAGCACGAGGGTCAGCTGGAAGGTGGGCACCAGGCTGGGGTCGAGGGCCAGCTGGCCCACGCTGTGGCAGCTCTTGCCCTGCTCCACGCAGACGTCCAGCAGCGCCCCCCGCAGGCCGCACGGCTCGCTGTAGGCCAGGCGCAGGAGTTCCTTGCCCACCTGGCTCTCCAGCTGGCTGGGCATCAGCAGGCGCGCGGGCCGCCGCGAGCCCAGCCGCGCCTGGGACAGGCTCTCCTGCAGCAGCTGCATCAGGGTGGCACACAGGTGCTCATCCTCGGGGTCGCTGAGCAACTCGAAGTCGGGCAGGGACACCCCGTCCAGGTACGCGGAGTCTGCGAGGGAGCGAAAGCAGGCGAGGGCAGTGTTAGAGCGGCTTCCCCGGGAGGCCGGCAGGCGGGGGCGGCGCCGTTTCCCGGAGAAACCAGCTCGCCTAACCCCCTTCGTGCCTCAGTTTTCGCCCCACACTCGTCCCCCTCCGCCCCCGGGCAAGCTGGGTCGTGGCGGGGTAGGAAGGCCAAGGTGGCTTGGACCCCCTCCCAGAACGGCTTCCTAACCTCCCGCGCCCCTCGCTCACCTTCCTCCGGCCCGAAGCCACTGTTGCTGCTGTCCAGGGACTCGCAGTCCGAGCTCTCCAGGCTCGCACAGCGGTCAAGCCCCTCCTCTCGGGCCGCCGACCCCCAGGCTGAGCGCGGCGGCCGATCCGGGGTGGCAGTTCCGGAGGAGGACGAAGGGGAGGACGACGACGAGAAGCGGTCCCAAAGGCTAGGCATGGTGAGGTCGGACGCCAGGACGAGTGCGGATGAGCGCGGGGTACGAGAGCGCAGACGCCGCTGTAATACAAGGGGGACAAGGACCGGGCGTCAGCTCTGGGGGGGGGATGGACCAGCTCGGGATGGCCAGGACCCGCACACCCGAGGCCGCCCCACACTCACCAGCTAGCGCGGTCAGCGGGGACTGCTGGGACGAGCGAGTGCTGCCGCTTGAACGGGTGCGCGAACCGGTGCCAACCCCCGAGCGCTGCCCGGACCTGTCCCCTCCACCCGCCCGAACCTCCCCCCTAGCCTGCCGCGGTCCCTAGCACCAGCGAAGAGCAGCCTATAAGGACTGGCGCGGCGAGGCCACGCCCCCTCCGCGCCGCGGCCCAATCCAGGCCCGGGAGTGTGGCCCGCCTCAGCCAATGGGCCGCCGGCGCACGTTCGCAACGTTCTCTCCTGCCCGGTGACAGCGGCCGGGCCCCGCCCCCAGCGGCCCCAGAACGCTCCCAGCCGAATCCCGCGCCGCGGCCACGCCTCCTTTCTGGAAGGGATCCGCGGCGGCTGCAGCTGCCAAGGTCCCCGAGGGCGCTCGCGGCAGGGGAGGATCAAGGAAAGACTTGTTTATTATAGGGTCGTGTTGCTGGGGGAGGGGACGGCCCGTGACCGCGCTGGGGGGAGCGGCAGGGGAACCTGGGGCGGGGGGCAGGGAAAGCAGTCCCCCCCCCTGCCATTCCCTGGGCTTGGCGGCCTGAGAGCTGCGGGCCCTGCTGGGCGAACGGAGGATGCCTGCGGGTCGGCGGCGCGGGGGGCAGACGTTAGCCTGGCCGGCCCTCGCGCGCACAGCCCACGCCCCCCCTGCCCTGCGCAGGGTCGGGAGTTGGGGGAGGGATCCAGCCACTGGGCGACCCCGGGCACCAGGTTCCTGCCTTGCAGACCCACCTGCCTGTCCTTGCAGGGGATGGGTACAGTGGTCATCCCTGCCCGCCCCATGGAAGCCTGGCCCCCGAATCCTATCTGCTCCCACCCCCACCTGCTCCCCAGGGGAGGGCTTGGGGAGAGTGGATTAGCTGGCTCCCGGGCTCCCAGCGCCCCGTCCGGAGGCCGAGAGCAGGGACTCGAGTCGGATGGACGCACGGACACACCCGCTGGCCCTACGGACCGAGCACGGCGCAGCGGTGCCAGCTCCGCTCGCTGCGGCCCAGAACCCTCGGCGGCGGCCACCGGGTCCTAGCGCCCTCTCGCTATCGCGCTTTGTGCAAAAGACCGAGAGAGTCCACCGCGCTCGAGCGCCGGGCGCTCTGGAAAAGCCCCGAGTGCAATGACCAGTCCCAGTTTCATCATTCGGGCGAGGCCGTGGGAAGTCTGGGCTGCTAGCGGTGCTTGGGGGCTGACAGTGGTTGCCGGTGGGAGGAGGTTCGGGTGGAATCGAGCTTCATTTCTTTAAAGGTTTATCAGTCTGGGACACGGGGACCCTGATGGAAGAGGGAACCAAACTTACATCAGCCGCTCCGGCCCCTCGGGCAGGAGCCGAGCCTGATCCGGCGGCAGGCGGGCCTCGCCCCTGGGCAGGTTTGCACGTGATGGATGACACTTGCCAGGGAAGTCAGGCCACTGCCGCGGCTGTCCCCCACCCCCCACCCCAGTTTTTAAAATAAAAGTCTGACCCCCAGGCCAGCCGGGCAAATCCAGACTTAGAACCGGAAAGGGCCAGAATCCAAGTCCTGCTACCCCACCCCCACTTGACAGAGGGAAGAAACACCTCTGGGGACACATTTATAGATTAAAAAAAAAATAGGGGGCTGAAGGTAGGAGACTTTTTGAAGACAGGGGAAGAATGGAATAGTCGGTGAGCCACTGGGCCTCTCCTGGCCTTAAAGACCCCCCACCAGCCTTAAGGCTTGAAGACCCCAGAGGAAGGCAGTCAGATGGAGAGCTTGCAGAGGCCAGCTTATTAGGTAGCATGCATTCATTCAACAAACACCATCACAGCCCGGAGACCAGCGCCTTTTTTCGTTTCATTCTGTTAAAACAGCCTCCCCCAAAGCGGAAGGGAGATGGATGGGCACTGGGCAATTTTGTTTCTTTTCTAAAGAAATCCATTTATATTGTCTTTTTTTTTTTTTTTTTAAGTAATGAAAAAAACCAGCCAAGTCCTAAGCCTGGAAGTGTTTCTCAGAGTAGGTGGGCATGGCACGGGTTCCGGGGTAAACAACCTCCTGCAAGGAGGCAGGGGGAGCAGTTGGTTGAGAAGACTCTTTGGACTTGGAAAGAAGGGCCCTCTTAGCCCTTGACCACTAGGGAGCCAGGGTAGAGAGGCTCCCTCTGGGGAGGGGTAGCCCCATCTCGGGGCCTGTGAGCCAGACCTCTTCAGACGCTCCGGGAAGCTATAAACTCTGCCTCTGGTGTCCCCTCCTGCCTGTCCTGTGGCCTTTGGGCCAGGGCTGCCCACAGCGTGTGCTTGCCCGGACATGCTCCCACCAACCCCAGCTCTGGCACCTTTCCCCAAGGAAGCGCTCTGAGCCCAGCCTTCTGCACTGCAGGTGCCCTCCCCCCTGCAGGGGCCCTCCCTCCAGTGCACAGCTGTTAGGTGGAGCCTGCCCCCACCAGACTTGAGGGTGGGGTTTTATCACGTTGAACCTCTAGGGTCCAGTGCCTTGGCAGGTACTGTGGCCTGAGTGAATCAATGAGTGAACAAATGAATGAGTGGATACAGGGATGACTAGAGGAAGTGAAAGGTGGCTTCTCTCAGAGTTGCAAACACCTCCATCCGGGTGCCCAGGCTCTGGCTGGGCCCACGCGTGGTCCAGGGAGGACCTCGACAAGTCCAGGGAGGCACCCCTGACAAGTGCTGCCAAGAACCTTGGACAAGCCTGAACAGTTCCCTTCTTCCCGCACTGGGGGTCTGGGAGCTTCTGAAACAATCTGGTTCTCTTGGCTGAAACTGAGTCAGCAGCCCCAGGAGAGGTGACAGTGCAGAGGGCTAGCTCGTAGGCAGTCTTTTAAAGCACACACTACTTTCCCGTTAAGTGCCTTAAAATAATTTTTTTTTTTTTGACAGGCAGAGTGGACGTGAGAGAGAGACAGAGAGAAAGGTCTTCCTTTTTGCCATTGGTTTGCCCTCCAATGGCCGCTGCGGCTGGCACACCGCACTGATCCGAAGGCAGGAGCCAGGTGCTTCTCCTGGTCTCCCATGGGGTGCAGGGCCCAAGCACTTGGGCCATCCTCCACTGCACTCCCTGGCCACAGCAGAGAGCTGGCCTGGAAGAGGGACAACCGGGACAGAATCTGGAGCCCCAACCGGGACTAGAACCCAGTGTGCCGGCGCCGCAGGTGGAGGATTAGCCTGCCAATAATTTTTTTTTAAATGAAGTGAAATTCATATATAAAACTCAGCATCTCAAACTTCCCCTATCTAGTTCCAAATCCTCTTGGTCAACTCAGAGGAGACACTGTACCCAGCAAAAAGCCGCTCCCCTTTTGAAGTTTATGTTTGCCTCCCAGTGGGAATGGGGTTGTTTTGCACAACTCCAGAGGGCGCCATACCCACTCGAGTCTGCACATTACAGGTGTTTTCTGGAGGTAATGCTCCTGGGAGTGCTCGTCACGTAGCCGCAGTGGGCAACATGGATTCTGCAAGGAGGCGACCCTGGTGGGGAGACAGGCTGACCACATCCCAGGTGACTCGGCTGCTGGGATTGGTGGTCAGGGCCCTAACCACGTAAAAAAAAAAACCCTGGGTCTGTTTGGGCTGTGCTTTCTTCCCGTGGGATCCACTGCAGCCTGCAATTTGGAGTCAGTGAGCTCTCACTCCCGGCCACCTGCCCCTCCCTGTTCGGGCGGCTCCTGTCCGGAGCACCCGTTCCCAGGGCCTCTGGCAAGTTGCCCCAGTCGGGTTTGGGAAGTTAAACCAGATCTTGGGGTGGGAGTATGTTTCTGGGAACCCCAAAATTCTCCAGGAGCCCCTGGAGGCCAGCCAGCCAGCTCGCTTTGGAAACGTGTCGTGGGCAGTGGAGGTGGCCTGGGCTCCGAGTGGGCGGGGCTGTGGGGAAGAGGGTGGGGTGGTGGCAGGAGGCAGAGACAGCAAGGGTTCCCAGGCTTTTGGTGGCTTTCTTACTTGAAAAACAAACAGCATGGTCAAAATAGCAAGAATATAAATGCACCTGGCTTACTACAAAGGCTGTGAAAAGGTTTCCACAGCTGAGGGCTTTGAGTAGGATTTTGATTGTTTTTCTGCAGGGAGAGAGAAAAACCCAGCAGGGAGTCTTTTTGCAAATGAAGCTGGTTTTTTGGAATGGAAATACTAACAACACAATGCACCGGGCAGTCTTTCCAAGAGGCTTTTACAATCCGTTGTCTGCGGCACACTCCGAGCACCAGATGCAGTGCCATTCTGCAGATATGACTGTTGAGGCCCGAGATTTCTTCAGCCATCAATGAATAATTAGAATCACCTGAGGAGCTTGTCAGAGTCTTGGCTCACCAAGCCCCATTCTAATTGGGTAGGATGTGTGGGGGCCTTCTGTCTACAGGTTCTCCAGGCCATCCTGAGGCTCTCAAAGAAAGAAAGGTTCTGGGATGAATGCTGGGTTGGCTCCCCAGTTAGCACAGGGCCTCGGTGCCTGGGCGGGGGCAGGCGCACAGCTGCGCAGACAAGGCCCGCGCGGGGTAATGGTGAGCTCAGACAGGGCTGGTTCTGCTGGGGGCCTGGGTTTCCTCCGAAGGTATTTCCTTCTGGCACAGGACAGGGGCAGTGGGAACCCCACAGAGGACCACCCGGACAAACCACTCGTGCCCAGAGGTAGGTCTTGCGGCCTAGGAAGGCAAACCTGGGGAGTCTGCCCAGATGCACATGGGTGACCAGACTTGGTGCAGCCATCTTGCTTCCCGCCGAGCCCAAGTGCTGGGGATCCAGCCAGGCGGGACCTTGGTCCTGCCTCCAGACCACTGTCTCTCCTCTCCCTAACTCCCACCCTGGCTCTCAGCACCAGCTTCCTGCCAGCCTAGGTTCTGAATCTTTATAAGGAAGCAAACAGTGAGGTGGGGGGAGGGCAAGGCAGCCCCCTCCCTCTAGGACCTGAAACATGGATTAAATAGCTCCCCACTTCCCAAGACTAGCCTGGACCCTGTTGGGAGAGGGACAGGGGTCAGAGAACGTGAGTTTTAGGCTGTACGGCCACTAGGAGGACTAGGAGTCTGGACGGTGGCCTCATCACAGCCTGCAGGAAGCGTGACATGTCTTTGAAGCCCAGTATTTTTATTACGCAAAATGCAATTCGGCATTCTGTTACACAGGAGGAGCTTCAGAATGGTCGTGGAAAGATGGAAATCAAAGATAAGTTTATTTAGGTGCGAAAAATTTTGAAGTCTATGCAAACTAGGGGTTTGCAGAAGATCTTTGAAAATGCACACGATGAAAAAGCTATGTGTGGACTTCCGTTCTTTTTTGCACCCAAACACATCTTTTAATTCCATTTTCCATGAACATTTTAAAGTACCCTGTTATTTTATTGGTGTAGATCTTCGTGCAGACTTTTCTATTATTTACTAAATTGCCTAACTGCCCTTACCCTGCTCCCCTAACCCAACCCCTTTTCAATAAGAAGACTACACCGTGCTCACCCTGGGACTTTCTGTGGTGCTGGGATTGCCATACCCCAGTCTAGAAAGCCAGAAGTAGCAAGGAGCACGGGGAAAGAAAAAAGATATGACAAGGTCTGTGGAACTGCTTTCCCAACGTCTCCAGTCCCTCAAAAATGATTGGGTAAATAAATAACACAAATCCCAGGCCTGGCCTGTGGGGGATTGGGCCATCAGCAGTGCTTTTGCCTTTTGAGGGCTTCCAAAGAGAGAAGCAGGGTCAGAGTGGGCTTTGTTCATCCAGCTAGGGAGGGAGCGTGAGGGCGATGGCAAGGAAGGCGGGGGCGGCCGGGACCCAGCTCACCACCTGCTCCGACAGCAAAGGAAGCTCCCTGTTTTGTTTTGTTTTATTCGGGGGAGAACAGAGACCAGACTGGGGGCTCTGAGGGAGCAGGGTGAATAAGACTGCGATGGCTGCTCAGCAGAGAGGAGTGGTCTCTTGCTGTCAGAATGACCTGTGGCATCTCTGAGCGTGAGGCCGAGTGTTTGGCAGGAGGGTTACAGACGCTGCCCACAATTGGGTATCAGAGCGCCTGGCTTTGCATTCTGCTCATCTGCCTGGTCTACCTGCCTGCTGGTATGTGCCCTGGGAGGCAGCAGGTGATGGCTCAAGTACTGGGCCCCTGCCACCCACATGGGAGACCTAGATGGAGCTGTAGGCTCCTGGCTTCGCCTGGGCTGGCCCTGCCCTGACCAGTGCAGGTATTTAGGGAGTGAACCAGGAGAGGAGAGATCTCTATTTTTCTGATAAAATGAAGACATCTTTTCAGATGAATGTTAAGGCAAGCAGCCCTGACAGCGTGCTTCTTCCAGCCTCCACCCCTGCTGTTCCTGGACAAGGCCCTCAGCTGCAGGGCAGGGGGCCTCAAAAGGGACCCATGACCTCTCCCCCTGCAGTCAGGCCTCAGCCAGTCGTCCAGAACTTTCTTGTCTGCAGCTTGGAGCCCCTTCCTCACCCCTCTGCCAAACCGCTAACCTCACTCAGACACGCATGTTTATCTCATAGCCAAAGGCTTGGGAAACTCGGGTCTATGCAAAAGGCAGCTGCCTGGGGGCTGGCTCCAGAGCCGGTCTCTGGAATTCCTGGGCTGGCAGTTGATGGGAGCTGTCAAGCCCCACCTAGCAATTTTGCCACCTCCCCACAAAGATCTCTGACCCTTACCCAGGGCTCCGTGATTTTAAAAACACTTCCCTATCCTTTCAGATTCTCATGACTGTCGGTAAAAACCACAACCGGTATTTGTGTGATGGACCAGCAGACACACATCAAAGCCGGTCTGTCTCGCCATTCAGGTGGGGACGCTGGCACTCCCCCGGGGGCAGTGACTGTAGATCCAGGCTCTTGTCCTTGATCCCAGGCCACCAACACTCAGCTGGGGGTGGGTGTTGGGGGCGGGGCGTGCACAACAGGTGAACACCTGCAATGCTCCGAAGTTGTTGACACGAGAAACTTTCTCTGGGGTTGGCCCCTGTGTTATCTGATCAGGTGCTTCCTCCCCCCGCAGAGCGGAGCAGGGCCCAGCAGTGCTGACTCAAACTGCACCCCAGACTGACACCCCAGGGGTTTCCTTTTAGCTAGACACCCTCAGTCCCAGAAGTGACAGTGAAACTGTCACCACATCCCCTTCCCGGTGTCCCCCGGGAAGGCTCCAAGTGGGCCCTTCCCTCTCCCGGTTGCCCCTTAGGAACCCACAAGGGGACACCCTCCCCCACAGGCACCCAGGAGCCTCTGCTGAACCTTTTTGTGTTTGAAAAACAGACGCAGGGAAACCGAGAAACGTCTAGACTGGGCTCTGGGAAGTGGTGCGCGCAGGGGTTTCACTACCTGCCCCGCAGTGGCTGCAGTGGCCTGTCTGGGGCCGCAGCCAAGGTGCACCCTGAAGGGAGCCCCGCAGTCGCCGAGGTGACAGATCTGAGCGGCTGACGGGGGAGAGGGTCCTGGCCCCGCCGACCCCCTGCTGGGGGAAGCGAGGACGTGACTTGGAGAACGTGCTTGGGGCGACGGGAGGGGGATGGAGGGAGAGTGCGAGACGGACAGGAGGGCGGGGCTGCGGCACTGGCAGGAGCCGGGAGGCTCCTCCCACCTCTGGGGAGAAGGCGGCCCCGCCGCAGAGATGCTGAGCTCAGCGCTTTGGGGACCGGCTGCTGGGTGGGGGCAGGGCGGGCGCCGTTCGGAGGAGGGCTCGAGAGGGGGGCGAGGGGAAGGGAAGCCGAAACCGGGGAGTCCCTCACAACCCTGAGGCTGTGGGGGTGGGGGCGACGGGACTTGCTAACAAAGGGCTCTCTGTTGGGGTGGGGGAGGCCCCCCAGGGCACACAAAACCTCATGGAGAGGGAGGAATAGATCTGTGAGTCAACACCCTAAACCCTGCCCTAGCCCCTGCAACGCACGTCAGAGAGGCCTAGCCTTTGGTGCCCTCTGACCCCAGGGTTTCTTTGGTTGGGGGATGCGCGCTGGGGGAGGGCTGCAGCCCACAACTGGCCCGGCCACCCCCTAGCTCGTGCAGGGAGGGGACTTTTATTTAGGCAGCCTTGCAAAGAGCAGGGGAGATCAACTTGGGAGTGGACGTAAGCAAAGCCTTTGTACCCACCTGGCACAAATGGTTCCCCGGGCCAAGTGGGTGGATGGCTGTTTCCTAGCTGACCTACAAACCTCTTTGCCTGTTTATCTTTTTATTATCACGCAAGGTTATTATGAGAGCTTTCCTTGAGCACTTGGTGCAGCTGCTGTGTTTGCTGAGGGCTGCACAATGAGTTGCCTGGCCTCGCTGACCTGGGGCGTTTTCAGAGTGGCTGGGGTTGGAAAGCAGGGCACCAACAGATCTGCAGACGCTTCCCCAAGCTCTTCCCCACGTGACCAGGATCCTGGCCCTGGTGCACCCGCACCACAGCCGGGCAGCCTGGAGGCAGAGATCCAGATGGGACAACAGGGCCGTGTGCCAAGGGCGACCCCTTGGTCCTCCAGCCCCCTGCCACAGCTTTCCTCCACAGACGGAGCAAGTGTGGCACAGAGACGAACCCTGGGCCGAGCAGCTCATGGCACGGGCACTTTGCTAAGTAGAAGCAGGGAGGGCCTGGAACTTTCTGTTTATTTTACCTTTGTTCAGCCTCACCAGGGCCTCCTTCTCCAGACCTTTTCATAGCTCCCATTGCCTTTAGAGTCTGGCTCCTAACCTCAGCCTAGCAAGCCTCCAGGGCAGGCCCTCGCCTATCTCTAGATCTCTCTCCCTCCCACAGCCCAGGAGGGGAAAATCACATATGGTTCTAATTACCCCTGAAACGCTCTTAAATTTTCCATAAAGTACAGTATGCATGGCTTGTGTGTACAGCTTTGCACAGTAATATGCATGTAGATGTGCAAAATATATACAGCCACGGAAGGTGGCTCACAAAGCGAAGATCAACAAGGCACGAGCATGTAGCTGACAGCGTTTGTCATCGCAGTGAAGAGGCACAGACCCGTGGACTAGGAAGCCAGGCGCAGGGGCACGGGGAGGCAGCACAATTCTGCTCACTCCCCTCTGGTGCCCACTCTGGGGCTTGAAGTCCTAGTCCCAGGGTGCCCGGGAGCCGCCTGCCTTCTGAACCTGCTCTTTTCCACTCGGGGATTTCTTTCCGCGCTGACGTAATGGACTCTGGCCAGATCCCCTGTGCCCTGTGGGACGCCACTCCTCTGTGGTCCCGAGTGCCTTGCTCCTGCCTTCACACTAATGTCCTGTGTGGACGTCTGCTGGCCCAGGGGCCCTCAGGAAGCCCTGCTTCACAGACTGGGAAGCTCCATGCCCCCCGGTGGGAACTGCACCAGCGTCTCCTCTCACTCGCATCCCTCCCGATTGTAAACTCCTTCAGGGGTTACCTGTTTCAAATCCCCCAGCGCCATCCTGCCACCCTGACAAGTGCCCCCAGCTCACCCACTCACACCTGTAAGTCCCAGTGTTAGATTTGTATGATGTGTGCACAGTGGGTATTTTTAAATTGTATTTATTTAATTTTATATATTTAAAAAGGAGAGAGAGAGAGAGAGAGCGAGCGCGAGTGAGCTCTCATCCGCTGGTTCACTCCCTAAATGCCTGCAACAGCCTAGGCAGGGCCAGGCCAAAGCCAGGAGCCTGGAACTCAATGCAGGTCTTCCATGAATGTAACAGGGACCTAGGTACTCGAGCCACCATGGCTGCCTCCTGGGTTGTGCATTGGCAGGAAGCTGGAATGAGAAATGGAGCCAGGACTCCAATCCGGGCACTCTGCTAGTGGGATGCTGGCCTCCCAAGTTGTATCTTAACCGCCGTGTCTAACACCTGCCCACACAATGAGCACTTGACTCAGAACTGACCGGCACTAGAACCCACATGTGACTTAGGGTCAAGGTGGAATCAGCGAGAAGCCACCCCGACCCCTCCCAGGCAGTGGGCATCTTTGAGCCATCTGAACTTGGGTAGCATCTATTCTTGGCACAGTAAGTTAAAACTCAAAGGGGGATTTCCCCTCTTGTACTTTGGAGGAGACCAAGGGGAAGTGTCCAGGGTGACCCAGAGTGGGAACCAGATCCCATGGCCTAGAGGCCTCTCTTCATCACTCCATCAACTCCTCCGAGAGGCCCTCCCTGGTTGCTGTGTCCCTTCTTCTTCTCCTGATCCCATTAGTAATTACACATGGGTTTATCTGAGTGTGCGTAATACCTGACTTTGCACTCAATTGCAAGCTGTCGGAGACCAGAGTCTACATCTGATTCATCCTGGATCTTCCAGGGCCCTGCACAAAGCCCAACCCACAGAGTGCCCAGCACCTCCTGAAAATCCCCACTGGGAAGATGCTTCACCTGGGGATGAAGTTCCCACGGGGGGCCGAGTCCAGCAGTGGTGCGGAGGGCAGAGCGGCGGTCGGAGAAACCAGTGTGATTGCAGAGCCTGAAACCCATCTATGTGAGCCTCGTAGAAGAACGGTTCAATAAAGTACAGCATAGCCAAATAATGGAAAATTATGTGAGTGTGAAAAAGGGAGAGGTAGGGGAGTGAGGCCTGCATCCCATGGGAGAGTACGTGGTGCCAGTTCCTGACGTCAGCTTCCTGCTAACGCTGACCCTGCTCAAGTAAGTGGGTCACTGACACCCACTAGGGAGACCCGGATGGAGTTCCTGGCTACTGGTTTTGACCTTGGAGATTCCCAGCCATTACAGACATTTGAGGAGTAAACCAGTGGCTAGAACCTCTGTCTCTCTGCCTCTTTGGGAAGATGTCCAAGACACGTTGTCAGATGACAACGAGAAGTTGTAGAACAGTCTGTACACTCATCAGGTTCGGGAGGAAAACAGGACACTTCCTTGCCAACACATACCCTTCAACATGCCAAGGAAACATCTAGAAGGATCCAGGAACAGCTGTTCCCAGAGGCTATCTCGGAGGGCTGAGAGAGGCTTTCACTGTTCTCTTTATACCTTCTTCTGGTTTTAAAGGCTGATTTCATTTATTTGAAAGCCACAGTTAGAGAGAGGGAAAGGCAGGGAGGGAAGGAGGGAGGGAGATCTTCTACCTGCTGGTTCACTCCCCAAATGGCCATAATGGCCAGGGCTGGGCCAGTTTGAAGCCATGAACCAGGAGCTGCTTCTGTGTTTGCCACGTGGGTGCAGGGGCCCAAGCACTTGGGCCATCTTCTGCTTTCCCAGGTACATTAGCAGGGAGCTGGATCAGAAGTGAAGCAGCCGGGACTCGAACTGGCATCCACTGGGATGCTGCCGTTGCAGGTGGCTTTACCGGGTACACCACAGCGCTGGCCCCTCCACTGTACACCTTCAGCATGGTTGGAGTTTTACCTCGAGCACATTGCACTTTCACAAGACATTTTTGGCTTTTGCTGTTATAGGACTGAGGGTGAGTGAGGAGGTGGGGTAGGGGCTGTGGTTGTAGGGCTTATGGCAGGGAGCACCTGCTGGGATGGAACTCGGGAAGACAGGGCAGTGTAGACGAGGCTCTCTCAAGGATACTGGGTGACCCTGGTCAGGGGACACGGAACCCGAGGCCAAGAAACCCTGACTCTTGGGGAACAAGGGCAAGGAAAGGAAGAAGGTCGACCTTTAGGACCCCACGGATTCCTTGGCGGTTAACGCTCATACTCTGGGTACAGACCGTCCAGGCTGCAGCAGGGAAACAAACAGATTGAGGAGGGGCCAAAGCCAAAGCCAAAGCCAAACCCTGGCTGGCGGGCGGAGGCGGCCCGCCTCCCATCAGTGGTGGTGTGCCCTCGGCCTGCCTGCTCTTGTGAGCTGCCCGCTGGCAGGCCAGGCCGGCAGCCAGGTCCAGGGTGAAAGGCCAGGGCTCCTGGAGGCTCAGCTGCCTCCCAGAGGAAGCCAGAACAATGCTGTCCGCTGAGCGATGAGGGCGAGGGAGCAGAGGGGGGGCAGGAGAAGGTTCTTGGCTCAGATAAGCCGGGAAAAGCCTGCAGAAGGTCAAAGATCAAAGAATGTTCTATGACTTCTAAGCAGCTCATTTATCTCATGAGCACTTGCAGTGGTAATACTGCTGCACTCACAGAGCTGGCTGAGGACCTGCGGGGGCGGGGCGGGGTGGGGGGGCTGTGCTTGGAGGCTCGTGTCCAGGGTCTCTCTGCTCAAGTCCCAGTTTCCCATGAGAGTGGAGGCATTTTCATGAGTGTCTATTTAGTCTGCATCAGAACCTTCTAGAAGTTTTTGTTTTGTTTTCAAAGCAAGACACTGAGGCTGGAGAGCATGGTGCCTTGCCTGTGACCACATGGTTAGGAAGTGTTAAACCCGGGCTTCCATCCTGGGTGTGCCCATGTCCCACTTATAATTTGGTTGCTTGGAGCTCAGAACACATTTTCCCATAGAAATCATGGTGTAAGTGGTGGTTTGGCTGCCATAATGGCCCAACTCGCCCAGGGTATAGCCAGCATTAATTCTATGTTTCAGTGTGGTTGTGGATGAATCAGGCTTCCGTGGGCTAGCCTGGAAACCCACAGGTAGGGGGAAATGCAGCTGAGGTGGTGCCCAGATGGGAACTCTTGCCCTTCTGTAGCCGCCTGACTCAGGGCAAGCAGGCAGGATGGTGGCTCAGGGGCACCTGTCCAGTCGCAGAGCTCTACCAGCCAGCCCTGGTCGCTCCAGCTGTTCACGGGAGGGGGCGGAATGCCTGGCATAGAGTGCTACATGCAAATAAGAGCTCATTTTCAGACTCAGAAAAATCTTAGTCTTTGTGCTCTCTTACACTGTCAGCTCTGACCAGAGTCATTCTCGTTCTTCCACCTGGAGAGAGCCCTGAAGTCAAGCTTTAGGGATCGGGCGCCCATGTTGTGGCACAGCTGGTTGAGCTCCTGCCTGCGATGCTGGCATCCCATATTGGAGCACTGGTTCGAGTCCTGGCTGCTCCACTTCTGGTCCAGCTCTCTGCTAATGCTCCTGGGAAAGCAGCAAAGATGGCCCAGGGGCTTGGGTCCCTGTCATCCTCTTGGGAGACCCAGATGGAGTTAAAGATTCCTGGCTTCAGAGTGGCCAAGGCCCTGCCATTATGGCCACTTAGGGAGTGAACCAGTGGTTGGAATATTTTTTTTCTCTCTCTCTCCCTCTCTCTGTTTTTGCTTCTCTCTGTAATTTTGCCTTTCAAACGAATGAAATAAAATTTTTGAGAGATTTATTTATTTGTCTTGAAAGACAGAGAGAAAGAGAGAGAGAGAATCTTCTATTTGCTGGTTTACTCCCCAGATGGCTGCAATGGCCAGGAGTGTCTTCTGGGTCTCCCATGTGGGTAGCAGGGGCCCAAGCACTTAGGCCATCCTCCACTGCTTTTCCCAGGCCATTAGGAAGCTGGATTGGAAGTGGAGTAGCTGGGACTTGGACCAGTACTGGCTTTGCAGGCGGCAGCTTTACCTACTGTGCTACAACGCCAGCCCCATCAAATAAATGTTTAAAAAACAAAATCTAAGGTTTGTTTTCACTACGAACCCTGGCATCTGCCTAGGAAGTGGTTCACTTCCCAGGTTCTGGGAGCAGCACTGGGGGAAGCTGGAGGCAGGGTGGAGCCCAGGTACTCCAATAGGATCCACAGGCATCTTAACTGCTAGGCGGAACACCCACTGTGCATATTTAAAGTGTGCAATCTAATAAGTATTTCAAACTGCATTTTAATTGGCACCTAATAATTGTACATATTTGTGGGGTGTGGGGTGACGTTTCAATACACAGTGTGCAGTGATCAGATCAGAGTAATTGGCATCTCCATCAACTTCAACATGTACCTCTTTGTGTCAGAAGCATTCAAAATCCTCTCTCCTGCATGTTTAGAAATGTGCAGCTGATTGTTTTCAACCACAGTTAACCACACGGTGCCATGGGACATCGCAAGTTGTTCTTCCTACCAGGCACTCTGCCCCTGTTCCCACTGTTAGCCAAACTTTCTCCAGCCTTCCCTCCTCCGTCTGGCTAACTCGGCCTTCGCTGTGGCTCTCCGCTTAGAAATGCCTTCCTCCTGGGATGTTCCTGGCCCTCAGCTAGGCCTTTGTTCTGTGCTTCCCCTCAGCCACTGGACTTGCCCCAGGGTCAGCGTAGCCCTTGGGCTGTCCTTACACCCTGAAGCCTTCTCTCCTAGGATTGTGACCTCCGGGGGCAGAGACTATGGCTGCTCGTGGGTCTGTAGGCTGTTATCCCACAGGGCTGGTCCCTGTTGAGAGTAGGTGCCCAGTGTGTCTTTATTGCACTGCTGTGACTCACAGCTGGAGGGAAGGCCTTGCAGGGAGTGACTTGCATTCAGAGTGTTCAATTTCTGGTGTTCAAGGAGCCTGCGCTCATAAGGCAAATGGTGTGTTCAGACGGGATATAAAACCGACTTGCAGGCCCGCGCTGTGGTGCAGCAGGTTAAAGCCCTGGCCTGAAGTGCTGGCATCCCATATGGGCGCCGGTTCGAGTCCTGGCTGCTCTTCTTCCAATCCAGCTCTCTGCTATGGCCTGGGAAAGCAGTAGAAGATGCCCAAGTCCTTAGGCCACTGCACCCACATGGGAGACCCGGAATAAGCTCCTGGCTCCTGGCTCCTGGCTTTGGATCAGCGCAGCTCTGGCCATTGTGGCTATCTGGGGAGTGAACCAGCAGATGGAAGGCCTCTCTCTCTCTGTAACTCTGTCTTTCAAATAAATAAAATAAAATCTTTAAAAAATTAAAAAACCGACTTGCAAAAAAAGGCTTATCATATAGTACAAGAATTTGTAATCCAGAATTCGTTTTTTCTAAACTTATCTTTTTTAAAAAAATAGTTATTTGAAAGGCAGAGTTACAGAGACAGGGAGAGACAGAAAGAGAGAGAGAGAGAGAGAGAGAGAGGTCTTCTATCTGCTGGATCACTCCCCAAATGGCTAGGGCAGGGCCAGGCCGAAGCCAGGAGGCAAGATCTTCATCTGGGTCTCCCACATAGGTGCAGGGGCCCAAGCACTTGGGCCATCCTCTGCTGTTTTCCTAGGGGCATTAGCAGGGAGCTGGGTTGGAAGTGGAGAAGCCGGGACTTGAACTGGTGCCCATATGGGATGCTGGTGTCACAGGCGGTGGCTTAACATGCTGTCCCACAGCACTGGCCCCAATCCAGAATTCATTTTAAAAATTGCAAACATCTCTTTGGGCTAGAGAGCCTTTGCTATGGTTTGACCATAGTTTAGCCTCGCTGGGCGGGAACAGTGATGCCTGCAGGGCTGCCATCCCATATCAGAGGTCCTGTTTGATTCCCCACTGCTCTGCTTCCAACCCAGCTCCTTGTTAATGTGCCTGGGAAAGCAGCGGGAGATGGGCCAAATACTTGGACCCGTGCCACCCACATGAGAGACCCAGATGGAGTTCCAAGCTCCCAGTCATTTGGGAGTGAACCAGCAGATGAAAGATCTCTCTCTGTGTCACTGATTTCAAATAAATACATCCTTAAAAAAAAAAAAAAAAAAAAAAAAAAAAAAAAAAAAAAAACAAACCCTGTCCATGTCCTGTAAGCTTGGTTCCTGGTGTAGTACTGCTGAGATGGCCTACCCCTTAAGATGGGGACATAGTGAGAAGTAGGACTGGGGACTTCACCCTGTGCTGTCCTGAGAGGGAGGGACCACCCCGCAGCAGGGGTTCCCTTCTCAGTTTTGTGCCATGCAGTGACATAGCCAGGGGCCCTCGCCCAGGAGTGGCACCTGTATCCACCAGGATTTTGCACCAGGTCAGCCTTTTTATGGAGTACTGAGCTTTAGGTTTTTTGTTATAGCAACACCACATGGTTAAGACAGCCTCCATGCCCTCCTAGGTTGTCCCCCTCTCCCTCTCTGCTGGTCCATTGGTTCTTGGCAACTTGGGCTGAGGCCCAGTGTGGGCCATGGGGTTCCAGGATGCTGTGGAGCATCCGGTGCTGGCATGGCTGCAGAGTGACAGAGCTCGAGCCGAGGGCACGATCTCCAGGCTCCTGGCGCGCAGGCGTAGCCTCAGCCTTCTCTGAACTGCTCTGGGTCACCTGCTGGAACTTTGAGCTCTTTGGAGAGCTCTCTCTGAGTGCCTCTTCTCCAGCCAGTCCAGAGAGAAACAGTGACAGGAGATCTGCATCCAGTAACCTTTAGTCAGCGAGGGCCCTGGTTTCTTCCCAGTGTCCTGGGGCCTGGGAGATGCTACTGCGTGACCGCGCCAAGCACATCGAAGACACTGGGGCAAGGCAGACTGGGTCAGAATCCAAGTGCTCACTGGGGGGCCTCACCCGGCAGGGGGCACACAGTGGAAATGGCCTCACACAGGTGCAGGCAAGCCCTGGCTGGGGCTGGGCGAGGGGCAGCACTAGGACCCAGGAGCCACTGTGGAGCCCGCTGTGCCGCGAAGTTCACAGCCAGAACACAATGTTCTCAGTGTACCCACAGGAAGCCCAGAAGAGGAGAAGTGCACATGGCCTCCGCTGGGTGTGTTCTGCTCTCAGCCTTTTATTCTTTTTCCTAACCTCAGTCCCCACTTTCACATCCTGTAACCTGCAGAGCTGCCCCACCCGGCCCGGCTGGGCTGGTCCCCCCGGCCCCAGGAGAGCAATCAGCGCAGGAAGCCCAAGGCCTCCGCTGGTTTCACCATTTTTCAACTAAGACCCGTCTGCCCTTAACCTTGGCTTCCTGAATTGACCCTTTGGGATGGAAACTTTTCACGGCAGAGAGGGCTGTGTTTGTAGTCTCAGCCGGGGTCTTGGCTCCGATGCAAGGGAAACAGCTGATGCAGGAGGCAGCCTTCCTCCGCGAGGGCCAGAGCCCACCTGGGAGCCGGCCCTGCACACAGCAGAAGGGACTGGCAGCCGCCCGGGGAGCCAGGGCCAAGTTTGGAGCAGAACATCCTATGATGTGGTTCCTAGTTTTTATTTCCACGAATGCTATAACATGTTGTCCCACCAAGCTATTTTTATTGAATGAAAAAAAAAAAAAAAAAAAAAAAAAAAGCAAACCTCTGCAAACCCAGCAGCTGTCGGTTACAGGGAAGGACAAGGTGAACTTTTCACTTCCTTCCCTCTGCCTATCAGCTCAGCCTGTGGTTTGGTGTCACCCACACTTCTGTGCTACCTTCAGTCTCAAATTGTTGCCTCCTTGCTTTTGAAGCCATGCGAGCAAGGCTCCTAAGCCTATGGCACTCCTGAGAGTTGCCTGAGAATTTTTAAAAAATATTTCATTTATTTATTTGAGGGCAGATTACAGCAGACAGAGAGAGGGAAAGACAGAGAGAGAGAGAGATCTTCCACCTGTTGGTTCACTCCCCAAATGGCTGCAATGGCCGGAGCTGAGCTGAGCTGAAGCCAGGAGACAGGAGCTTCCTCCGGGTCTCCCACGCAGGTGCACGGGCCCAAGCCCTTGGGCATCCTCCACTGCTTCCCCAGGCCATAAGCAGAGAACCATAGCGTCGGGCCCTGCATGACTTTCAAAAGCTGCTTCTTAGAGAGTTCTCACAGCAGATTGCAGAGTGGAGACCACCTGCCTCCTGGCCAGCCCTGGAGAGGGAGGCCCAGAGGAAGCCCTGCACAATCTCAGCTCAAGCCTGGGGGTCACTGTGCTGCTGGGGCCCGCAGGCCAGGGCAGAGCTCCCTGTGAGCAACTGTGTTTCTGGCTGCTGGGGAGGTGTGCCCGGCCAGGGCTGGCCAGCCTTGGTGCTGGCAGGCTGCATGCTGGAGACTTCTCCGGAGTGCTGGTGCCGAGGGCGTCTCTGTGTGTCCTCAGGCCAGGCCTGTAGAGAGATTCCAGTGCAGGGGTGGCCTCCCTGGGGAAGAGGCTTCCAAGTGCTGCTGCTGCTCCTGGGGGCTCTGTACAGGGCTCTGGTCCATGCCATAGGCTTCTCAGTTTGCTATGTGACTCGGGGCAAGGCGCTTCCCCGCTCAGAGCTTCAAGTACCTCATTTAGTAAAGGAGAATGTTGGGCTAGACAGGGCTGTTGACGCGGTACCTGTGACTGCCCCAAGTCTTAATCCTGCTATCTCACAATGCAACCTTCTTTGGAGATGAGTGTTTTTTTTTTTAAACAATTTTTAAAAATGTTATTATTTTTAAGATATTCATTTGAAAGTCAGAGTTATAGAGAAAGAAAGAGAGAGAGAGAGAGAGAGAGAGAGACAGAGACAGAGAGACGGAGGGAGAGATCTTCCATCTGCTGGCTCACTTCCTAAGTGGCCACAATAGCCAGGGCTGAGCCAGGAAGAAGCCAGGAGCCAGGAGCTTCATCTGGGACTCCACATGAGTGCAGGGGCTCAAGCAGCTGGGCCATCTTCTGCTGCTTTTCCTGGGTTGTTAGCAGGGTGCTGGATTGGAAGTGGAGCAACCAGGACAGGCACCAGCACCCAGGTGGGATTCCAGCATCATAGGTGGTAGCTTTACCTGCTATGCTACAACGCTGGCCCCTAAAACAAATTTTTATAAAGATTTATTTATTTGAAAGGCTGAGTTACAGAGAGAAAGGGAGAGAGAGCGAGCGAGCACAAGAGCTTCCATCCGCTGGTTCATTCCCTAGATGGCTGCAATGGCCAGGGCTGGGCCAGGTCAAAGTCAGGAGCCTGGAGGTCTATTTGGGTCACCTACATGAGTGGCAGAGGCCCAAGCACTCTGGCCATTTTCTGCTACTGGCACATTAGCAGGGAGCTGGATCAGAAGTGGAGCAGTCAGGACTTGAAGGGCACTCATATGGGATGCCGGCACTGCAGGCAGAGGTCCAACCTGCTCTGACCCAACACCATTCTTTCCCTCCACTTTTTTTTAATGTATTTATTTTAAAGGCAGAGAGAGCTGGAATGAGAGAGAGACTGACCTCTCATACATTTTCCCCAAATCTTTGTAAACAGCAGGGGCTGGGCTAGGGCATAACTTGGGAACTCAGTCCTGGTCTCCCAAATGGGTAGCAGAGACTCAACTACTTGAGCCAACACCTGCTGCTTCTAGGATGTGGGGTAGCAGGAAGCTGCACTGGAAGTGGAGGTGGGACTCGATCTTGGCACTCCCACGTGGGATGCAGGCATCCGAAGCAGTGCCTTGACCTGTACCACAACACCCGCCCACCCTGCACAGGTCATCAAATTAAAATGAGCTGCTAGGGTAGACCCTAATCAAGGGGACCGGAGTCCTAACGAAAGGGGAGATTTGGACCAAGATGTGAGAGGGGAGAGTGCGTGCAGAGGCCTTGGGAAGAGACGGCCATCCACAAGCCGAGGAGGGAGGCTGGGAGCAGATCCTCCGCTCGTAGCCTCGGAGCCAGGCCTGCCCAGCCGCAGTCTTGGCCTCCCGGCCTGCAGAGCTGTGAGAGCGTGTGCTGCGGAAGCCCCCCACCCCCACCCCGTCCTGGTATGGCCGAGTCCTCTGGGAGGCTCAGGCACTCAGGGGCTCTCCTACCATCCTCCCCATGCCTCAGTGCCTTCCTCCCCCACATGGCCTTTCTGTCACCCCTTCCCCGAGAGTTGATGACTTCATATGTGGGAAGTGCCTGGCCAAGTGCCCCACAGATAGCAGCTCCGCACTCTGTGCTAACCGCACTGAATGCTGCCAGGGCGGCCAGTGCCCAGCGCCACTTGGACCCCACCCGAGACTCCGTGTGCTAAAATGCTGGGCGTGGCTTCTGAGCGCTCCTGCCTTCAACACTGAACACCTGCCCCTGCCCCTCGGCGCCTTCTCATTAATTTTTGTTAATTTATTTTCATTTTATTTGAAAGGGAGGGAGGGAGAGAGAGAGAGAGCGAGAGAGGGAGAGAGAGAGATACACGTTATCTTCTACTGTCTGGTTCACTCCCCAGAGGCCTGCAACAGCTAGGGCTGGGCCAGGCCAAAGGCAGAAGCCTGGAACTCAGTCCCGGTTTCCAGCGTGGGTGGCAGGGACCCAAATACTTGGGTCATCTTTTGCTGCCTCCCGGGGTACACATTAGGAAGCTGTCATCGTTAAGGGGAGACAGGACTTGAACCCAGGCCCTCTGGGTGTCCCACGTGGCAGCTTAACCACTGCACCAAACACCTGCCCCAGCTTTTATCTGAGAGTACTCAGCTGGCCCCTTCCAGCAGCCTTCCTCTTTGTAATGGAAAGCTCTTTTTGGCCACAGGGCCAGCCAGGCTAGAACAAGACAGGGCAGAAGCTCAGAAGTTCAGATGGGTTTTCTGTCCTTGGGCGAGGGGTTCCTGCTTGCAGTAGGACGCGCTGCTCCCCAGGGTCTTGTGGAGCTGCAGAGCCCTGCCTTCAATGTGCCTAATGAGGACCCCATGTGGGCAGGGCAAGGGGTTGGGCGTGGCCTCAGTGCTGGAGGGCTTAGGCTTTCGGACCCCAAGGCACGGCCTTCCTCCTTGGCACCTCCCCTCACAGCCTTTCAGCTGAGTGGGGCGCTGGGGAAGGTCTCCTGCCTTCCGTGTGGCTCCTGCATGCTTCGGGCTCTGTCTTGGAGGCAGGCTGCTCTCCAGGGGGTGATTTTCCTGTTTGTTATCAGCATTCACAGCCTTGAGAGCCGAAGCAGGGTCCCTGCGCCCAAGTCCTCTCAGGGCAGTGACGCTGGTCTGGGCTGGCAGAGGCCTGGCTCGTCCCCCAGGCGCGGTGTGTCGGTTCTGCGAGCTAGGTTGCGTCAACTTGGTAGAATATTCTAGATTGACTGTATTCGGGAGACTGCAGAAAGAGGGCGCTGTGTGACTCGAACAGCTCCCAAACATGACCTCTCAGTTTGCCAAACAAGTGAAATGTCCAGGTTTATGTGGTCTCTCCACTCTGTGCCTGGAGGTTTCTGAGCACGAGGAGGGAGGGGAGGGTGTGGGAGCTGCCCAAGGGAGCAAGGAGCGGGAGCCGCGGAGGTCCACCCACTTGGAGCCTCCCTCTCCAGGCTGCCTCTTCTCCTGGGCTTTGGCTCAGAGCCCAGGAGGGAGGCTGCTTCAGTAATTCCCTCTGTGCTCAGGACCTGTGCCTTTCCCTAAAAGTAAGTAACTAAGGACCGATCAGTGAACAGCACCTAGTGGTCTGGGCTGGGCTCATGCGCCAGCCGCCCCAGCCACGTGTAACCCTTCAGTGTCTGCAGGAGCCTTGCCTGCTGAGTGGTGCACTGTCAGACTCCAGATTCCGGGCTTCTTCCTTAGGGCCCCTGGCTAATCCAGAGAAATGCTCTTAAAGAAAACTTGAAAGGCAGAGAAGAAGAGACAGCTCCCATCTGCTGATTCACTCTGCCCACAACAGCTGGGGCTGGGTCAGGCTGAAGCTGGGAATTTTTTTTTTTTTTTTAAGATTTATTTATTCACTTGAGAGGCAGAGCAACAGATAGAGAAAGAGAGAGAGAGAGAGAGAGAGAGAGAGAGAGAGAGAAAATCTTCTATCCACTGGTTCACTCCCCAAATGAATGCAATGGCTGGAGCTGGGCTGATCCGAAGCCAGGAGCCAGGAGCTTCTTCTGGGTCTTCCACGTGGGTGCAGGGGCCCAAGGACTTGGGCCATCTTCTACTGCTTTCCCAGGCCATAACAGAGCTGGATCATAAATGGAGTAGCCAGGACTCGAACCAGCACCCATATAGGATGCTGACATTGCAGGCAGCAGCTTTACCTGCTATGCCCTAGTGCCAGCCCCACCATGAGCTTTTTAAAGTGCCCTTGTAGCCCTCATGTCTGTTTACCTGTTTAATTCCCCCACTGGTCCAAATGGCTTCCAAATTGAACATCAAAGTCACGTCACATGTGACGCCCTCCCTCCCCCTAGATCTTTGTGGACTCCAGGCGTGAGGCCGGGAGGCTGCATTTTTTCAGCTCGGTTCTGAGGCCCAGCCAGGTCAGGGAGCCATGGTGCTTTATCTCTCTCCATTCTGCCAGCTACAGGAGGCCCGATGCTTGCTCCTCGCTGACAGCCTTGTCTTGTTCTCACTTCCTTCCCTCTGAAGCCCACACCAGCAGTTTGCTCACCCCCTTGCCCTTGCCATGCAAAACCTTAACCACCACTATTCATTTTTTCCACTGCTACTGCCAGCAGCTGCTGGTGTGCCTCCCCAAAGATGGGTGCCGCTGCACAGACTCTTACCTGCAGCGCGTCCTTACATGTGCCTGGCAGTTGTACCCCTCCAACTGTTCCTGACCCACTGTCCCCGTCCTCTCCTGCCCCTCACTGCAGTGCCTCCTCTCTCACAGAGAAGACAGATGCCAGAAGATGGGGCTCCCTCGGCCGCCTGCTGGCCGCCCATTCACCCACCGTGGCACCACTCTTTCCCTCCCTCGCGAGCATCACAAGCCTCGGCAATCCACTGAGCTGGATGCTGGTCCCTGAAAATCCTACTTAACGGTTTATTGAAGTTGAATTTTTCCCTTGTAATTGTCAAGATGTTTTGTTGCTAAAAAGTAAAGAACTCAACTGCTTTCAAACCTAGACCTTGTTGGTTATGAGACATATTAACATGGAAGAGGTGAGTCTGTGGCCTGGTACTTCTTGTGCTCTGATCTGCTTTAGAGATAAGAAATAGCAGGTGGAATTATCAAGCAACTGTGATCTACTTAAGTTCTGCTTGAGCTATGAGTCTTTAACTTCCTTGGGTTCAGCCTCCCTACTGATGGAATGAGGTCGCCACCTCCCTGTCAGGTAGTACATGTAAAACATTTTGAACCCCTGAGATTAAGGCCAGCTGCCACTGGGATTATATTTACTTATAATTAAGCAACTCTAAGCAGATTGGATCCAAGTTATAAAGGAGGAGAAAGGCAAATATGTAGTCTAAGGCAAAATCTGTGTATGATATAACAAGTGATTATCTTTAGTTTTTATTTATTTGAAAGACACACAGACACACGCACATATATATGTAAGAGAGAGAGAATGGATCTCCCAAACACTGGTTCCCTCCCCCAGATATCTGCACCAGCCCGGGCTGGGCCAGACGAAGCCAAGAGCTGGGAACTCAATCCGGGTGCCCCATGCAGATGTTAAGGATCCAACGGTCTGCTGCCTCCCAGGGCGCCATTAGCAGGAAGCTGGAATGTGAAGTGGAGCGAGGACTGGAACCCAGGCACTGCAGTGCGGGCATCCCCAGTGGTGTCTTCACTGCTGCACTCGATGCCTGACCCTATATGAATCTCTGAACTGTGCAGTGTGGACCCTGGGGTCCCACATGGGCGAGCAAAGAGTATGGCTGAGCCTCCCAGGCTTCCCCATCATGGTCTAAAAACCTACTGATGTCAGTAAATTCTCATACCTCCGTAAAGACAAGTTACTCTGAAGTAAAGCAAATCTACCACTTCGTTGGGAGAAATGGTTTTTAAATTTCCTTCTTGTAAAAAGTAATTTGACCTCTTTTCCCTGGTCCAAATCCCTAAGACTTTGAAAGGATAAAGACACCAATTTGGAGTTCTTTCAAAGGATTTATTTGCTACAGAATTTTTGAGTCTCCCAATGTGATAAACTCAGAATTTCTGTGTTAAAAGGATTTTGCTCACTGGTTTATTTTTCTAAGTCCTGCAACATTCAAAAAGCAATTCCTTTAGCCAGCAACTGGCATGTCTAGAAGAGGTTAGAAAAAGTTAGAATCTATAGAATTAGATGTCTAAAAATAGGAGAAAAAATGAACACTTAAAAATTCCTCATTTGGACAAGTCCTGAGTTGAAAACACATTCATCTGCAAAGGAACTGTTTTAGGTCAGAAGCGCTGCACACCGACAGCTCCTGACCATGGACTGGACTGGGGAAGACTTCCAAGCACTGCATCAGTGACAGCATACACACCATTCAGTTGGCCATTTCTGGCATGTGTCCCACGTGGCTTGTGAAAATTTTATAAATCTATCTTAAACCCAAACCTCCTGGTTCTCTGAAACCGATTGTCTTCATCTCTCAATACTTTCTAAAACAAATAAACAAACATTTTCCCTGCAAGATCACACATTTAAGTATTTGTTGCCTGTGGACAGACACAGAGAAACCAAGTATGGATAATGAGTTAACAATTCAGCAATGCAGCTGCGAGTCCCTGTGTGGCTACGGAGGCTGGAAGAAACTTCCTCGCTGGCTCTGCACCTGCTGCACACCAGAGGTGACCATGCAGACGACATTAACCTGAAGAGGGCGTGAACCCCAGCAGCTGCTCAATGGGTTTGAACCGCCACTCATCGGCCTCCAGCTCTTCTACCAAACCAGCGAGTTTTTCCATCCGAGCAACCTGCTGATCTGTGAGGAGGCAAGGAGGTAATGTAAGACACCAGTGCATTTCCCATGAGACTGGCACCAACCACCGACACGACTGGTTCAAAAATAATTTCTAGGTGGATTTTTTTCCCCTTAGTAACTTACTAATGGGATCTTATCCTATGCTGGTCAGATGATTTAGTATTAAAAAAACCCAACAACCCATAAAGATATTCCCAATCATTTTCCATTCACGTTCTCTTTTTAACTATAACAAAGGTGAAACCTTCCAGACCACAGTAAGCATTTACCCCTCTGAACATTCTCAGTATAGTAGGCATTGATTTTTTTTCTCCTGTAGCTGTTAAGTCATCACAGCTCCCAGGCTCCTGACACCCCCACCTTCCATCACATCACAGCGGCCTCAGCGACCAGGTTTCTTTTTTCTTTTCTTTTCTTTTTTTTTTTTTTTTTGACAGGCAGAGTTAGACAGTGAGAGAGAGAGACAGAAAGGTCTTCCTTCCGTTGGTTCACCCCCAAATGGCCGCTACAGCCAGCGCACTGTGCCGATCCGAAGCCAGGAGCCAGGTGCTTCCTCCTGGTCTCCCATGTGGGTGCAGGGGCCCAAGCACTTGGGCCATCCTCCACTGCCTTCCAGGCCACAGCAGAGAGCAGGACTGGAAGAGGAGCAACCAGGACTAGAACCTGGCACCCCAACCAGGACTAGAACCCGGGGTGCTGGCACCGCAGGCGGAGGATTAGCCTAGTGAGCCGTGGCACCGGCTGACCAGGTTTCTTTAGAAATGACAACTCTGTGCTCTGTTCTTTCTTTCCTTGATTTTTTTTTTTTAAGCCTAAAAAGTTTCTCATACTGTTAAAATCATTTTGAAATGAAATGATCACACTGTCAGGTTTTGTAAGCATTCATTCTCTGTGCCCTCGTGATCTGTAGACTACAATCGTGGCTAGCGGTAGAGGCAGCCGCAGCTTCCCCCACAGAATACTTTGAAGGGAGAGCTGGCCTGCTGGGGGAACAGCACCACCAGGATCAGCATCCCCACAGACCTTCAGGCACAACACAGACTCTGGAAGGCAAGGAGGGCAACAGTGAAGGGAGTTCCAGAAAGGACAGGAAAATGGGACCCGGAGCAGGAAGTGGTGACTGCCCTGGAGAGCATCTCCGACTCCTACAAGGAGTCTCAATGTGGACCTCATGTCTGAATGTAGACTTGACAATGCTGTTTAACCTAGGAAGTCCACTTAAATAGCCTCGCTGGGGCTGGGAGTGGTGGGCAGGTTTCTCTCACAGGACGCTGACCTTTCAGAGCGCCCCTCCCCCAGCAAACGTGTTCTCCAGGTCCACAACACCCCGTGCTTACCATGTTTCACCTGTTTAAGTGTGGATGCCACTTGATAGCTGAAAACGGACTCGCAGAGAAATCTCTCAGAGCCATCTACGACCAAAGAGGACAAGGTGTCATCTGCGGTTAGGATCTCACAGCTTCTCATTAACCCAGTCCATCTGTCTATTCTTCCCCCTACTTCTACAGTCAGGGTCTGGTTTTCAGTGTTAACAAACATTTAAAACTAACACTGCTCTGTTGTAATAGCTACTTCTTCTATACCTACAATATTAAAATAGTCCTTTTACTTGCTTAAGAGTTTAAAAATAGTGTTTAAAAAAACAAAAAACAAGTAACCTCAGTTTCACGTCCTGTCAACATCTCCCCTTCCCAAAGGGACAGTTTCTTAACGTTCTATCCTGCGTGTCAGGCAAACATTGGCAGCTGACACACCAGGGGACTTGGCCCTTGTGCTATGAAAACACAAAGGTACACCAAAAGCCCAAATAATTTTCATTATGAAAAGACAAAGCTGAAGGAAAAGTTGTTGATGTTTTAATATATCAAATTACATCATGGTGACCATCACAAAACACTGCTGGGAAATTTCATTCTGAAAACGCAAATTGTAACCTTGATTTTCCAACTGAACCAAAACACTGCAATTTGTATGACGATCAGAGTATGGTGCAAGTTCAGAACTTAGCACTGTACTGGTGCCAAGTACTGCCAACAAGACGGCAGCTAACTTGGTAACCACAGCATCTGGAAACATAAGTTAGTTCATGTTATTCCTTGTCAGGCAAGAGCTGGCACAGCAGAATATATCCCCAAAGATACATAGTTCATGTGGGAAAACCAAACTTTTTAAAAAGGCCACAACCCATTTGGGGCATGTATCTTGTTGGAAAGATTCTGAAACAAGTGGACAGAGCTGCCTTCTTGACCAGGTAGCAGTTCATGCCCGCACTACTGGGTGTCAGGCACTCACCCGTCAATCATGGGTGGATGGGTAAGCTGGGTATTAAGTGACAAGGAGATAGGACGAACCCGTTCTGGCCTTACGTTGAGTTTCACACAAGGTAAAATTTAGTTCAGAAGTCAAGGTAATCAATAAGAAAAACTATGGACATTACATCCAAATGGCTTATATTAACAACCAAATGGCCTTTCTTACAATATTATGTCCAAATTGATGCAAAGATAAAAGGGAAGAAAGAAATGAAATTATAATTTTTGGGATAGACATTCTTCAAGGAGAGTGTTTTTTCTTTTTTACCATTTATTCATTCATCTGAAAGTCAGAGTTACATTAAGAGAGGGAGAGACACAGAAGAGAGAGAGAGGAATGTGTTCTTCCATCTGCTGGTTCACTTCCCAAATGGTTGCAACGACCAAGGCTGGGCCAGGCTGAAGCCAGGAGCCAGGAGCTTAATCCAGGTCTCCAATGTGGGTGCAGGGGCCCAAGCACTTGGGATGCCTTCTTCCTTTGCTTTCCCAGGTACATCAGCAGGGAGCTGGATTGGAAGTGGAGCAGACAGGTCTCCAGCCAGCGCCCACATGGGACGCTGGTGTCACAGGCAGCGGCTCCACGTCTGCTATGCTCAATGCTGGTCCCGCTGCCTCATGTTTAGGAGTACTATGTGGGAGGATGTAGAGGCTATATGCCAATACTATGACATTTTATATAAATGACATGAGCATCCATGGAGTCTAGTATCCAGGGTGGTGGTGTCCTAGAACTTAGATACTGAGGAAGGGCTACTTTCAATTTCAATTTTTAAAAAATTTCACTTGTTTACTTTTACTTAGAAGGCAGAGGGGGAGAGGGGGAGACAGGGGAGGGGAGAAACAGACAAGCGAGATCCCATCTGTCAGTTCATTCCCCAGATGCCCACACTGGCCAGAGCTGAGCGGTCAGGCAAAAGCTGGTAGCTGGGAACTCAATCCTGTGAGAGCGGCAGGACTCAATGGCTTGTGCCAGCACTGCTGCCTCCCAGGGTGCACGTCAGCAGGATGCTGGGATCGTGGGTGGGGCCAGGACTCAAGCCAGGCATTCCAGTATAGGAAACAGGCATCCTGACCACTGTCTTCCCTGCTAGGCCAAATGCCTTTCCCCGATTTAATATTCTTGGTTTGACTTAGGAGAGTTCAGGGGTTGCCATCTCTGCATTATTTTCCATAGTCTGTCTTTAAGTATAAGTAGCTTTAAGTTACTGATGAAGGCTGGCACCGTGGCTCACTTGGCTAATCCTTCGCCTGCAGAACCAGCACCCTGGGTTCTAGTCCCGGTTGGAGCGCCAGATTCTGTCCCAGCTGCTCCTTTTCCAGTCCAGCTCTCTGTTGTGGCCTGGGAAAGCAGCAGAAGGTAGCCCAAGTCCTTGGGCCCCTGCACCCACATAAGAGACCGGGAAGAAGCTCCTGGCTCCTAGCTTCAGATTGGCGCAGCTCCAGCTGTTGTGGCCAACTGGGGAGTAAACCAACAGATGGAAGACCTTTCTGTCTTTCTCTCCCTCTCACTGTCTTTAACTCTACCTCTCAAATAAATACATACATAAATAAATTATATATTTATGTAAATTTGTAGTATTTCAGGCAAAAAGGTCAACATATAAATAAGTTTCAAAACTAGCATTAAGTAGATTTTTTTTAAAAATGTATTTATTTATTTGGAAGGCAATGTTAGAGAGAGGGAGAGATGGACAGAGACAGATTTTGCATCCATTGGCTCGCTCCCCAAATGGCCCCAACAGCCAGGACTGTGCCAGTCCGAGCTGGATCAGAAGTGGAGCAGCCGGGATTCTAACCAGTGTCCAGATGTTCTTTGTCAATGTTTTTCAGAATATGATAAGGGGCTGGCACTGTGGCACAACAGTTGAAGCAGCTGCCTGTGATGCTGGCATCCCATATGAGCACTGATTGGAGTCCTGGCTGCTCCACTTCTGATCCAGCCCCATGCTAATGTGTCTGGGAAGCCAGTGAAAGATAGCCCATGTGCTTGGGCCCCTGCCACACACGACAGACCTCGATGGAACTCCAGGCTCCTGGATTCGCCATGGCCCTGTTCCAGCAGTTGTGGCCACCTGGGCAGTGAACCAGTGGATGCAAGATCTGGATCTGTCTCTCTCTCTCTCCCTCTCTCTGTAATGCTGCCTTCCAAATAAATAATACTTAAAAAAAAAAAAAATGAGAAGACTATCCTTATGAGAGGGTCCTGGACACTGGTCAAAAATGAGGATTCCTGTGCTATGCTAAGAATCTATACACAAGGCCCAGAAATATGTTACTATTATTATTATTTTTGATTTGAGAGAGCAAGCGAGAGCACTCGCATTCACTGGTTCACTCCCTAAATGACCACAATGGCCAGTACTGGAAAGGGGCTGAAGCTGAGAGCTGGGAACTCAATCTAGCTCTCCTCCACGAGTGGTGGCAACCCAATTACTTATGCTATTATGTGCTACCTTCAAAGTATACCATAGCAGAAAGGTGGAACTGGGAGTGAAGCTGAGCCTTGAACCCAGGTACTCTGATATGGGATGCAGGTAGCAATATTAACCTCTAGGCCAAAAGCCTGTCTATAAATGTGTATTTTAAAAAAAGCTCTTCAAGTGATTTTTGATGCTATTAGTCAAGCTCCTAATAATGACATGAATCTCATGAACTGCAGCTACCAACATGGCTTTGTGCTTACAGCCCACGCTGGATCTTGGCCAGCCAGTTTACAACCGTGTGCTCAACAGGATGGTGGAAGACTGCATATACACTTGGCTCTGGGGCCTGCAGGGGGCCAGAAGAGTCATCTCCTTGTTAAAGAGCAGGGTAATAGTTATTATTTTCTCTTAGACCCTCTCTGATGGGATGCTCTTTCTGTAGATTAATTATAGTAGGAAAAAATACCATGAACCTCCCACCATGAAGAGGTAGATGGGTGCAAAGATAAGGCAAACTGGAGAAGGAAGTTAAAGAATTGCTGGTTCTAGTGCCGACTTCCTTTAATGTGGTCAAATAACAACTTTTCTGGACCTAAATAACCCTGGATGACCTCCTTGATTTCCAAAGTCTTTTTTTTTTTCAGCTCCTAAATTGTGACTATGGAGCAAGATTTGTTTTTAAAGATACTATTTTGAGATGGGGACAAGAGATGAAATGTAGAGCTGAAATCAGGACAAACTGATCTCGAATCCATTTAATAGCTTCTTTACAATTAATATTCACTGCAGGTCTAAGGCAAATTATTCAGCAAAAAGCAGCATGAGATCACCTTCTAACATCTCTCCAGCTCCTTTGGGGTAGGTGAAGAGGGCTTTCCGTGGTGGGGCGAGGTCTGAGACACTGAAGCCAGATCCAGTGACAGAACTTCCACTGACCCCACCAGCCGAGGAGGAGGACGACGACGCAGCCATTTCCTCTCCAGGCGAAGGCTCACTTCACTACAGACAAGAAAAACAGCAACTGGCAAGTGTATGGAAGCGCAATCAACAACACTTCACCCCACCGCAAGGGCCAACATACAGTTTTGTACGGAACTGGTTCCCCTGTCTTCTACCTTTTCAACTCCCACAGTCTTTTGGTTTTGAAGCCAAAGCATGTTTAAGAAGTCTGTCTACTGAAAACACTACTTCCTGTGACCAGCAAACTGTGTGTCACTTGAGACTGCCTGAGGGTGATTTACGAGTTATGGAGGGGAGCCGTGGCAGGGCCAAGCACAGATCTGACTGTGGAAATTAAACCACCATCCTCCATAGGACAGTTTGTCTTGGATACACTCTGACCAAACCACACCAAGAAATTCACTTCTAGAATTTTCCACATAAAATCTCAGAGTAACACTGTGTTCTGTTCCCAAGGAAGGGAAAATTGGTTAGGAAATACGTATTGGCCCTTTCATTAAATTTTTTTTAACCTTTCCACCCAAATGTAGTACCGAAACTTATCACTTGGTGGCATCCCAAAACTGGAACAAAACAGCTCAGGAATGATGTTGGAAATCCTGACCTGCTGGAATACAGCAGCTGCTTGTGTTTAGTCCCTGTCATATCAAAAATTCAAATGTAAATGAGAAAATCTACACTGAAGACATGACTTTTTACAAAAGTTCAAAACAGGCACACTCTGTTTACTAGGATAAAGCTTGTGTGGCCCTAACGAAAGATTCTGAAGGGTATACTTAGTAGAAAAATGGTCTAGTACCATGCGGTCTCATGGAAGGTTCTGCTGTGATGTTAAACGCTCTAATGTTCTATTTCTACACTG
Source organism: Lepus europaeus (assembly GCF_033115175.1). NCBI lineage: Eukaryota > Metazoa > Chordata > Mammalia > Lagomorpha > Leporidae > Lepus > Lepus europaeus. Next base: position 61,062,464 of record NC_084843.1, on the reverse strand, counting down.
CCTAATACAGCAGTCACAGCCTCATGTACTGAAGAACTGTATTTAAAATTGTATTGGATGTTAATTAAAATTTAAATAGCTACATGTGGCTAGTGGTTTCTGTATTGGCTACTGCAATTGTACTTAAATTACAAAATCAGTTGACACTGAATTGTGCCCTTTAAGATGATAAATGGTTAATTTTGTGTTATGTAAATTTTAGTCACATTTAAAAAAATGTTTAAAAGGATTTTTAAAATGAATTGCCCTCTGTAATGATCAGAGAACATTTTAGCTGAATATTTTTCATTAAGTGTTTTTGCAGGTAAAATGAATATATTTGTAATAGGAAGTTTAAACTTGTTTTTTAAAGAAGTAGAAAAAAATGAGGGAATGCTATGCATTATATATATATATATGCGTTTTATATATATATATATATCATATATAGTTTCCTAGTCAGAAAAATGATGCACTATGTCTGAAATACTGGCTGTTCTGTTTCCTGGTTTTGCGATGGTGATTTAAGGCTGTAAGAGAAGCAAAGCTTTGCTTCTGATGTCACCGTACATCTATAAGTTACACTGATTAATACTGAAGTAGGATATGGGAACAGTAAGGAAATGCTGTAATTAGATTGCCAGCCTATTAAAAATGCAAATTGGTTAATGACATTTTCAATCTCGCTATTAGATTAACTTCCCTTTTTTCTCTGAGCTCTGATAGATTTTTAAATTGTATTCATATTTATACAGGCAATAACTTTTCTAGTGAGGTTCATATCCATTTCTTTGGGACACACTGGGTCAAAATAGAGCTTGATAAGTTTTTGAATGCTCTTTACAAAGAACTTAAGCAGTATGGGGCCAGGTTAGATTCCCAGCCACCTTATAGAGAGTAGCCTAGTCTTTATTCCCCATCCGCTCAGAGAGACCCCACTTTATTTTGCCAGATCTGGAACTCTAAGCTTGCTCTTACACCCTGTGGAGTGCTCTATTCAGCTGCGCGTTTTGAATTTTGAGATCAGTTCCTCAGCAGAGCACCCAGGCAACTGACTGAGCGAGGACAACCTGAAAAGGTAACCATGGTGTGGTCTCTAAACTGAATAAAATCCAAGGAGGTCCTGTTCATCTCACATGCTTGCAGATTCTCAGTACTATCATCCTACACACACAACAGCCGGGTCTGAAAAGCAGGAGCACAGCATTAGCACAAAGCTAGCTTTAAATGAGCAGTTTTCTGCTGAGGTGGAAATAAACAACCAAGTAATTTCTAGCCCTAAAGATTTAAATTTTAAATGCTATCAGCAAGTGGTAAATGAGAATAAAGGAGAAATTAACAATAAATCCTAGATTCTAACTTCTGAGGGCAGGCATCTGAACTAAGCATAAATGCTGACTTACAGTAAGTAGCTGCTAATTTAAGTGAATGTTTGCTGAATGAATGGAATCTGATTTCTTGGGGTTCCTCTAATCTAGTGTGTTCACTTAGAGATGACAAACCTGAGGCACAGGGACTGTTTTGGCTTATCTGCCATAACATTTTTGAGGAAATGGCTTGCTGGCATGTCCTGTGTCACATGCTGTGTACTGCAGGGCAAAACAGCACGGTGGTATAGAATTCAGACACTGAAGCCTCCCTGCCTGGGTGCAAGTCCTGGTTTTGCCACTCCTTTGCCACATGACCGGACAAATCACTTAACCTTTCTGTTCCTCGATGTCTGTAATATGGGCATATTAACAGAACCTACCTCATAGAGGCATGTGAAGATTAAATTAGTTAACACACACAAAGCAACTGCAAGTTACAGGCTTAGTAAATGCTGACTGCAACTTAAGCTACTCAAAATCGTTAACGGACATTTTCTCCTGGGCCTTGTTTTCTTTTGCAGATCTGTCTTCCATACGTAGGCGTCAACACGTGGGTTCCCCCCACACAGAGACAGCTAGCTCCTGGCGGAGAGCGGCTGTGCTCAGGGGGCACGGTGCCCTCCATCACACACTGCCCTTTCACTCCAACGTTCCTCATCTCAGGCAGAATCCTGTGAGCCTGCAAAGCGGGGTAAGCGACTGGCTTTGCTACCTCCAGGCCTAGCACGGAACCCGGACCACAGGGTTCCCCGGATGAACGAACGTCAGGACACAGCGGCTTAGCACAGCTTCCGCAGGGGACGGCGGAGCTTGGCGTCACGTGCTTCATCCCCTCACTGGGCACATCTATTCACACGGAGCTCTCACTGGGCTGCTGGACCCACGCAGGTGCTCAGCAAGGTTCTGTCGGCTACTCACTGACCATGAAGCATCCTGGTGCTTGGCCCTGGCGGGGAAGTCGGGGCTACTGCCACACAGACAGTCGAGGAGAGCAGTCATGTTTTCGGGGACCCGGCATGGCTGCGTCCGCACTGATGATTAACCACTGACCTTTAGGTAGACAGGCATGCCCTCGCACTCATACACTGCTCTCCTGACATATGGCCATTCTCTTAAAAGGGGTCTCTGCTTTCCAAAAAACCTCATCAAACACAGACGCCCAGTGCAGGGGCGAATTACCATCAGCAAACGACGGTTCCCCTGGCGTTCCGCTTCAGCAGCCGGATTACAATCGAAATCGCACAGCTGCTGCGGCTAACCCTGGGGCGGGCTGGGCAGGTGGGAGGGGCCAGAAGGCCCGCGGCTCCCAACTCCACAGCCACTCTCCCCACTCGGGTCTGTTCCCAGGCAGCGACGCCATCAGCGCCGTCCCACTGCGCAGGCGCCACGCTCGGCCCGCATGCGCAGTCAGTCCGGCGCGGCCTGAAGAAATTTCCCTAGACACACCCGCTGCGGCAGCCTCTTACGTCTCCTGCCACCTTCTCCATTTCCCTAGTCCCTGCAGGTAGGATTCTGGAGGTCGAGCAAGCCCCCGAAGATCCTGGGGCTGTGCGCCACTTACCTCAGCGGCTTTGGCACTTTCCCCCACAGCCCCGCCCCCAGGGCCAGCCAGGGCGGTCGCGCTCACAACGGCGAAGTCGGCGGCGTGCTCGCGCCCGCTCAGGGGGCGCGAGTGGCGGCGGGCGCGCGCCTGCGCCACGGTGGGCGTGGCCCCGGCGGAGGCGGGAGGCGAGGCGCGGAGAGCGCGCTCCCGGCCACGACTTCCGGGTCGTTCGCTTCCGGGTCTGCCTCGGTTTACCCGCGTCGGCCAGGCCTTTAACCTCGCTTTGGCATTCTCGTGTTTTTGCTCGCTTTTGTGATTTAGGGGACCAGCTTCTCCCACCACACCGGAGAAAGCTACTCTTTCCTCTTCCTTCCCAAGCCGTCACGAAGCAGGGTCTTACGTGGGTTATGGCTCTTCCTTCAGAGCTGTCGCCCATCGGGTCCGCGTAGGAAAAAGGTTGAGTCCCAGTTTGCGGCTCTCTGAGGGCCCGACCTTGACATTCGAGTCTATTTTTGGGGAGAGCTGTTTTCTTGGAGACGTTCCAGGGGAGTAGGGCTCCAGAGGCCGGCGTCATCCGACAAGTAGATTCACCATCCGTGTAGTTTTCCCTTGTAGGAACTATCTGTGAACTCCGCAGCGGCCACAGTGGCTTGCAGAGGGTTGGGGCGAGCGTTAGTGTGTTGGGTAAGAACTGATCTGTTGTCTTTGGAACTCTGAGGCGTTTTGGGCTTCAAGGCTGTCCAGGCTGTATGTGGAGGGAGCACTGGTTGAACTTCCCCACAGCTAGCCCGGCAGGAACCTTTGCTTCCCAAGTTACTGGTCGATGACGCCATGACCAGAAGCTTGCACCTCAGTGAGTGATGGGCGGGTTGTTGCGGTCTGTGGACGCTGGATTCCTGCCCTCAGCCTATGTTGGCTTTGACCCACGGAGGTCATGTTTGAACTGTACTTTGACAGGCAGCTGGATCTGTTGTTGGGTTTTGATTTCCAGCACCCTTGAAAGCATCGAAGGCTTTTTTTGTCCCCGTGGACCAGTGAGCCCACCAAATATCCCTCATTGTCTTAATTCTTGTGCTGTATTGAAAGGCTGAGACACTGCACATGGTTGGAGAAACACAGAAGGTTGGGTTTTAGTCCCTTTCGGTTAAAGTAATAAAGAGGTATCTCTCTGAAAGTCCCGGAGGAGGGGCCGATAAATAGTGGGCAGGTTACTTTGCTGTCTAGAGTGAGTGAGGAATGAAGTACTGCGGCAATTGCAACAGTTGACCTCACGGAGCTCACAGGGGGGGGGTCCAGTGGACAACAGAGCGTCCTGTGCTCGGCACGTGCTGTGACCTGACGCCAGGCCTGCGGCAGCCCCGTGGTAGAGCTTAGGTTTTGGTTTTGACTCTAAAGAGGTCAGGTGATAACTTTGTTTTTCAGGACTTGACCAGAATTTGGAGAAGGTGTCATGGAAGTTCTGCGCCCACAACTTGTAAGAATTGAGGGGCGGAATTACAGGAAAAACCCCATCCAAGAAAAGAGCTATCAGCATGAAGAAGAGGAGGAGGATTTCTATCAAGGTACTCCTAGCTGCGGTGTGTCCCCTGTGTTGTAGGAGCAGTCCTGTGTGTTGTTTCAATGAGTGTCTGTGTCAGCACTGAAACTGGAGACGTTTGACTCACCCTAGCTCATTTGATGGCAAAAGGCACTGATGAGAGTGAGTTGGAGGCATTCTCTGTTGCAGTTCATTACTCAAGTTCTGTTTCCTCTTTGTCACAAGAGGCTTAAATGTCATAGGGGGTAATTTTAGTTAATTATTAATATTAACCATTAATACTCTGTGACAAAATTCAGTTTCCTTGCAACTCTGCATGGTAACATATATCTATATCTCTATCTATAAATTATACAAGTAGATAAACATTTGTAAAGGATTTAGTCCCATGCCCAATAATGTTAGCTGTTATTGTGTTATTTTCTTTTTCTCTGTGCATGACATAGCATGACTTCCAGATGCACAAAGAACTTTAGTATCAGAATAATTATAAGAAGTAAGCAGTTGGGGCCAGTGCTGTGGTGTAGCAGGTTAAGCTGCTGTCTGCAGTGCCAGCATCCCATAGAGGTGCCAGTTTGAGTCTTGCTACTCCTGATCCACCTCCTGCTAATTTGCCTGAAAAAGCAGTGGAAGATGGCCCAAGTGCTTGGACCCTGCACCCACTTAGGAGACCTGGAAGAAGCTCCTGGCTCCTGGTTTCAGATTGGTCCAGCAGCGGCTAGTCATTTGGGGAGTGAACCAGTGGATTGAAGATTTCTCTCTCTGTTTCTCCTTGTCTCTCTGTAACTGTACCTTCAAATAAATAAATGAATAAATAAATAACTCCTTTTTTTAAAAAAAATAAACAGTTGAGATGGTTTACAGAAATTTTTAGATTAATTAACTTGAGTTTGAGTTTCATGTATAAGTTCTCCCTCTGTTACTCTGCCTTTCAAATAAATAAATCTTAAACCAATTCTGAGGGGCTGGGGTTGTGATACAGGAGGTTAAGCCACTGCCTGTGACACTGGCATCGCCTATGGGTGCTAATTTGAGACCAGCTGCTCTACTTCCGATCCAGCTCCCTTGCTAATGCGCCTGGGAAAGCAGTGGAAGATGGCCTCAGTCCTTGGTCCTCCGTATACCCGCCTGGGAGACCTGGAAGAAACTCCTGGCTGTGGCCTGCCCAGTCCCAGATGTTGCAGACATTCGGGGAGTGAGCTGGGAGATAGAAGATCTCTCTCTGTCTCTCCCTCCCTTTCTCTCTCTGTAACTCTGCCTTTCAAATAAATTTTAAAAAATCTGAAAAGAACTGAATTGTATACTTTTTTTTTTTTTTAATTTGACAGGCAGAGTTAGACAGTGAGAGAGAGAGAGACAGAGAGAAAGGTATTACCTCTGTTGGTTCACCCCACAAATGGCCGCCACGGCCAGTGTGCTGCGCCGATCCGAAGCCAGGAGCCAGGTGCTTCCTCCTGGTCTCCCATGCTGGTGCAGGGCCCAAGCATTTGGGCCATCCTCCACTGTCCTCCCGGGCCACAGCAGAGAGCTGGACTGGAAGAGGAGCAAATGGGACTAGAACCTGGCGCCCATATGGGATGCTGGCGCCGCAGGCAGAGGATTAACCAAGTGAACCACAGCGCCGGCTCCTGAATTGTATACTTTTAACAGAGTGAATTTTATGTTATGTGAATTATATCTCAAAAGACAAGGATATTTTTTCATTGTCTTCCCTTAAACACTGTTATATGTAAATGCTGCTTTTCCAGGAGTCAAAGATTTCACATAGTCCCTATATGTCTTTTAAAATGCTTTGTTTCTCCTAAGAGAGCTCAGACGGAATAACAGGGCGATATTCTGCGGTGCTTGTTCTTTGTGCCTGTGTCCTGCTTTTGTAAGCCCGGGATGGTTGCTAGCCGGGGAGGAGGCTGCTGTCCCCAGAGGAGCGGCGTTTCTGAGCGAGATGCTGTGGTTTCTGTGCAGGCTCCATGGAGGACGCCGATGAGCCCTGTGATGCCTATGATGTGGAGCAGACCCCACAAGGATTCCGCTGTACCGTGAGGGCCCCCAGCCTGCTGTACAAGTGAGTCAGGGCCCCCGCAGCTTCACAGGCAGGTGCATCCAGGAAACTCAGCGGGAAGCTGTGGTGTTTGATTACTACTAATCACATAGCTGAGTGTTTTCTGTCCTCAAATTTCGAAGGACCAATTACCTTCCCCAGGTGTCACTGCGTCCTGTTGATTTGACTGCACCTCCGTGAGCGCCTGTGCTCCTCCACCTTTTCTCTGGATTACTTCAGAAAGCCGCTTACTGCTCTCTTCCTGGTCAGTTCTTCACATCGAGGGTGCAATGATCTTTTTAAAAAGCTCACTTGATTATTTTACCACATCTGCTTAAAATCCATTGTTGGTCTTCCTTAGAGTGAGGGCCGCGATCTGGAATGTGACTTAGGTGGCCTGCATTTTTAGGCTCAGCTCATCCCATTCTTTCCCTGGCTTTGCACTTAGACCCAGCTGGTCTTCTTCAAATGTGCTGTGCTCCTTCCTGCCTAAGAGCGTTTGCGTTGCTGTTCCTTTTGCCTTGGAATCATTTCCGTATTTAAGTATATTCTCCTTTCTTAGGGAAGCTTGCCTTGACACTGTCATCCTCCCCTCCCCTGCCCCAAACATTGATTACCCTACTATCTGTTTTCTTAACATACTCTGCTTTTCCTTTGTGGCATTTATCACCATCTGCATTTGTTATGTGCAACTTGATGTCTCCTATATGAGATGGGAAGCTTCTTGAAGGCAGGAATAGGTCTGTTCCATCAATCCCCTGATGTTTATCCAAGGCTAATGTGCTTTTCCAGAGCCATCTGTCATTATTTAGAAACTTTGTGATTACCACAGGCTGTCTCTTAATAATTACACATATATAGAATGTTATCTGTTCATGTGGCTGACTTTTGTGCTTATGCTTTTGGTGATAAGCTAGTCGAGGAAGTCTGCCAGTTGTTCTTCAGTGTTATACCAGCTGAATAATTAGATCTGTCCAAGCACGTTAGGTCTGGGGCAGGAACTTTTTTTTTTTTGACAGGCAGAGTGGACAGTAGAGGGAGACAGAGAGAAAGGTCCTCCCTTTTGCCACTGGTTCACCCTCCAATGGCCGCCGCGGTAGGCGCGCCGCGGCCGGCACACCGCGCTGTTCCGATGGCAGGAGCTTGGTGCTTCTCCTGGTCTCCCATGGGGTGCAGGGCCCAAGCACTTGGACCATCCTCCACTGCACTCCCGGGCCACAGCAGAGAGCTGGCCTGGAAGAGGGGCAACCGGGACAGGATCGGTGCCCCAACTGGGACTAGAACCCGGTGTGCCGGTGCCGCAAGGCGGAGGATTAGCCTACTGAGCTGCGGCGCCGGCCTGGGGCAGGAACTTTACAAATGCAGAAGTAGGTGCTTTTAAGCTGCAAGAGGCAAATAGTTTCATTTTTGTCAGCTTTGAGAGCATTCTGAAATAGTTTTTAAGGATGAAATTCTCCTGGAATGTGGGCAGACAAGACTGCTACTAACCCTGAGAGCTCACTTTTCCTCTCAGGTTCAAGTGACACTTTCCCCTAAGAAACATTTTAGAAAGCTGGGGCTTGGTTCCCTGACGGAATCAGTGAAACATGTCTTACTGTGTATGTCTTTGATTGGTGAAGTTTGTAAACATTCCTTAGATGTCTGATTCTGATTGGATGGTCTTTTGAGTGCTGTGTCGTGTAAGTGCTCGTTATGGACCAGATGTCTAGCATATTAGATTAGGCATTGGCTCTGCTAAATCCTAATTAATAGACAGTATTTACCAGGAAGATTTCTTTGTTATGAATCATTTTTCTACACTTACTTGGGTCAAGGAAGGAATAAACCAAACTAATGTGTAATCAAACCCTAATGTTGATGACACCTGTCAGAGAATAGCGGTAATACAGTGATTCTCAGCCTCAGTGTACCTTTGAATCAGCTGGAAGCGTTTGAAACTCTCTTTTCAGTGCCTGGGTATACCTCAGGCCAATTAAGTCAGCCTGTGAGAGCAAGACCCAGGCACCATTAGTTTTTGCAACCCCCAAACCAAGGTATTTTCACTGTGTGACCAAGATTGAGAACCACTGCATTTGATAGGAAATTCCACTTACATATTGAACCCAGGTATCCCTGCTTATCTGTATTACTATATAGAATATTTTAGATTTCTCATGTAAACTTCTTTTGAATTTGATTGTGTTGTGTTTTCACTTGGAAGGATGCCATTATGGGTTTAATAAGGATAGCATGGACTCTTTGGAGATTTGGGCCAGTTTCTGGGAAGCTCTTTCGTATATGATCACGTTTAATCCTTCCAACAACCTTATGATGTATAGGTATTATTCATTCCATTTTTATAAGTGAGGAAGTAGGCTTAGAGTGGTTAAATGACTTTAACCTCAACCATTTCTCTTTCTAAGGTGCTGAAGCCTAAACTATTAAAAATATTTTCAGCAAACTGTCTATCTGTGCTATGCTTGTCCTCTGGCCACATAAGAATCAGTAGAAGTCTGATTGAAAGTTCTCCTAATGAAAAAGGCCTGGGAAGTCAAAGGCCTGACAGTTGTGCCATAGTATGTCCAGCCCAACACAGAATACCACATGGAAATTAGAAAGTGTTCCAATTCTCTTCAAAACATGTTTTTTTTAAAGATATTATGTATTTGAAAGGCACAATTACAGAAGAAGAGAATCTTCCATCCGTAAGTTTACTCCCCAGATGGCTGCAATGGCAAGGACTGGGGCAGGCTGAAGCTGGAAGTCTGGAACTCCATCTGGATCTCCCACCTGAATGGCAGGGGCCCCAGTCCCTGGGCTGTCTTCCACTGCCTTCCCAGGAGTGTTAGGGAGCTGCATCAGAAGTGGAACAGCCGGAGACAGAGCTGGCTCTCCGATATGGGATGCCAGCATCTCAGGCAGCATCTTAACCCACTGTGTCACAATGTCCGCCACAAACATCTTATTTTTTAAAAACCGGCTTACCAGAGTAGATCTTAATGGAAACAACTGGGCATGGACAGCCCTTTAAAAAACAAGTAAATAGTTGTAGACATAGTCACCTGTGGTAACGGGTACTGTAATTGCAATCATATTGATGGCCTGGAGGTCATTGCCTCTGTAGTCCTTTAATGGTCTCTTAGTACTTTATATAGACTCCAGGACTTTTCTCTGGGGATCTGGTGGTGTCATTTCCTGTAAGACATCTAATTACTGTGGGTTCCAGAAGATGACCTTGGATTGTCAAAATTTTTCATACTGCAAGGCCCAGGCAAGTCATGTAAATGAATCAGTAATGATTAAAGTAGGGCAAGTGAAAGATAGGAGGGAGTGATGGAGGGGGAGTCAAGAGTGGGCTTCAATCTGTTGTTTACCCTAAGTTTTCCGATCTTGTGATTTTTCTGAAAGAATCTACAAATACATATCTTTAGATGAAGTTTCCCAAACAGAACACATCTGTGTGCTGAATTCAGCCTGTGGTTGCCTTTTTACTCTTTGTGCTTTTGAATCTATCCAAAGGGGAACACTGCTCTTTGCTAATCTTATTAACCCTTGTTAATCAAGTATAGTTTTAGGATGAACTCATAGTTAATTTGTTCTCCAAAAGGACAACATTCTCCCCCCTAAAATTATGGACCTGTTGGTTGCTGGAAGGGTTCCTTGAACCCGCAGGCCCAGATTTTGAATCTGATTTGAGAAGCAGTGAGTGTCAGCATGGTTATTCTATTTATACATTGAACTAGCAGTAGAACATCATTGGCCAGTGAGTGTAACTCCACACGTGTGGAGTTGGAGGACTTAATGATTTCCTCTGTAAAGACTGCGTTTTTACTGAAGCATTTCTATAAGGGAGTGTCTCTGCCGCAGAAGGTTTAATCTCAATAGAATTCCTTTTTGTGGTACATTTGATGTAATCCCCTTTATTAATTTTTCTTTTTATTATAGGCATATAGTTGGAAAGAGAGGGGACACTAGGAAGAAAATAGAGCTGGAGACTAAAACTTCTATCAGCATTCCTAAACCTGGACAAGATGGAGAAATTGGTGAGACCCCAAAATACATTAGTTAAATTTACAGTTCATTTTGTGTGTATATGAAGTAATGCAGCCCAGCAGAGGCATTTAGTGACTGTCCTCTATGGGATTTTGTAGCTATTGGCCTTTTTATGATACATCAGTATCACTCTACCAAATGGGGGAAGATACAGTTATACATACAGCTTTATGCTGTTTGAGTACCTGGGCTTTAATTTTATATTTTACCATGCATTGATGTAATAAAGTGTCTGGATTTCATTTTGTTTTAGGAGATTTCTTTTATGGGTTTGAAGCTTGAAATGGAGTTTGTAAGTTGCTTCAAATTAGAATTAGAGAAAATCAGTGAGATAGTGAATATGAAATAAAGTTCAATTCTTTCCATAAGTGTTCTTTCAGTTTTTTTTTTAAAGGTTTATATATGTATTTGAAAGGCACAGTTATATAGAGAGAGAGCAAGAGAGGTCTTCTATCTGCTGGTTCACTCCTCAAATGGCTGCAATGGCCAGAGCTGGGCCAATCTGAAGCCAGGAGTCAATAGCTGGCCAGGCCACCAGGAGCCGGGAGCTTCTTCCAGGTGTAGGAGCCCAGGAACCAGTGCCATTTGCTGCTTCTTCCCCAGGTACATTAGCAGGGAGCTGGATTGGAAGTGGAGCAATTGGGATTCGAACCAGCGCCCATTTGGGATGCCCATATTGCAGGCAGCAGCTTTACCCACTATGACACAACGCCGGTCCCTCTTTCAGGCTTTTAAACTTTGATCTGAAAATCAGGAAGGAAATGATAAGAGTCATGATTAGAATAATGTAACCAGGGGCTGACGCTGTGGCGTAGTGGGTAAAGCTGCCGCTTGCAGTACTGGCATCCCATATGGGCGCTGGTTCGAGTCCCAGCTGCTCCATTTCCAATCCAGCAATCTGCTATGGCCTGGGAAAGCAGTAGAAGATGGCCCAAGCCCTTGGGCCCCTGCACCCTCATGGAAGACTCAGAAGAAGCTCCTGACTTCTGGCCCCTGGCTTCAGATTGGCCCAGCTCTGGCCATTGTGGCCAACTGGGGAGTGAACCAGCCTCTCTCTCTCTCTCTCTCTCTCTCTCTCTCTCTCTCTCTCTCTCCTTCCCTCCCTCCCTCTCCCCCTCTTCTCTCTCTGTATAACTCTGACTTTCAAGTAAAACAAATAAATGTTTAAAAAAAAAAAGAATAATGTAACCAATGGGATTGCATTGTGGTGTAGTGGGTAAAGCTGCTGCCTGTGATGCTGGCATCCCATATTGGCGCTAGTTGAAGTCCTGGGTGCTCTGCTTCCAATCCAGCTCCCTGCCAATGCATTTGGGGAAGCAGCAGCGGATGGCATAAGTACTTTGGCCTGTGCACCCACATGGGAGACAGGAATAAAGCTCCTGGCTCCTGGTTTTGTCCTGGCCCAACCCTGGCCATTGTGGCTACTTGGGGAGTGAACGAGTGGATGGAAGATCTCTCTTCTGTCTCCCCTCCTCTCTGTAACTCTGCCTTTCAAATAAATAAATAAATAAATCATTAAAAAAAGAGAATGTAATCTGACTTGAATAATAACTCCAATGAGGAAAAATAATTTGGTAGTATAAATCACACCAGAAAGTGTCAGGCACCATCATGAACCAAGGACACAGGGTTTTTGCTTTCCAATAGCTCTGAGTGAGGGACACTGTAGGGACAAAGTTTTTAAAAACTTGTTCTAAAACAATAGAACTTTTTCAGGATCAAAGAGTACAGTAGCCCCCTATAATCCATTTTCCATAAACACCTATCGATTCTACTAAGTTGTAGCAGAAGTATAATCACCTTGACAGACAATCTCAGTGAACTTGGAGTGGTGCTGTCCAGGGAACCTCCTGCAATGCAGGGAGTGCTCTCTGTGTGTGCTGTCTAGAACAGGAACCAGTGTTCCAATGATGGCTAGTATAACCGCATAACTCCATTTTAAATTTTGTTTAGTTCTAATTAGGGCCCCCACGTTGAACAGTGCACTGCTAGAGTTTTTCCGGCCCATTGGTAAAGTCAGCAAACTCTAGCAAAGAAGTGTCACATTTTGGGAGGGCTTTTTTTTTTTTTTTTTCCAACATAAATACTAGAGTTGTAAGTGCAAAAACGTGGGCTTTTGAAAATTTAACCAAGAACTATTGAGGTAATTTTATAATTTCATTAAAGTGTACTTTTTCTTTTTTGATAAAATTTACATGTTTTCAAAAAAAAGAATGCTTGTACAAATTACATATAAACATAAAAGGAAAACTCTTGTGGTATGAACCTTAGAGATAATCACTAGTAACAGGTGTTATATTTTCTCTACTTTTTCTATCCATGTGGTAACATATGCAATTTTCATTGTAGTAAAAATAGTAGTATGGTATAAATGGTGAAACTTTAGGTATTTTAAGGTACTGGAGCCAATCCAAACAGTAGACAGGTTGTAAAGATTCAGTTTTGCCTTAGGTAGCAGGAATATTGCAGTGTGCAAAACTAGTGAGTAATTATTAAAAGAATTTAGTGGAACAAATTTAATTGAAAAGCAAGGGGATAAGCTGGCTTATTGGTCTTAGAGGGACGTAAAATATATAGAAAAATCAAGTTTATTGGTTAGAGCAAATTGAGTTGTGGTATGAAATCAGGACTGTGGTTTCACTGGTGCTGTATTTGCTGTCTTTTCTTCATTTTCTTTTCTCTCTTCTAAATAAGAGAAACTAGAGAAGGGAATGACCTAGTAGATTTTGATTCCTTCCTTGATTCCTTCTCTAGACAAGAATTTGGTCTTACCTGTTTTGAAGTCTCAAGCAATGGGATATCAGGTGATGCTTTCAAAATGATGTTGTCGGCCAGCGCCGCAGCTCAGTAGGCTAATCCTCCACCTGCGGCGCCAGCACAGGCACACGGGGTTCTAGTCCCGGTCAGGGTGCCGGATTCTACCCCGGTTGCCCCTCTTCCAGGCCAACTCTCTGCTGTGGCCCGGGAAGGCAGTGGAGGATGGCCCAAGTGCTTGGGCCCTGCACCCCATGGGAGACCAGGAGAAGCACCTGGCTCCTGGCTTCGGATCAGTGAGATGCGCCGGCCACGGCGGCCATTGGAGGGTGAACCAGCGGCAAAAAGGAAGACCTTTCTCTGTCTCTCTCTCTCTCACTATCCACTCTGCCTGTCAAAAAAAAAAAAAAAAAAAGATATTGTCATTGCAGTTAGGGAATTCTTTTTTACAGTTTAACATTGGGGTGGATGTTTGGTATAGCAATTAAGTTTCCACTTGGGCCTCCCACTTCCTGTGTCAAAATGTGTAGTGAGTTTCAGCGCCTCACTTCTGATCCAGCTTCCTGTTATTGTGCACCTTGGGAGGCAGCAGGTGATGGCTCAAGTATTTGGGTTCTGCCACCCAAGTGGGAGTCCCATATTGAGTCCCAGGCTTGTGGTGTCAGCCTGCCCCAGCCCCAGCTGTTGCAGGCATTTGGAGAGTGAACCAGTGGCTGAAAGATCTCTCTGAGAGTCTCTGCCCCTCTCCCTTTCAAGTAAATAAAAATGTAACATCAATGCCTTTTTTTTTTTTTTGAAGATTTATTTATTTATTTGAAAGTCAGAGTTACATACAGAGAGGAGACGCAGACAGAAAGAGAGAGCGAGCGAGAGAGGTCGTCCATCCACTGGTTCACTCCCCAGTTGGCCGCAATGGCTGGAGCTGCGCCTATCTGAAGCCAGGAGCCAGGAGCTTCTTCCAGGTCTCCGACATGGGTGCAGGGGCCCAAGGACTTGGGCCATCTTCCACTGCTTTCCCAGGCCATAGCAGAGACCTGGATTGGAAGAGGAGCAGCCGGGACTAGAACCGGTGCCCATGGGGGATGCCGGCGCCTCAGACCATTTAACCCACTGCGCCACAGCATATTTTTAGATCTTATCCATGTTATTTCATTCCTTTTTGTGGCTTGACAAAGCCATTTATTTAGAACTACCATGCGTTTTTTCTCCATTTGTTAGTTGATAGACATTTGTGTTCTTTCCACCTTTTGGCTGTTGTGAACAGAGCTGTGGTGAAGATTTGTGTATACATTATTTATTTTTAATAAAGATTTATTTGAAAGACAGAGACAAAGAGAAGAGACAGCGAGTTTTTCCATCTGCTAGTTCACTCCTTAAATGGCCTCAATGATTGGGGCTGGGCTAGGCTGAAGGCAGGGGCTAAGAACTCCATCCAGGTCACATGTGTGAGTGGTAGGGGCCTATGCTCTTGGGCTATCTTCTGCTTCCTCCTAGGTACATTAGCAGGATAGCTAGAAGCCAGATTAGAAGGGAAGTAGCCAGGATTATTATTTTTTTCAGTTCAATAGTACATGAATTTTACTCTCTTACTGAGAGCTTGTAGCCAATTTAAAAAAAAAGTAAACCAAGGAAAATAATTAAATTTATGGGCTTCTTGTGTTTTAGTACCCAACTAATATGCTGAGATATAGCAGTGTTGGTGGTCCTGTAATTTGAAGTGTTTAAGAATGGTTTTTAAGGTAGAAGTGGGAAAACACCCATTCTCCCTTCCCAAAAACTATGGCAGCAGTTCAAGTGTGACCAACGTAAATGTAGAATGGAGGTGTTCGAAACATAGCTAGGACTCAGCACATCTCATACACTAAAATTGTAGGATTATATTTTGAAAGAAAATGCACAATACCAAAAGGAATTTTGAGATTTTTCATTTGAAGGCAATCTTAACGCTATTAAATTCACAAGTGCTAATTTAAATATCCAATCCTATTTATCTAAAACACACGTTGCAAACATACAAATATCTATTCTCTCCACATGTTAGTGCCCATTCATATCATGGTTTGGAAATGGGGTGAATAGATTCCTCTTAACCTGCAAGTCAGTAGGTGTTTCTTTACAGTTAACTTTAGCCAAATTCATACAACATAGTAATTAACAATGATCTTTACTTGTTAACTCACAAGGAACACCTTCGAAACTGCATTGTGTTAAAGCTTCTGTACTGGGGCTGGCGGCATGGCTCACTCAGTTAATCTTCCGCCTGCAGCACCGGCATCCCATATGGGTGCCAGGTTCTAGTCCTGGTTGCTCCTCTTCCAGTCCAATTCCCTGCTGTGGCCCAGGAAGGCAGTGGAGGATGGCCCAAGTGCTTGGGCCCTGCATCCACATGGGAGACCAGGAGGAAGCACCTGGCTCCTGATCGGCATAGCTCCAGCCATAGCGGCCATTTGGGGGGTGAACCAACGGAAGGAAGACCTTTCTCTCGCTCTCATTGTCTAATTCTGTCTGTCAAATAAAAAAAAGTTTCTGTACTAAAATGTAGAAAAGCTGAACTACACAGATATTGAGAAGTTAAAAATTCCTTAATTTTTTATTCCTGGTATCACTACCACAATTTACAGGGCAGTATATCTGATGTTATGAAAAGAAAAAGAAAAAGCTACAACAGATAAAAGACCTCAGGAATGTACACCTAATTGATGCTACATTGCATTAATCAATAGCTGCACGTTTTGCAAACTGGCTATGACAGTCCTGAACAAGAAGGGTTTCCTGTGTAGGCTGCGGTAACTTTTCTGACTATGGATCATTGTTCCTTCTGTGGCAGATTTTTACACTTCCTCTAATGCATTCGGGACGACTGTCTCAAAGTAATTTGCAGCTTTTCTCTCAACTCCTCACTCTCTCTCCTGCTAAGAACTGTAGCCCTTTTCTGCTGTTTTTAGAACCTTCTGCTACCATATCCACCACTTCCACCACCAGATCCATAACCACTGCCACAGGGACTGCCTGAACTTCTCCCCCGAAAACTGCCCCCTTTCACGGGCCCGTGATTTGATTGCTGTTGTCCACTGTAATTACCAAATCATTGTAGTTTTCACCACCACCACCGTTACCTCCTTCATTGTAACCATCATCCTCTTCCTGCACCACGTCCGCCACCCTGGTTTCCATGTCCTGGTCCACCACCACCATAGCCTCCTCTCTTGCTATAACCAGGACCACCACCATAGTTGCCACCATCACCTCCTCCATAACGTCCTCTGCTGCCACCGCCTCCACCACCATAGCCTCCTCTTCCACCGAAGTTTCCACCATAGCCAAAATTACCTCCACCACCTCCAAAGTTTCCTCCATGACCCATAGAGTTGCCCAAGTAGTCTGTCAAATTATATTCCTCTGTGTCTTCTTTAATACCACCAACAAAAATCTTCACTGTGAGATGGGTAGCAGGCTTTACCGAATCCGCTCTAGAAACTGTTCTCTTTGGTTCCACAACACACCCATCAGCCTTGTGTGGTCGAGCACACATTGCTGCATCCACTTCTTCAACACAAGAGTAAGTCACAAAACCAAAGCCCCTGGAACGTATCGTTTGGGGGTCTCTCACTACCACACAATCTATGAGTGTGCCCCATTTCTCAAAATGTTCTCTCAAACTATCATCTGTAGTTTCAAAGCTTAGAGAACCAATAAGTTTTCCCAGCTGCTCTGGTTCCTTTGGATCATGGCCCTCTTTTTTTTTTTTTTTAATTTATTTGAAAGGCAGAGTTAAAGAGGTAGAGACAGAAAGAGTGGTCTTCCATCTGCTGGTTCACTCCCCAGATGGCTGCAACAGCCGGAGCTGCACTGATCCTAAGCCAGGAGCCAGGAGCTTCTTCCGGGTCTCCCATGTGGGCCCAGGGGCCCAAGGACTTGGGCCATCTTCCACTGCTTTCCCAGGCCATAGCAGAGAGCTGGATTGGAAGAGGAGCAGCCAGGAGTAGAACTGGTGCCCATATGGGATGCCGGCGCCTCAGACCAGGGCTTTAACCCACTGCGCCACAGTGCTAGCCCTTGGCCCTCCATTTTGAGACTGGACTCGCCTCTTCCAACTCAGCCAGGATTCTGACTGGCATTCTGATGTGGCTTGCTAGCTGTGCTGCAATGCCAGCCCCTATACCTTTTTTTTTTTTTTTTTTTTTGAGCATTTTGTTTAACTTATTTTGGGTATCCTTAGGAGAATTGCTGGGTCATAGAATAATTCTGTGTTCAGCTTTTTAAGGAACTGCTAAACTTTTCTGCAGTGGTTATACTATTTTACATTTGTATGAACAATGTGTAAGGGATTGCCTTGTAGCTGAGAACTCATTTTTCTACTTCATCATCTGGTCTTAAGGATATTTTGTTTTGTTTTTCTTTTGGCTTTGGTAGTTTTTTAATCAACACATAAAAATTGTAGTTTGTAGGGTCCAGTGTGTTTATTTGATACAGACGTAGAATGTCTAATGATCAAATCAGAATAATTAGCATTTGCATTACCTTAAACTTTTATCATTTCTTTGGTGCTGAAAACCTTCAAATTCCTATTTTATAATTCTTCATGAAGTATCTAATAAATTGTTGTAAACTGAAGTTGCTGTACTGTGCTGTGGAAGAAGTGTTTTTTTTTTTTTTTTTTTTAAGATTTATTTATTTATTTGAAAGTCTGAGTTACACAGAGAGAGGAGAGGCAGAAAGAGAGAGAGAGGTCTTCCATCAGCTGGTTCACTCCCCAGATGGCCGCAATGGCTGGAGTGCGCCCATCTGAAGCCAGGAGCCAGGAGCTTCTTCTGGGTCTCCCACGCTGGTGCAAGGGCCCAAAGACTTGGGCTATCCTGTACTGCTTTTGCAGGCCATAGCAGGGAGCTGGATCGGAAGATGAGCAGCCCAATCTCGAACTGGTGCCCATATGGGATGCCAGCGCTTCAGGCCAGGGTGTTAACCTGCTGTGCCACAACGCTGGCGCCAGAAGTGTTCTAGTTTTTTTTTTTTTTTTTTTTGACAGGCAGAGTGGATAGTGAGAGAGAGAGACAGACAGAGAGAAAGGTCTTCCTTTTTGCCGTTGGTTCACCCTCCAATGGCTGCTGCAGCCGGCGCATCTCGCTGATCCAAAACCAGGAGCCAGGTGCTTCTCCTGGTCTCCCATGCGGGTGCAGGGCCCAAGGACTTGGGCCATCCTCTACTGCCTTCCCGGGCCACAGCAGAGAGCTGGCCTGGAAGAGGGGCAACCGGGATAGAATCCGGCGCCCCAACTGGGACTAGAACCTGGTGTGCCCATGCCGCAAGGCAGAGGATTAGCCTGTTAAGCCACAGCGCCTGCCCAGAAGTGTTCTAGTTTTAAGCCTCTCTCTGCTTAGGTTGCATTCAATAGCAGCTTTCTGACATTTGATACCTATTCAGATTTATATACACATTCCGAACTTTTTAGCTCCTGAGAGGTGACAAGTTGAGGTCAGCTGTGTATAAGCATCTGGGCATCCTTGGGTGTGTTAACCTTTTCCTTCGTTTGCAGTTATCACCGGCCAGTATCGAAATGGTGTGATTTCCGCCCGCACTCGGATTGATGTTCTCTTGGACACTTTTAGGAGAAAGCAGCCCTTCACTCACTTCCTTGCCTTCTTCCTCAATGAAGCTGAGGTTCAGGAGGGATTTCTGAAGTTCCAGCAGGCAGTTCTGGAGAAGTGCTCCACGGTAAGCAGCAACGGAGACGCAGCTTGAAAACAAGAAAGTCAAATGTAAAAAATATACAAAAATGGTTCATAATTCAAGCAGTGGGAAGATACAAACATCTTCCCTACCTAGAAAGATGACTATTCCTGATGGTTTCTTACTGAACGAGCAAACAAAAAGTATAGATGTGTCAACATCTAAGCTTCTGTATATCACAGAAACATCTTTTAAAAATTTCAAGACTCCAACGGCTCATTATGCTAGGCACATCCCTCTGCACCTTTTGGGTGGCTGTGTGAATGAGATGCTGGCATCTGTAAATCTGCCTTTGGGCAGTCATGGCTTATTTGGCATTAGGATTTAACTAAGATACAAATTTGTAAAGAGAGTTGTCATAAAATAGTGATATGCCATTATATAATGGATAATCTAGATTAGAAAACAAGATTTAAAGCTTCTTTTTGATACAGTTTTAAAATATTTACTCATTTATTTGAGATGTAGAGAGACAGAGAGAATGGGCCCACAATGGAAGGGCTGGGCTGGACCAAAGGCAGGAGCCAGAACCCAGGCTAGGTCTTACATGTGGGTGGCAGGGAACCAATTACTTGAGGCATCATCTATTGCTTCCCAGGATCTGCTCATACAGGAAGCTGAAATAAAGAGCTGAAGACAGGTACTCTGATGTGGCATATGGACATCTTAACTGATAGCTTAACTACTAGGCCAAATGCTCACCGCGTGTTTTAGTTGGTTTGAAAAGTGTTTGTCGGTTTTCTCTTTTTTTTTTTTTTTTAAGTTTTTTATTTATTCATTTGAAAGTCTGAGTTAGAGGCAGAGAAAGAGAAAGCTTCCATCTGCTGGTTCACTCCCCAAATGGGTGCAATGGCTAGAGCTGAGCCCATCCAAAGACAGTGTCTAGGAGCTTCATCTCCCACATGGGTGTAGGAACCCAAGCACTTGGGCCATCTTCCACTGCTTTTTCAGGCATATTAGCAGGAAGCTGGATGGGAAGTGGAGCAGCCAAGACGTGAACCGGTGTCCATAGGGGATGCCAGCATTACAGGCGCTGGCTTTGCCTGCTGCTTCACAGTACTGGCCCCTATTTTTTTTTCCTTTTGTTTAAAGAGTTATTTATTTATTTAAGAGGCAGAGAGAGAGAGGTCTTCCATCTGCTGAATCTCTCCCCAAATGTATGCAGTGGCCAAAGCTGGGCCAATCTGAAGCCAGGAGCCAGGAGCTTCTTCCAGGTCTCTTACGTGGGTGCAGGGGCCCAAGCACTTAGGCCATCTTCCACTGCTTTACTAGGCCACTACTGGTTTTCTAAAAAAATATTTTTTATGAAAACCCAATCTATTCTTACTATGGAAAATTTATAAAATACAGTAACAATACTTCTTCCTAGAAGTAAAAAATGAGTATGTATGTCTGAGTTTTTTGATATGTATATCCAAATTACTGTTGGGAAATGTTACAGCAGTTTATACTTCAAGCTGGAATTTTCTTTAGATTTCTTTTCCTTCTTTTGCCAGTATTGGTCTTATCATTCTTTTGAATTTTTAATCCAGTTGACAAAAAATTTGCTCATAGCTTACTGCTCATTTATTTGATTGTTAGATAAGACATTGATATTTTTAACTCTTTTTTTTAAAGATTTATTTATTTATTTGAAGGGCAGGTTTACAGAGAGGTATAGGCAGAGAGAGAGAGAGAGAGAGGTCTTCCATCTGCTGGTTTACTCCCCAGTTGGCTGCAACAGCTGGAGCTGTGCCAATCGAAGCCAGGAGTCAGGAGCTTATTCTGGGTTTCCCACTTAAGTGCAGGGGCCCAAGGACTTGGGCCATCTTCTGTGCTTTCCCAGAGAGCTGGATCGGAAGTGGAGCAGCCAGAACTTGAACTGGCGTCCATATGGGGTGCTGGCATTGCAGGCAGTGGCTTCACCTGCTATACCACAGTACTGGCCCTGACTCTTGTTTCTTTATGTGTTTGCTCATATTTCTTCGGGAGTGTTAGCTTTTAAAATTTATTTATAACAGCTTCATACGTATTAAGATTAATATTAGTAATTTACACTTTTGGGTTCATTTAGAATATTTAAGGCAGAATTGCAGAGAGAGATGGAGAGTGAGCGAACTTCCATCTACTGGTTCACTCCCTAAATGGCTGCGATGGTTGGGGCTGTGCCAGGCTGAAGCCAGGAGCCTGGAACTCCATCATAGTTCACCACATGGGTATCAGAGGTCCAAGTACTTGGGCCATCTTCTAATACTTTCCCAAGTGCATTAGCAGGGAGCTGGATCAGAAGTGGAGCAAATGGGACTTGAACCAGTGTTCTGATATGGGGCCTGGCATCACAGGCAGTGGCTTAACCTGCTGCACCACCACTCTGACCTTAGAATATATTTTGAAATGTAATACTTTTTTTTTTTTTTTAAGATTTGTTTATTTGAAACACAGAGTGACAGGGAGAGAGAGAGGGGGAAAGAGATCTTCCATCTGCTGGTTCATTATCCAAGTGGTTGCAACAGCTGGGGCTCAGCCAGGTTGAACAAGGAGCCTGGAACTCGGTTCAGGTCTCCCACGTGAGTGGCAGGAGTCCAAGTATTTGGGCCATCTCCTGCTGCTTTCCCAGGTGCATCATCAGGGAGCTGGATCAGCAGTGCTGCAATTGGAGGCTTAACTCTTTGCATTACTGTACAGTCTCCACCTTTATTTTTTTTTTTAAAGCTGTATTTACTGGGGCCAGTGCTGTGGCATAGTGGATTAAGCTGCCATCTGCAGAGCTGACATCAATTTGAGTCCCAGCTGCTGCACTTCCAATCCAGCTCCCTGCTAATGCACTTGGGAAAACTGCAGAAGGTGGTCCAAGTTCTTGGGTACCTGCACCCATGTGGGAGACCTGAAGAAGCTCCTGGTTCTTGGCTTTGGATTGGCCCAGCTCTGGCCATTGCGGCCATTTGGGGAGTGAACTAGTGGATGGAAGATCTCTTTCTCTGTCTCCCTTTCTCTGTAACTGCTTTTCAAGTAAATAAAAATAAATCTTCTAAGGAGAGAGAGAGAGAGAGAGAATCTTTTGCTGGAGAGAGAGAGAGAGAAACAGAGAGAGAGAGAGAGAGAGAGAGAGAGAGAGAGAGAGAGAGATCTTCCATTGCTGGTTCACTCCCCTAAGGTGCAACAGTCAAAACTGGGTCAGACCAAAGCCAGGAGTCAGAAATTGCATCCATATCTCCCACATGGATGGCAGGAACTCAAGTTCTTGAGTCATCATCTGTTGCTTCCCAGGTGCAGTATCTGGGAGTTGGATCTGGATCCTGAAGTGGATATCAAGTGCAGGCAGGTGTTGCAAGCAGTGATTTAACCCTGCTGTGCCACAAAGCCTGCCGCAGGTTAGAACTTTTTTTTTTTTTTTTTTTTTTTAAAGATTTATTTTATTTGAAGGCAGAGTTATAGAGAAAGAGGGAGAGGGAGAGAGAGAAAGATCTTCTATCCCCTGGTCCACTTCCCAAATGGCTGAAACACCCAAAGCTGAGCTAATCCAAAGTGAGGATCCTGGAGCTTCTTCTGGGTCACCCACATGGGTGCTAGGGCCCAAGCAGTTGGGTCATCTTCTGCTTTCCCAGGCACATTAGCAGGGAGCTGGATTGGAAGTGGAGCAGCTGGTGCCCATAGGGATGCCGGCACACTACATGGCAGCTTTACCGGCTGCTCTGTGGTACTGGCCCCAAGAACATTCCTTAACCTCTAATTAACCAGTTATTCCATTAAGAATTAAAGAAAATTTTAACTTGAAAATTATCATACAGTAAAATTGACCTTTTTGGTTGTATGTTTCTGTGAATTTTAATATCTGCAGATTTCTGTAGCTACTGCCACAGGAAGGATATAGGATCGTTCTACCACCTTCAAAAGTCCCTCATGGTGAGGGCCAGCGTTGTGGTGTACAGTGGGTTAAGCCACTGCCTGCAATGCCAGTATCCGATATGGATACTGGTTTGTGTCTTAGGTTCTCCACTTCCCATCCAGCTTCTTGCTAATGTGCCTGGGAAAGCCGTTCAAGAAGATAGTCCAAGTGTTTGGATGGAGTTCCAGACTCCAGGCTCTGGACTTTGTTATGATCAGCCCTGGCTGTTGTGGCCTTTTGGGGAATAAACCAGAGTATGGAAGATTGATGTCTCTCTCTCTCTAGCTGTATCTTTCAAATAAATAAATATTAAAAAAAAAAAAAAAAGTCCCTCATGCTGCACCTATGGTCAGCTCTTCCCTGCTCTCGCCCCTGGCAGACATGGATCTTTACTTCACAAAAGTTTGTCTTTTTGAGAATGTCATATAAACGGCTTCTTTACTCAGTAGAATGCCCTTGAGGTTCATTCATCCAGGTTGTGCCTATCAGTAGTCTATTACTTAACTGCTGCTGAATGGTGTTCTGCTCACAGATGTGCCTGTTTGGTTTTTCCATTCATCCATTGGAGGGTATTTGGGTTTTTCTAGTTTTCAGCAGTTCCAGGTAAAACTGCTGTAAGCGTGTGTGTATGGGTATTGTATGAACGTAAGTTATCATTTCTTGACTGCCCCAAACCACTGAGCAGAGTTCCTGTGCCAGTCTGCATTCTTACCAGGGATGCATGAGAACGCGGGTTCCCCCATGGTCTTCCCAGCTTTTTACGCATCACTGTTTTTGTTTGTTTGTTTGTTTTTAAAGATTTATTTATTTATTTGAAAGGAAGAGTTACAGAGAAGCAGAGAGAGAGAGAGAGAGAGAGAGGCCTTCCATCTACTGGTTCACTCTCCAGATGGCAGCAACGGCCAGAGCTGAGCCAATCTGAAGCCAGGAACCAGGAGCTAATTCCAGATCTCCCACGTGGGTGCAGGGGCCCAAGGGCTTGGGCCATCTTCTACTGCTTTCCCAGGCCACAGCAGAGAGCTGGATCGGAAGTGATGCAGCCAGGATGCCAGCAGTGCAGGAGGTGTCCTTACCTGCTATGTCCAAGGGTCACTGTTTTTAATCCATTTTAATTTGTGGTTTTAATTTGCATTTCTTTAATGGCTGGTGGTGTTGAGTATTTTTTCATACGCTTTTTCTTTTTTTGTCATCATTACCTCTGTTGACGTATCTGTTCACGTCTTGCCTATTAGGTTGTTTGTCTCCTTACTGTTGAGTGTTTAGTGTTCTTTATAGATGTTGTAGATTTAAGTCCTGCCAAGTGTTACCGGAGAAATTGCAGGGTTCTTGTCTTCACGCAAGAAAGAATTCAGACGTGAGACAGAGAGTAGTGGGAGGTAAAATAGCAAGGTTTATTAGGGAAGGGACATCCATAAGGATGGATGGGCACCTCTCCAGACAGGACCTAGTCGCTCAGACTGGGGGGTGGGGGGACGAGGTTCCATGGTTGAGCAGAGAGAGTACACCTGGCCAGACCAGGCCGGCGGCTCAGCAGAGAGGCAGAGGGCTGAGCGCACAGTCAGGTTGAGGCGGGGTGTGTGTGTGTGTGTTTGTGTGTTTAAGGAGATGGGTCTTGCTTCCCTACCTCTGCTCCTCTTGGAACAAAGTGTTTTTTGGATGTAAATAGAAAAACTTCTGAGTTTTCCCCTGAAGGTATCAGACAGGAGGAAGGCTAGCTGGCGCCATCCTGAGTTTAGAGGAAGGGTGAGCAAGACCCCCTGGAGAATGGGGATCCAAAGCAGGGTGTTTGAAATGCAGATACTGGGCTGCATCTGGGAGATTGTGGAAGATTTGTCAGGCAGAAGGGGCGGGGATCTCCACCTGGCAGGTTATCAGGTAGAAGGGTGCAGGGCAGGATGTGAGCTCTGGGCTGCCCCTGAAACATTGTCAGCAGATGCATATGCTGGACACAGATGTCTTCTCTTTAGGCCTTTATGTCACACACACATAAGCTCATAACTGACTTCCTACCTAGCACAAGGATTTGTGGTTTGCAAATATATAACTGTTTTTAAAGTGACTGACTTGACATTTATGTGCTTAAACAAGGTTGTATCTGTGAGTTAAATACATTTGTGGATATGTGAATGTTAATTATTAGTGCACCTTCAGAATGTCATTTTTTCCCCTTAACGTTTCATAGCAAGGTGATTTCATTCTCAGTGGGGATGGAAGGTGGTGTAGAAGATCAGGGAATTTCAATAAAGACTGATAATTTTTGGTAGATGTGGACTGATACATTTTAAAGTTATTTCACCTTGTAAATAGCAACTAGTGGAAACTGAGTCATTGTGCATTCTTTAATGATGCAGTTACCTAGTATGAGACTAGCAGATTGTAGTAGGTTCACCTTTCTTATTCTGCGTATGTCTCTGGGTGGATGTGTGCAGGTGTGCGTTTGCATGTGCACACATGCTTTCTTACTTTTCTTTTGCCTGCTGGCGTGGGCTGACAGGGAGCGAATATTGAAATGATTACTTTAATTCCGCAGAATGAGATTGTCTGCTGTGAACATCATGCTGGCCTTAATCAGTCTGAAGTACTTCCTTCCTGCTTTTGGGGAGGCTGCATACTGACACAGCCCTCTTTCCTGCTTTTAAATCTGGACCTGATAACAGCAGGAAATAAGTAAGGGACCATTATCTGAATTGTATGGAAGAGATTTTTAGTGAGTGACAGGCAGGTGGCTGTGAAGGCCTACAGGCATTTTCCAGTTGTACTCTGCATTTATGGCTCTAATTTAGGTGAGTTTCTTCTAGAAGCTTTGAAGAGATAGTCAGTTATCCTGAAAGACTGTGGCATTCAACCTTGTTTTGAGTCCTCGGAAATTCATTTGACCTCTCTAATTCTTTCTTTTTGTTTTTTTTTTGTTTTGTTTTGTTTTGTTTTTTGTTTTTTTGGTTTTTTTTTTGGACAGGCAGAGTGGACAGTGAGAGAGAGAGACAGAGAGAAAGGTCTTCCTTTGCCGTTGGTTCACCCTCCAATGGCCGCCGCGGCTGGCGCGCTGCGGCCGGCGCACCGCGGCCGGCGCACCGCGCTGATCCGAAGGCAAGAGCCAGGTGCTTATCCTGGTCTCCCATGGGGTGCAGGGCCCAAGCACTTGGGCCATCCTCCACTGCACTCCCGGGCCACAGCAGAGAGCTGGCCTGGAAGAGGGGCAACCGGGAAGAATCCAGCACCCCAACCGGGACTAGAACCCGGTGTGCCGGCGCCGCAAGGCGGAGGATTAGCCTATTGAGCCGCGGTGCTGGCCTCTAATACTTTCTACACTTCTAAAAAAATGATCTCAACATTTCCTTATAGGAAAAAAATAACACTTCTTGGTATAAAGTTAGCACACAATTTTTTAGGTTTACATATGTATTATATACATTTATTAAAATAAAATTATGTATGTTGTTTTATAACTATCCCTTTTGCCTAATATGTTTAAGGTTAATATGTAAGAATCTTTTCCTTCTTACTTTTTAAAGATTTAGTTATCCTTTCAAAGGCAGAATTACAGAGGGAGACAGAGGAGAAAGAGAAATCTTCCCTCCACTAGTTCACCCACCATATGGCTGTAACATCTGGGGATGGGCCAGGCTGAAGCCAGGAGCCCAGAACTCTATTTGGGTCTCCCTTATGGGTGGCAGGGACCCAAGCACTTAAGCCTCTGCCTTCCTAGGCAAACTTAGTTCTATTAGGGAACTAAATGGGGGTGGAACAGCCAGGACTCGAACTGGCTCTCATATGGGATACCAGCATTGCAGGTGGTGGATTAACCCACTGCACCACAATGCTGGCCCCCTAATTTTAATTTTTGATATGAAATATTCTATTTTATGGATATACCCTAATTTATTTAATCAATCCTCTATTGATGGAATATTGAGGGAAGTTATTTCTGTTTAGTAATGCTGCAGTGGACATTGTACATTCATCTGTTTGTCTTTGACTGTTGGTTTTTTTGGGATAAATTCGTAGAAGTGGAATACATAGGTTATGGGAATGCAAACTTTAATTTTTAAAATTTTTTCAATTCTACTTTAAAAACCAACTTTATTGACTTATGATTTATGTAGCGTATAAAGCACCTGTTTTAAGAGTACAATTTGACAGTGCCAGATTGACAAAGCTCTTCCATCCGCTGGTTCACTCCCCAGATGGCCACAACTGGGCTGGGCCAGGCTAAAGCCAGGAGCCAGAGACTCCATCTGCATCTCAAGACCATAGTGGTGACAGGAACTCAAGTACTTGAGTTATTATCTGCTGCTTCCCAGGCACTCTGATGTGGGATGTGAGTGTCCCAAGCACTGGCTTAGTCATTGCAACACAGTGCCTGCCCCCAAGTGACATCTGAACCACTGAGCTCAATGCCTACCCCTCTTCATTTGTTTTTGTCTGAGAAATACTCCATTTTACATATATACCACATTTTGGTTTGAATATTTGATTTTTTTCTACTTTGGAAATCTTATAAATAATACTTCTCTTCATGCATCTTTTTCTGCTGCTAATTTTTAATAAGATAAATGATCCTGAGTTCCTCAGTGTTTTTATTCACTCAATAGAGATGAGTGATATAGAGAAATAGCAAATGATTCCCAAGCTTGTGCACTGTACCAGGCAGTATTCTGACTGCCTGCATTGTTTATGTTGTTGAGTCTTCAGTCCATCCCTGTGAGGATAGGTATTTATATGCCATCTTACTGATGGAGAAGTGAAAGTTTAGAAAAGGTAACTTGCTGGGGCCAGCGCTGTGGTGTAGTGGGTAAAGCCACTGCCTTTGGTGCCGGTGTCTCATATGGACGCCGATTTAAGTCCCGCCTGCTCCATTTCTGATCCAGTTCTCTGCTATGGCCTGGGAAAACAGTGGAAGATGGCCCAGATCCTTGGGCCCCTGCACCCGTGTGGAAGTCTTGGAAGAAGCTCCTGGCTCCTGGCTTCAGATTGTGCAGCTCTGGCCATTGTGGCCATTTGGTGAGTGAACCAGCAGATGGAAGAGCTCTCTCTCTCTCTCTCTCTCTCACTCTGTGCCTCTCTTCTCTCTGTGTAACTCTTTCAAGTAAATAAATAAATCTTTAAAAAAAAAAAAGAAAAGAAAAGGTAGCCTGCCCAAGGTTCTAGCAGGTGAGTCTGCAGTGGACTGTACAAAGTCATGTGGGATCTAGAATCTGCACTTACTTATGCAATCCAATAGAACAATAGATAACATTAGTCCTGGGAATTACTGAGGAAAAATTATTTGAATGGAAAAAAACATTCTATTTAAGTGGAAGATAGAAGTGGGCTTTGTGGAGCAGCCATTTAAGTTACCACTTGGGAAACTGGCATCCTATATCAGAGTGCCAGTTCTAGTCCCAGTTGCTCTGCTTCCAATCCAGCTTCCTGCTAATGCTCCTAAAAAGAGAGTGGACGATGGCCCAAGTGGTTGGGTCCCTGCCACCCATGTGGAAGACATGAGTGGAGTTCTGAGCCCCGGCCATTGTGGCCATCTGGGGGACTGAACCTGTGGATGGAAGTTTGATATCTCTGTCTGCCTTTCATATAAACTAATAAGTGAATCTTTAAGTGCAAGAGAATTTTTGATTGTTTCCTTACCAACTACACTAGTGTTTCATAAGATGTTTTCAGGTGAGACCAGCCTTGATTGGAATTGGGTAACATTTGCACAGTGTTTGGGGATTT
The DNA here is from genome assembly GCF_033115175.1 of Lepus europaeus. Classification (NCBI taxonomy): domain Eukaryota; kingdom Metazoa; phylum Chordata; class Mammalia; order Lagomorpha; family Leporidae; genus Lepus; species Lepus europaeus. The sequence continues at coordinate 61,033,910 of NC_084843.1, read as the reverse complement.
AAGAAAGAGCATTCAAGCTTTCCAGCTGTGCTTGAGGTTTTTCAACTCCAAATCATACCCTATTCCCTAATTGTTAAAAACAGAGGTACTGGGGTGGGTGTTGTGGTGCAGCTGGTTAAATCATCTCTTGGGACACCTCCTTTCCAATATCAGTGTCTGGTTCAAGTCCCAGCTACTCTGCTTCCAATCTGGCTTCTTGCTAATGTATCCTGAGAGGCGTAGGTGATGACTAAAGTTCATGACTCCCTGTTACCCCTGAATGAGACCTAGATTGAGTTCTAGGCTTTTGGCTTCAGTTTAGCTGAGGCCCGGCTTTGTAGGCATTTGGAGAGTGAACCAGCAGATGGAAGATCTCTCTCTCTCTCTCTCTCTTTCTCTTTATCTCTTTCTGTCTCCCTGCCTTTCAGATAAACAAAAATGGAAACAATACCACACAGATCTAAAAAGGACTCTTGTTCATTTTGTGACTACCTTTAGTGCTGGTTTGGGACTAAAAAAGTAAGACTCTTCATCTTCTAAAAAAAGTATTTGATATTACTAATATTTTGTTTATTGTTGAGAAGGTGAATTTATTCTCTGCTGTAGTTTACAGTTGCTTTGGGATCTCTGGGATGAAAGGTCTACTGAAATAGGAGTTTGTCGGTTTATATTCGTACCCTCCCCTAGGAGTTTTCTATTGCCACAGAATAAATTACCACAGTCTAATGACTCAGTAGCCCAGACTGGATTCTTTGCTTAGGGATTCACAGGATCCAAATGAAGATGTTGGCCAAACTGTCATCTAAAGGCCCTGGAAAAGAATCTGCTTCCAGGTTCCTTCAGGTTGTTGGCAGAATTCTGGTCCTGTGGCAGCAGGTCTGAAGTCCCGGGTTCCTTGACAGCTGGCTGCTTTGTCTTCCATCAGGTCCTCATTACGCTTCACGTCTTTGCCTTCTGCCACCAGTCAAAGACTGCTATTTAAAAGGTTCATGTATATTGATAGGTGCATGGGGATCATCTTCCTCTCCTTAGGTGACCATACCGTCTGACATAGTCACAGGACTGATGTCACGTTCACAGATTCCACCCATAGTCAGAGGGGGTGAATGCCTCCGGGGGTCATTCTGATAGTCTTAACACAGCTGTTGTTGGGCTGTGTTCTTGTCCTTGACCTCACCCATGGCTCCCCCAGGAAGCTGAATTTGTCTTCTCCAGTAGTGTTCCCTGACATCCTCTTCCTTTGTGCCCATCAGTCATACATGAAATGTTGTATGACAGCGGCCGTTATCCCCATCATCCCTGCGCCTCAGCTTCCTAAGCCTGGGTATTTAGTGTGGGATTCTGTTGCTCACAGACATCAGTAAGGGATTTTTCATCTTTGTGATCTGCAGTTAAGTTGCACTTTATTTTTTTCACTCTTTTTCTCTTGCATTAAAATTTGGAGATGTTGCACTGTTTGCAGGTTCAAGAAGTGGTTTACAATCCTGAATGTCTCTTAGTCATTGATAGCTAGTAATGTTGCTATAATTCCTCTTTATCTCACAGCAGGGTCCAGTAGAAAGCACAGCAGTAATGAAAAACAGTAATTCAAAACTGTGTGGCAGAGCATTCTGAAGGCATATAGATCTGCCTGAGGCTGCAGGGGATTTCGCACGCTGCTGGAGAACCTGACTAGGTTGTAGCCCCCGAGAAAACACAGTGGTGCTCATGTTATGGTGTGAAGGCTGACACTAGGCAGAGGTGGCCAGTGAGTCTGGGGCCCCCCACAATCTCCTCAGATAGGATGATTCTTTTTCCACCTAGTACTCACTGAAGCAGCAAATTATATATAGAATTTTTAGTGTATCCTTCATGGGTAAAAAGGAGTTGCAGGCTTTGTTGTTATCTTGTGAACTAATTTAGAATGAAGAGGGAATGGTTCTCTTTATAAAAAAGCTAGGAATGCTTGAGTTCTGATGTTGGGGAGGAAATTAAGACAAGATGATGTGTTCTAAGGTCCTATTTTGTATCATTTGGATAGAGGTGGTAGTTATGGATAAGTTTCTGTTTTATAATTCATCCATACTTTATTAAATGTCTACTGTATGCCAGATACACTTCATACATAGTATGAAGCTGAAGTCAGAACCTAAAACTCCATCTGGGTCTCCCCCGTGGTGGCAGGGGCGCCATCTTCTGCTGCTTTCTCAGGGGCATTAGCAGGGAGCTGGATTGGAAGCAGAGTGGCCCAGACTCTGAACCAGCACTCATATGGGATGCTGCTGTCATAGGTGGTGGCCACAACACTGGGCCACCTTGAAACAGGTCTTAGAGAAAGGGCAAGAGTTTGTGCCAGGCTGGCAGATAGGGGCTGGCACTGGTGGTGAGCATTTTGGGCTGAGGAAATGGCACTTGTGAGGTGTCACTGGAGGGTGAAGAGTTTTAAGACTGGAGCATAGAAAATGAGTAGAGGAAGGAAGAGGTGGTAGTTAAGAGTGGACATGAGGCACCGGCATTGTGGCACAGTGGTTAAAGCTGCTGCCTGGAATACCAACATCCCATGTGGGCACTGGTTCATGTCCCAGCTGCTCCACTTCTTATCAGATCCCTGCTAGTGGCCTGGGAAGAGCAGTGGAGGATGCCCCAATTGCTTGGGCCCCTGGCACAGATGTAGGAGATTTGGATGAAGCTCTTGGCTCCTAGCTTCAGCTTGGCCTAACCCCAGCCATCGTGGCTATCTGGGGAGTGAACCAGCAGATGGAAAATCTGTCGCTGTTTCTTTCTGTGTCTCTGTGGCTCTGACTTTCAAGTAAATAAATAGATAAATCTTAAAAAAAAAAAAAAAAAAGGGCAGAAAATTGCATCAGGGTTGTGAAAGGTCTTAAGGATTTTGAATATTTCCTGCAGATACTAAGGAACTAGTAAAGATTTTAATCAGGGACTAATGTGATGAAAGATAAGCCTCTGATTATAAAGTAAATTGAACGTATGTTATTGCAAAAATTAAAGGAGAAAAAAAGGCAGGAGGGAGGATTGAGGGAGGGAAGGATGGTATCTCCTTAGATTTGTATTTATGATATCTGTTGTCTTTATGTTAATAATAAAAGTCTTAATAAAAAATTTTATTTGAAAGGCGAAGTGAGAGAGAAAGAGAGAGAGAGAGAGGTTTTAATCCACTGGTTTACTCCCCCAATGCCCTGGCTGAAGCCAGGGGCCCAAAACTCCATTCAGGTCTCACATATGAGTGGCAGGGACTCAAGCCCTTGAATCGCCATCTGCTGCCCTCCTAGGCATGTTGGTAGGAAGCTGGGTGACAAGCAGAGTAATCAGGCTTCAGACTGGCACTCAGATATAGATGAGGATGTGTGTGTCCCAAGCAGCGGCTTAACCTGCTGCACCACAGTGCCCGACCCCATGAAAAATAATTCTGAAGGCCGTGTGGAGGATGCATTGAGAGTTAAGTAGAAGGCTCTTGACACAGCTTAATGAATGCATTGAGAATGACACGTAAAAGTTAGAAGGCTGTTGACACTGTTTAATGAGTGCTGTCTTGGGTCTGTGACATAATTGGGAGGGGATGTTTGCTAGAGATATTTTAGAGATCTCTTACTAGTGCTTACATTTTAATGTTGATAGGAAGAGTAGGTAAATTAGTAAGTTTAAGGTATTCAGAGCAGGTAGTGATGCAAGGCTATTGCTGAGTGTTAGCTCTTGTTACAATTATTTCTCTGCCAAGCAGGATTTCTAATAACCCTGGGCATCACAGTGTGGAGGTGAGGGAAGAGTGGTGTCACAAAGCACTGAGGGACTGGCTGGACCAGGGTTGCTCGTCCTGTCTCTCTAGCAATCGTTAGAGTGTCTCTTTGGGAATAAGTATAGGTTGATAGTGCTTTTAAGCAATTTGTTGAGGAATAGTTAAGCTTTTAGAAAAGTAGGCTGAAGTATTCCTTGTGCTTGCTCATGTTATGGTAAGTGGGATGCATCCATTCATTGTCCAGTGGGTAAAGATACTTAGTGCCTGAGAAAGTTCTTTGTCAAAAAGAGATGTACAAAACAAGAGTACAGAAGCTGATGCTTGAACATTTGTCCTTTGTTTTGAAGACCCTTACCACTTTGTTGTAATTATGTCTGAATATATAGAATTTATAAACTGGAAGAATGCTAACACCCTTTTTCCTGACACTTCCACATCCTAGCAAGGATTTGCATTAATAACCCTGGAGACTCAAGTCATGTCAGCTTTCCCTAGCACTCTTAGAGAATCATGGGGAGGACTCAGCAGTGCCTGTTTTAGCTCCTGATGATGCTTTCAAAGGAAGAGTAAAGGTGGTATTTGTTTGATATTGTGTAATCACAACTAAAGCAATAAAATGGAAAGCCTGTATTTGTTCCATATTGCTGTGTGCCAGAGACTTCATTCACATGTGTTTTATTTAATCCTTAGAAGAAACCTGAGGCTGGAAGTACTGTCTGTGTCAGAGATGATGAAATTTTCAGAACTACTGGATGACCTGCCTTGGGTTCATGCTGCTGACGTGTAGCAGAATTAGAACTTGAACCCAGGCCTACCTGGTTGCAAAGTCAAGTGTTTTTGCCACTCTGCCTTATTTGAATAACTTTCATATGTGAATGAGGTTTATGTCACCTGCCCAGAGGTGATTTTCAGGATTTGGCCATAAAAGAAAATACAGTGAGCATCGGGAAGTCTCCCATACTTATTTCCTCTCTTCGTTGCATAGAATAACAGGAAGCAGCTTTGTGGAGCTGTCACAGATACTTCTTTTGTTACCAGGTACTTATTTATAGGTTTTGTGGGAGCATGTCAGTATTTACCAGACCCTTGAATCCAAGGTGAACCATGCTGTACCCCTTATTTTACTGAGAAGAAAATGAGGCCTAGACAAATCAAGTGACTTGCCAGATTATAGCTGGTTGGTAACAGAGTTGGAATAGTTTTTTAAAGGTTTTATTTATTTATTTATTAGCCTGAGTGACAAAGAGAGGCAGAAAGAGAAATTTTCCATCTTTTGGTTTACTCCCCAAATGACTGCGACAGCCAGGGCTGGGCCAGGCAGAAGCCAGCAGCCAAAAATTCCATCCAGGTCTCCCACATAGGTGACAGGGACCAAAGTACTTGGGCTATCTTCCTTCCACTGTTTCCGAGGTGCATTAGTAGGGAGCTGGATTGGAAGCAGAGTATCCAGTCTGGGCTGTGAGTGTACCAAGTGGCAACTGACCCTGTTGCACCACAATGCCCACCCTTGGAATTAAACCTGGGGCTCTACTCCAGGTTTAAAGGCTTTTTGTACCTAAGGCACAAGCCTTGTTATTCTTGGGGTTCCCAAAAGATGATACATGTGAATATAATTGGAGGATTATTTTTTGCTTGTCAGCATCTACCATCAGGGCAGAGTGTGATAAATTATTTACGTCTGGGTGCTACACTTTTGGATTGGATTGTTAGGGGTTCTTCTCTTAACTTGGGATGGAGTGTGACCTTGTGAGTCTATGTCTGAAGAGAGGCTTCCCTTCATTTGCTGACAGCTCTGGCAGCTGCACTTGCGTGCGTCTGTCCCGTCTGGAAAGATGGGTGAGCTTTAAGGAAGTGGAGCAAGTGCTCAGTGGTGGGCTAATCTGAATCACTATTTACTGGCATTTTCTTTTAGCTTGACCTCTTCAGATTTTGCTATTTTTTGTTAATTGTTTATACTGATGGCATTGCCAGCAGTTCTTGCACCAGTAGAGACTGGGGTGCAGGCTTGAAAAATGCTGTCAGTGGAGGGCCTGTGATGATGTGGTGATTGCTGGTGATAAATCGCCAACTACAGTTTGAGAGTTAAGGTTGTGCACTTGAGATTGTGAAATCATGACATGACCTTGAATTTTGTGAATTGGGATGGAGGCCTGCACCTGTTTTCTGTGGTGTTCTGTGGTGGTAGCTTTTGTATGCTTCCCATCTGTCCTTGGATGAGATGTTATTTGTTAACAAACAAGGAAACAGGCTCAGAAATGCTGGAACTTAGTCACAGAGAAAGACATTTATTTTCATTTGAATGAAACTGCTTGGGAAATTCCTGTACCACCTTTTGCTTCTGCCTGCTGGGTAGAAGGTCAGTACCATTAGGATTTGCAGGCGCCAGCCTGGGTGGCCAACCTAATGGAGTAAAACAGTTCCAGCTCCAAGTAATGGCAAACTTGGAGCAGGGCCCAGAATAATTAAACCCCTGGAGTAAAGAGTTTGATGTTGGTCTTTATTCATTTCAATGAACAGGCTTGCGGCAGGAATATGATATATTCCGAGCAAAGAAAACCAGTGGCTCTGGAGATTTATGCCATTGCCTTCAAGATTGTTTGGTTCCACATTCAACTTAGATAACCAGTAACAGAAAAGTTACCATGGAGGGTGTTTCTCCATTTTTAAGAGACTGTCCAGTAGGGTAAACTATTGTACATTACATGATCTCCAATACCATTGAAGGATGCTTGAACTCTTGGGACTCAAAATTCACCAAAAGACTCCTGATCACATGACCTTCAGATAGCCATCTCTTCCTTATCCCATTCTGTTGTGTTCTGTGTGTTTTGTTTCCCTGTAACTCAGTGTTTCCTTGGCAAGTGAAGTCCAGTTGGCTAAAAGCTCCCAAGGGGAGAAGGGAGAAGAGTTGTGGAGCTTCCTTTTTCTACTTGGGGTTTAGGGCAGATTATAAATAAAAAGGCTGGAAAACAAGGAGAATAGAGTTGGAAAGGCAATGAATATGACAGTGACATAATAAACTAGGAATTTTAAGACATTGGGTCTGAGGCTGGCGCTGTAGCACCGCGGGTTAATGCCCTGGCCTGAAAGCACCTGCATCCCATATGGGCGCTGGTTCAAGACCCGTCTGCTCCACTTCCGATCCAGCTCTCTGCTATGGCCTGGGAAAGCAGTAGAAGATGGCCCAAGTCCTTAGGCCCCTGCATCCCCGTGGGAGACCTGGAAGAAGCTCCGGGTTCCTGGCTTTGGATTGGTGCAGCTCCAGCTGTTGCGGCCAATTGGGGAGTGAACCATCAGATGGAAGACTTCTCTCTCTCTCTCTCTCTGTGTAACTCTGACTAAAAAAAAAAAAAAAACATTAGGTCCATTTCCCCCCTGAGTTTGCTGGTTGATTATTTTGAGTTTATCTAGGAAGGTGCCTGCATACTGTCTCAGGTGTTTAGAATTATGTCTGGTTCTGCCAGTGAGGTCTTGATTTGGCATGCTGGTGACAAGGCATTTCTTTCTCCCTCCCTCCAGCTGGGGAAATAGGGACAGGCCTGTGGCACAACCGGTTAAACTGCTGCTTGGGATGCTTGACCCATGTCAGAGTGCTACTTTGAGTCCTGGCTCCTCTGCTTCCCATCCAAGATCTTGCTAGCATCCTTGGAAGCAGCAGTTGATGGCTCAAATACTTGGACTCCTGCACCCCATGTAGAAGACCCAGATGAAGTTCTGGGCTCCTGGCTTAGGCCTTGCCCAGCTGTTGTGGGCATTTTGGGGAGTAAACCTCTGGATGGAAGACTTTTCTCTTTCTCTGTGTTTGTTGTTCTGCCTTTCAAGTAGATGAATATAAATAAATACTTAAAAAAAGATGAAGTAGTAACATTTTGCCTTTAAAAACCCTTAGCATCTATGAAAACTTTCTCTTAGATTTGTGCTTGAAGTCTTTTTCTCTTTTTAAAACCATTTTCATTCTTAAATATAACACACATCAGAGGGCCGCTCAGAACATGTGAGTGGTTTGTTCCCACCAGGCTGCTGGGAGTGAAAACCTCACCTGTACTCCAGACTTTGTCCCTCTGCTTCTTTCTTCCTCTGAGGGCCAACCTGTGTCCTCTCTGCCCCAGTAAGGCCATCCTTAGCTCTCAGTGTTAAGACCCAAATATATATCCCCAAAGATGCCCTAACAGACTATTTATGGATGTGACAGGTTAAATAATGTCCCTCCAAAGATTTGTTCACATTGTAATCCCCAAACCTGTGACTGTATTACCTTAAATTTTTGGAGACTTTGATTTGTGATAAAGTTAAAGATCTTGAGCTGGGGAGATGATTCGGCATTGGTGAGAGTCACAGAAAGAGATGTGAGCTTTAAAGCAGAGGTTGGAGTGATGTGGCCCTGAGCCGAAGCAGACAGGCAGCTTTTGGAAGCTGGGAAAGTCAAGGAAGCGATCCCATCCTTGAACCTGCACAAGAATCACAGCCTTGACTCGTGGATTTCTGGCCTCCAGAATGCACTCAGCTAGTAAATTTGTGTTGTTTTGAGTCACTTAGTTTGTGCTAAGTTGTTACAGCAGCGTTAGGAAACTTATAGAGGAAATAACTTTAACTCACAGAAAAACTGTAAGACCGAGAATCCGTTCACCTGTTAATATTGCACTCTTGCTTATCTTCTCTCTGTATTTTCTGTCTTTCTGAGCTGCTTTACAGTGAGTTGCTGTCATGGCCCTTTTCTCCTAAATACTTCATTATATACTCCCCAAGAATAGGAATCTTTTTTTTTTTAGACATAATAACCATAGTTCACAGTTGTGACAAATTTAACATTGATCATTTTATGGAATTTGCCATCCACATTCTAATTTTGCCTAATTTGTCTAACAGTGTCCTTTGTAGAGTTTCCTGCTCCTGTATAGGATCCAGTCTAAGATTAAGTGTTACATTCAGTTGTTGTGTCCTTGAATCTGAAACACTGGCACAGCCTTTCTTTGTCTTCCTTGGCATTCTAACGTTTCTGAGCCTGTCTGCCACTTCCTCGTGAATACAGTTAGGTTATGTCTTCTTGAGTGGAACACAGTGTGTACGTGACAATGTTACTCCTTAAAGATTGTCTGTGCCTCTCCTTGGTGATGTTAATCTTGATACCACTTGGTCAAAGTGTTATTTAATTTATTCACTGTGTAGTTGCTGTAGTTTTCCTTTCAACCCATAAATAGCCTGTGGGAGGACATTTTAAGACTATCATGCTTTCAAATTTGTGATTTTCCAACTCCAGTATTTCTCTGTATTCATCAGTTGACATTTGGTATTCTGCAGTGAGAAACAACCTTCCCAGGTGTGCATTTGGAGCAGCTGTTAAGTCGCTGTTTGGGATGCCCACATCCCATATTGCAGTGCCTGGCATCTCATATCAGAGTGCCTGGTTCAGTCCCAGCCCCTCTGCTTCCAGTGTAGCTTTCTGCAACACACACCCTGGGAGGCAGCAGGTGATGGCTGAAGTTGTTGGGTCCCTGCAACCCACATGGGAGACCCAAACGGAGTTCTGACTTGGGCTTGACCCAGATCTGGTTGTTGTGGGCATTTGGGAGTGAACCAAAGGATGGAGGATCTTTCTGTATCTCTCTCTGTCTCTCTGCCTTTCAAATCAAATGAAAATAAATAAGAATTTTTAAAAAGGAAACACTTTGTTCTTATCCATCAAGTATTGATACACAGAATCATAAATTTCTATTTTTCCATAGTTTACAAATTATATTGCTTTAAAAATTATTTATTTGATAGAGAGGGAGAACTTTTCATATCTGCTGGTTTCTCCTCAAAAGCCCACAGTGGCTGAGGTAGGCCAGACCAAAGCCAGGAACTCAGTCTGGGTCTCCCACATGGGTGGCAAGGACCCCAACTACTTCAGCTATCACTGCTGCCTCCCGTGGTCTGCCTTAGCAGGGAGCTGGAGCCAGGAATTGGAGTTGGGTATTGAATGCAAGCATTCTAAAAAAGGGATGTGGGCATCCCAAATAGTGTTTTAACAGCTGTGTCAAACATCCCCCTGAGTGTTTTTTTTAAAGGTTGGTTGTGGCTGGCATTCTAGCATAATGGATTATGTTGCCACTTGCAATGCCAGCCCATATCATAGTGTAGGTTTTGAGTCCTGGCTACTCCACTGGATCTAGCTCCCTGATGATGTGCCTGGGAAGGTAGCAGATCATGGTTCAAGTATTTGGCTTCCTGCCACCCATGGAAGCTCTCTGTCTACATCTGTCTTTCTCTGTGCTTCTCAAACTAATAATTAAAATAGGATTGTATATGCTTTTTGTCATTGACTTTTAAGATTTTAATTTGTTTATTAGATACACAGTTTGCAGATATTTTTCTCCCCAATATTTTTCTCTTTGGTTTGGCTTTTCATTTTCTTAATAGTATCTTTTTTGTTGTTGTTGTTAATTTGAGAGACAGACAGAGCTCCTATACTGTGTTTCACTACCAAATGCCCACAGTGGCTTACTGGGCCAGGAACTGGCAACTCCATCTAGGTCTCCAAGCTGAGGGACAGGGGCCCAATTACTTGAGCCATCACTGCTGCCTCCTGTGATCTGCATTAGCAGGAAGCTGGATCGGAAGTGGAGGTGGGACTTATTATAACCCAGGCACTCCAGTATGGAACGCAGTCATCCTTAATGGTATCTTTGGAAGCACAAGTTATAAATTTTTATCAAGTTTGGTTTATCCATTTTCTTTTACTTTTATGGGTCATGTTTTGGGTATCATATATTAGGAAAGGCAGATATTGAAAGCTTTTTTTTTTATATAGAATTTTGCTTTATTCCAAGTAATTTAATGACAGTTTTTTAAAAAAAATTATTTATTTATTTGAAAAGTAGAGTTATAGAGAGGCAGAGGCAGATAGAGAGAGGGAGAGAGAGAGAGAGAGAGAGAGAGAAAGCAAGCTTCCATCCACTGGTTCACTCCCCAAATGGCTGTAATGGCTAGAGCTGAGCTGCTTTGAAGCCAGCAGCCAGGAGCTTCTTCTGGGTCTCCCATGTGGGTGCAGGGGCCCAAGCACTTGGGCCATCTTCCGCTGCTTTCCCAGACACATCAGCAGAGAGCTGGATTGGAAGTGGCGCAGCTGGGACTAAATCAGGTGCCCATATGGGATGCTGGCACTTACCCACTATGCTGCAGTGCTGGCCCCGACAGATTTTTGTGTGAGATTTGCTCAGATGCGTTAGGGCTTGCCTCTTGGAATTGTTTAGCCTCCTTTGAGTAACGTTTAGTAGGAAGGAATTAATATTGATCAAAATGGCAGGCTTTGGAGTCTGACTGCTTATGTTTATCTCTTAGAATGTCACCTTCGGAAGCAGGCTTAATTTCTCAGTGCCTCGGTTTCCCCACCTGTAAAATGATCCTCCCTGTTAGGAAGGTTGTCTGCATACTGCACAGAAAATGCCTGGAGCAGGGAAAGGACCCGACAGATACTGGGTGATTGCTGGGGGACAGTTCCCAGCTGTGATCTGGGGTGGGGCTGTGCGTGTTGGAACTGCTTGAGGGTCTTTTTAACGCTGTGTGCCTTTTCTGAATTGACACGTTGTGCCTTAGGTTGGAGCAGCTGGGTGATAATCCTTGCACTTAGGCTTCCTTGACACAGTTAAAGCTGATTATTCCTTTAAATCACTTTCAATAAATGAGGCAATTTGGGTTGATGTGTGGAATCACAGAACTCTCTATCAGATGTAAAAATAGTTCAAGCTCCATTAACACTTACAAAGGGAATAATCTATTAGCTGCTGTTGCCAAGGCAAAAATGAGGCAAGAAGCCTTAAGCAAACCAAGAACAGGATGCAGGCTGTCCACATTTGATGAATACGTTTTTCTGCCCTTGGAGTGTTTTATTAAGCCAGAGTTCTGATGGTGGGATAAGAATATACAATTCAGAGCCAGTGTACCTGCTTTGCTTGTGTTGGAGGGAGAAGAGTCTCAGCATTTTTTTTTTCCATTTTCAGAATGAGAATAATGAAATTTTGTGACTTATGTTACCTTAAAAAGGGATTCATGGGCCGGTGCCGCGGCTCAGTAGGCTAATCCTGCACCTTGCGGCGCCGGCACACAGGGTTCTAGTCCCGGTCGGGGCGCCGGATTCTGTCCCGGTTGCCCCTCTTCCAGGCCCGCTCTTTGCTGTGGCCAGGGAGTGCAGTGGAGGATGGCCCAAGTGCTTGTGCCCTGCACCCCACGGGAGACCAGGATAAGCACCTGGCTCCTGCCATCGGATCAGCGCGGTGCGCCGGCTGCAGCACACCAGCTGCAGCGCGCCAGCCACGGCGGCCATTGGAGGGTGAACCAACGGCAAAGGAAGACCTTTGTCTCTGACTCTCTCTCTCTCACCATCCACTCTGCCTGTTAAAAAATTAAAAAAAAAGGGCTTCATGATCTGATATGGGTGTAGTATAAAGAATATATAAGGAATTCCTAGAACTGAGCAGTACAAAGACAGCTAAAAGGTGAGTAAAACGTTTGAGTAGACATCGCTCTGACAAGGATGCGCAGATACCCAGCAAGCACCTGCAAAGTTGTTCATCATCGTTGGTCGTTAGAGAAGTGTAATCTGAAGCCATTGGCTGATACTCCAGATGACCAAGATGATAACTTTTTGTTTGTTTGTTTTTAAAGATTCATTGATTTATTTGCAAGTTACTGCGTGTAAGAGAAGGAGAAACAGAAGAAATCTTCTGTCTGCTGGCTCACTCCCCAAATGATTGCAATGGCCAAAGCTAGGCTGGTCCCAAGCCAGGAGCCAGGAACAACTTCTGTGTATTCTTCATGGGTGCAGGGACCCAGGTACTTGGACCATCTTTTACTGTCTCAAGTGCATCTGCAGGGAGCTGGATCAGAAGTGGAGTAGCTGGGACTTGAACCAGTGCTCATATGGATTACTAGCATCACAGGCGGAAGCTTTACTGGCTACAACTTTACTGGCCACAGCTTTACTGGCCACAGCCCTGGCCCCCCAATGTTGACAATTTTTAAAAAGGAAATAACTGTGATCAAAGCTATGAAGAAACAGGAATCTTAATGTATGGAAGTACTTCAAAAAGTTCAAGGAAAATGGAATTAAAAAAGATTTTTTTTTGTTGCAAAAAAATTTTGAAACTATGTAGTTTATTCAGCATATGCATTTCCCACAAACTTTATGGAGACCCCTCATATTACTAGTAGGAATGTACAATTCTTCCACCAATGTGGACCTTTCTTTGGTGTTCTTTGAAAAGTTAAACATAGAATTACCCTGTGACTCAGCATTTCCTACATACCCACAGGACCCTAACACTACTGAAGTGGGTGAGAGGGTGTGCTTACCTTTAAGTACATGCTCTTGTCATGCACAAAGCTAAGCATTCTTGGTGCTGACATATGCAGGTAAATTTTATTCAGAAGGTGAAAAAGCAAACACACATGTGAGCATAGGTTGCCCAAAGAGATAGCTGTCATTCGTGGGCAGTGGGTGGGAAGATTAGCCTGACAGGAGAGGAAATGGGGAAGGGGTGGCAGGGAGGTCACCCCGCAATCCCTCCAGCTTCTGAGGAGGACTCTCCGCAGCTGTTGGCCTCTTTTATGAGGTGAGGGTGGGGGTGTGCCAGGAGAGGTGTGAAGCCACGTGGAAATTTTAGGGTACCTCTGTAAATTCCATGGGGAGCTCAGTATCCATATTTCATGGTGTCTTTCCTCCAGGTCCCAGATGAAACAGGTGTATCCTGGGAAAGGGGGCATTTTGATTGAAAAGTAGGAGGATAGAGTTACACATGGGGACCTTGTGACTTCCAGCTCGGTGATCCCAAACTAACTTTCTGCCTGTTTATCCCACATCTTTCCCAGAACCTACGTTTCATGGCATTCTATTTTTCTGAGCTGTTCTATTGTGTCAGACCAGTATTTCCTTCCTGTAAGAAAAAAAAAAATTGGGGCTGGGGGCTGGCGTTGTCATATAGTGAGTAAAACTTCCACTTGTGTTGTTGGCATCCAATGTGGGTGCCAATTCATGTCCTGGCTGCTCCATTCTGATACAGCTCCCTGCTGGTGGCCTAGGAGAAACTGTGGAAGATGGCCAAACACTACCACCAACATGTGAAACCCAGATGAAGCTCCTGGCTCCTGGCTTTGGCCTGGTCTGACCCTGACTTTTGCAGCCATCTGGGGGAGTGAACCAGCAGATGGAAGATATCTCTCTCTCTCTAAGCCCCACCCCCCTTTCCCTTGTATCTCTGACTTTCAAGTAAATAAATCTTAAAAATTTTTTTTTCATCAAAGTGAAATTGATATAACATAAAGACCATTTTAAAGGCCACTGTTCTGGCACAGTGGATACAGCTGCTGCCTGCAGTACTGGCATCCCATGAGAGCACAGCTTTGCATCCTGGCTACTCTACTTCCGATCCAGCTCTCTGCTAATATACCTGGGAAAGATGCTAATGCATCTTAGAAAGCGGAGGATGGCCCAAGTGCTTGGGCCCCTGTACCCACGTGAGAGACCTGGATAAAACTTTCTGGCTTTGGTCTGGCTAGCTCTAGCCATTGTGACTATCCACTCCTGTGAACCAGTGGATGGAAGATACCTCTTTTCTCTCTGTGTCTTCCTCCCTCCCTCTCTCCCTCTCTGCCTCCCTCCGTCTCTCTCTGTAAATCGGCCTTTCAAGTAAAGAAATCTTTTAAACATTTTAAAGAGAACAGTTTGATGGTATTTAGTACCTTCATAAAGTTGTACAACTATCAGTTCTATTATCATCCCATACATTTTTATCACCCCAAAAGGAAATCACAGATTGATTAAACAGTTGTTCCCTGGGCTGGTGCTGTGGCATAGCAGGTAAAACCACCACCTGCAGTGCTGGCATCCTATATGGGCACCGGTTCGAGTCCCTATTGCTCCCCTTTCGATCCAGCTCTCTGCTGTGGCCTGGAAAAGCAGTAGAAGATGGCCCAAGTCCTTGGACCCTTACGCCTGCGTGGGAGACCCAGAAGAAGCTCCTGGCTCTTGGCTTCGGATTGGTGCAGTGCTGGCTGTTGCAGCCAATTGGAAAGTGAACCAGCAGATGGAAGATTTCTCTCTCTCTCTCTGCTGCTCTCTCTGTGTAACTCTGACTTTCAAATAAATAAATGAACCTTTAAAAAAGGGAAAAAAAAAAAACCAAACCATTATTCCCTAGTCAGCTCTCCTCCTAGCCCCTGTTGACCACCTGTGGATACCTGATGCAGATGTTTCCTGTTAATAGAATCAAACAAGTGTAACATTCTGTGTTGGACTTACTTCACTGAGCTTAATTTTTTTTTTTTTTTGTTTTTTAGAGATTTACTTATTTAATTAAAAAAAACAGAGCTACAGAGAGAGAGGGAGAGACAGAGATCTATCCATTGGTTGATTCCCCAGATGATTGCAACAGTCATGGTGGAGAGGACCCAAGTACTTGGAGCATCATGTGCTCCCTTGCCAGGTGCATTAGCAGGGAGTTGAATCAGAAGTGGAGCAGCCAAGAATTGAACTGGCTGTCCTAAGCTGCAGCTTACCTGCTGCACCCCGATATGGGTCTTAGCATAATTTTTTAAAGAACACGCGTGTTGTAACAGATACTAGTGCTTTACTCCTTTTTATGGCTGCATAATATTCTGTATGTGTATTTGTGTGTGTGTGTGTGTGTGTATAAATACTTCAACATCATTTTTTTTGTTGATGGATATTTGGGTTATTTTCTTTTTTTGGTGATTGTGAATAGTGCTTTTTGAAATATGTGTATGTGTATTTGCTTAAGTCCCCTTTTCAATTCTTTTGAGCATAAACCCAGGAATAGAATTGCCAGGTCATAAGGTAATTTTTTTATTTCACTTGTTGAGGGATTGCCAAAACATTTTTCACAGTGGCTGGATCATTTTACATAGCTACCAGCATTGCATGAGGGTTCTAATTTCTGCATATCCTCACCAGCACTTATTTGCCATGATTTTGATTAGTCAGACTAATGAAATGGTACTTCCTTGAGGTTTTGATTTGCATTTCCCAAAGTGACTGATGATGTTGAGCTTCTTCATGTTCATGTGAGCCATTTATATTTCTTGTTTGGAGGAATGTCTATTTAAGTCCTTTTCTCATTATTTATTTATTTGAAAGACAAAATGAGAGAGAGAGAGAGAGAGAGAGACAGAGAGAGAGAGAGAGATCTTCAATTCACTGATTTATTTCCCAAATGGGCACAGTAGCCACTCTGTTCCAGGCTGATGCCAGGAGCCAGGACTTCCATCCTGGGCTCCCATGTGTGTAGTGAGGACCTGATTACTTGGGCCATGTTCTGTTGTCTTCTCAGGCATGTTAGCAGGAGACTAGATCAGAAGTGGAGCATCTAGACCTCAAACTGGTACTTGGATATGGGATGCTGGCATCATTAGTGATGACTTAACTTGCTGTGCCACAGTGCTGGCCCTCCATTTTAAAAATTAGATTTTTTTGTTGCTGAGTTGTAAAAAGTTTTTAAAAATATATTCTCGATACCAGATGTTGCAGATAAATTATTTACAAGTGTTTCTCCCATTCTGTAAGTTGTCTTTTCACTTTGATAGTATTCTTCAGTGCACAAAAGTTTCAATTTTGATGAAGTCACATTTATCTGTTTTCTCTTTTGTTGCCATGGTTTTGCCGTTACATTTATGAATGAATTCATTGCCAAATCCAAGATCATAAACATTTAATTCCTTGTTTTTTCTAAGAGTTTTGTGATTTTAGCTTTTTTAAAAGTTTATTTGAAGGTCTGGCACTGTGGCATAATGGGTAAAGCAGCTGCCTGCAGTGCCAGCATCCCTTATGGATGCCGGTTCAAGTCCCAGCTGTTCCACTTCCGATCCAACTCTCTGCTATGGCCTGGGAAAGTGGTAGAAGATAGCCCAAGTGCTTGGATCTCTGCACCCGAGTGGGAGACCCAGAATAAGCTCCTGGCTCCTGGATTTGGATCAGCTCATCTCTGGCGAGTGAACCAGTGGATGGAAGACCTTTCGCTCTCTCTGGTCTACCTCTCTCTGTAACTCTGTCTTTCAAATAAATAAATCTTTTTTTTTTTTTTTAAATATTTATTTGAAAGGCATAGAAAGAGACAGATCTTCCACTTGCTCGTTCACTCCCCTGTGCCTACAACAGCCTGGGCTGGGCCAGGCCAAGAATAGCCCTCAGTCCTAGTCTCTTGTATTAGTGGTGGGGACCCAACTACTTGAGCCATTATGTGCTGCCTCCCTGGGTGTGTGTTAGCAGGAAGCTAGAATTGGGAGCATATAGCATCTTAATTGCTGGGCCAAATACCTGCCCAGTTTTAACTTTTATGTTTAGATCACTAATCCATTTTGAATTGACTTTTGTATATAGTATGAGATAGTGGTCCAGCTTCATTCTTTATGTTTATTTAGTTGTCCTGGCATGATTTTTGGAAAATATTAGTCTTTGTATAATGGTCTTGACACCTTGTTGAAAATCAATTGGCCTGGAGTCCAGCATTATGGTATAGTGAGTAAAGCCACTGCCTGTGATTCTGGCTTCCCATATGGGGACTGGTTCAAGTCCTGGCTGCTTCATTTCCCATCTAGCTCCCTGATAATGGCCTGGAAGAAGCAGTGGAAGATGGTCCAAGTGCTTGGGCCCCTGCATCCATGCAGGAGACCTGGATGAAGGTCCTGGCTCCTGGCTTTGGCCTGGTTCAGCCCTGGCTGTTCTGGCCATCTGGGAAGTGAACCAGTGGATGGAAGATCAATCTCTGTCCCTCCCTGTCTCTGTCACTCTTTCAAAATAAATAAAAATTAATCTTTTTTTTAAAAAAGTAATCAATTGGCCATAAATGTATGGGTTTCTTTCTGGGGTCTCAGTTTTGTTCCTGATGGTAACTTTTGTATGGGCTGAGTTATTTGTTTTTCTCTGTTTGGTAACAGGATCATGGAGTTGATGGCACCATTTTCCAGAATCCCAAAAAGCTTCACCTAACTATTGGGATGTTGGTACTGCTGAGTGAGGAAGAGATCCAGCAGACGTGTGAAATGCTGCAGCAGTGCAAAGAGGAGTTTATTAAGTGAGTGATGCTCAGGAGTGGGGAAGGTGTTCAAGCTGGGCTGGCTGCAGTTGGATATCATGGACCTATGTTTGCACTGGGGAGCTGGATGACATAGGAAAGGGATTTCTTGACTCACCTGTTTGTAACACTAAACCTTGAACCACTGTCTGAAATGCTTAAAATGCATTGGAAGCATTGATTTACAGATTCTTTTTTTTTTTTTTGACAGGCAGAGTGGGCAGTGAGAGAGAGACAGAGAGAAAGGTCTTCCTTTTGCCGTTGGTTCACCCTCCAATGGCCGCCGCGGTAGCGCGCTGCGGCCGGCACGCTGCGCTGATCCGATGGCAGGAGCCAGGTGCTTCTCCTGGTCTCCCATGGGGTGCAGGGCCCAAGGACTTGGGCCATCCTCCACTGCACTCCCTGGCCACAGCAGAGAGCTGGCCTGGAAGAGGGGCAACCGGGACAGGATCGGTGCCCCGACCGGGACTAGAACCTGGTGTGCCGGCGCCGCAAGGCGGAGGATTAGCCTAGAGAGCTGCAGCTCCGGCCGATTTACAGATTCTTATGGAGAGAAAAATCATTATCTCCTATCTGCTGGTTCATTCCCCAGAAGTGCACAACAGCCAAAGCTGGCACAGGCAAATGCCAGAAGCTGGAAACTCCATCCAGGTCTGCAACATCGGTGGCAGTGACTTCAAGTGCCAGGGTGCATATTAGCAGGAAGCTGGAATGTCGAGTGGAGCCAGGCCGTCAGCTTGGGCATTCTGATACAGGATTGGGCCTCCCCAGTGGCAGTTTACCCACTGACCAAATGCCTGCCCCATCTTGGGTGTCAGATGACTGATACAGGTTTCCTTGGCTCTCTGGAGGCTCTAGGGTAAAACCCATTTTCATTCCTTTGAAGCCCAGTTTGTAGAGGCTGTCCACTATTGGCACTCTTCCTCCATCTTCAACTTCAGCCACATTACCCCCTTGCCCCTCTGTTGTCATAATCTCTGTGGCCATAGCAGGCACAGTTGTCTGCCTTTAAGAATTCATTGGATTTTTTCTTTTTCTTTTTTTTTTTTTTTGGACAGGTAGATTAGTGAGAGAGAGACAGAGAGAAAGGTCTTCCTGCCGTTGGTTCACTCCCTTAATGGCTGCTACCACCATTGCACTGCACTGGTCCGAAGCCAGGAGCCAGATACTTCCTCCTGGTCTCCCATGCGGGTGCAGGGCCCAAGCACTTGGGCCATCCTCCACTGCCTGCCTGGGCCACAGCAGAAAGCTGGACAGGAAGAGGAGCAACAGGGACAGAACCGGCGCCCCATCCGGGACTAGAACCCTAGGGTGCCGGCGCCGCAGGTGGAGGATTAGCCTAGTGAGCTGCGGCGCCGGCCAGGATTTTTTTTAAAAGATTTATTTATTTATCTGAAGAGTTACACAGAGAAGGAGAGGCAAGAGAGAGAGAGAGGTCTTCCATCTGCTGGTTCACTCCCCAGTTGGCAGAAATGGCTGGAGTTGCATTTATCTGAAGGCAGGAACCAGGAGCTTCTTTCAGGTCTCCCACATAGGGGCAGGGACCCAAGGACCTGGGCCATCCTCTGTGCTTTCCCAGGCCATATTAGAGAGCTGGATCTGGAGCGGAGCAGCTGGGACTTGAACCGGTGTCCATATGGGATGTCAGCACTGCAGGCGGTGGCTTTACTTGCTACACTGCAGTGCTGGCACTGGATTCATTGGATTTGATTGAGCCCACCAAGGTACTCCGGGCTGATAGCCCCATATCAAGTTCCTTAACCATAATTGCATTTGCAAAAGTCTCTTTGCCATGTAAGGCAGCATGTTTACAAATTCCAGAAAGCATGATGTGGGCATTTCTGGGGTGGGGACATTATGCTGCCCACCACAGTAACATATGCATCACAACGTGACTTTCTAGGACAATCTTCATATGTTTCAGAAACACTGAACTTCTTTTTCTGTTTTTAAATAGTTTTATTTGCATCAATAAGAAGATCGGAAACCTTCCAAGCAGTCTGTTTTAACTCAGAGAAAACCCTGCTGTTCTGAGGGCAGAGTTGTTATTCCTGTTTATTGTAAAATTTTGATTTACACATACATCTGATGTAACAGCTTTATTTCAAAGAACCATCTCTTTCGCTCTCTTCCTTTACTCCACAAACTTAAGATTGATGGAGAAGAGAAATTTGAGAGCTGACTCATTCTAATATTACAAACATGTCCTATGCCGTTCTAACACTGCCTTGTAGAAGTGGGTTCATCGGGTGGAGCGAGGTAGAACTGCGGAAAAGTTTCCCCTAGGTGTGTTGTACACAAAACCGTATAATACAATGACTTACAGGTAGGCCAATGTAGCCTTTTCCATTGTTTTGAAGATAAGATGCTTTTCTTGAGTAAAATCATGGGCTGATTGGGATTGCAACCGAGCTGTCCTGACTGAGAGCAAAGAACATTTGTTTTATTCTTTGTTCATTGCTGTTTTCTCTCAGTCTAAACCTAGAATTTGGAATAATTTGGTGTTTGTCATTAGATATTTGCCATTTCCCCTGTATAAAATAAATATTACAAAGCAGGGCAATTTTACCTGGTTTGAGGATCAGTTCTGATCTTTTAACTTATTTCTGGTTTACATTTGCCAAACTAGCTGGAAAGGAACTGCATGTCCTTGGCTGTCATGGGTATACCACTGCTAAGAATAAATGTAAAGGTAGATAAAATATTTGTTTGGAGAAGCATTTATTCTTTTTACCTTATGAAATCAGGCCTTAGGTTTTTAATCACCCAAGCTTTATTCTAAGCTATGTGAAGATTTAACTGTGTTCCCCCCTTTGTCACTTAGTGCCTTTTGTGACTAAATGCCAAAGCTGAACCCTTTAAGCATGTCAGAGTTGGTGTGCTTAGGGAATAAAGAGCGGTTTTAATAGTCCCCAAGAATTTTTGACATGACAGGATGAAAACAGTAATTGTAGTTTTTCAAATTCAGCAAAGCTTTTGAAATAGGACAAAGTTACCCTGCCAAAAATCTGCAGTGCGTGCAAAAATTTGTTTGAAGATGCTCTTTTCAGAAAGCTGGAAAGATTTGAAACCAGCGAATAAAATGAAGTGAGCCTCCCCTGCCCTCTTATCCAACCTCCCCCCCACCATATGCACCATCTGAAGAGTGTGTCGTGCAGAATTAATGTGCTGCTGAGAGGGAGGATGAGGCTCAGTGTTGGTTGTTTGCATAGGTTAGAGGTGCCTTGTTTCCCTAAAGGAAGCGACTTCTCCAAAGTGGAAGGAAAGTACCTTTGTTGAAGCCCAGGTGCATAAATTTTATCATCTAACTTTTTTTTTATTCCTTCTTGCTCTTTGATCTCAGCCTTTGCATTTCTTATACTTAGAAAGAATGGCAATGAAAAATGGCATTTCTAATATGAACCTTTAAAAATTTTAATTGCATTGGTAAGTAATTATGTTTTTTCAAAGAAGCTTATTTTTATTTATTTGAAGGGCAGAGAGAGAGATAGAGATTGTCTGTCTACTGGTTCACTCCCCAAATATCTGCAGGATACCTGCCAGGGCCAGGGTGAAGCCAGGAGTCAGGGTCTCAAGTCAGGGTCTCCCACTTGGATTGCAGAGACCCAAGGATTTGAACTCTCATCTGCTGCTTGCCAGGGTGTGCATTGGCAAGAAGCTGGAATCCAAAGCAGAACCAAGACTAGAACCCAGGCCTTCTGATATGGGATGCAGGAGACCTAAAGGGTGTCTTTTTAAAATTTTTTATTTTATTTTTTAAAGATTTATTTATTTGAAAGGCAGAATGACAGGAGAGAGAGAGAGAGACCTCTCCCATCAGCTAGTTCACTCCCCAAATGACTACAACATTTGCTAAAGCCATATGGAGGCAGGGTCCCAAGCATTTTAATCATCTTCCACTGCTTTCCCAGGGACATTAGCAGGGAGCTGGATCAAAAGTGGAGTAACCAGAATTCAAACCAGCACTCCAGTGTTGGATGGGAGTGGTAGCTTAACCCACTGTGCCACACCTGCTTTGTCTTAATTGCTGCACTAAATGCCTGCCCCTAACCTGAACCTTTTATGGACTAAAGATCCAGAATTAAAATCAGAAAAGAAAAACAAGGAAAATGAGTAGACCTGTATGTAATGTGCTGTAGCTTAATTTGATGCCTTTTAAAATTCAAGTCTTAAAATGAATGTGGCTTTATTTGATTAAAACTGTGGTGCTATATAGATGTTATAAAGAAATGGGTAGTTTGGAAGTTTGTTCTTGGATTTAGAGAATACTATCTGATCAGAAACAGGATTTTCATTTCAATTCTTTGGCTAAAGGTTATGTAGCTCAATAGAGTTTGAATGAATTATTCAGTGTTGAGTAAATTCTGAAGCTCTAAATGTGTCCCTTGTGACTTTTCTTTGTGAGATGCAGGACACAGATAGCACAGTGGCTCCGAGTGTATAGTCTGACAAATATACCCCACTGGTGTAGCTCCAGTGTCACCTCACTGCCGGAGCGTTCCCAGTAGATCCAAGGTTACACCAAATAAGAAGTTTAAGAGGGAGAAGAAGGGAGAGAAGAACAGGAGAGAACATACCTGTGAACAAATGAGTGTCCAGTTACTGCCTCAGGTGTCATTCAGTTGGCAGGTATGCTCACTTGTGTTGCAACTGGAATACTTTGGCCACTAAGACAAAGAGCAGTATCAGGTAGACCCCTCTCCTGCCCTTTCATCTCTCTGTTGGAAGTCTTAGCAGTGGGTTGAAAGAGTTTCTGTTTGTTCTTACAAAGCAGGCTTGGCATCCTGTTTCATTTATTTATTTATTTTTAGATTTATTTACTTATTTACTTGAAAGGTAATCACAGCAGAGAGAGAAAAAGCAAGCGAGTGAGTGAGTGAGAGAGAGAGAGATCTTTCATTAGCTGTTTCACTCCCCAAATGGTTGCTGCAGCCAGGGCTGGGTCAGGCTGAAAGCTAGGAGCTAAGAACTTCATCTGGGTCTCCCATGTGGGTGTCAGGGGCCCAAACACTTGGGATGTCTTCTGTTGCTTTCCCAGGTGCATTAGCAGGGAGCTGGATCAGAAGTGGAGCAGCCAGGACTGGAATTGGCGCTCATATGGGATGCTGGCATTGCAGGTGGCTGCTTAACCTGCTGCACTACAATGCAGACCCCAGGAATTCACTTTTGATGAGTCCTAAAATGCTTTTGTCTTTGATTCCGTATCACATTTTTCTTCCCAGTGACAATCTGTGTGTTATCACATTGATTTCACAATTCTCTAGAACAACCTTCCCCTTTAGAGTAGACCACCCATTTAATATAAGGCATTGTGCCAAGTGCTGGAGACATAGGGGGGTAAGATGGAGAGAATGTCTTGCCTCTAGGGGCTTGCAGAAGGCACGTGCAGAGTTTTGGCTTAGCACAACAAGGCCTTTTATGGTTGAAGTAGAAGTCCGTGTAAGAAGTCTGGGAAGAAAACAGGATGGTAGGGTTTTACTTAACCTACAATTAATACATGTTATTTTAGAAGAGTCAAAACTTATAAATAAAGTATCACTTGTAATCTTACCCTTTAAAGATGGTTACTATTGGGGCATGCATTTGGCTGAGTGGTAAGAACGCCTGCATGCTATATTGGAGTGCCCAGTTTTGTCTTGGCTCTGGCTTACTACTGATGCAGACCCTGGTAGGCAGTAGTGATGGCTCAAGTAGGTGGATACCAGTCATTCACCTGAGAGACTTGGATTGAGTTCCAGGCTCCTGGCTTTGGTCTGGCCCAGCTCTGGCCATTATGGGCCCCTGGGGAGTGAATCAGCAAATGGGAAATCTCTGTCTGTCTCTGACTCTCTTCAATTGAAAAAAAGGATAATTGGAGCCGGCGCTGTGGCTCACTTAGTTAATCCTCCACCTGCAGGGCCGGCATCCCATATGGGCGCTGGGTTCTAGTCCCGGTTGTTCCTCTTCCAGTCCAGCTCTCTGCTGTGGCCTGGGAGGGCAGTAGAGAATGGCCCAAGTGCTTGGGCCCCTGCAGCTGCATGGGAGACCAGGAGGAAGGACCTGGCTCCTGGCTCCTGGCTTCGGATCAGCTCAGTGCCGGCCGTGGAGGCCATTTGAGGAGTGGACCAATGGAAGGAAGACCTTTTTCTCTCTCTCTCACTGTCTATAACTCTACCTGTCAAATAAAAAAAAGGATAATTGTATATGTATAAGTGCATATAAATATGTGTATAGATAAATGTACTGTATACATACAAATATATGTAAGCAGTATATCATAATACCTTGAAGAATAAACCTTTGTGTGCCTATATGTACAATTAGTAGTAAAATGCATACATCTTAAGGGTAGCTTACAAATTTTGACAAATGTATGTATACCATATACCCTACCCAAATTGAGATGTAGAACACTGCCATCTTCCCCATGCCATTTTCCAATAAATTCACTTCTCCCAGGAAAAAACACTGTTTTGCAATAAACTAGTTTTACTTATTCTTTAACATCCTATAAATAGAATAATTCACTTTTGTGTTTGACTTCTTTTGCATATTTTTATTTTAACATTTTGATGAAATATCTACATGGTAAAAAAACGTTTTTTTAAAGATTTATTTGAAAGACTGAGTTACAGAGAGAAAGGGAGAGATTGTCCATCTGCTTGTTCACTCCCCAAATGGTCACAATGCCAGGGCTGGGCCAGACTAAAGAAAGGAGCCAGGAACTAGGAACTTCATCTGGATCTCCCAGATGGGTGCAGGGGCCCAAGTCCTTGGGACATCTTCCACTGCTTTCTGAGGCACATTATCAGGGAAATGGATTTGAGATGGAGCAGCTGGGATTCGAACTGGTGACCATATGGAGTGCCAGCGTCGCAGGCGGTGGCTCAACCCCTTACACCGCAACTCCAACCCCTACGTGGTTCAAAATTTTAAAGCAGCAAGGGATATGCAGTGAAGAGTTTCCTTCTCACTGCTATCCTGCTGACTGCTGCTTTTCTCTTTAGAGACAAGCAGTGTCCTTCCTGAGATTTTGTATATGGACAAATATGTGTCTACAGTATATTTATATTCTTACTGTCATCTTTTGTACAGCATAGCATACACAATCTTATGTACCTTTTATTTTTTTTTTAAACTTAATTTATTTGAAAGGCATAGTTACAGAGAAAGAGATCTTTAATCTGCTGGTTCACTCCCCAAATGGCTGTAATTGCTGGTGCTGGGCCAGGCTGAAGCCAGGAGCCTGGAACTCCATCCACGTCTCCCACATATGTGGGAGTACTTGGGCCATCTTTTCCAGGTATATTAGCAGGGAGCTGGATGGGAAACAGAGCAGCCGGGGAACTTGAACTGGAATTCTGATATGAGATACCAGCATCACAAGTAGCAACTTAACCCACTGTGCTATAATGCTAGCCTCCATTGTATATCTTTTTTTTTTTTTTTAAGGATTTATTTATTTATTTGAAAGAGTACACAGAGAGAGAGGAGAGGCAGAGAGAGAGAGAGAGAGAGGTCTTCCATGTGATGGTTCACTCCCCAATTGGCCACAACAGCTGGAGCTGCACCGAACTGAAGCCAGGAGCCAGGAGCTTCTTCCGGGTCTCCCACGCAGGTGCAGAGGCCCAAGGACTTGGGCCATCTTGTACTGCTTTCCCAGGCCATAGCAGAGAGCTGGCTTGGAAGTAGAGCAGCTGGGTCTCAAACTGGCACCCATATGGGATGCTGGCACTTCAGGCCAGGGCGCTAACCCACAGTGCCACAGCACCAGCCCCTTTTAAAAAACTTAAATAGGGGCTGGTGTAGTGGCATAGTGGGTAAAGCTGTCACTTGCAACACCAGCAGCCCATATGGGCACCTGTTCATGTCCCAGCGGCTCCACTTCTGATCTAACTCCCTGCTAATTCACCTGGGAAAGCAAAGGAGAATGGTCCAAGTGCTTGGGTTCCTGCACCCTTGTGGGAGACTGGAACGATACTCTGGGCTCCTGGCTTCAGCATGGCACAGCCGTGGTCATTGTGGCCATTTGGGGAATGAAGTAGCGGATGGAAGATAACTCTCTCTCCCTCTCTGTAACTCTGCCCCTCAAATAATAAATCTTAAACTTGAATATGTAATTGCCCCAAATCAGTGCCTAAAAAGCTCCCATACTCACATGTGTGTTTTATTTGTTGCTCATAGAATGTAATTTATCTAAGCAGTCTCATGTTATTGGATTTTGTTGCTAGTCTTGTGTTACTCCAAACAATGTCTCAGTCAAAACCCTATGCACAAATTATTTCTCATTGCTATGTTTGTATTAGTGAACTGTGTCAAGAGGCACATAGTATCTGGTTGTTTCTTTTTTGTGTGCTTATCATTGGGTTCAGGTTTGACCATCATGTTCCATTGTTTACAGAACTCCCCACCCCTTTATAGTGGTCTCTTTATGTTGTCCACTGCCTTTTGCCCAAAAAAAGTTTTGGCCACCACTGGTGTTCTATGTCTAGATCACCTATTTTACCAGGAGCTGCAAAATGGGATATTGTAATTTTGTCATTCCTTCTGCATTTGTTAGTTGGAATTCTTTTGTAAAGAAGAGCTTTGCTTCATCAGATATGGTTGGTTATGTAGTTCAATTTGTAATTGTTTCCTTAGGATGGGCTCCAGAAATGAAGTTGCTTGGGCAAAGGGTTTCCATTCTTGATGGCTTTTTATAAATACTGCCAGACTGCTGTTAAGCATGTGGTATCAGTATGCAAGTGCAGTGTTGTTGTGTAAGTGACATGCTGTTTGCAACTTGTCAGATTGATGAAGGAAGAATGGCCCTGGGAGATGAGCCAGCACAGTAAGGGTCTTTGTCCATCAAAATCATCATCCCTTGGCCTTTTCATTAGAGCTCATGAACGGGTATTGGGGTAAGTAGAGTGGGTTGATGGAAACACCTTCTGGTGTTTGCCAGTTTGTGTGCATCCAACCTTTATTCATTTTGAAATTAGAAGGACAGATAATGTGGTAAGAAAAAACCACAACCATTTCATTATGTAATATTTGACTTTGTATGTTAACCATATTCAAAATGTAATAACCCCCTTAGCTTAAGAAGCTATAAAAATCTTGTTTTCTCCTTTGCAGTGACATTTCTGGGGGCAAACCCCTGGAAGTGGAGATGGCAGGGATAGAATACATGAATGATGATCCTGGCATGGTGGACGTTCTTTACGCCAAAGTCCATATGAAAGATGGCTCCAACAGGTACGGTTCTGGAATGCTTCTTTGTTCCAATTGGGAGGTGGCTGAAAACATCCCTGGAAGTTCATTCTTTTTCTGGGGAAGTGAACAGTAACCTTTAGATTTTATTGTCTTCATAGTAAAACACAAGACGAAGCTTAAAAATGAGTCACTTGCCCTTTCTCTTCTTATCTCTTCCAAGTTAGAAATGCTTACTTGGCAGCCAGCGTGCTCTTAGATCTGCAGTTGGGCTCAACACACTCAAACCTGAGTGCAATCATCTTTCTACATTTAATCTTTTTCTGGAAAATCGGCTTAGTCTGCCCACCATCACCATTCTGCCTCCTGTCATAATGCCACTTTCCCTGGGCATACAGAGAGTCCTTCCTCTTACACTGCGTCACTTTATGGGGTTGGTGCTTGCCTACAGACAGGTTTTAGGAATGTTCACCATCAGCATGGAAAGCTCAGTTCATTTTGATTCCTTTTCTTTGGGATCTTAATATTATAAAGAGTGTCAATTGTTTGCTTTATCATTATCTTTTTGATAGTAATATCATGCAGAGGAATTTTTTGTGGGAAAAAGTATCACATTTTTAGTTTGATAACTATTGAATTACTTGGATAGTAGATCCTCTTTTTAAAATTTTTAGAAGTTTATTTCCACTTTATTTGAAAGGCAGAGAGAGAAAGAGAAAGTGCACTGCCACCTGTTGGTTCACTGCCCAAATGCCTGCAACAGCCAGGGCTAGGTCAGGCCAAAGCTAAGGGTCTGGAAGTCCATCCAGGTCTCCCACATGAGAGGCAGGGACCCACGCACCTGAGCCATCACCTGCTGCCTTCCAGAAGGCTGGATCAGAAGCAGAGGAGCCAGGACTCAAATCAGGTACCCATTATGGGACACAGGCATAACTGCTGTGCCAAACATCTATCCCTTGGATAGTGGGTATTGACAGCAGCTGTCGAGTTTTTGTGGAACTCAGTTCTTCCTTTGTGTTTTCCAGGCCAATAAGAGGCAGGAAGGATGACATTTTTGCATGGGAGTTTCTAAGGTGATGTAACACAGATGTAGCGAACCCTAAAACAAAATGGCAGTAAAAGCTTTAACAACTTCTGAAGATTATTAAGATTAAATTAATTCACGTGAAGTGCAGAGAGCAGTGCTTGGTACATATTAACATCATCAAAACATCAAAAACTATTTACTGTTTTTGATCGTTGGTATTGCCATACCTCGATGCCTTCTAGGCATTTTCAGTCTGCAGTTCAGCCTGTGTCTGAGTTTGGCTTAGGCTCCCACAGTCATTTCTAGTGTTGATGCCATTTATTAGTAGACTCAGATACTGTGGTGAGGGCGGCATTGGGCACAGCAGGTTAAGCTGCTGCTTGGAACTCTGGCATCGCATATCGGAGTGCATATTGGAGTACTGGTTTGAGTGCTGGCTGCTCTGCTTCCAATCCAGCTTCCTGCTAATGCACCTGGGAAGGCAGGGATAAGATGGCCCAAGTGGGAGCCAGGATGGCTTCTGGCTTTGGCCTGGCCCACTCCTGGCTGGTACAGCCATTTGGGGATTTAACCAGCAGGTGGAAGATCTCTCTTTCTCTCTCTCTCTTTATCTCCCTCCCTCTCTCTGTCACTTTGCCTTTCAAATAAACAAATTCATAAATCTTTTCTTAAAGTACTTTGATGAGCAGAAAAACCCAATTTGAATGTGGCTTTTCTTTAAAATTCTTAAAAAGTGAGGGTTGTATTTGGCATAGTTGTTAAGATGTTGCATGAGATGCCCACATCCTGAATTGGAGTGCCTGGGTTCTAGTCTTGGCACCACTTCAGAGTCTAGCTTCATATTCACGTGCACCCTGGCAGAGAACAGATGATGCCTCAAGTAGTTGAGTCACTGGCATCAACATAGACCTGATTGAGTTTCTTCCATCTGGTCCACTCCTGGGTATTGCAGGCATTTGGGGAGTGAACCAGTGGACAAAAGATGTTTCGTTGTCTGTGTGTCTCTGTCTATGTAATTAATTAAGTAGAAAGGCAGAGCTTCAGAGAGAGAGGAGAGAGAGAGAGAGAGAGAGATAGAGATGGATCATCTATCCACTGATTTACTCCCCAAATGGCTTCAACAATCAAGCTGAGGCTGGCTGAAGCCTAGTGCCCGGAACTCCATTTGGGTCTCTCACATGGGTGGTAGGGGTTCAAGCACTTGGACCATCTTCTACTGCTTTCCCTGGTGCATTAACAGGGAGCTGGATCTGAAGTATAGCAGCTGGAACTCAGACCAGTGCTCTAATATGGGATGCTGGTGTTACAAGTGGAGGTTTAACTTACTTGTGCCACAGTGCAAGCCTCTCTCTGTCTCTCTGCCTTTTAAAAGTAAAAATATTAAAAATAAGTAAATTCTTAAGAGTATTGAGAACCCTAGGCTGGCGTCGTGGCTCACTTGGCTGATCCTCCACCTGCGGTGCTGGCACCCCGGGTTCTAGTCCTGCTTGGGGCACCGGGTACTAGTCCTAGTTGCTCCTCTTCCAGTCCAGCTCTCTGCTGTGGCCCAGGAGGGCAGTGGAAGATGGCCCAAGTGCTTGAGTCCCTGCACCTGCATGGGAGACTGGGAGGAAGTACCTGGCTCCTGGCTTCGGATCGGTGCAGCGCCGGCCGTGGCGGCCATTATGGAGTGAACCAATGGAAGGAAGACCTTTCTCTCTGTCTCTCACTGTCTATAATTCTCTCTCTGTCTCTTTCTCTCACTAACTCTGCCTGGCAAAAAAAAAAAAAAAAAAAAAAAAAGGTATTGAGAACCCTAAAGAACTTTTGTTTTGGGGGTTAAGTCTATCAATATTTACCTTATTAGAATTAAAACTGAGGCATTTAATATTTATAAATTCAGAGATAATAGGCATACATTCATTTCTGATGTATATAAATACCACACTGTTCATGAAAAATCACTGTATTTTCCAAACCAAAAACATTTAGTGAGGGGGAAGGCATGGTTTTACCTTTTTGCAAATCTAGTAGAAGATAGCTGGGCTCCCCTGTGTGCTGCATTACTCAGCCTTTTGTGATATGTTGTTTTGATTGAAGTGTATGAGAAAATTCAGCCTCACACAGATACACCATTGGAAAAGTGAGGAGTGTGTTTAATGACCTTTTCAGATTTGTGTCTATTTCCTACTCATTTACACATTGGGAAGTCTGAGTTTCTTATAGGTTGTTGCATTGTGGAATCTGAGACCCTATCAACGAACATTTTGTACTCTGTTACATAACGGAAAATCCACTGCTCTGTGTTGCATTTTGACTATTTTTTTTACATATCCAGTTTTATAACAGTAGTCATTTAGAACATGTTGGATAACTGGGTTACACAAATCTTCCAAATGTTGACACTTTCATTATGCAGTATTAAAAATATGTATTGGGGCAAGCATTATGCCTGACAGTTAAGATGCTGTGTGGGATGCCCACATACCATATTGGAGTGCCTGGGTTCGAGTCTTGGCTCTGCTTCTGATTTCACCTTCCTGCTAATGCAGACCCTGGGAGGAGGCAGGTGAGGGCTGAGGTGACTGGGTCTCTGCCACCCACAGGGCAGACCCAGATTGAGTTCTTGGGTCTTGGTTTCAGCCTGGTCTAACCCTGGCTGCTGGGGGCCTTTGGGGTTAAACTAGCAGATGGGGGGATCTTTGCCCATCTGTCTCTCTCTGCTTTTCAAATAAATAAATCTGTAAAAATATGTGTTACTATCACTACCAGTTTCATTAAAATCTTTAAGCATTGGGAAGCTGTCAAGCTCATGGTGGCAGATGCGTTTTCCGCAATTCCAGTTTTCACTTGAAAGCTCATGTTTTGTTCTAGGCGAAAAATACTGAATTGTTTTCCTTGAAGTTCTTTTTTGAAAAAATGTCTGCCAGATAGCTAAGTCTGAATAACTATAATTTGTCTGTCAGTTGTTCTTTCAAGTAAAAATGTTGTGTACCATGGACTAAGACTAGTTGAGCACACAGTGCAGGACACTAACAAGTGTTTCTGCTTCCAGCCAGCCATCTGTTGAGGTACACAGGCCAAGTGTGCTACACGCTGCCAATTTCATCACACAGAATATTAAAAAGATGTGTGCACAGGGGCTGAGATTTATTAAAATTTATCATTTTTATTGCTTCACCAAGGATAAATGAAACTAAACTACCTTAAAAAAACCCTCTTGAATGTATAATGAAGAACATATTACTACTAGTACCATTTATCGCTAAAGTGCCAGCAATTTTACCCACCAGTGCCTTTGTGCCATCAGACAATTGTCATGCCAGTGAAAAAGGCATATAATAGGGGCAGATGTTTGGCCTAACTTTAACAGACAACTGCATTCCATATTGAGAGTACCAGGGTTCAAGTCTAGACTCTGACTCCTGATTCCAGCTTCTTGCTGATGCAAACACTGGGAGGCAGCAGTGATGACTCTAGTAATTGGGTCCCTGCCAACCACATGGGAGGCCTGGATTGAGTTCCCAGCACTGGCATCAGCCTGGCCAAGTCCTGGCCATTGCTGGCACTTGGGGAGTGAACCAGTAGATGAGGGCTCTCCTTGTTTTGTATGTCTCTCTGCTTGTCAAATAAATGAAAATAAGCACAGAAGGGGCTGGCACCGTGGCTCACTTGGCTAATCCTCCGCCTGTGGCATTGGTAACCCGGGTTCTGGTCCTGGCTACTCCTGTTCCAGTCCAGCTCTCTGCTGTGGCCTGGGAAGGCAGTGGAGGATGGCCCAAGTGCTTGGGCCCTGCACCCGCATGGGAGACCAGGAGGAAGCATCTGGCTCCTGGCTTCGGATCGGTGCAGTGGCGGCCATTTGGGGGGTGAACCAATGGAAGGAAGACTTTTCTCTCTGTCTCTCTCTGTCTATAACTCTACTTGTCAAAATTTAAAAAAAGCACAAAAAACAAATAATATTATATTACTGATATATATTATAGTTTTTGCCTTATGGACCCCCCTGAAAGAGTTTTAGGGACCTTCAGAGGTCCATAGGCTACACTGTGAGAACTCTGGACTGAATATGAGTTGATTTTAAAGACTTATTTATTCGAAAGGCAGAGTTAACAGAGGCAAATACAGAGAGACAAAGAGGTCTTATATCCGCTGGTTCACTCCCCAAATGGCTGCAATGGCTGGAGCTAGGCCAATCTGAAGCCAAGAGCCAGGAGCTTCTTCTGGGTCTCACATGCAAGTAACAGGGGCCGAAGGACTTGGCCTATCTTCTGCTCTCCCAGGCCACAGCAGAGAGCTGGATCAGAAGTGGAGCAACTGGGATTTGAACTGGCGCCCATATGAAATGCTAGCACAGCAGGTGGTGGCTTTACCCTCTATGCCACAGCACTGGCCCCATTAGTTGATTTTTAACATTTAAGATTGCATAGTTTCCCAGTAAATTGTAACCAAGTTTAGATTAACAACGTTTGCCTGGCACTGTGCTAAGATCGTTTTATCTCTAATTATTTCAACATCTGTATAAAAGGATTGTCATTATGCAACTATGGAAGTTAAATTTACTGTTATAAAACTAAAATCCATCCTAGTTTGCAGACATGCAGTTAATGTGAAGCTTTATGGAATATTACATGGGATTATAGTGTTTCATTATATAGATTGGGAATGTTTCTTAATCTAGGGCTTTATTTCTGTCTTAATGTGCATATGGCACAGACTTCACAGTTTTGATTTGCTGTGTTCTTGTGAGCTGCCTATTTGGTGGTTCCAGAGAGATAAAAGAATGGTCACTAGGGAAGGATGATAAAGTCATTACCCTTGGTTTTGCTGGTCTTCAGGTACAGGGAATAAAGGGTTTAAGATTAGAAGGAAGAAAAAGCTGTAGAAACTTGATGCCTTGGAGGCAGTTCTCAGACCTCGTTTGTCCCCACACTAATGAAAGGGTAATA
This sequence comes from Lepus europaeus, assembly GCF_033115175.1. NCBI lineage: Eukaryota > Metazoa > Chordata > Mammalia > Lagomorpha > Leporidae > Lepus > Lepus europaeus. The sequence continues at coordinate 61,001,009 of NC_084843.1, read as the reverse complement.
CACCCTTTGTTTCACAAATCTAGCCCTTACACATTTTGTGTACTTCCTGTTCTCAAGGCTTTGTAAGTTAAAAGGTGAAATGTCCACTGATCTGCCAGGAACGTTTCTGAGTAATCCTCATCTCTCTTACTACTCCGTTTTCTCTTTTGTTCATTCCTCTTCACAGAAGAGCCATGTTTGTGTTATTTCAAAAAGATGTGTAAACCATCCCCCACATCTTCAGTATATAGAGGACTTAGTCACCTCTTAATTGAATTGAATTTAAGAACTAATTGAATGCCTCCTTGGTGAAAGATAGTTTGCAAAGAAATGAGCGACACATGGCTCTGTTATTAAGGACTTCTCAATCTTTTATATTTTTTATGTGAGAAGCCATGGCTCTATACAAAAGGCAGGAGGCAGAGGCCATGTTGTAATGAAAATACACACACTCAACTTTCTTTGTATGCTTTGATATATTTTAAATCAAAGATTCCCTTAAAATGTTTGAATGTGAGGTGCCCGACCTTTAAAAGCATGGAATCACTGAGACCAGAATTTTCCTCCGGAAGCCAAGAGAATGGAGTTAGACTTCCTGATGCATCCTGAGTTTGGCAAAGCATGCGGGGAAGGGGTGTGTTTAAGGGACCTTGTCCTTACCTCGTGGTCAGCCCCTGGGACTGCTGTGCTGAATGCTGTGGCTCTGGTGTCCCTCTCTCCAGCCCCGCCCTTGATCCTCCTCTTTTCCTGAGAACAGAAATTCAGCTCATCAGCTTCCTCTTTTTTCCCCTCACCATTTACTTGATCCATCTCCCCCACCCCTTTTCATCTGATGAAGCTAATCCCTTGACCCCATCCCTTAGCTCCTCAGAGAGAGAGACCTGGCACCATGAGCTACTCCAGCCTGCTGGGTGTTTCAGGTCATCCCCCCTACCCGCCCTGGCATTTTTGGGATACCCAGTATGTTAGGGCTGATAGACCTTAGGGCCTGGGCCTCCCAGAGGAGGCGATGGCAGTGATCAGCGGGGGCTGGGGTGATGACTGTCATCGAACTGCTCCAGCCACGTGTGGGCAGATTTCATAAAGAAGGCTTTACAGTAGAAGTTTTGGTCCTGAGTAAGGAGTTTGCAGGCTTAGAGGGTAGCATTTTGGGAAAAAGGGATAAATAACAAGTGCAGTCACAAAGACACAGGAGACCCCATTTTCCAGTAAAATGTGTGAGATAGTTGAGAATGGGCTGAGGTGGAAGATGAGGCTGCAGAGTAGGCGGGGCCAGGTCTAGACTCACTGTTAAGACACCAGCTAAAGGAAGGTGGGTTTGGTCATTTGTGTATTCTATACACGTTTATTGAAAGCCTGCTGAGTGGTGGGCGCTGTGCTAGGCTCTGAATATACTCATCGCCCCAGTGTAGTTAACAGACAAATGGGGAAAAACTAAAATTAACAGACAACACCTATGTAATTGCACAGTGTGCTGCAGACAAGGCAGGGGGAGGTGGCCCTGTGGAACAGAGAATGAGTAAATGTGAGGGCAGTTTAGGCTGGGGAAGGCAAATCAAGGAAAACTTCCCTAAGACCCTGGTGGTGGACTGAGGTCCAGAGGAGCAGGAGTCTGCAGGCTGAGGACGGAGGGAAGGCTCTTCCTTCTTGTAAGCAACAGCAAGAGCAGAGCAAAAGCCCTGAGGCAAGAAAAAATCTAGCAAATTCCAGGCCTTGGTCAGGGCGTAATTAGAAGATGTAGTGTGACACAGACTGACCACCTGAAGAATCTAGAGTTGCTTAGATTGAGGCAGTAGCTGCAAGTAAAAGGAGCAACGTTTCTTTATTATTTTTTTTCTTTTTTAAAAAATTTTTTTATTTGACATGTAGAGTTATAGACAGTGAGAGAGAGAGACAGAGAGAAAGGTCTTCCTTCCGTTGGTTCACCCCCCAAATGGCCGCCACGGCTGGCGCTGCGCCAACCCGAAGCCAGGAGCCAGGCACTTCTTCCTGGTCTCCCATGCGGGTGCAGGTGCCCAAGCACTTGGGCCATCCTCCACTGCCTTCCTGGGCCACAGCAGAGAGCTGGGCTGGAAGAGGAGCAAGCGAGACAGAATCGGTGCCCATATGGGATGCCGGCACTGCAAGGCGGAGGATTAACCAAGTGAGCCACGGTGCCGGCCCCTTTTTTATTTTTACATATTTATTTATTTATTTGAAAGGCTGAGTTACAGAGAGGCAGAAGCAGAAAGAGAGAAGGAGAGCAGGAGAGGGAGGGAGGAAGGGAGAGGGAGGGAGGGAGGGAGGGGCCTTTCATCCACTGGTTCACTCCCAAATGACTACAATGGCTGGAGCTGCACCAGTCTGTGCCAGTTTGAAGCCAGGAGCTTCTTCTGGGTCTCTCATGCAGGCTCAGGGGCCCAAGGACTTGGGCCGTCTTCCACTGCTTTCCCAGGCCATAGTAGAGAGCTGGATCAGAAATGGAGCAGCCGGGACTTGAACTGGCACCCATATGGGATGCCAGCACTGCAGGCAGCGGCTTTACCCTCTATGCCACAGCGCCAGCCCCAGCAGCAAGGTTTAAGACCAGTGGAATAAATAGAAATCCAGCCAAGATAAATCATAATGGAACTGCCGTTCACTGAAAGCAAAGAGAGGATCTTAGAAAGATCCTTAAAGAGAACCCTGTAGAGGGATCGGCAGTGAGAATGACAACAGACTTCTCAATGGTAATAGCGGCAGCCAAAGGGTGGTAGAATCATGTTTTCATTTAGAAAAAAACCACTTCAGAACAAAGGTGAAATAAACTTTTATAGATAAGAGAATTTATCGCTAAGAGATATCTGCATCAGAAGAACTTTAAAAAATATATTTCAGGAATGGGAAAGTGGATCCAGAAAGTATGAGATCCAAACAGTATGATATGTAGAAAGCAGTGGTGAATAACTGAAATGGTGAACATTGTCCATATAAAATAATCACTGCATATTTAGAGGGTGGTTAAAGAATGAGGGAAGTACAGTATCAGCTGGCTGCATGTTGAGTTAGGACTAAGGGGATTCTGGAGTTGCAGGATTCTAGGATTTTTTTTTTTAATTGTTTTACTTTTTATTTGTTTTTAATTTTAATTGTTTTAATTTTTTAATTGTTTTCTAGGCTTTTTTTGTTTTTTTTTTTAGTTTCAGAGGGAAGATGTTGAGGTACTAACTTTAGACTTTGTTAAAGTAAATGTGCATTTTTCTTTTTTGACAGGCAGAGTTAGAGAGAGAGAGAGAAAGGTCTTCCTTTTTCTGTTGGTTCACCCCCCAAGTGGCCACCACGGCCGGCATGCTGCGGCCTGTGCGCTGTGCCATTCTGAAGCCAGGAGCCAGGTGCTTCCTCCTGGTCTCCCATCCAGGTGCAGGGCCCAAGGACCTGGGCCATCCTCCACTGCCTTTCCGGGCCACAGCAGAGAGCTGGCCTGGAAGAGGAGCAACTGGGACAGAATCCAGCGCGCCGACTTGGACTAGAACCCGGGGTGCAGGCGCCGCAGGCAGTGGATTAGCCTGGTGAACCACAGCACCTGGCCTAAATGTGCATTTAAAAAGCAAATCTAAAAATAGTGCATAAATTCCAAACATGTAGAGAAAGAAAGGTAAAAAAGAACAAATACAATTCATTCCAAACAAGGGACAGGAAGCATAGGGGAAAAAATAGAATGAGTAGAAATTAAAAAGTAAGGTGGGAGGAAGCAGTGCTCATATATAATAATTGTGATACACAAGGGTACTTCAAAAATGTGGGAAAATGGAATTAAAAGGTAAATTTATATTGATGCATAAAGTCTTATTAATTTGATGGTAAGGATGGAATGTGTTACCTTGAGAATTACTGCGCACTTACTGCTGGGATCATATATGCTGAGACCCCATGTGTATTACAAACATCATAGCATGCATTTGCTGTGAACTTTTTCAAGTACCCTCATACGTTAATGGAAAAGACCTGCCAGTTAAGAAAGACATTATAGGACTAGATAGCAACAAAATTCAATTAGGTACTTTTTACAATAGACAGATCTACAGCATAAGGTTGAAATAATAGGAACCAGTGCTGTGGTGTAACGAACTAAGCCTCCGCTTGTGGCGCCTGCATCTCATATGGGCACCGGTTCCTGCCCCCGCTGCTGCTCCTCCGATCCAGCTCTCTGCCATGGTCTGGGAAAGGAGCAGAAGATGGCCCAAGTGCTTGGATTCCTGTACCCACGTGGGAGACCTGGAAATTGCTCCTGGCTCCTTGCTTCAGATTGGCTCAGCCCTGACTGTTGCAGTCATTTGGGGAGTGAACCAGCAGATAGAAGACCTTTCTTTCTGTCTCTCACTCTATCTATACCTCTCAAATAAATAAATAATCTTTTTAGAAAATTTTAAAATTTAAAATAATAGAAAAGGAAAAGTTATATTTGGCAAATACCAAAAAGAAAGTTGGCATAACAAAATTACTGTAAAACATGCAGAATATATTTATTGTTAGTGGTAGGGAAGACTATTATTTGATGAGAAAAGGTCCAGTTTACTAGGAAGACACATCAGTTCTTTATTTTTATTTTTTTAAAGATTTATTTATTTACTTGAAAGTCAGAGTTATACACAGAGAGAAGGAGAGGCAGAAAGAGAGAGAGAAGGATCTTCTATCCAAAGCCAGGAGGCAGGAGCTTCTGGGTCTCCCACGTGAGTGCAGGGGCCCAAGGACTTGGGCCATCTTCTACTGCTTTCCCAGGCCATAGCAGAGAGCTGGATTGGAAGTGGAGCAGCCAAGACTTGAACTGGCGTCCATATGGGATACCTGCACTGCAGGCAGCTGCTTTACCCACTATGCCACAACGCCAGCGCCACATATCAGTTCTAAATGCATGTGAACCCAGTAGAGCAGCCTCAATACAGATTAGGCAAAATTTGTGTCGTTAATTTTTCACAAGGGAGAAATTGAGAAATCCATCATAGGAGATTTTAACATCTGTCTGATTTTTTGGTAGATCAAAAATCAGTTGAAGATACAGAATATTTATGCTATTAATCAGCTTAATCTAATAATTGTCTCTGAAATTATACACCCAGCAATTAAAGATTTCATATTCTCTTCAGACACATGGAACAGTTGAAAGAAACTGATTACTTACGGATAAGAAAGTAAGGCTCAGCAAATTTCATTGAGTTGCTGTCTTACAAATCACATATTTTGACCAGAGGCCAAACAAGGTTGCATGTAATTACCAAGTTATTAGAAATATGAGAGTACTTCAGAAAGTTCATGTAAAATGGATTAAAAGTTAAGTTTATTTTGGTGTAAAAAATTGATGCATGCTAGTAATACGAGTTTATTGACTGGTATAAAATCAGTAGAATAAAAGCAATTATGTTTCTACACACCAGCAACAAACAAGAGGAAATCATTTAAGAGAATACCCCACCATCTGTTTATAGGAGCAACAAAAGTTATAAGATATTTAGGATTATAACAAAGCACATCCATTTTAATGGAACGCTCAACAGTGATATTGAATGGTAATGTACAATTATAATGTCCAATATAATCAGGAATAAAACAAGATTGCCTGCAATTAATACTGCGTACGTTGTTCTGAAAGCTCTGGCTAACACCTAAGCTATAAAGCAGAGACAATTGAAATCAGACAAAATTGTCATTATTTGAAGATAACAGTGTGCTTTGCAAAACTAACACTGACAAAACATCCATGGAAATGCTAACAAGTGGTTGGAAAAGAGATAATTCATCCCCAATAAATAGTGTAGCACTTAACAAAATCACTGTATTGAACACCATAAAGGATACCAAAACTGGTAAGATTGCCTGTACCTAATAGCTTTAATCTATGTAAGAATTAATCTGTTAGAAGAAAGATAATTTTTACACTTTATGTTAGCCAAAAGGCCAAGAAGTGATGAAAGAATTTTTTTTTTTTTTTTTTTTTACAGGCAGAGTGGACAGTGAGAGAGAGAGACAGAAAGATCTTCCTTTTGCCGTTGGTTCACCCTCCAGTGGCCACCGTGGCAGGCGCGCTGCGGCCGGCGCACCACGCTGATCCGAAGCCAGGAGCCAGGTGCTTCTCCTGGTCTCCTATGGGGTGCAGGGCCCAAGGACTTGGGCCATCCTCCACTGCACTCCCTGGCCACAGCAGAGAGCTGGCCTGGAAGAGGGGCAACCAGGACAGAATCCAGTGCCCCGACTGGGACTAGAACCCGGTGTGCTGGCGCCACAAGGTGGAGGATTAGCCTATTGAGCCGCGGCGCCGGCTTGAAAGAATTTTTTTAAAACGATTTATTTATTTATTTGAAATGCAGAGTTACAGAGAGTCAGAGAGAGAGAAAGAGAGAAAGTCTTCCATCCACTGGTTCACTTCCCTGATGGCTGCAACAGTCAGTGCTGTGCTGATCCGAAGCCAGGAACCAGGAGCTTCCTCCAGGTCTCCCAAGGACTTGGGCTGTCTTCTAGTCCTTTCCCAGGCCACAGCAGAGAGCTGGATCGGAATTGGAGCAGCTGGGACTTGAACCGGCGCCCATATGGGATGCTAGCACTGCAGGCAGCGGCTTTACCTGTTACGCCACAACATTGGCCCCAAAAGATAATTTTTAAAAGTAGAAGGAAGTTAAGTAAATGTTTGATAATAGAAGAAGGTTGCTGCTGGTAGAAGTATAAATTAGTACAAAATTTCCAAAAAGCAAGTTGATACTTTATTCCAAGAGTTTTATTTTATACTTGGACTTGCTGATTCTCCCTATAGGAACTTATCTAATGGGGCGAATTGGAAATGTGGTCAGATATCTATATGAAAATATGTTTATTACAGTATCTTGTATAATAGTAAATAATAGCGACAGTCTTAATAGTCATCAAATTGGTGGGAAATAAACTGTAGAACATCTATAGAATAGAGGTTATTATGGACTAAAAACTGTATCTCGAGAGTGTTCACTGTAGCGTATTAGTGATAAAAGCAAATTATAAAACAATTTGTAAATACATATGTTTCCCCCTCAAAAGTGGGAAAAGAAGGGTGGGTGTTTGGGGCAGCAGTTAAGATACCACTTTGGACCCCTGTATTTCATACATTTCATGCCTGGGTTTGGCTCCTGGCTCCACTTCCAGTTCCAGCTTCCTGTTAGTGTCTGCTCTGGGAGACAGCAAATGATAGCTGTAAGTGATTCCCTGCTACCATGTGGGAAGAGTAGATTGGTTTCCAGCTCCTGGCTTCAGACTGGCCCAGTACCAGCTGTTGTGGGCCTTTGGGGAATGAACCAGTCTCTGTCTGTCTTTCAAATAAATAAAAAACTTTTTGTTTTTAAGTGGGAAGAAAGAAATGTCATTCTGGGTACATATGAAAATTTAGTTATTTGTGGTTATCAAGTAATTTTTTTAGCTTATCTGATTTTTTCTTTTTTAAAAGATTTATTTATTTGAAGGACTTACTAATAAAGACAGAGAGAAGGCTGGTGCCGCGGCTCACTAAGCTAATCCTCTGCCTGCGGTGCCGGCACCCCAGGTTCTAGTCCTGGTCGGGGCGCCGGATTCTGTCCGGTTGCTCCTCTTCCTGTCCAGCTCTCTGCTGTGGCCCGGGAGTGCAGTGGAGGATGGCCCAAGTCCTTGGGCCCTGCACCTGCATGGGAGACCAGGAGAAGCACCTGGCTCTTGCCTTTGGATCAGCACGCTGCGCTGGCCGTAGCAGCCATTGGAGGGTGAACCAACGGCAAAGGAAGACCTTTCTCTCTGTCTCTCTCACTGTTCACTCTGCCTGTCAAAAAAAAAAAAAAAAAAAGAGAGAGAGAGAGAGAGAGACTTTCCATCTGCTGGTTTGCTCCCAGACGGCCACAACAGCCAGGGCTGGGTCAGGCAGAAGCCAGGAGCTTCTTTTTCTTTTTTTATTTTTTTTTAAGATTTATTTATTTAATTGAAATTCAGAGTTAAGCAGAGAGAGAGAGAGAGAGAGGTCTTCCATCCACTGGTTCACTCCCTAATTGGTTGCAATGGCCAGGGCTGCCCTGATCTGAAGCCATGAGCCAGGAGCTTCTTCCAGGTCTCCCACATGGGTGCTGGGGCCCAAGGACTTGGGCCATCTTCTACTGCTTTCCCAGGCCATAACAGAGAGTTGGATTGGAAGTGGAGCAGCCCGGACTCGAACTGACACCCACATGGGATGCTGGCACTGCAGGCGGTGGTTTACCCACTGCGCCATAGTGACCAGGATCTTCTTCCAGGTCTCCTGTGTAGGTGCAGGGGACCAAGGATTTGGACTATCTTCTGCTTTCCCAAGGGCATTAGCAGGGAGCTGGATCGGAAGTGGAACACTTGGGACATGAACCGGCACCTGTATGGGATGCCAGCGTCACAGGTGGTGGCTTTATTCACTATGCCACAACACTGACCCCAGCTTACCTGATTTGTTAAGACAGTGTTGGTGGGGCTGGCACTGTGGCACAGCAGGTTAACGCCCTGGCCTGAAGCGCCGGCATCCCATATGGGCACTGGTTCTAGTCCCGGCTGCTCCGTTTCTGATCCAGCTCTCTGCTATGGCCTGGGAAAGCAGTAGAAGATGGCCCAAGTCCTTGGGCTCCTGCACCCACGTGGGAGACCCAGAGGAAGCTCCTGGCTCCTGGCTTCGGATCAGCGTAGCTCTGGCCATTGTGGCCAATTGGGGAGTGAAACACCGGATGGAAGACCTCTCTCTCTGCCTCTCCTCTCTCTGTGTAACTCTGAATTTCAAATAAATAAATAAATCTTAAAAAAAAAAAAAAAAGATCGTGTTGGTATGACAGACAAGTGTTAATCCTTGTTCAGGTGTACCTGATACTTGACCAGATCGCTGTCAATAGTATGTGGTACGATTTTGTGTGGCAGAATTACGGTTTGAGCCAGTTCTACTTGGCTGTAAAGCCTGTATTTGTGATGGGGAAGATGGAAGAGACTCAGGATAGACGGGTGCAGTCTGTTCTTTCAAAGGTTTGGTCAGAAGATAAGAGTGGTGTATGAAATGTGCACTAGAGTTCAGTTCCATAATTCCACAGCTTGCATCACTGTCCGTGGTTTGCTGTCTTCCTTTCACGCCTGCTTCTTTCTACATTGTTCAATCTTACAAAAGCCAAACCTTCCAAGATGGATAAAGTAAAAAGTAAATGGTTTCTTGTCTACCTGCTCTGACTTTTCCAGAACAGATACTGCTCACTCACTGTCTAGGTAGATTCTCATGATGGACGGCTTCTGCGTTACTTTTCTGTCAGTATACGTAGATGTAAAAAATACTGCATCACTATCTCTAAGCTATAGCCTATGTATCCTAGGACTTTTTTGCTTAAAAATCTCCTGTTGTTTCACATCATGTTTTGAATTATTTCATAATCCTCAGCTTGACATTAAAAAACTTGCACTATGATACTACCCTATTATTTCTTTTTGTATTTTTTAAATACATTTATTAGACAAACCCTTGTGTCGAGAGCTGTCTTTGAATAGATTGCAGCAAGGGAGCTGCTCTGCTACATACAAAACCCTGAAATTAGTTCAATTTTGTCTTCCACCATCTTGTCCCTGCCCTAGGTCCAGCCTGCTTTACTGCTTGTTGATGATCAGTTGTGTCTTTGTGAATACTGCTTATTTGTTTTAAAGATTTATTTTTTATTTGTTTGAAAGAGTTACAGAGAGAGGAGGAGAGACAGAGAGATGGGGGGTTGGGGGAGAGGGAGGGAGGGAGATCTGCCATCCACTGTTTTACTCCCCAAAAGGCCACAACAGTCAATACTGGGCCAGGCTGAAGAAAGGAGCCCGGAGCTTCATCTGGGTCTCCCATGTGGGTTCAGGGGCCCAAGCACTTGGGCCATTCTCCACTGTTTCCCAGGGCTATTAGCAGGGAGCAGGATCAGAATTGGAGCAGGCAGGTCTTGAACCTGTGCCTATATGGGATATGGGTGTCACAGGTGGAGGGTTAACCTGCCCCATGAATTTTGTTTTTATGGCTGTAATTTTCTTCCTATTTCTCCTCTTGTGTCCAGACATGGTCTGTGTGTCTGCATCTTTTCCTCAAGTAGAGTGTGAGATCTTGGGAGCAGGGAGTATCTGTTATCCAGCTTTGTGTACCCAGCGCACTTTCTAACATGTGGCTCATAGACATTCAGTAAATGTTTGTTACTTAAATAATTTATGTCTACCTTATAGTCTCATATTAACATAAAAGCAAAAATTTTATCTTAATAGCTTGCAAATCTATTAATAATAAGGACTGTGCTTGGTTCTTTTTGTTTCTCTGGTGACTAGCGTAGTGTTTGTATAAATTAGACTGATTTAAATTGGGGGGAAAACCTAAATAGAAGCCTGGTATTTGTACTTTCTAGGAAGTCAGTGATCACCACAGTACAAACTCCATTGCTGTAAACAAGGCTCTGGGTGCTTGAGCTGTGTAGCATTGGAAGCTTCTAAATGAAGAGCTTAGATTTACTGCATTAATAACTGGCTTCTGTTTTCAAACCCAAAGCACCATCTAAGTGATAAAGCTGCTGAAGAATAATTCATTATTTTTTTCTCATAGCAACTCTATATTGTTTTTAATTTATATGGAAGCCAAGGCATAGAGAAGCTTTATAACTCATTCATTGTCAAGTAGGAAAGAATCAGTGAGGTAAGAATTGAAAGAATGTGTAGTTAGAAATAGTGACATATGGTCAAATACAATATCTATGACATCAGCCTGAAATTTAGTGATTATGCCTATGCACCCTTAAGCTCTCTTAATAGAACTCCAAAGTATTTGTCACTCACGAATTCATTCATTCATGTGTGCAACTTCTGTTTATTGAACACCAATGATGTGTCAGCTAGGTATTAATTTAGGTGCAAAATTAAAGCGGGAGTAAGACAAGGAGCCAGCCTTCCCACAGCAGCACACAGTGGGTTGATAAGAGAGCAGAACCAGCTGCCAGGAGACTTGGCTTCTGGTTCATCTGTCACTGACTGAGCCGCTCAGCCTGCCTGTGCATCATTTCCTCTGTATAAAAATAGCAGGTTAGGCAAGGACTTTCTCAAAGACTCCAGCCCCTTCAATGTTCTGAGCCTGCAAATTGGCAGAGATCCTAGTTTTCCAGAAAGATAGAGCTGGAAGCTGATTTCTCTCATCTATTTAGTTTCCTTACTCTAGTATTTTTGTTATTATTATTAAGATTATTTTGTTTATTTGAAAGTCAGAGTTACATGGAGAAAGGGAGACAGAAAGGGAGAGACCTCCCATCAGCTGGTTCACTCCCCAAATGGCTGCAATGGCTGGCGTGGGCCAGACTGAAGCCAGGAGTCAGGAGCTTCTTCTGGTTCTCCCACATGGATGGAAGGGGTCCAAAAACTTCCACTGCTTTTCCCAGGCCGTTAGCAGGGAGGTAAATCAGAAGTGGAGCAACTGGGTCTTGAACCGGCGCACATGTGGGGTGCCAGTGTCAGGGGTGGTAGCTTTACCTTTCTGTACCATGTCGGCCCCTACTGTAGTATTCTTTCTCCCTGTTTTTATATGGCTCAGCTCCTTACCCACTTTTTCTTTTTTTTAATAGAGAAGCCAGGGAAGTGAGACATCCTCTTGTGGTTCGTAATTGAAGTGTTTGCAGTGCATGCTTATGTTCAGACTTAAGGACATTGTGGTATTTAGAAATGCTTCAAAATTTTATGGAGCTCTGGAGGTGTTAGTTAATCAGAAACTTTTTAACATAGCATAACTTTTTTCACCTCTGATTACATAATCTCATCATGTACAGATAAATGTCTAGCTTTTTGTTAAGTGTTCATCTGTGAATGGTGAGGTTGTTTTCCCTTTTATACTTTTTTTGCACTTTCCATGTTTTTTATAATAATTTTTTTTAAGATTGATTTATTTGTTTGAAAAGCATACTTAGAGAGATCTTCCATCTGTTGGTTCACTCCCCAAATGACTGCAGTGGCTGGGACCAGACCAGGCCAAAGCCAGGAGCCAGGAGCCTCATCTGGGTCTCCCATGTTTGTGGCAAAGGCCCAAGTAGATGGGCCATATTCCACTGCTTTCCCAGATGCATTATCAGGGAGCTGGATCAGAAGTGGAGCAGCCAGGACTTGAACTGGGGCTTGCATAGGATGCTGGTGCTTAATCTGCTGCACCACAGTGGCAGCCCTGTCATGTATTATTTTTTAACCAGAAAAATAATTGAGGTGACTATGTAAGGAAGCACCACACCTCTCTTAACTGGTTTCATGCCTTTGGCATTTCTCTGTGATTCTTGCTGCTTGGAAACCCTCATCACTGTCCTGCAGCCTATCAGGTATGCTTCTCACCCTGCCTGGCCCGGGTGGCCTTTCCCAGTTGGCCTCAGCAGAGGCCTTCTTGTCCCTGCCCTTCCCTCTGTATATAATTTCTCAGAAGTCCTTGAATGTGTTGTGTTATTTGATATTCTGTCTTTTGGTTGCTAAGGACAAAAATTCTTCTCAACTCACCTTTCCCACTTGACTCGAGTGTATTGAGGAATCTACCCCTCCTCAGCACCAGCCCCGCTGCCACCCCAGCCAGCTGGGTGGTTGCACCGCTTCCTAGCTGCACTCCCACCTCTGTCTCTGCTGTACACAGCAGCCATATGATGCCACTGCTCTGAAAATCTTGCACGAGCTCTCTGCGTCGCTCAGCATTAGTGCCTGAGTCCTCCCCGAGACCTCAGAGCACTCTGTGACCTGTGCTCCCCGCCTCTCCAGCTCTGGCTTCCTTCCTGTTCCTCAGTCACACCCCCATGTGCCTACCCCAGACGTCTGCATGTGCTCTTCCCTCTTAGTCTCTGCCCAGACGTCACTTTGTCAGGGACACCTTGCGCCCCCGAAGTAGCACACCCACACTGAGGCGCGTTCTCCCCCTCGTGGCTGTTACACTTCCTCCTGAGGCCTCGAAACAGCTACAGGAGTGCTTATGTGTGTTGCTGCCTCTTTGCAGCAGAAGGCAAGCTGCTTCAGGGTGGGTCCTTGTGTTGCTCCCTGTGTCTTCCTGTCACCTGGGAGCACATCATCCCTTCCTGTCTCCTGGAGGGCTTGTTCTGTCCAGCCCCTCTCCTACCTGGAGTTGTACCTTCCTCCTCTGTTGGATGACTGCTTACTGTCCTCAAGCATTTTCAACTCCTCCTCCTCCAGGAGAACAAACACAGCAGCGTCCCTCAGCTCCGTGTGTTCCAATGACTGAGGCAAAGAGGGATGTGCAGCGCCTTGCCCTTGCCTCTCTGCTTTCTCCCTGGGTCTCTGCCACAGTTCTGTCTCCAGTGTACCGGCAGAAGTGCCTTGACAGGTCGGTTGTTGTGAGAAATGAGCGCGCACTTTGACTGCTTTTCTTATTTTACTTTTGTGTACTATTACACTATTTTTTAAAAGATTTATTTATTTATTTGAAAGTCAGAGTTAAGCAGAGAGAGAAGGAGAGGCGGAGAGAGAGAGAGAGAGAGAGAGAGAGGTCTTCCTTCTGCTGGTTCACTCCCCAAATGGCCACAATGGCCGGAGCTGCACCAATCCGAAGCCAGGAGCCAGGAGCTTCTTCTGGGTCTCCCATGTGGGTGCAGGGGCCCAAGGACTTGGGCCATCTTCTACTGCTTTCCCAGGCCATAACAGAGAGCTAGATTGGAAGTGGAGCAGCCGGGACTCGAACTGGCGGAGGATTAGTCCCCGGCCTACACTATTCTTATCTTTCCTTTTCTCCCCCTTAAGATTCTCTCCTTCCAGCCTTTCTGAAGTCTTCCTCACCAGACATCTTTTCTGCTTCCCTCTCTGCCCTTCACGTAGAAGTGTCTAACGGGGCTCTGTCCTTAGCTCCTTTCTTGGCTTTCTCTGATTCCTTATCCCCACTCATGGCTGCATTTATCTCTCACTGACAACCTCCAGGTCTGTATCATTTGCCTGGATTCTTCTCTTGAGCTCCAGGCTTGTGCTTCCGTCTCTCTTCCTGGACAGGTTCTGTTTAATATCCCATGCCATGTGTGCAAAATCCGGCATGGTATCCACCCTCTCCCCCAAACAGAACAGTGTAACAATAAGCACTTGCTTTTCCACAGCCTCTTCTACTCTCTTTCTACTGCCGTATCTGAATGGACACCAGCTTCTCTCACGCAGCTCTTCTGATTCATTCCCTTGTCTGAGTTCTCACTGCCCCTGCCATAGCTTAAAATCTTTATCATTTCCCCCCTTCAGTGCATTCTGGGCTCCGAAGCCAGACTGTGTGCGTTCTAATTTTGGACCTGCCACTTGCTAGTGGTATGACCTTGGTCAGATTTCATAAGTGCTCCGTGCTTTAGTTTCCTCATTGGTAAAATAGGACTAATAATTTATTATAAGGTTTAAATGATTTAACAGGTATAAAGTGCTCAGCGCAGTGCCTGACATATCATGTTTGTTGTTATTCCTACTATTACAGCGGCTGCCGCCTGACCTCCGTACTGCTGGTTTCTGCCCTCTAAAGCATTCTCTACCCTGCGTAGACTCCCAGTTTCAAAAATGGACAATGGCTTACATCATTCCCTTTGGAAGTCTTTCCCTGGCTTCCCGTGGTCTGATTACTGCTTGTGTGTCTCTCTGTTGTAACCTTAGTAAGCAGTCAGCAGTTTTCCAAATATGCTCTGATTGTGCATGCTTCGGTCATGCTGTTTCCTCTGCCTGAAGAGCAGGCTCATGTATTCACTTCTGCCTGAAGTGCTCTTCCTTCCTTCGTTTTATCTCTGAACCCTTAATGATCCTTCATGACCGTGCTTGAACCTCCTACAGAAGCCTGGCCCTCTCCATGCAGAGTTGACCACTTCCTTAGCCCTCACAGTAGCCACTTGGCAGTGGTTTGTTTCCCCATCTGTCTTCATGATGGCACAGTGAGCACAGTGGTAGGGGCTGCAGCCTCTTTCTCTTCCTCTTTTTTTTTTTTTTTTTAAGATTTATTTATTTACTTAAAAGTTAGAGTTACACAGAGAGAGAAGCAGAGTCAGAGAGAGAGAGAGAGGTCTTCCATCTGCTGTTTCACTCCCCACATGGCCACAATGGCTGGAGCTGTGCCAATCTGAAGACAGGAGCCAGGAGCTTCCTCTGGGTCTCCCATGTGGGTGCAGGGGCCCAAGGACTGGGCCATCCTTCACTGCTTTCTCAGGCCATGGTAGAGAGCTGGAATGGAAATGGAGCAGCCGGGATTTGAACTGGCGCCCATATGGGATGCCGGCACTACAGGTGGTGGCCTTACTCGCTATGCCACAGCACCGGCCTCTCTCTTCCTCTTGGTGTAGAACTTTGTACAGTGACTGGTACAGAGCAGACCTCAGTAGGCACTGTTAGTAGCCAGTGGTTCAGGAGTTTTTGCTAAGAGTTCTGCTCTCCTTCCTTCAATCTCCCCAGGCTGCAGGAGTTAGTTGATCGAGTGCTGGAACGTTTTCAGGCATCTGGACTCATCGTGAAAGAATGGAATAGTGTGAAACTGCATGCCACAGTCATGAACACGCTCTTCAGGAAAGACCCCAGTGGTAAGTCTTGCATACAGAACGGGAGCACAGTCATGATCAGCAAGGTCTTAGGTACCTGCGGTTAGCAGAGCAGCAGTCAGACGATCTCCAGTGTATCTGCTTTAGATTAGTGAGTTTTGATGGGCACAGTAGATGTGGGCAGGGGCACCTCTCTCACGGGACTGTGGCTTCCAGAGCTCTCATTTTTGTTATACACAGCATTGCCAGATTTGCTGGATAAAACTACTGGATGCCCAGGTAAATTTTAGATGAACTGTGAATAATTTTTTTAGCTGAAGTATATCCTGTGCAATTCTCAGTGACTTTAAGAGAATTATTTTTCCTATTTAGTTGTACATATTTATGAAGGATAGTGTGGTCATTTGATATGTGATGAGTGTTGATCAAATTAGAGTAGTTGGTATTTCTATCTCTTTAAGCATCTTTAAAAACAACTGATTAACACAATAATTGTACTTACTTCCATAATGCAGTGTGATGTTTCAATAAGTGTATGTAGTGTGTACTGATCAAGTCAAGAGTAGTTCATGTTTCCTTCTTACTGTTAGTACTTTATGTTTGCAGCGCTCATGCCCCTCTCTTCTGCTTGTTCATAAAACATGTAATAGGTTACAGTGTGCCTGGTCACCCCCTGTGCTGCGGAACACTGCAGCTAACTCCTCCTGTCTCACTGTATCTCGGTATCTATTACCCAGCTTCCTCTCTGTCTTTTCTCACCCTCTAGTAATCTCAGTGCCTTTTTTTTTTTTAAAGGTTTATTTTATCTGAAAGGCAGAGAGAGAGAGGGAGAGAGAGGTCTTCCATCCCCTGGTTTACTCCCCAAATGGCCGCAATGGCCAGAGCTGGGCCATGCCAAAGCCAGGAGTCAGGAATATCATCTGGATCTCCCACGTGGGAGGCAGGGACCCAAGTACTCAGGCCATCTTCTCCTTTCCTGATGCATTAGCACAGGGAGATGGATTAGAGGGAGGTTGATTGGAAGCAGAGCAGCTGGGATTTGTACTGGTGCTCATTTGGTATGCTAGTATTGTAGGTGGTGACTTAACCTTGCCACAGTGCCAGCCCCATTAGTGACTTTTTTTGTTTTAAATATTTTATTTATTTATTTTGAGAGGTAGAGTTACAGACAGAGGGATAGACAGAGAGAAAGGTCTTTATCTGCTGGTTCACTCCCCAAATGGCCATAACAGCTGGAGAAGGGCTGATCCAAAGCCCAGGAGCCAGAAGCTTCTTCTGGGTCCCCAATGCAGGTGCAGGAGCCCAAGCACTTGGGCCATCTTCTGCTGCTTTCCCAGGCCATAGCAGAGAGCTGGATGGGAAGAAGAGCAGCTGGACTTGAACCAGTGCCAATATAGGATGCCAGCACTGCGGGTGGAGGTACTTCCTGCTGACATGGGGTGACATGAGGTACTCTGCTGGCATGGGGCGATGTCTCAAGCTGCTGTCTCCTGGGTGGAGAGCCGAGGAGCCACACTTCAAATGATAGGCAACTTTTCCTTCCAAGACCTGTCCTTTAAAAACTGACAGCACCCAAAGCCTGTATTCAACTATTTTTTCCCTTTTTAAGGTTGCTGATCTTGGTTTCAGGAAGTGTAGACTAGACGAGGACTCTATCAGGACCTGAACCCATTAACTCTGTGTGGGTTTTTAGTTTGGGACAGTTGGCGTGTCTGTTTTTGTCAAGGCATGTCTGTTTATTTCTTTCAGATATATATCAAAGAGCCCAACTGGAAATCATTTAGTTAGAACCATGGTATGGCCATGAAACATGTAGTTATCTAGTTGTTAGTTCTGAAAGTATTTTGTAATGCTATAGTGAATTTTATTTAAAATTTTTCTGAATAAATCACTGTTTTACCTTTGAAAACACTGATGTCAGCAGAGGTTCAGATGACTCCATCAGAGCCTGTAGACCCTGGTTTGAATAGCTAATAGAATCCAGAGCTTCAAATGTGTTCCTCTGAAACACATGATTTTCATCTGGGCAATGGTACTGCAGAGGGGTGGAATATTTGGGTACCTGTGTGTTGTAGCCCAGCTTGGCCAGGGAAATGCTTAACCAGGTTTGTGGCACAGATGCCTCTCATTTTACAATGGGGTTTTGTCCTGGTGAACTCATTGTAGGTTGATAATATCATTAGTTGGAAGTCCATTTAATACATATTTTTAAAATTCTGGATAGTCGTTTTTAACTTTGGAAGACACACTGGGATCCCCTGGGATACATTGTACATTTTAACATCTTTCCACAAAGGCAGAATTTCAGAACTCTAAATTCTTTGGTTCAGAAGACATACAGCACCATCTCATAGAACTTTCAAGGATAGAAATATTCTATATCTGTCATGTCTGATATAGTACCACTATCCCTTATGATTATTGAACACTTGGAAAGTGGCTAGAGACTATGCAAGTGAACTTTTATTTGCATTCACTTTTAACTAATTAAAATTTAAATAACTACCTATGGCTACTGTTTGGGAGAGTGCACGTCCAGACAGTATTGTATTAGACATTTAATAGCCATCTTTAATACATTTTGCATTTGTCTTAATCTCTTCAGAGCTCCTCAAATTGTATCATGTCCTACTAATTTCTTGATGTAGAAGGAGCTCAGTTATGTTGTGTTTTTCTTTTAAAGATTTATTTATTTACTTGAAAGGCAGAGTCACAGAGAGGCAGAGGCAGAGAGAGATAGGGGTCTTCCATTTGCTGGTTCACTCCCCAGATGGCTGCAACAGCTTGAGCTGGGAAGATCTGAATCCTGGAGCTTCTTCTGGGTCTCCCACATGGGTGCAGGAGCCCAAGCACTTGGGCCATCCTCTGCTGCCTTCCCAGGCCATAGCAGAGAGCTGGATTGGAAGTGCCAGCCCCCCAGTTATGTTGTAATCATTATCTTCTAAATTGTGTGGATACAGATTTATATTTAGTTAGCGCTAGAGCTTCATACAAGAAGTGACGTGTGTTTACAGTCTAGTTAATCTCTTCCTGCTACTTGTAGATTTTTAAAGCTATGATAGGGAGGCAAGGCTGGTGCTGTGGCATAGCCAGTAAAGCTGCTACCTGCAGTGCTGGCATCACATATGGTCGCTGGTTTGAGTCCCAGCTGCTCCACTTCGATCCAGTTCCCTGCTGATGGCCTGTGAAACCAGTAGAAGATGGCCCAAGTCCTTGGGAGATGGGGGCTCTCTGTCTCCCTTGATCTCAAATAATTAAATGAAAATTTAAATGTGTGTGTGTGTGTGTGAAAAAGGTTTGTTGAGCTGTAAGTCCTGTGCTTCCCATTTCATTCATGTAACATGCATAGTTCAATGGTTTTTAATGTAGTCAAGAATTGTGCAGCCATCACCACAATAAATTTCAGAACTTTTTCAGCACCCCAGAAAGAAACCTCATACTCTATTTTCTCCTAACCCTTCAGACCTAGGTACCACCATTCTGCTTTCTTGTCTATAGATTTGCCTGTGTGGACATGTCATATAAGTAGAATAATGATTCAATATGTGATCTTTTGTGATTGACTTGTTCAACTTAGCATAGTGTTGTCAGGGCTGATCCATGTTTTGGCATGTATCAGTACTTCATTCCTTTTATTGCCAGATAGTTTTACATTGAGTAGATACACTGTATTTTATTTATCCATGCAGCAGTTAATGGATATTTCTGTTGTTGCCAGGTTGGTTGTTACAAATACTGCTTCTCTGAACATCATGGGCAAGTTTTTGTAGGAGCATGTTTTTAGTTAAAAACTGAAATATACTTAGGATATACTTAGAGTAGAATTACTGGGTCAAGTGATAATTCTATATTTAATCTTTTGAGGAACTGCCAGAGTAGTTGTACTATTTTTCCATATCTGTTAGTAATTTATGAGCACCTCAGTTTCTCCACATCCTTGCTAATATTTGTTATTATGTATTTTTTTATTACAGCCATTCTTGGTGTAAAATTACATCGTTTTGCTTTTGATTTGCTTTTCTCTCATGGTTGATGATGCTTATAGATTTTAAACCTGTGATCAAACATTTCCATCTGCAAATATGAGTTCCTCTTTTTTCTTTTTTTTTTTTTTTTTTTACAGGCAGAGTGGACAGTGAGAGAGAGAGAGACAGAGAGAAAGGTCTTTCTTTTTTCTGTTGGTTCACCGCCCAATGGCTGCTGCAGCTAGTGCGCTGCGGCCGGTGCACCGCGCTGATCCGAAGCCAGGAACCAGGTGCTTCTCCTGGTCTCCCATGCGGGTGCAGGGCCCAAGCACCTGGGCCATCCTCCAGTGCCCTCCTGGGCCACAGCAGAGAGCTGGACTGGAGGAGGAGCAACCGGGACAGAATCTGGCACCCCGACCGGGACTAGAACCTGGAGTGCCGGCGCCACAGGCGGAGGATTAGCCTATTGAGCCGTGGTGCCGGCCCGAGTTTCTGTTTTTAATTGATACTTACTTGGTATCAGTTTAGTTCTTTAACTGTGAAATATGCCTGGGATTGGGATCTTTGAAAACATACATCTCATTGTAGAAATAGTTCCATAGTTAGCCATGTATAACTCCAGTGGGCTAGCTAGAATGTGTTATATTGGTGAAGTTATTAGAACATAGGATCTATTTTGACTGTTCTGACCTCATGCTCTCCCATATCTATATAAGTAAAGGAATATATTCCAAGATGGATTGCAGATTTTTTTTTTGATAGTATGTCAGTGAGCAGGAAAAAGTTAGTATTTCAGAAAATGTTGTGAGAATTAAGTGATTTTTGAAAATGGTTTGGATTTTCTCTACCTTATACTCTTCCCTGTTTTGAATTTACTTGAAAAGGACATGAGATGAGGTTTTGCTTTTTGTTTCCTGTTTCCCTGTCCTTTGATATTCTTTTTCCTGCTATCCTTTAAGGGCATCTTTTGGGATTTGGGATATGCAGAGTAAATGAACTCCTGAAGCTAGAGCTCAGCTTTGTTTAGGCTGAGGTCATGGATCCGCTGTGTAGAATGTCGTTAGGATACCTGTGATTGCATCTGAAAGATCTCTTTCTCATTTTGGGGGAGTCCTTAAATTAGCCCAGAGCATGGTTACCAACAGCCTTGGAAGTCAGTGTGTGAACTTTGGTGTGCTTTTACATATTTAAAATTACAGTGAGTTTCTCCTGGGTTTGTAGATGGTAAGGAAACTTTGAACACCACTTAGCCTTGACCTTTAACTTTGTCAGAGAGGAACTGAGGTTCATGGAGGAGACATAATCTGCCTAAGAATGCAGCTGGTTACATAATTAACAAGTACCTACAGAAGGTCCTTGGTGAAGCTGAGTGGCATAAATCTGTATTGAGTGGGTTGGTGGCAGAGCTGGCATGATAAACCAGGGCTCTTGCTTCATAGATGGATGATTCCCCTCCACACTGTGCCACTTTCCAGATAATACATGTCAGTGTAACTGGTTGCGCCTGTGTACCTACAGAAATCTGAGCATATAAACGATAAATAACCTACACTTCTCATCTAACGTTATCTTTGGAATGTTTGCAGCTGAAGGCAGGTACAATCTCTACACAGCGGACGGCAAATATATCTTCAAGGAAAGAGAATCATTTGATGGCCGAAACATTTTGAAGGTCAGTATGAAGCAGAGTGGATCAGAAGGCCTTGGGCATGTGTCCTAAGTAAGGGAGGTAAACAAGTTTTCTCCTATTAACTGTAGACTAGATTTTTCTCGTGCTTCTCATGAGAATCATTGATTGAAAGGCCTAATAAAGGGGCTGGTGCTGTGGTGTACCAGGTTAAGCTGCTGCCTGTGGGGGCGCATCCCATATGGATGCCAGTTTGAATCCTGGCTGTTCCATTTTGATCCAGCTCCCTGCTAATACACCTGGGAAAGTAGTAGAAGATGGCCCAAGTACCCGGGTCCCTGCAACCACATGGAAGACCCGGAGGAGGCTCCTGGCTCCTGGCTTTGGATTATCCCAGTTCTGGCCATTGTGGCCATTTGGAGAGTGAATGAGTGGATCGAAGATCCCTCTCTCCCACTCTCGCACTCTCCCACTCTCTCTCTGTAACTCTGCCTTTCAAATAAATAAATAAAATCTTTAAAAAAAAAGAAAGGGCTACTAAAAAACATTTTTTTTAATGTTGTAGAAGACTTCCCATTTGTTTGCTGCTGTGGTGTCTCAATGCTATGAGTAGTTCTATGCATGGGATAAACTAATACTGGGCTGTTGTAAACGGAGATGAAGTGACAGTGTCATCTCTCCTGCATGGTCTAGACATCGTGTGAGGAAAAAAACAAGCTCTAAAGTAAGATCAGCTTAGCTCAGTTAAGACTTTGGCACTTCCAGAGTACTTGAAATTGCTGGTTTTGGAAATGATTAGGTATCCAACTACTTGGATCCATAGGAATAAGTTGATTTTAACCTGGTAAGGTTTACTGTGTATCTGGAGGTTTGAGTTTACATTTTCTAAGTGAAAAAGAATTGTTTGTCAAATTCCAATAGATTTTTTTTCCTTCTCCCACAAAGTCACTTCCTAAAGTTGCCTTACAATCTATTTTTACTCAGGAACAGCCCATGTCCTAACAAGTAGGTGCTCCATTTATGACTGCTGAGGCCTTGTTTTCTGAGTGTCCATCTGTGGACCTTAAATAAAAGGGTTCCTCAGGATTTCAGTTCTCTTTCTCCTACAGACTCCGTCTGTGATGTCGGTGACCTCGCTCTGTCGGGTTAACCTGCCAATGTTCTCCTGGGCCAGGAGGAACAGAGTTGTTGCCAGTGAGGAGGTTTTTGATCCCTTTCACTTGCTCTGTAATATCTAGGGTCAGACATTTTCAAGGATGTGGTGCTGTTCAGAGGTGGAAGCCGGAGAGTGTGTACAGTGTCAGAACAAGCTTCACCTTCAGACATGTCGCTTGCTTTCTCTCCCCTACCCCATCCTCTGTTCCCTCACTTGCCAGAAGCCCAAGGTGACCCCATTGCCTCTAATTAATGACATCACTCTTCAGCAGCTGCGGCCTCTCACCACGGAGCCCAGCAGGACACGGACGCCATTTGCAGGCATTCCAGCATCCGCATTGCCGGCTCCCTCCTCTCCTTGCTGTCTTTCCTCTTTTTGAGGAGTTTCCTTGTTTTTAAAGTAGCGCTGGATTTGAGCCGTGCGCTTGAAATGAATTCAGTTGTGGGTACTTTCACTGTTACTTTCCCAGGCTACAGCTCCAGTATGATGGGAGTCTCTCTCCCCCTTTTCAGTCTTCTTTGGAGATTCTCTAATAATCCAATCTATCACTTTGCTTTTGTTGTTGTTAATTTGATTAAGACCACATGGGGAAAGAAATCTTCAGAAATGGCCCAAAGCCATTGTGATTCTCACATAATGAAAATTAAAGCCCAGACTGTGTGTTGATGCCAGTCAGGTGTGAGGTACCCTGACGCCTGTGAAGGAAGGTGACAGCAGAGCCCCTGTTGGGTGGCTGTATGGACTTCATGGATCCTGCACTTGATACTGAGTTCTTCTCATGCTGGAATGTCATTTTTCCCTTCAGAGATGCTTTTTCTTGAAATCTGATCCACCCCAGTGATCACGTGAATGTGGCTCCCTCTAGTGTTAAAAGGGGTTTGCTATACCATTGGTACCCTTACTGCTTCCTGCCTAATCAGAGTAGGTACTTGGAGATCTTCTAGTCTAATACCCGAATCTCTGACACAAGGTCCACTGTGCTTAAAGTGACTTGCCACATGTACTGCTAGTTCATAGCAGAATCTGAATCAGAACAAAACACTCAAAATTTGGCACAGACATTGTGGTGCAATGGATTAAACTGTTGTTTGGATGCCCACATCCCCATACCAGAGTGCCTGGGAACATGTCCTACCCTTGCTTCCAATCCATCTTTCGGCAAACGTGCCTGGGATGCAGCAGATGATGGCCCAAGTACTTGGGTTCCTGCCGCCCACACAGGACATCCATGTGGAGTTCCTGGCTCCTGGTTTTGTCCTGACCCAGGTAGGCATTTGGGAAGTGAACCAGCAGATGGAAGATCTCTTTATCTCTCTCTCTCCTTTCTTTCAAGTAAATAACTGTTTAAAAAAACACAGTGAATGTATATACACACATACATGTGTGTGTGTGTATATATATATATATATATATAATTTTTATGCCAAATGAAATTGTGTTCAGAAAAAAAAATCAGTTTCACTAACAAGCTAGGAAGTGACTTGGAGTAAACAGAAAGGTTAAAACCGCATTGGTTGTTAAGGAGCTGAGCATGTGTGTGCAGCATATTAACAGCTACATAGGCCAAGGGTCGGGAGTGCTGGTGATGGGAGGCAGCTTTGGCCAAAAAAAGCTAGCTCAACTTCATCCACTATTCAAAGAAAAACAAGAGAGAGAGAGAGAGAGAAAGTCATTGCTCATTGCTGTAAGAATTTAATGAGTAGCAGCCAATTGCTATTCTACTCCACAAAGAGAATTGGTCCTTTTTGCTTGGTCTAATCTTATGTGTTCTGAGTGCCTTAATAAGAAAAACATTTCTAATGACTTTTGGAGGTGGAAGCCACATTTTTCTTTTGTACAACTCTTTTGAGAGCCATTGTAGCTATAATAGACTAGTGCCTGGTTATTCCTAGTAAAAATAAGGATTTCTCTTCCCCTAAGAAAGACTTTGACAGAAGAACTGACAGCCAAAGACTCATTCCTCTGTATTAATCAAACCAGAAAAGGAACAGACATATTCCGTTATGGTGGGGTTTTTTGGTACCCAGCTGACAGCTTCGGGAGGGGGATGTAGTGAATGAAGAGGGTAGAGGCCAAACCAAAAGGATGGTGTTCCCTCGGAAGGTTTCCATTTCTAACTAAGAATCACCTCAAAGGAGCTCTGTATGCAGCCACAGGCGCTGGTAAACTTGCACTTGGAGAGTCCTGCAGGCATGAAGGTCCCCCTCCAGGACATAATGGGCTCTTCGTTACTTTGGATTAGAATGGTCGCTAGCTCTCAGCTTCTGGAGACAGAAGCAATGGCAGTCTGGGGGACTAGGGAATAGCCTTCAGCGATAGTGTTTGCAGACTGTGCTCTCAGCAGATTGAACAGGGATACGATATGAACTGTTCAAAAGCAAAGCCTACACTGGGGTGAAGAAGAGGCATTGGGACCTCCTTAGGTGGTACTCACCAGAGGTGATTGGTGCTTACACCTTGGAAAACACCATGGGTCTAAAGTCAAAGGACACAGTCGCTTCTCTGCCTTTTGGCTAAGATCAAGTGTAAAATCAAAGGACACGGCAAATGTGCCCTTCCTTAGATCCTAAAAAATTTCTGGAAAATACAAACTAAATGAGAGATGAATTTGTACCTTTTTGACTTCATATATAAGAATCTTCTTTTTATTTGCATATTTCTTTGAGAAACAGGATACCATACTTCTACTCAATTAAAAAAAAACAAAACATTTGGCCGGCGCCGTGGCTTAACAGGCTAATCCTCTGCCTTGCGGCGCCGGCACACCGGGTTCTAGTCCCGGTCGGGGCACCGATCCTGTCCCGGTTGCCCCTCTTCCAGGCCAGCTCTCTGCTGTGGCCCGGGTGTGCAGTGGAGGATGGCCCAAGTGCTTGGGCCCTGCACCCCATGGGAGACCAGGAGAAGCACCTGGCTCCTGCCATCGGACCAGCGCGGTGCGCCGGCCGCAGCGCGCCTACCTCGGTGGCCATTCGAGGGTGAACCAACGGCAAAAAGGAAGACCTTTCTCTCTGTCTCTCTCTCTCACTATCCACTCTGCCTGTCAAAAAAAACAAAAAACAAAACAAAAAAAACACATTTTTTCAGTCCAGAGGGGCCCCCCTTTTGATACACTTATTATGCCATACATTTATAGGGAATGGGTTCCAGCAGCTCCGGCTCCTTTCCACAGGTTCTGATGAAGTGGGCTTTTCTGGGTGGAGCAGGCTGGTGCTTTGCTGAACCCAGGAACCTTTCTCTTTGGCTTCCTTCTTTTTCTGATCATTTTCCTTCACATGTCTCAAGAAGCTGTCTTGGCCCTTAGAGTGCTTAATACGCAGAATACACACATTAATTCTCTTGGCAAAAGTCTTGCCTTTAACTTGTTTACAACGATGCCAACAGCATGCTGGGTAACACTGTGGAGTCTTCAGGTGTTGCCATGGTAACATTTATGGGCATTCCTTTTTGAGCAGTAGCCATGCCCTTGATATCTTCAATATCATCTTTCTTGTAGATGTGCATGTATGTGGCCAAAGGAACAACTCCATGTTTTCTTTTCTTTTAATTATTTATTTGACAAAGTTAGACAGTGAGAGAGAGAGACAGAGAGAAAGGTCTTCGTTCCATTGGTTCACACTCCAAATGGCTGCTACAGCCGGAACTACACCGATCCGAAGCCAGGAGCCAGGTGCTTCCTCCTAGTCTCCTGTGCGCGTGCAGGGGCCCAAGCACTTGGGCCATCCTCCACTGCCCTCCCGGGCCACAGCAGAGAGCTGGACTGGAAGAGGGGCAGCCGGGACAGAATCCGGTGCCCATATGGGATCCAGGCAGAGGGTTAACCAAGTGAGCCACGATGATGGCCCCGTCAACTGTTTTCTAAAAGGCCTGGAGAATATGCATCAGGT
This sequence comes from Lepus europaeus, assembly GCF_033115175.1. Classification (NCBI taxonomy): domain Eukaryota; kingdom Metazoa; phylum Chordata; class Mammalia; order Lagomorpha; family Leporidae; genus Lepus; species Lepus europaeus. Next base: position 60,974,943 of record NC_084843.1, on the reverse strand, counting down.
GCCTCTCTTTCCCTTTGTGTTTATCATCTTGGTGAATTACTGGAATTACTTTTTTGGCCAAAAAGCCATATTTAAGAATCTTTAGAGAAGGAGGCATGGGCAGTGTTAAACCAAGCACAGTCAGCCCTCCCTTTCTCTGGGCTGTGCATCTGCAAATTCAGTGGATCAAAACTATTTGAAAAGGGGCGGATGTTTGACCTAATGGTTGAGGTCCTAGCTCCCATTTCGGAGGGCTGGGTGGAGGCCCAGCTGCTCTAGTTCCAGTCCAGCTCCCTGCTAAAAGTGCCTGGGGAGGCAGCGGAAGGTGGCCCAAGTGTTTGGGGCCCTGGTACCATATGGAAGACCCAGATGGAGTTCTTGGGTCCTGGCTTTGGGCTAGCTTAGACCTGGGTAGTAAACCAGTAGATGTAGAAGCTCTCTCTCTGTCTCTCCTTCTCTGTGTGTGTGTGTGTCTCCCTGCCTTTCAGATAAATAAATAAATCTTTTTAAAAAGAAAATAAATAAAAACACGAAGAAAATTAAAAATGAAAGAATAAAGGAATCCAGGAATTCTTTTTACTATTGTTGTTACTTCACTGTAAGTCTAAAACTGTCAAAGTAAGAAATTTTGGAAAGAAACAATGAAAGAGAAACTGGCACTTTAGAAACTGAATAAGGTACTTGACCATCATTTGTTGTTTGTGTATTTTTCAAAAATAGACACCTTCCAGAAAAGTTTATTGAATTCTTATTTGTACCTTGTTAAAAATGTTTAGTATAGATGTAGATTTTATTAAGTGTTGATTTTGTCACAGGGAATGGACCATTTGGTTTCAAAAGGTGTAAGGATGTAGTTGACATGAGGAACAGCATCCTGATAGAACTTTCATCTTAGGCCAAGTCACTCAGAAGGTCGCTGCATCTTGCACTGGAGTGTTGTGCTGTTGTTCTGGTGAAGAAAGGAGAGCCCGTTTTCTGTAGTCCAGGTGCTCTGAAGCAGCCCTTCCCACCGTGCTCCCTTTCACACTGTGCTTTAGTGATTCCCTCTGACCTGCCTCTCACCTCTCTCTCTGGACACAAAAACACTGTGAAAGTCACTGATAGCCTATTTGTTCAATGCCTTGACCCACTTCTACTTCTCCCCAGGAGCCATGTGGGAAGTGTTAAGTCCTTTTCTCTCAGGCCCTTTCTTCTCTTGCTTCAGGGGCAGTTGGCTCTCCTGGTTTTCTCCCAGCTTCTCAATCTACTTCTTAAACTTACTATTTGTTCCTTCATGAAGTTTTGTCTTTATCTATTTTTTTTTTTTTTTTTTACTTCAGTCTTCTCTGTCCATATCCTACCCATTCTTCAAATTCCATTGCAGAGATCAGCTCGTCCTTAGTGGCGTCACCCAGACTGTGGGGCTCTGCCTTTCTCAGCTCTTGCATCGTCTGTGCAGGGACCTCTTACGCACCTCTCAGTGCTTAGCGTTTGTGTTTTGCACTCAGGAACCTTTTTGGGATTCAAATTGTTTTCCACAGAAATCAGATTTTGGAGCGGGGGAAGGAAGAGGTGTTCCATTGTGCGTCGTTGGTAGAATGCTAGGTTTGCCTAAGGAGGCATGTTTGCCCCATTCTCCAGGTCATAACCTCTTAGCACAGGGGTCAGCAGAGCATAATTTGAAGATGAAAGAGGGCCTGTCACCTGTTCTTTTAAATGGTCCTCAATCTATAAGTGATTTTTATATTTTTAATTGTGATAATGATATGAAAGTCAAATAAATAAAACTGCATGGAAACATAGCAATGCTCTTTTGCTTAGACACCATTTAGTGCAACTGAATAGTTGTGATGGACTCTGTGTGGCCGTCTGACTATGTAAAAAACTGGCCCCTGTTCTAAAGGTTAGAGTTTATCTTTTATTTCACTAAACACAATTTCTGCCTTATTATTACATATGACACACACATGAGATAGCACCTCAAGATAAACTAATTATGTCATAAACATTCAGCTAACCACAGCCAGTACTGTTGAATTTCTGTGTGCTTGTTTTTTTTTTTTTTTTTTTTTTTAAGATTTACTTATTTATTTGAAAGAGTTACAGAGAGTGAGGGAGAGTGAAAGGCACTGAGAGAGAGAGAGAGAGACAGAGAGAGAGGGGTCTTCCATCTGCTGGTTCACTCCCCAAATGGCTGCAATGCCTGGGGCTTGGCCAGGCTGAAGCCAGGAGCCAGGAGCTTCTTCCATGTCTCCCATGTGGGTAGCAGGGGCCAAAGACTTGGGCCATCTTCTACTGCTTTCCTAGGCCATAGCATAGAGCTGGATCGGAAGTGGAGCAGCCGGGATTCAAATGGGCACCCATATGGGATACCAGCATCACAGGTGTGGCTTTACCTGCTGTGCCACAACGCTGACCCTCAGGTTCTTTGTTTTCTAGCAGATGTTTCTTTTTGAAAATGAATTTTCTTGGCCGGCGCCGTGGCTTAACAGGCTAATCCTCTGCCTTGCGGCGCCAGCATACCGGGTTCTAGTCCTGGTCAGGGCGCCGGATTCTATCCCGGTTGCCCTTCTTCCAGGCCAGCTCTCTGCTATGGCCCGGGAAGGCAGTGGAGGATGGCCCAAGTCCTTGGGCCCTGCACCCGCATGGGAGACCAGGAGAAACACCTGGCTCCTGGCTTCGGATCAGCGAGAGATGCACCGACCGCAGTGGCCATTGGAGGGTGAACCAACGGCAAAAAGGAAGCCCTTTCTCTCTGTCTCTCTCTCACTATCCACTCTGCCTGTCCAAAAAAAAAAAAAAAAAAGAATTTTCTTAAGGAAGAGGGAGCCCTAAATTAAATATACCTAAAGTTCATGTGCACATTCCTCCATTAATTTTTGAAGTTCATTTCTCAGTTAAATTGATTGCAGTCTTGTTACTCCACATAGCAAACCTCTGCTGATTATGGATAATAATGAGCCTGAATCTCAATTGAACTTCCTTTTATTTCAGAATACAACCCAAACGAATTATGTGCTCCTCTGTGGTATGCACTAATTAACTTGAAACATGAACAGTGATTTCTTTGGCAATTTCACTTAATGCCTTGTTACAAAATATATGAATAAAAATATTGAACTATAAAAAACACTGAACTTGGGAGTAAGTGGTGCTAATTGCACAGTCAGCACAAATATCAGAACATGTGACGTTTTGGCAGGGGATTTTGACAGGACCTCTTGCCTGAACACGGCCCCTGGCATTTTGCTGTGTTAGTGGTAAGATACGGTGCCACTTCCATTCTTTATGATTAAAGCAAAACTCATAAAAGTGGGAGATTGCAGAAAATTGGTAGGGGCTCCCCCCCCCTTATTTTTTTTATTTGTAGAAACAACATACTGTCTTTTATGGGGAAAGATTCCTGCTAGGTGACTGGGTGCATCTGATAAATAAGGTGGATGTGCAGTTTGAAATACTTCACTTTGGTTTTGTAGCTGCCTTTTTTTTTTTGTATTTGAAAGGCAGAGGTGTTTTGTTTTGTTTTGTGTTTTGAAATGTAGCCTCTTATTTTAGGCTCTTGGGGTTTAAGGGAAGGAAGATTCATATCCAGACAGTGTTCTACCAAGATTCTCCTGAATTTGTTTTGCCTGGAAAGTGAGATCTTAAAAGACTAATGAGGGAACCCAGGGATAGGCTGTCAGTGAGGTGAGACCATTGTTAAAATGAGCAGTTGGCTGAGTTTTGACAGAAGCCAGAATCCATTCTAGAAAGATGTACCTTCCTCAGTCTGTTGCTGGCTGTTCATATGTGATGTTTTCAGTCTTTGCCCTCTTTTGAAAGTTTTTGATGTGTTACACTGCCTGAAAAGTGAAGTCTCAGAACACTGATAAGGGTACCCAAAGATACGGCTGTCAGTGAGGAGAGGCCGTTGTTAAAATGAGCAGTTGGCTGAGGTTTGACAGAAGCCAGAATCCATGCCGGGAAGATGCACCTCCCCTGGACCGTTGCTGTCTGTTGTTCGTGATATTTTATTCTCTTCGCTCTCTTTTGAATTTGTGTCTATTGGCTGTTCCTCCTTGCAGTGATATTGGAATATTTGCCTGTGTTGAGTTGGCTCAAGCAGAGAATGATGAGAGGGTTTGGAAGGATCTAGCCAGCATAGTAACAAGAAATAGGGCATGGTTTAGCAATGTCAGGGAGAGTTGAAAAAATTAAGAGGTTAGCATTACTTTTCTTAAAAACATTTCAGTTTCTTAACAGAATGAAAGATAAATATTTGGTAATGCTTATTGAATGCCTACTAAGCTAAATGCTTGTTTGGTGCAGTCATGGGAGGCAGAATGAATATTCAATTGTCTTTGGCCCTTGATTTCTCTCACCCCTATAAACTCTTTTTTTTTTTTTTTTAAGATTTAGTTATTTATTTGAAAGTCAAGAGTTACACAGAGAGAGTAGGAGAGGTAGAGAGAGAGAGGTCTTCTGTTTGCTGGTTCACTCTCCAACTGGCCAAAACTGCCCGAGCTGCACCGATCTGAAGCCAGGAGCCAGGATCTTCTTCCCTTCCCACTGGGTGCAGGGGCCCAAGGACTTGGGTCATCTTCTCCTGCTTTTCCAGGCCATCTCAGAGAGCTGGATCGGAAGTGGAGCAACTGGGACTCGAACCAGCACCTATATGGGATGCTGGTACTGCAGGTGGTGGTGGCTTTACCCGCTATGCCACAGTGCCGGCCCCATCCTATGAACTCTTTAAAAGGGATGCCTTTTGGAAAATGTTTATCTATTTGAGAAGGAGGTGGGGGAGAGAGAGAAAGAGATTCACTCCCTACGTGCCCACAACAACTAGGCAGCTCACAGCAGGGAGCTGGGAACTCAATCCAGGTCTTCCACATGAGTGGCAGGAACCCAGTAACTTCAGCCATCGCTGCTACCTTTCTAGGGTATGCATTAGCAGGAAACTGGAGTCAGGAGCCAGAGGTGGGCATTAGACCTGGAACTCCAACATGGATGTGGGTATTTCAACTGCTAGATCAAATGCCTGCCCTTGGTGCTGTTTTTTTTATTTTTTTATTTTTTATTTTTGACAGGCAGAGTGGACAGTAAGAGAGAGAGACAGAGAGAAAGGTCTTCCTTTGCCGTTGGTTCACCCTCCAATGGCTGCCACAGCCGGCGAGCTGCGGCCGGCGCACCGCACTGATCCGAAGGCAAGAGCCAGGTGCTTCTCCTGGTCTCCCATGCGGGTGCAGGGCCCAAGGACTTGGGCCATCCTCCACTGCCTTCCCGGGCCATAGCAGAGAGCTGGCCTGGAAGAGGGGCAACCGGGATAGAATCCGGTGCCCTAACCGGGACTAGAACCCAGTGTGCCGGCGCTGCTAGGGGGAGGATTAGCCTATTGAGCCACGGTGTCGGCCTTGGTGCTGTTTTTATCAGGGAATAGTCATTTCTTTTATGTGTTCATTTCTTTCTTTTTAAAGATTGATTTACTTATTTGAAAGGCAGAGCCACAGAGAGAGAAGGAGACAGAGTTCACTCCGCAAATGGCTGCATCAGCTGGGGCTGGGCCAGGCTGAAGCCAGGAGCCAGGAGCTTCATCCGGGTCTCCCATCTAGGTACAGAGCCCTAAGTACTTGGGCCATTCTCCGCTGCTTTCCCAAGGGCATTAGCAGGGAGCTGGATCGGGAATGGAGCAGCCGGGATGCAAACCAGCATCCATATAGGATTCAGGCATCACAGGTGCTGGCTTAACCTGTTGCATTACAACGCCAGCCCCTTATGTGTTCATTTCTAGGGGTCCATTCATATTATTTTAGCTGTACTTCATTGATGAAATGAGTTGGATTATGGCTCATTTTGGGTCCATTGTTTATTGTGGTAACATACACTGAAGACTTAGCCATTTTAACAATTGTTAAGTGTGCAGTTCCATGGCATTAAGTACATTGACCTTGCTATACAACCATCACCACCATCTGTTTATGGACTTTTTCCATCTCCCCAGATTTACATAGGGAGCACATCAAACTGTAACTCACTGTCCCTGCTTTGCCTAGCTCCTGGTAACCACCATTGTACTTTCTGTATGGCCTTGATTATTCTTGGTACCTCATAGAAGTAGAATTGTATTTGGTTTTTTTTGTGCGTCTGGCCTATGTCACTCAGCATGTGTTCAAGGTTCATCTGTGTTGTAGCATGGTGGCAGAATTTCATTCTTTATTAAGGCTGAGTAATATCCCTTTGTGAGTATATACTTCAATGTGTGTTTTCCACTACAGCGTAAACAAACCAGGAGCAGAATGCAAATCTGGTCCCAGAGGTGGTGATAGGCGCTGTCATATTTGAAGCAGCCTTCTGTTTAGAGACCAGAACGAGTGAAACTACATGCTTTGTGGGGACGGAGTCTAAATGTCACTCCCAATGTTAGAGGACATTGGTACAAAGAGAAATGAAGTGAAGGCCACTATGCCAAGAAGCTGTGACCCCAGCGATGAAGCAATTTTAGAATTAATGTTCAAATATGGACATTATTATTACAAATTCAAGTTCATTGAGAAAACACTCAGGGACCAAATCAACTGGAACTCTGCAATTCAGTTTATTCTCTCAGTTGCAGGTTAGGACACTGACGCCTGTTCTCACTCCTGTGATGTACGTGGGACTGATACCCGTTTCCTCTTCCAGGCCTTTTGCCTGTTTGACTTTTGGCCCACATCTTTGCAGTGACTGGGATGATAGCAGAATAAGGTGGGTCAGGATGTGACAAGCTGCAGTGACAGAACTAAGGCCGACAGGATGCGCTGTTTCATGTCTTGTGGTCTAATCAGATGACTTGGTTGAAAATAAGTCAGTAGCATGCTCCAGCCTCTCTCCCATCTACCCAGAAGCTGTTCCACGCCCAGCCGTTATTTAGACAGCTGCTATGTGCATGTACACTTTCTGCTGCCTGATGTTGCCTGGGGACGTCTGATTTGTGCTGTAACTTCTCGATGCTGGCCCCGTGCTGGAGAAGTAGACTGGAGTCTCATGGCCTTGTTTTCTCTTTCACCTTGTCCTTTTTCTGAATGCCTTGTCTTGGCACTGTAGGCAGCCTTTTTTTTTTTTTTTTTGACAGGCAGAGTGGATAGTGAGAGAGAGAGAGAGAGACAGAGAGAAAGGTCTTCCTTTTTGCCGTTGGTTCACCCTCCAATGGCCGCTGCGGCCGGCGCATCGCGCTGATCCGAAGCCAAGAGCCAGGTGCTTCTCCTGGTCTCCCATGCAGGTGCAGAGCCCAAGGACTTGGGCCATCCTCCACTGCCTTCCCGGGCCATAGCAGAGAGCTGGCCTGGAAGAGGGGCAACCGGGATAGAATCCGGCGCCCTGACCGGGACTAGAACCCAGTGTGCCGGCGCCGCAAGGCGGAGGATTAGCCTGTTAAGCCACGGCGCCGGCCTGTAGGCAGCCTCTTTATGCCCAGCCTCCCTAAAGCCCTGGGCCAAGAAGAAATCATCCCTGTGTTGTCCCGTTTCCCCCTGTAGGGATCCTCTCTGCTTACTTTGATTCCTTCCACCTGGGTAAGACAGAGATCAAATGCTTATCTTCTGTTGCATTCTCAGGACCACTAGTAATAGAATAAAACCCGAGGGAAGATCACCCAACTTGAAATGAGAGTGGCAACACATTCTAATGTGGGAGAGAATTTATCTGTAGAAAACATCACCCAGATTAATTCTGAAAGGGCTTTAGCACCACCAGCAGCCACCAGGGGCAGTTTGTGCTGGTGGAGCAGTAACATCCAGACCCGAGGCAGGGCTTTCTCAGGGAGCAGTTTTGCAGTGTCTGGGCTCTGCTGGGCTCTGCTCCTGACTGAGGCCGGGGTGGGGGTGGGGGGTAGAGGTTTGTGTGTGAGCACAACACAACCTCTTCTCTCCCCCACCTCCTGCCCCACCCTGTGCAAATTTTTTGCTACTTTTCAGAATTGGAAGGCTCTGCAGGGAGGGGAAGTCCCTTGGCATTTTGAATATCAGGTGCTCAGCAGAACTGCCTGGCATCCTGTTTGTGTATAGCAATTTTAATTCCCTCCCTAATAGGTCATTTAGCCTTAGCAGCAGAGTCTTCAACTTGATAATCCTTACATCAGCAGTGAGGCTCAGGCCAAGCATCCCACAGTGCAGCCCTGAGTAGTTATTTGGAAGAAGTTGTGAGCCTTCATTCCCTGGTTTCTGCTGGGCACCTCTTTAGATCAGGCTCTCAGTGTTCCTCATGCTCAATGCAGCTGGGCCTGGCAGGTGATTTTGGGGTGCAGAATGGCTGAGGGTGTTCCCGCTCCCCATCAGTGGAGATGGGGATTTGGGCTCTGGGACCTGCCAGCTTTTGGGTACTGTTTTCATGGCCATGTGCAAAGTGCCATGCTGATGGCTTGACAGATGGCAGCTGGTGCACTGATTTGCAGCTGTCTTGCTGCTTCCCGTACAGAGGCAGGGAGGATGGAGGATGGTTGGAATCGCTCCTCCCACAGACTGCCTTGACCTTGCTCCTTGGATCTGAGGTGCCCCAGGCCTTCTGGAAGTGCATGATCTCCCCCTTTTCTTGGCTATTATTAGCTGTTGTTATTGACTCTCACACTGATCTCTGCCATTTGAGGTTTCAGATCAGAAGTGGCACCTTGGGCAGAGGTAGAGCTGTATTTGGAGATGACTGTGGGGTAGTAAGGAGCTGCTGCCACTTTGTCTTTCACTCTGAAGTACATGTCCCACTTTGGTCTTCAAAAATATTACAGTCCTAAGAGACCAGATAATGGCTGCAGGAGCCTGTAAGCTGTTGCCAGTTCCTCAGAAACCTTTTTTCTTTTAGGGAAACATTGTGTTTGGGTTCCTGGAATGATGCGTTGGATGCTCTAGTCAGTGAGTATTAATAATAATCAGAGCTCAGCATTCCACTTGGAATCTAATCGTAGAACATCCTTGTGTTGTCTCCATTTATAGATGGAGAAATTGGGGAAGAGAGAAGAGCTCTGTTGCCATCGATAGAAAAGTACTGAAGTCGAGTTTGTCCTAAGAACCTTCTTGCTCACTCTCTTCAATGGAAAAGAAATTTCTGTTTTTCATTTCCAGGAAAGGTGTGTGTGTGTGTGTGTATAACTGCCTACCATAGGGCAAACAGGCTCAATTATGTTCTTTTGTGATGCTCTTTAGGGAAGAATCTGTGTGAATCTTTCTAAGTAGAGGGAAGGCTTTTTGCCTCCTAGTTGTGCTGGCTCCATCTCACCCCTTTCTTGCTTCTTCATGTCCCAAGCACTTGGCCGTCTTCAGAAGTAATCCTGCACAAGGCCAGAAGGAAAATGCCAGGTCCAGGCAGCCGCAAGAACTTGAACCATGTGGTACCTTGGAAAAAACTCAGATCACTTTTTGGAGTTGCAGAGTTTTAACAAACTGAATTGAAGCAAAAGTTTAGTTGGAGGGGGGAGCTTATTTGTCCTCGCAATCTATGTAAGATTGGTAGCACGGAACATGAAGAGCCTTGATGTTTTTTAGTCTATCACGTTTTCAGTCTGGTGTTCATATCTTTCTGTATACTGCCTCAAGTCTTACTAATCCTAAACCTCAAGGCCTCTTTCACTGGAATGCTTCTGAAATGCCTTAAATAAAACAAAGGCCATTATCTGTTTTGCTGTTTTGCAGTGAGGCTCTCCCCAGGGCTGTCATGATAGCCTTTCTCATCATTGTTTCCTGTTCTCTGATTGCATGTGCACAGCCTGAGGACAGGACTTGGTCCCCACTCAGCGTTCTCTGGAACAGAGAGGCATATTCTCGCTGCCTTGTGCACATGGCCTCCACCCAGGACCTCTTTAAGTTCCTCTAGCAGGGGTAGTGGTCCCAGCCCTGTCTCTGTTTCTTATCTTTTAAGTGGGGATAATAATGCTTAGCTGTGCTTTCCATCAGAGCAATTTGTGAAAGGTTAGTGAGCTGGGCTTTGTAAGATACTTTTAGATCCTTAGATGAAAGGTGTTATTTAACCACAGCACGGCTTCCTACTGGGAGTGCCCTCCCAGAGAGCAGAGTGCCTGTCAGCCTCTCTTCCATTCGTCCTCATGGCATGCCTTGCAGGGAGAGAGGTGGTTCAGCATCATCATTAAGTACAAAATACTGTTACTTTTATCTGTAAATGGGCTAATTGTGAAAAACACAAGTGGATGAGACAGATGATGGGAGGGGACAGAGAAAACTTCAAAGTGGCATGTGTTTGCTATTCCTGTTCACTCTGCTTTGGATTTGGAAATCCCAACTGCACACATGAATACAAGAGAACATGTCCTTCCTCGGGGAGGAGTGGGACCTAGGACATCCTTCTAAATACTTGCATCCATTGAGCCACCTGTCCTTACCTTGATCTGTGCCAGATTATTTTCTAAGTGCTGACTTAATTGGTGAATACCACACATGACTGTAAATTGCATAGGGCTTTAGTATTTTGTGTTTTGAGCCTTTGTCTTGGATGTTAGAACTGAATTTCCTCTTACTGTGAAATCCTAGTCATATTGGGACAGTGGATGGTTCTCCTAGGCCATGTAGCACAAGAAGTAGGTTTCCTTAAAAGAAATACCTTTGAAGAGAGTGACCACCGCTATTTCTAAGACTGAAGAAAGAGAATGAGCCTGTTTAGGTAGCCACTAGGGCAGGGACTCCAGCAGTGCTGTCCTTACGCTGGACAGCTATTGGGGACCAAGCATTCATTTGGGTTTGTAGGTTGAGGTTGCAAATGCAAGAAGGTTCCTCCCCTCCTTCCTCCCCACGTCTGTCTCAGATCTGCAGTCTCATTTTTGCAGTTTCATTGCAATCAGTGTCATTTCTGTTCTTTGAGGATTCTGTCACAGGGCATGAAAGGAAGAAGGAGAAGGTCTGAAATCAATGCGAAGGAAACTGACCACAGTCAGCCTTAGATCTTGCTGTTTGTTTTCTTCCAGCACAGAGCACACGTTAACAGAACTGGTACTTCCCTGTGTTCTCCCTGTGAGACAAATGTTTTCAGAAGGAAAACATCATAGCTTTCAGAATCCCTAGGGGAATTATTATAAAACAACAGTGAGAGGGCCAGTGCTGTGGCGTAGCAGGTAAAGCCACCACCGGCGATGCTGGCGTCCCATGGGGGTGCCAGTTCATGTCCCTGCTACTCCACTTCTGATCAGCTCCCTGCTAATGCACCTGGAAAAGCAGTAGAAGATGGCCCAAGAACTTGGGCCCCTGTAGCCCTGTGGGAAACCCAGATGAAGCTCCTAGCATTGGTCTGCCCCAGCCCTGGCCATTGCAGCCATCCAGGGAATGAAGCAGCCGATAGAAGATCTCTCTCTCTCTCGCTAACTCTGACTTGCAAATAAATAAATCAATCTTGGGGGGGAGGGCACTAGTGAGGAGAAAAATCTTGACAAGATTGAAATACCTTGACTGGATTCTTTTTGATTTAAATTTTCCTGTTAGGTCTGTAATTTTCTAAACAATGGAACACTCTGCTGTTCGTGAACTGTCGTGGGCTGGAGAGAACAACCAAGTTCTTTTTTTTTTCCTCAGAGATTTATTGTTTTATTTATTTGAAAGGCAGAGTAACTGAGAGGGAGAGAGGAAGATAGATCTTCCATCCACTTGTTTACTCTCCAAATGCCTGCAACAGTCAGGGATGGACCAGGCTGGGAGCTCCATCTGAGTCTGCCGCGTGGATGCCAGGAACCCAAGTCCTTGGGCTGTTGTCTGCTGCCTCCCAGGCACATTAGCGAGAGTGGGCAGGACTTGAGACTGGGCACTCCCATGTGGCATGTGGGCATCCAAACAGCAGTTTTCAAACTACCATGAACTTGCCCCTTTCTCTTTTTCTAAACTTGTAGTTTAAGCTTTTTTCTCCTCTTCCCATTTAGATACCTAATTAAGTGGAGTCCTTTAATTGATTTTTGCTTATTTTCATCCAGAATTCAATTAGAACTCTTCCAGCTGAGTTGGTGCCATCTGATTCTTCAGCCAGGTCCAGGGAGAAAGGTGGGAGTGAGGGTAGGAATGATGAGAGAAGAGTATGTTCGTGTCAGTGTTTGGGAGCTCTCTGTGTCAGCACTCCTCGCTATGACTTCCTGGGACCGTGTTTGGAGGGGAGCAGCCCACGTAAGGGGCGGTAAGGTTCAGGGGTTAAAGGGCTCAGGCTCCATAGAGTTAGGCTGTCCACGTGAAGCTCTGCTTTCTACCTCTATGTTGTTGGAGAGGAGAGATTTCTTGCTCATCCCCAGCTTCATGGCTGAGGCTCCTGTGAAGCATAAGGACAGAATGAGAAGAGGAAAGCACACAGATTTATTTAATGAGGCTCATATGATAAGAGGGCCTTCAGAGATGGAGGCCCAGGGTGGGCATTGTGGTGCAGCAGATTAAGCTACTGCCTAGAATGCGGCATCCCATCTTGGAGTGCTTGTTCAAAAGGTCCTGGCTGCTCCATGCCTCTGATCCAGCCTCCTGCCAATACACGTGGGAGGCAGTGGACGATGGCCCAAGTTCTTTGGTCCTTGCCACCCGTGTGGGAGACTTTGATGGAGTTCCTTGCTCCTGCCTGTAGCTTGGCCCAGCCTTGCCTGCTGTGTGCATTTTGGGATTGAACCAGCGGATAGAAGATTCTTCTCTGTCTCTGTCTTGTTCTCTGTCACTCTGCCTTTCTCATAAATAAATACATCTTAGAAAGAAAGGAAGATACAAAGAAATAGGTAAACATGTGCATTGTTATACTTAGGTTTGAAGAGTGGCCAGTCATGGAGAAACATGGTTAGAGGACGAAGGGGTGTGGTCTAATACACTGGGGGGACTTGAGTAAAGGGCAGGGGGTGGATTTCTCCCTCCCACTCTGAGGTTTCGAGTGTCTGAGTCCTTTGAGATACACTGGTGGCAGAGTAATGGCAGCCGGAGTTGCCCTCTGCCTCATGTGCGCAAAGGCCCATCTGTGACGTCTGTGTCAGTAGTGCTGTAGGCAGCTGGCGGGAAATGGGCAAAACCCAAATCTGCCTCCCTGCTCAGGGGTCTGGGAGCGTTCTGAGGTCAGGGGCCCGCAGCGGATGCCGTGATCTGCAGGACCCTTGGCCCCCTGAAGCTGTCTGCCTCTTCTGCCCGTTCTCCAACTTCTGTTCTTTGGGGTGGGGGCCGACCTTAGCCCCAGGTGTCATCTGCAGGTCGTCATCTCCTGTGCGCACGTGCAGCTGGGCTGTCAGCCTTGGTCTGGTGGACGCTAGTTTAGGCCAGCTTGGTGGTGACGTCTGTAAAAACAGCGTTAGAAACAGTGGTTTAGTAACCTGCCTTTTATGGCTGGACCCTGTTGTTAGAGAAGAGGGTGGGGAGCTTCAGGGAAGGAGCCGGGACACAGGGCAGGGAGCTTCTGAGTTTGCAGAGCGTCAGGAGGAAGCCTGACTCGGGGGGCCGCCCCGTTTCACAGGCATGCACTTTACTAATGGAGCCAAACAAAATACGAAACTCACAGAAGAGCCAGATGGTTGAAGATTAAATACCCTCTTCATAGGGGAGAGGGAAGAGGAAGATGTGGGGAATTTTCGAAGGGGAGTAAATGATTGTTAGTGGACATGAATGGGCGACAGAAGGTCAGAGGGTGATCGTCCCAGACCTGCTCCAGGGGAAAAGGGCAGTGAAGATGAGAGAGCTTTCCCGTTCTGTTTTCTCTAAGGCCATGGGGCCGTATTTTGTCTGGAACACCATCAGTTTCTGTGTGCCTTTGGGCATCTTGCAAGGCCTTCTGAGCTCAGGCCCAGCTGTGATGTGGGGGATTGACAGCGGGATCTTCCCCGGGTGGGGTATGAGGACGCGGCGGCCACCAGGTGGAGCCCTCAGCGTAAGTGCAGCGCAGGTGCTGCCCAGGCAGCGCGGGCTTTTGCAGTCCTTGTTTCATCAGAGCTGTCGTCAGTCCTTCTGTACTGTGACTCACCTGATCCTTACCAGGACACAGTACTGGCATTCTGGAACTTTCAGACTCAGACTCTCCTCTTAGGATAAATGTGATGTTCATACGTTGTAAACTTCAGCAGACGTGGGAAACACTATCATAAACAAAGTCTAAGACAAATGACCAAGTGGGGGGAAATATGTCTGCCGTTTGTAATTCAGTTCCCTAGTACATAAGGAGCTGTAACTCAGTAAAAAAATGAATAAAAAAGATGACAGTTGTGAAGCTTCTTATGGTGATGTATTTCTGCCTTACAGTGCCATAGATTTTGCCCTCTGATTGTGTATCTTCAGCCCACCAGGGAAATCCTAGATTGGAAAAGGGCTTGGGACCCACTGATGGAGATGTCCCCGTGTGGCGAGAACAGACGGCAAAGTAGCTGCTCTTAGGAGTGCTGCTGCTACCATGGCCCTCATGCACCTGCCTTTGCCCTCTCATCCTGATTTTTTCTGTCTCTACCCCCAGTCCAGAAAGTCCCTGTGTCCTGTCTGGGTTTCGCTCACGTTGTTTCACATGGGCTCTAGCCCGCTCAGGCCCACTACTGCTGCTCTAATCCGGAGACTGGCACCAGCTCCCTGGTGACTGAACCACTCACACTTTCCCCCTACCATGGTCCCTTCTCCAGTCAGCCCAGTGTGCCACGCCCAGATTACTCTCCCGAAACTCTACCCTGCAGTGGTTCCACTAGCTGGGGTGAACTCTAACTTAACCTGACCTTCCTTATGTCTTTCTCATTGCTTCTTTTTAGGAGTCCTCCCAGCACCTACACTCTCTGCTCCTCTGCAACACCCCTAACATCCTCTTACAACCTGAACTGGTCACAAGGCCCAGCTCTGTTCATTTTCCTTCGGGTGGCCTTGCTAGGTGCCCCCGCCCCTGGCATCCATTGTGTCCTTTCCACCTGCTGTGTTTATTGATTGCCTGTTCTCATGTCACACTTGCTGCACATACTGCTCTAGTCAAACTTTTTTTAAAAAAGATTTAGTTTATTTATTTGAAAGAGTTACAGAGAAAGGTAGAGACACAGAGAGAAGTCCTCCATCTGCTGGTTCACTCCCCAAATGGCCACAACAACTGGGGCTGTACCAGACTGAAGCTCGGAGCTTCTTCCAGGTCTCCCATGTGGGTGCAGGGACCCAAGGACTTGGGCCATCCTCTGCTGCTCTCCGAAGTGCATTAGCAGAGAGCTGGATTGGAAGTGGAGCAGCCAGGACTTGTACTGGTGCCCATATGGGATGCTGATGCTGCAGGCTGGGGCTTTAACCCTCCATGCCATAGCACTGGCCCCGCTAGTAAAACTTTTTCATGAAGGTAGAACATACCATGCTGAGAAGTGCACAGATCACAAGTAAAGCTCTCAGTGGCTTTGCACGATGCACGAGGTGAACACACCCACATCATTCACATTCCTCTCTTCGGACACAACAGAAACAGTATCTGGGAGACAGCATGGCATGTGGCTCTTTGCGTGAAAATGCAAAACATCAAATGCTCAGCCACATTCCAGACAAGGAACTGGAGATAAGAGTGATCTAGGCATTTTTATCTAATTGATTTGAGAGACAGAGAGTGCCCATGTATCCTCAGATACTCAAAATGGCCAGGCTACGTTGAAGCCAGGATCTGGGAGCTCAGTCCAGGTCTCCCATGTGAGTGTCAGGAACCCAATTACTTGAGCCATCCTCTCTGCCTCCCAGGGTCTGCATTAGTAGGAAGCTAAAGACAGGAGCCCGAGCCAAATATTGAACCCATGCATTCTGATATGGGACATGGGTATCTTAACTGGCATCAGCCATTAGGCTGATCTAGGCTTTGCTAAATTAGACACTTTAAAAATTACATGAAATTTCCATCACTACATCACCAGCTACAAATTGTTTCTTGACAGCTAGTTAGAATTGAGATATTATCCCCCCATACCCTTGATTAGAGGTGTTGTAATTTTGGTAAGTCCATTCCAAGGATTCCTGTTGAGGGATTCCTGTAATTCCTTTACATTGGACCTTTAACTCCAGTCTAGGTAAGTGCGGGGACACCTACAGCCTTAGCTTCAGTTATCATTTTGTCCAACAGATATTTATTTACCATATGCAGTCTGCTAGGTACTATTAGAATGTATGGTAGGATTCAGTTCCTCCCTCCACAGAACTTAGATTTTATGGAATCGCTAGAAATAATTGATATAACTAAAAAAAAGGCTAAGACTAAAGCTATAACAGGGACTAAACAGTAACTCTGGAAAGTTTCTGCCGAATCATAAACATTCAGAGGGAACAAGAGCATAGTCGGGAAAGGCTGAAGTGAAGATGGGCGTAGACCAGGGGCTTCCGGACACAGACCCAATCTGACATGGGTGAAAGGAGATGGCAGCCTTTTGAGGGTAAAACAAATGCAAGGTTAAGGGGAACAGAAAGATCTTAAGAAAATCATAAGAAATACCTTATTTTCAGCAGCACATTACAAGTTCTTTTATTTGTTCATCTTGTTGGATCTTTGCCATTATGATCTTTCATCCCTTATGAGGTTGGTACAGGGAAAGCTACCATGTGCCCACTGTCACGCAGCTCCCTTGTGCTACTGGTAGATGTTTAGACCCCAACTTCAGCATTCTTTGCACAACCTGCTCTTACCTTGATAAAGCGTGAGCATTTGTGTTCAATCTCCTGCTTTAATTTTTGCAATTACTGGTGCTAGTGTTGTGGCATAAGGATAAAGCCACCACCTGCAGCACCAGCATCCCGAATGGGTGCCAGTTCGAGTCCCAGCTGTTCTACTTCTGATCTGGCTCCTTGCTAATGGCCTGGGAAAAGCAGTGGAGGATGTCCCAGGTGGTTGGGCCTCTGCCATCCATGTGGGAGAAGCTTCTTCCTGGAAGAAGCTCCTGGCTCCAGGCTTTGACCTGGCACAGCCCTGGCTTTTGTGGCCATCTGGAGAGTGAACAGTGGATGGACAATCTCTGTCTCTGTCTCTCTCTGTAACTCTGACTTTCAAATAAATAAATAAATATTTTTTTAAAAAAACTATTTACTGCATTGAAATCATATCCCAGCTTATTTCATTATCATCATAGGTAATATTTCCTTTAGGCCTGAATCAGGAGACTCCGGGCGAGCATGCCATTTGGAGATCAGACGTGTAAGGCAAAGTGAAGGCATAGGTCAGTCGCTGCAGCTCCTCACTGTGGCCTCTCCATTACCTGGAAACAAGCGGGGGAGATAAGTGACCTGTCGAAAGTATCATGAGTTCCCTTTTAATTTTCTTTCATCTGGTCTTTTATTGCCTCTTGGGTTATGTCTTTTCTGTACCTAGAAGGCGTCAATCTGCAAAGCTATGAAGCTGTCAGTTCCGTTGACAAGGCTTTCAGTTCAAATTAATGTTCAGCTAAGGGATTAGCACATAACTATTTCAGGCTGAATTTCTTTACACAAAAGGGTGGCCATGGCTGGAACAGGCCTCCAAAGCCAGGAAGAGAAGTTAATTGTAAAAATCAATGCAGGCAAGAGCTGATCACCTTTCTGAAAGACAAGACAATGCAGAACACAATCTCAAAATAGATCTTTGGGGTCAGGTTGATGTCATGTTGAAGAATCAATATTTACTGGGCTTTATAAAGTTAGCCTTTAATGAACCTCAGACATTTTGCTAGGCCATTAATTGCAGGAAGAGGAAAGGCAGCAATGGCTGAAGTCCATGAGTGTGGAGGTTTTTATAAAAATAAGTGAAGAGACAGTCACTTACCAGTGTGCAGAGGTCCCACCCTTCAGTTCACGCAGGTATTAGTGGGTACATGTGTTGAAAGGCGTTTTTGGGATCTTACCAATATTTAAAGGGAGGGCAATTCTTGCATTTCTCTCACCAGGCGGAACTAAGCCCTTGTTTTTTTTTTTGTTTTTTTTTTTTGTTTGTTTGTTTTTTTTTTTTTTGTTTTTTTTGCATTCCTCATGTAAGCCTTGTAGCTTCATTTTCCTGGGATGAGTTCTCATGTCATTTTGGCTTCTGCCTTAGCAGTGTGCTAGTTACAAGGTTAGGTCCGTCATGGAGTTCGGCTCCTCTGTCTGTCTGACATACGTGAGGGCTTTATGAAATGGAGGGGTGTAGTAAAGAGCATTTAGTTGAGAACGCTGGCTCAAATCCAAGTCTCATGAAAGGTTTTTGATAAATATTGTCATTTGCACTTGTTCTGTCATCCAGCACAAGTGTTTCTTTGCTGATTCTGTGTGCAAATGTGTTTGGTGTGGCTCACTGGGTTGTCTGAGTCATTTGTGGGTCAGGAGCCTCCTCTTCTATTCATGTTAGGCAGTGCCCCTAATTAATTTTGTCAGCTAGGTAGAGGAATGTGTTAGATCAAGTTTTATCCTGGCTGTAACACAACTAAGGATGCTAGTGGAGCCTCTGTGGTCCGTAACCAAATGTCAGAAGCTGCTTCGTCAGGCCTGGGAAGGGATGTTTGTGCGAAGCTCTTGGTCATGCCTGCCTGGTAGATGCATTCTGGGTTTGAGTTTCTAGACCTCTTTCTCTGGTGTGTTGCGGGGGGGGGGGGGGGGGGCTCTAGAGTTCATCAGAGGGAAGAGCCTGCGGCGCCTCCCTCTGCTCCCACCCGCTTCCCGTCTCTGCAGAGCAAACACTGAGAAGTACAAGCAGGAGAGAGGTTTGTCAGTGTTACTGCAGGAGAAACTGAGGTTACCATTTTCATAATTTGCTTGAGATACTCACACTGGGTTTTTACTCTTCCTTTGCAGTTGTTTGAGAACTTCTACTTCGGTTCCCTAAAGCTCAATTCCATTCACATCTCTCAGAGGTTCACAGTAGACAGCTTTGGAAACTACGCCTCCTGTGGACAGATTGACTTCTCGTGAGGTGGATCTCGGAGAGCACTGGAAATTGTTCGCCCTCACGAGGTGCTGAAGAAAAGTGTCTTCATTTTAACTGCCACGGAGGGATATGGAGTTGTGGATGGTGACTTCCCTGGGTGGTTCCATGGACTCACCAGTGCCTGTCTAGTGGAGTGTATCGTCAGAGCGACAGCCGGGACCATTGTGGGCACAGGAACAACTTGTGTCTGCAACCCTCAGCTTGTTCCACTTTTTTCTTCTGTGTGTGTGAGTGTATGTGTGGTAAAATACACATAAGCTTTCCCGTCTTAACCATTCTTAAGTGTGTGCTTCCGTGTTAGTACACATGCACATCATGTCGTGTAACCATCACCACCATCCGTCGCCATCACTGTTTCATCTTGTAAAACTGAAACTGCCCACTGCATAGTAACTCCCCACTCTGTGCTCCCCCCACCGGACAGCCACCACCCCACCTTCTGTCTCTGCAACTGTGCCTGTTGGGAGCAGTGGGTGGTGCTGTGCTGTTCGTGTACTACGTCTTGTTTATCCACCCATGGACTCTCCTGTCACTTCCACCTCTAGATTGTGGCAAACAGTGCTCATGTGAATCACATGGGTGTGCAGAGAGCCCTTCAGGACCCTGCTGTCCATTCTTCCACCATCTAGGATTGCACCTTGAGCAAAGCAACGCTGACAGTTTTTCCCTTTGTCTTTGCTTGATCTATCCTTTTTCTTCTCAAGTTATCCTTTTTAAAAATCGTTGGTTGGATTCGGGGCCCCAGCCCTGCCCTCTAGTCAGACCCCGAGGGAGTCACAGTGTCGTAGCTCTTTTCTGTTTACTTCTCAGCACAGCGGCAGCAGGAACAATGAGGCCCTCAGCAGGACTGTGCGCAGTTCCCAGAAGCGCATCAGCCACAGAGGTGCTCGCTCCTAGGCTGTACACCGGCAGAGGAAGGGAGAGCTCCCAGAGTGGGGCCCCCATCCGTCCTTTGGGGTGTCCTGTGGGGGCGGGGTGGGGAGCCGCTGTCTCAGCCCTCCCTCCTGAAGCCCTTCCTCCCTCCTTGTTCTCCCCCTGTGGCCTTCATTCCTTGCTATCTTGATTCTTACTTCCTCTTCAGTCTGCTTCTGAGCCCTGCCGCTAAAGTTGCTACATTGCCAGCACTGAGTACCAACTGCGACTGCACAGGTTATTTGTGAATAAATGGATTTACAAGGTCGGGGTGTTTTTCTCCTAGAATCATCAGTTCTGGGTGACCCCTAGTGTGTCTGGGGATACAGTGTTGCCACCGCTTATCCCTGGGCACCTAAGTGGCTCAGTGACTGCAGGGTTGATTTTTCCCTT
Source organism: Lepus europaeus (assembly GCF_033115175.1). Taxonomy (NCBI): domain Eukaryota; kingdom Metazoa; phylum Chordata; class Mammalia; order Lagomorpha; family Leporidae; genus Lepus; species Lepus europaeus. The sequence continues at coordinate 60,954,885 of NC_084843.1, read as the reverse complement.
CCTCCTGGCGCTGTTCAGTTTGTATTTCAGCTGAGGTTCTGCCTGGCCGTGTGCTGTCGGACAGCGGGTGGGGATGAGTGCCTCCAGGGGAGCGCGGAGTTGGGAAGCCGACAGCAGGCTGCAGGGCCCCCGGCTCCCCTTGGTGCTGCTTCTCCCGTGGCTCCTCTGTGACAAGCCCCTCCCTGGGCAGCCTTGGCCAGGAAGTATCCATGTCTTCTTTTGGATGTCAGATGTAGAGCTTACATTTGTAGGAAATGAAGAAGTTCTGTCTTTGGAAAACATAGCTTTTTATATATCAAATACTAAATTCTTAATGGAACTACAAATTCTGTTATGTAGAATTCGGAGAGTGGCACTCCCTATGCATTTAAGCAAATATCATATCCCAAGGTAGGTTTTCAAAAGTCATTTGCCTTTTTCACTCTTACTCTCTCCTGTAGTGTGCAGTGGACTTTCCCAGAGGCTACATGACATGGTGACATAATCACCATGTACATCTGTGTTTTTGAGAATTCTATATCTTGGTGGTATTGGCAAAATTGGAGAAAAATTTAAAATTCATATTTTATATTTTCTTTACAGTAGACAAAATTTTGGGACAGTGTAGCTCTAAAGGAAATGCATGTACAGTTTTGACTGCTGGTATAGAATAGAGAGTAATGGCGGTTTTTGATTGAGAACTTTTAGGATGGAGCAGCAGTGGCAGAAAGCAAATAATTTGGTATAACCCGAAGAATTGTTTTAAAATGTATTTCCTTTTTATTTGAAAGACAGAAACAGAAAGAGAGAGAGAGAGATATCTTTATCCACTGATTCACTCCCCAAATGCTCACAACAGCAGGACTGGGCAAAACCAAAGACAGGAGCCTAGAACTCATTCCAGGTCCCCCATGTGGGTGTCAGAGATTCAAGTACTCGTCACCACTGCCTCCCAGGGTGCACATTCGCAGGAAGCTGGAAATCAGAGTAGCCAGGACTCAAACCACACACTCAGATGTGGCATATGGTATGCCAGGCTGCATCTTAACCACTGTGCCAGATGCCCGTTTCAGCAGCAGGCACTTAGCCTAGCAGTTAAGGTGCCCATTTCTCATATCCGAGTGTGCGGGTTCAGCTCCTGGCTCCAGCTCCTGACTCCAGCTTCCTGCTAAAGCACACCCTGGGAGGCAACAGCCATGGCTTAAGTGATTGAATCCCTGCTTCCCCTGTGGACTTCCCACCTGGACTGGATCCCGGCTTCCAGCTTTGGCCCCAGCCAGGGGTCATTCCTGGTATATGAGGAGTGAGCTGGTGGATGAGAAGTCTCTCTGAAGTTCTGTCTGTCTCCCTGCCTTTCAAAATCCAAACCAAAACCAAACAAAGCCGGAAGTGTTACTTGCATTCTCTCTCAAGTGTTTGGTGGCATTTTCCAGAGGCTGTGACATCACTCTGATGGTTAATGGAATATATGCTTGTGTGTTTTTGTTTTCTAGAATTTTGTAAGTAGGTAGGTTCAGGGTAGAGGTTTGCGTGTTTTCAGAGATTAAGTAACTCAGTTTGCTCTCAGTACTTCTGTACCCTGTACCAGGTATTTTAATTTATACCTGCTATTTTATGGCGCTAAATTGTGTTTCCCCTCACCCCAAATTCTTGTTGGAGCTAACCTGTAGTACCTCAGATTTGTGACCTTTAAAGAGGGGATCCCATTAAAATGAGGCTTTTCAGGTGGGCCCTACCCCGATCTGACAGATGTCCCTCTAAGATGACGGGACCACAGGAGGACGCAGCACCAAGGTGGCAGCCGTGAGCCAAGGAGAGAGGCTTCAGGAAAAACCAAGTCTGCTAACACTTTGATCTTGAACTTGTGGCCTGCGGAGTGAGAAAATCACTTTCAGTTGTTGAAGCCTGACAGTCTGCGGTACTTTGTTATGGCGGCCCAGGCGGGCTGGTAGAGCCTTGCTAAAGGCAGGAGCTGACATGAGCACCTCCCTGTCACCTTCTGAGCCAGACATGAAAGAGATCTGTAAAAGCGTGGAACAGAAGCACTCTCTTACTGATCTGTGGGGAGAGAGAGTTGTTTTTCATAAGATATTAATATGAAATGGGTACATTATTGGGGCCAGCACTGTGGCATAGTGGGTAAAGCTGTAGCCTGCAGTGCCAGCATCTCATATGGACGCTGGTTTGAGTCCTGGCTGCTCCACTTCCAATCCAGCTCCCTGCTATGGTCTGGGAAAGCAGTAGAAGATGGCCCAAGATTTGGGTCCCTGCACCTGCATGGGAAGACCTGGAGGAAGCTCCTGGCTTCTGGCTTCGGATTGGTACAGCTCCAGCCTTTGTGGCCAATTGGAGAGTGAACCAGTGGATGGAAGACCTCTCTCTCTGCCTCTCCTTCTCTCTCTGTGCAACTCTGACTTTCAAATAAATAAATCTTTGGCCGGCGCCGTGGCTTAACAGGCTAATCCTCTGCCTTGCGGTGCCGGCACACCGGGTTCTAGTCCCGGTCAGGGCGCCGGATTCTATCCCGGTTGCCCCTCTTCCAGGCCAGCTCTCTGCTATGGCCCGGGAAGGCAGTGGAGGATGGCCCAAGTCCTTGGGCCCTGCACCCCATGGGAGACCAGGAGAAGCACCTGGCTCCTGGCTTCGGATCAGCGCGATGAGCCGGCCGCAGCGGCCATTGGAGGGTGAACCAACGGCAAAAAGGAAGACCTTTCTCTCTGTCTCTCTCTCACACTATCCACTCTGCCTGTCAAAAAATAAAAAATAAATAAATAAATCTTCTTAAAAAAAGGAACGGGTACATTATTATATTTTAATTAAATTCTAAAAGATTCTTAGTATTATTGTTAAGTGTAAAAGTTAGCTAATTCATACAAACAGAAGTTCCTTGGGGTGCTAAATAATCTTAGTGTCAAGGACTCTGGAGACCGGGCGGTGTGAGAACTGCTGTGCTTAGCTTCCTTCCATGCAGGGCCATGTTGTGTATGATCCCTACTGTGAGCTTCTCCCACCCTGTGGCGTGGTGGGTCACACTGCTTGTTAATGGAGAGCTGTACACCAGTCCACTCTAGGTATCATTTTTTTTTTTTAACACACATAAAAATTGTTCCTATTTATGGGCTACATGTGGTATTTTGAAACAGACATTGTGTAAAGTTTCAGTCAGGGTAAATGTATCACTCTTCCCAAACATTTAACATGTCTGTATGGTGAAAACATTCAAAATCCCATTTTTAAGAAGTTATTTATTTGAGGGGCCGGCACTGTGGCATAGTGGTTAAGGCTGCCATCTGCAGTTCTAGCATCCCATGTGTGTGCCGGTTCGGGTCCCATCTGCTCCACTTCCCATCTGGCTCTCTGCTGTGGCCTGGGAAAGCAGTGGAGGATGGCCCAGGTCCTTGGGCCCCTGCTCCCGTGTGGGAGACCTGGAAGAAGTTTCTGGCTCCTTGCTTCGGATCAGCCCAGCTCCGGGTGTTGTGACCATCTGGGGAGTGAACCAGTGATGGAAGACCTCTCTCTCTCTCTGCCTCTCTGTAACTACTTTTCAAATAAATAAACAAGTTTTTAAAAAGTTATTTATTTGAAAGGCAGAATTAGGGAGGGAGAGAGAGAGAAAGATCTTCCGTTTGCTGATTCACTCCCCAAGTGGCCACAATAGCCCGGCTTCAGCAGTTGCCCAAGCACTTGGGCCATCTTCTACTGCTTTCCCAGGCCACAGCAGAGAGCCAGATGGGAAATGGAGCAGCTGGGACCCAAACTGGCACCCACATGGGATGCTGGCTTTCCCAGATGCATTAGCAGGGAGCTGGATCAGAAGTGGAGAAGCTGGGACTCAACCAGGGCTCTAGTGTGGGATCCAGTGCCACAGGTGGCAGCCTAACCTGCTGTGCTACAGTGTCAGCCTCTCCATTATATTTTCAACTTCTATAAATCGCCTTTTTAAAAAGACTTCGCATGAGTCAGATGCTTGTCTTTCTGTGCTCGGCTTATTTCACTTAACAGAGTGACTTCCAGTTCCATCCATGTTGTTGCAAATGACAAAGATTTCATCCTTTTTTATGGCTGAATAGTGCTCCGTGGTGCATATATGCACTGTATTTTCTTTATTAGGTTGGCTATTACCAAAAAGGCAAAAGAGAAGTGTCAGTGAGGCTACGGAGAAGACAGAACCCTTGCAAACGGTTGGTGGGAATGCAAATTTAAGACAGCCATTCTGGAAAACAGTATGGAGGTTCTTCAAAAAACTAGAACTAGAACTACATATAGCAGTCTCACTCCAGAGTGTACATGCAAGGGGAATGACAGCCTGTCAAAGAGAGCTGTACTCCCACGTCGATGACCACACAGTTCATCCCAACCTAGAACGGGAAGCAACCTGAATGTCCGTCCACTGATGCACGGATGCAGGTATGTTTTATAATGTAACTCGTTGGCTCCTGATCGGGGGCCCCTGAGTCGGTTTCTAGGTTTGGCTGTTGGTGAACATAGTTAAACACTGTGCTTGTGGGGCCGTGTAGAGAGAAGAGTGAGTGACTTCCTAGGGACTAGCTACATTTGCATTTCTTGTTTCTTACTAGAGAACCAAGGCTACTCTTCTCCATTCTTTATTGCTAAATAGGAAATGCAAACAGAGAAGTCCGTGAGATACGTGGACCATCTAAGAAGTTCACAAGCAGCTCCTCATGTTGGGGGCACTGGTTTGAAAGGTTAATTTCCTAGTAATTCTCTCAAAAATTAGGAAAACCTTTGCTTTTTCTTTATAAACTGTGATTGTTGTCCATTTACATAGTTCTTAGGCCTGCCCTCTGGAGATTTGGATTCTGCCCCTAAGTCTCTCACTGTTGGCTTAGCAGCGGCTGCCTGCTGCTCACAACCTTTCAGCACAGGGCTAACATCGCTGGAGCTCCGAGGCATCACCCAGGGCGAGTCCAGCTTGGAGGAAAGGCCTGGAGATAGCTCTTGCCTTTGGGATGCACATTTTTTTCCTACTCTAAGATTTATTTATTTTTGAAAGGCAGAATGACACAGAGATTAGAGCTCTTCCATCTATTTGGGGTTCACTCCCCAAATGCCTGCAACTGCCAGGGCTGAGCCAGGCCAAAGTCAGGAGTGAGGCGCTCCATCCCGGTGTTCCATGTGGGTGGCAGTGACCCAAGTACTTGGGTCATCATCTACAGCTTCCCAGGGTGTGCATTAGCAAGAAACTGGATCAGAAGCAGAGGTGGAGCTTCCCTTAGGCACTCCAAGATGGGACGTGGGTGTCCCAAGTGGCAGCTTCATCCCTCTGTGCCATAATGCCCACCCGGTTGATGGACGTCCTGTTCACACCTTTCCAGACACTTTATTGAACAACTTTGGTAACTGCAGAAGACTTCCTTCTGACAGTACTGGACCCAGAGAGCAGTGGTGTCTGGGATCTCTTTCCTAGTACTTTGGAGTTAGCTCTGCTGAAAGACTGGGATGGAGATGGCAGGACAAGATGGTAAATTTCGGTACGTCTCTGGAATTAGAGGATGTTACAGCCTTCTCCCAACTTAAGGGAAGAAGAACTAACTATTTTTTTAAAGTGCCCACCATGCCCAGACACTTAGTATGTGATTTTGCTTGAGTTTCACAGGAATCTTAAGAGCATAGGTGGTAGTACCATAAATTCATACATAGGAAATAGGTGAACTTGTCCAGGAACCCAGCTCGGAAGTGGTATTCTGTCTCCCCAGTCTACATAACCAACTGTGTTCTCCCTGCACTGTCATGGCCCCTGTACACCCTGGGAAGACCACTTTATTTGCTCTGAGATGAAGACATCCATGGCCAGGGCCTTGCTGCAGCACTGCCACTAAGTCCGCTGCAGAGGAAACCAGAGAACGCGGAAAGGGAGCTATTGTTTTCTGTCTTCCCCACGGAGCCCCCGCCCAGCTGCTGAGGCATGGAGTTCCCAGGCAAGGAAGCCCGAGGGTGCCTGTGAGCCTTGAAACCTGTGTATTTTTCCTACCGATTACGATCATGTTTTTCATTGCCTTTGATTCTTTTAATATCACAGGAGCCAAGTATTTTTTATAAAAATACAATCTAGTCCCAAAAGTTTGATGTTTGTGTCCTGCCAAATAGTCTGTTTCCTTTTCAATTTGTAAGGTAAACCTCAGCCCGTTTCTGCCCGGATCCTGGGACTGTGCCCAGCCTCCAGCCATTCCCACAGGCTGTGACGAGGGTCATCGCTTTAACAAAAGCCGCAGCACCTCAAACAAGAGTGGCCTCGCCCCACCCACCACCTTCTGTGGGGGCTTGTTAAAGTGCGCCGTCACAACCACGGGTGGCTTTCCCGGGTTTGCGGCCTCCAGGCAGATGAAATGGTCAGACGCTCGCCTTTTAGGGCTGCCCTAAGAAGAGCTGACAAAGGGGCTGGCAGTCCCTCAACAGCTGCCTGGGGAGCAGGATGCCTGCCTCTGAGCCACCCAGAGCCCTGGGAAAGAGCACGCAGTGCTGGGAGCCACTGCTCCGAGGCGGCCAGTTGTTCCATGGCTTTTGTCTTAGGGAAGCCACCCATTAAGGCAGGGAGCCAGCTGTCGGGGCTGTGGCGCAGGCCCCTCAGGGTGGGAGGTGAGGGGAGAAGAGTGTGGTCGAATCTCCGTTTCAGACACCTGAGACGGGGCTGGCTGTGTAACCAGAGCATATTTGCTCTCTTCTCCCCAATCCCATCCGGCCCAGGGAGCCCCGGGGCTATCCACCGCTGCAGAGACAGCAGGAGCGGGGCAGGAGTCCGCCTCCCGGGCGCGCGCTGCGCTGCGCTGCGGCTGGCGAGAGGCGCTCAGATCCCGCGCTTCCCTCTGAAATCTGCCCCCTCCTTTTTTTTTTTTTTTTTTTTTAAACCAGGTATGATGATGTCAAACGTGATGCTGATGCTACAGCTACAGACTCAGCCCCTGCCGGCGCAGGCTCTCTGATTCCCCCCCCCCTCCGCCCTCCCCCGCCGCGTCCAGCGCCCGGCTCTCTCAGACAAGTGCATCTCCTAACCAGGTCACATTTCAGCCGCGACCCACTCCCCGCCCGTCGCCGGAGTCGGACGACGGAGGAGAGGAGGGCGGCAGTGCCTGCCTCGCCGGCGGCCGGGTGGAAGGAAGGCCGTTGAAATACCGCACGAGTCGAGGCCCCCCGGGCCAACCCAGACCGCGATGCGCGCCCCGGGCTGCGGGCGGCTGGCGCTGGCGCTGCTGCTGCTCGCAGCGGCCGCCCTGGCCGAAGGCGACGCCAAAGGGCTCAAGGAAGGCGAGACCCCCGGCAATTTCATGGAGGACGAGCAATGGCTGTCGTCCATCTCGCAGTACAGCGGCAAGATCAAGCACTGGAACCGCTTCCGAGACGTGAGTGCGCAGGGCGGCACGGGCAGAGGGCCGGGGCCGCGGGTTTGGAGACGGAGCTTCGGCGGCGGGGACCCACGCGCGTCGCAGCCAGAGGCCCCAGCAGCCCGGCCGCCGACTACACCGAGAGTCCCCAATCCGGCACCCCTTCCCCGCGTGCCCTCGGCCGGCGGCCTGGGGACCCCCCCACTCCGGTCCCACATCCGCCCTGGCAAGGAGACGCTCCGGGGGCGCGCGCTCGCCACCGGGTCCCTCGTGGGCCGGGTGCCAAGAAGGGGCGCGGGGTGCGGGGGGAGGACTCGGGCCCCGCTGCGACTGGGCCCCGACCCGCTCCCAGCTTGAGTCGCCCCTGGGCCTGCCCCCAGCGGGTGGATGCTGCAGGCTTCACATACGGGGCACTGCGGAAGGGGCAGGGCTGGGTGGGGCCGGTGGAAGGAGCCCCGTGTTCCCACCGTGGGCTTTGGGGGAACGGCCCGTGCCCGAGCTTTGAGTTGGGGGTCCCTGCAAGCCTCAGAAGGCTGGATGCCAAAAGGCGAGACCGCCATGGGGCCCCGTCAGAGCCAGGTCCGGGGTCCCCCTGCCCAGGGGCGCGTCCCCGTCACCCAGGCTGGTTTCCAGCTTTTGCGGGGAGCCCGGACCCGGGCCAGAGGAGCGGCTCCCAACCGGAGGAAGAGTCCGTAGCCCGGCGGGCTTGGGCAGCGGGGAGGATAGCCCAGCAGCGGACGCCCGCCGGAACCCGGGCTTCACCTTGGACCGAACTTTGCGGGGTGGGGGCGGGGAGGCGGCTGCGGGCGCGCCGACGTCGCTGCGGCGCTTTCTCGGCACCTGTGGCTCCGAGGGCGGGCGGAGCTGCGGGCCGGTCCCAGGAGTGCCGGGGGCGCGAGGAAGGGGGACGAAGGGCGTGGCTGGGCCCTGAGCACCGTGGCTGGGGGGTGGGGAGCCAGTGCACCGCCGGAGACGCCCTGACCTGGACGGGCTGCCTCTCTGCGACCCCCGTTCTTGACACGTCCCTCCCAGCGGCCCCCCCAGGCGAGCACCTCGATCCGCACAAGCCGCCCGCAACCTTTCTCCTAAACCGCGTGCATCGGCCAGGTGCCCTAGAGACCTGTTTAAAACACACAAGCTCCCCCCTGGTCGCCAGCCAGATGAGGGGAGCGAGCAGAGACCGATCTTTTTGCTAGGGGGAGACAAGTCCCTGTGTCGCCCCGAAATCAAGCTGCCAGGCCGAGGGCCCCGAGTGGGCTGGCGGTCTCCTTCCGTGGGCCAGCCTGGGGGTTTAGCAGGGCCTTCCCGAGGCACCTGCAGGCCCAGTCCGGCGGTAGCTGCAGTGTCCTGCCGCTGCCTGGGCGGCAGCCCGCCCTCTGCAGCGAGGGGGCGGCAGCCGGCTGCCATGTGTCACTGGTCCAGGCCTCCCTCCGGCTCGGGCTCGCTGGCTGGCTGATCCTCCCAGATAGGTCAGAGGGAAAAGAAATGCTTCACCGGAACAGTAGAGGTTTAAAAATAAAAGGTTCCTCCCACCCCCCTCACTGCACCTGCTTCCAGTGGGGCACTCTGTGGGTGGAGGGTGAGAAGCTGGGACTGCTGAACCCCACAGCCCAGGGCTGGCCCCCTCCCCCCCACAGGTGCCAGCTGCATCTCTTCTCCTCCCCGGCTCCCCGGGAGAAAGCACCAGCGTTGAAATTCTGTAGGACAGGTCCCCACAGAATTCATGGAAAGCTTTAGAACAGATGCTAACTGGGGTGGGGGGGTGCTCAGGCTTTGATAGCACAGATTTCCTCCGAAAGGCGGCTGAAGACAGAGCCCAGCTGCAGGAGCATAGGGGCAGGGAGAGTAGGACAGACAAGGCCGAGCAGGAGGGCCTGGCCCTGCGGATGTGTCGGCAGCTTCTGCAGAAGAGCAGGAAGCAGGCTGCTTGCTCAGAGCCACTGCACTGCATGAGGCCAGCAGTGCCTTGGTGTGAACAGCGCCCCCTGGAGTTGTGCAGTGCACAGACCATACGCAGGGCCGGAACAGCCCTCCAGACACTTGTCAAGCCTCCTCTGCCTCTAGAGGCCCCGCTTCTGGGCCCAGCGGCATCTCCATCGGGCCAGCTCCTTTGAAAATGCGGTGCTTGGCCCTTCACAAGGGAGAGAGGAGTTTCTTCTGAACTCCTGATGCATTGCCAGGTTGAGCCAGAACCTTGTTGCTAATCAATGGCGCAGGCCCCTGTTGCCTGGAAGGGGAGACAAGCAGGCTGGGTGGGGTACTCTCAGGGCCTAGGAGGGGGTCAGTAGTGCGGGTGGAGGAGGTGTCTCCTCACTCAGCAGCACTGTCAGGATTGCTCAGGGAGGCGTGAGGGGATCCAGGGAGGAAGAGGTAAGAGGTTGGGAGCTGCACCAGCTGAGCTGGTTAGCAGGGAGCAGAGCTGAGCGCTCTTTCCCGAGCCCCAGGATTACCGGGAAGGCAGGGCTTACCAGCTGATTAACCCCCCTGCCGTGGGCGCAGGGCCCTGGCACCCGGAGCCTGCATATGGCTCTGCTCATGCTGGGGCCTGGCCCTGCCCTCCCTGGCCCCATCTCCACATTCACTCCTTGTAGCGCGGGGAGGGACTTTGCTGCAGGTCTTGGAACAAAGCACACAGGGCCTCACTGAGGTGGGCTCTCTGAGGGGAGGAGGTGCGCTCTGCAGCCATCTGCAGGGCAGCTCCACAGCCTGGCAGGGAGGAACTGACACCTCTCTCTCTCTCTCTCTCTCTCTCTCTCTCTCTCTCTCTCTGTTTCTCTCTCTCGGGCTCCTCTCTGCTTTGTCCTCCACTCAATTCCAAGCGTAGCATGGTGCTTGGCGCACGGTTCCTATCTGCTGCATCACTGACCGCAGGGAGCACTCCCTGTGCCAGACCCTGCAGTGAGCACTTTGCAGGCATTGCCTCTTGGGCGGCTCCCCAGCCTGCTTCTTTATAGTGTACCCATTTTATGGTGCGAGAAACTGTGGCACTGAGTAACTTCCTCGAGGGGCAAATAGCTTGTCCGTGACAGCGGTGGGATTTGAACCCAGGTCATCTGACTCAACTTGGCCTTGCAGGGAACTCCAGGTCTAAGACAGTGGGAATGAGAAGGAACAAAGTCCACCCTGGCTCATGTCCTGTCTGTCCCCCGAGATGCCCTGCCGGGAGGGGCTTTAACAGCCTGCATCTCAGCTGCGCTGAGCAACACCCCAAGCAGCCTCTCCACCCAGGAGAGGTGGGAGGCAGCATGGTGGAGCCTCGGGTGCAGACCAAGCGGCTGGAAGGAAGGGCACACCTTGTCCACGCAGGCGACAGTCTCCCTTCCCCCAGAGGAAAAACACCCCCCAACACACACTGTGCCTCAGTTTCCCATAACTGTGACTTCCTAGTCACAGTGTGCTCACTCAGTCACAGCAGGTCGCCCCTCGCGCATCCAGGGAGGGGGTGTTCGCATGAACCCTGGGGCTGGTCCAGGGACAGCACTCCCTGCAGATTCCAAGGGGTTCTTGCGTGTTTATGAACATCAGAGACACTGGCAGCAAGCAGTGGCCACAATGGGCCCCGCCTCTTACCCCCTGGCTACCCCACACACTTGAACCCGTGCAGGTGCGCGATGAGCCACAGAGATGTTTGTGGGGAAGCACAGGTGGGCGAGAAGGACCCCATTGTGGGTCAGAACGGGTTGGGGTATAAGCATGGGAGGATGGGTCCTTCCCCGGTCGCCTCTTCCTCTCTGGCTTCTAACTCTTGTCTCCCTGGGGGTGGGGGCTGGCATCTTCCAGGGACTCTGAGCCTGGCCTGGGGAGGCTGTCCTGCCCCCATCATCTTCCAGCAGCCTGGAGCAGACGGGGCGCCAGTGCCCCTCCCCCTAATTCTGCAGAAGGTCAGTGGCCATCTGAGGCGGGAGAGAGCCCCAGGAGCCGGCCTGCCCATTGCGAGGACAGAAGCAGCTGGGTGGCCCTTGACTTTGCCACTGTTTTAACGGGCAAGCTGAACAGAAGGATCTGCAGAGCCCTGAGCATCCTGGGACTCTGCGAAGATGGCACAAGAGCCTGTCACCAGCTCCTCCACCCACAGACAGAGCCCACCCTGTCCCACCACCACCACCGGCTGGGCGGCAGGTGTCTGGGGTTAAGGAAGAGCCGTTCTCTGTGAGCAGGCTAGGGCGGGCATGTGTCAGCCAGAGACCGGGAAACCTGGGACATGGGCCTTCGTGGTGGGTGGGGCTGGGAGGCCCCTTCTGGCCCTGGTCCTGCGTTGCTGTAGCAGGGTACCACTCACAGGGAGGTCTGGTCGACTGGGCTCTGTTTCCCACTGCTCGGGAGGCTGGGATGTCCACGGCCGGGTGCTCTTCCTGGATCCCCACGTGGCATCCTGGGGCTCTACCTTCCTGACTGCTCCTAAGCTTGATCGCTTCCGGAAGGCCCGCCCCCAGCACCCTCCCGGCGGGCGTGACCACGCAGTGGGTAGTGCTGTCTCTGCATGCGTGCTTGCTGGTGGGAGGTGAGCCTGCTCAGGGTGTGGGGAGGGAAAAGGCTTGCCCACACCTAGGTGTGGCCGCAGCATTTGGGCAGCCCGGGGCCCAGCCGGGTTCCTCAGGTGTGCTGGCCGCAGGTGCAGCTCCTGCAGTATTTAGTGGCCATCAGTGCGCATGGTACCCACTGAGTGCGGCCTTGCAGCGTCACACTGTGGGCGGGGACGAGAGGCCTCCTGCTGATATTTGAAACCTGTACTGTTCACCTCCCTGTGCCTGAGCAGTCGGGAGTAGACTGTGCCTTGCCACCCATCGCCATGTGTGTGCTCACTGTAAGTCTACACCCTGGGGGCTGTCACGGCCAGAAAGGCTCCGATCTAGCTGCCCTCCCAGGGCCCCCTCCTCTCCAGGGAGCAGCGCTGCGCTCAGGCCCCGGAAGGCAAGGAGGGGCCGGGGCTGGGTCTGAGCTCTGCTCGGACCCCAGCTGAGATAGACACAGCTAGAACCCTGGCACCCTAACTTCTATAATTCATGGGGTAAGGGGGTGAGTAGTGACACGCAGGAAGATTGTCACCCAGCCTGCGGGCCTGCACCTGGGTGGAAAGCTCTGACCCCACGAGGCAGGCTGGCTGGCCCACACACCTGTAGGAAGCAGCTTCCCAAGGCATGGTGTCCTGCCCTCTCCTGCTCTCTTCTTCCTTGGCACCAACCGGAGGTCAAGGCTGCTGAGCAGGACATGGCGGGCTTCACTGGTGCCTCCCCTTCGGCCTCATGCAAGCTTCCCCGAGCCCTTGTTGCTTGCACAGGCCGGGGGACGTGACGCAGGCTGCAGCTGTGCCGGCCTCGTGGCGCTCAGTTTGGAAGAGCTCAGCACCACTAGTTGCTGAGGGCCCAGTGCCCACACAAACTGGCCCAGCAGACAAGATGCTCATGTTCCACGTCCCAGTGCCGGTGCCCCTCCTGGCTGCGGCTCTGGACTCCACTTCCCACGGGGGCACACGTGGGAGGCAGCAAGTGAGGGATCAAGTCACTGGGCTCCTGCACCCCAGGGGGAGACCTGGATTAAGTCCCTGACGCGCTGCCTCGGCTGTGGCCCAGCCCTGGCTCTTGCGGGCATTTGGGGAGTGAACCAGACGTGTGTATGTATGTGCGTGCCTCTCATATAAATAAATAATTTTTTTAAAAAGAAAAGGAACAGGCTGGGGAAGGGCAGGCAGCGAGACGCCGTCTCCCCATGGCCTGCCATTCTGCCACCTCTCAGGGCCCGTGTTTCCAAAGCCGCAGACGCGGGTCTTCCTCAGAGACCCCTTGCATTGAAACCCGACCTTCACCCACGTCCCAGGAGGGAAGCCAAGGTCCCGAGGCAGCTCAGAACGGAACCCCCCGCCCCCGGGCCCCTGCCCCTTGCACCTGTCCCCTGCCCTTCTGGGCTGATGCCTGGAGCAGCCCTCGACCCTGGGGATGGGGCCCAGAGGCCGCTGCAGTGGTGGGGGCAGTCAGGCATTGGGTACCTGAGCTGGGCCGGGCCACGGGCATGCAGGGAGCAACAACAAGCACATTTTTGCCCTTCAAGGGAATTCTTCCGAGGGAAGGGGAGGTGGGAGGCAGCAGTCCCCCGGATGCCTGTCCGGGCTGCCTGCTCCAAGAGGGGCCCGGGTTAGTGCCTCACCCCTCCTCGATCCTTTCTGGCTGCCTCTCCGTGCTCTGTGGCTGTGTCTGAGGGGGAGGAGGTCCCACCCACTCCTGGGCCTTCTCAGGCAGGCTGGGCCCCTCGGGGAACGAGGTGTAGATAGTGCGGGGGCCAGGGCCTCTCTGAGGCTGAGTGAGCCTAGCCTACTTCCATCCCCAGAGATTCCCGATGGGCTAGGAAAAGCAGACGCGGTGCCCAGCGGGGCTACAGCCGCGTGGCTTTTTCCAGTCTCAGGATGAACGTGTTGCAGTTCCGAGGCTGTCCCTGGTTGTAGTCGTCCTACGGAGACATCTCAGAAGCCCGGAGGAAGGCGGGCTTCAGGGGTCGCTGTCTGTGTTCTCTGGAAGCACAGAGCTTCCCAGGTCACAGAGTGTCCTCTGGGTTCCTGCAGCTCCGAGAGGAAAGCAAGGGGTGTGTGTGTGTGTGTGTGTGTGTGTGTGTGGGAGGGGAGGTCATCCCCATTTTATAGACAAGGAAACAGCCCCCCAGGCGAGTAACTCTTGCTGGCAGGCATGGCCAGGCAGAGCAGGAGCCCGCGCCCGAGTCCCCGCGGGGGCGGTGATGGCTGTCAGTCTCCTGTTACTCTGCTGTAGAGGCAGGTGCAGGACCACCCGGGGAGGGTCTCAGCCCCGACAGCCAGGGCCTTGTGGGCCACGCTTCTATGCTTATGCGCTGCTGCGCCCCACCCTCCCACCAGAGGGAGAGGCAGGGAGAGAGGGGGTTAATTCAAGCTGTGAAGTGAGCGGGTGATTTGGGTGCTAATTAAAATGACAGGAAGTAAACAGGCTTGGAAACACCCAGCATGCAACCCCCCTCCCCAAGCCCTGCCTGCGCACACTCCGCCCGCCACTCTCCCGGCTTGGCGCAGCGGGCCCTGTCTCCATGGCAACCGAGCTCAGAGCCGCAGAGATCAAAGCCGGAGATGGGTTAGCTCCAAACCAGCAGAACCAGGGGTGTGTGAAGGGGCTGCTAGTGCCTGGAGAAGGGGGGCCCCAGGTGTCTTCTGCCTCCAGTGCCAGCCCCTCCCTCGACGGCAGGACTCCTGTGAGCCGGGCTTGGGCCACCGCTGGCCTGGGACTTTCTGTTTCAGCTGACGTTTCTGCAATCAGAGTTCTGGGTGCCAGTCCCCCACAAGTCCTTTAGCCTCTCTGAGCCTCAGCTTCTTCACCTGAGAAATGGGTCAGATCGGCCCCAGCTCTGCCTTTATAGGCACCGTTCCACCCAAGCCACGGAGCATGCTTGCGTTCTGGAAGCTCTGCTCTCCTGTCTGCTCTGTGCTCCCCCCAGGCGTCCTCACCAGGTGGATGGACATGCTCTTCTGTTAGCCCAGAGTCTGGGGTCTCTGTGCCCCATCTCCCCGCTGGCCAGGCCCTGGCTCTAGAGCACTAGAGTTGAGGCTCCTCCGGGACCCACTTTTCTGGCAGCAGGGCCAGCGTAGAGAAGACCCTGGTGCCCTTATCAGGCCACTTCTCACAACATACAGGGCTGCGGGAAAGGCATCACACACAGCCTGCACCTGACCCCGGGGGCCCTGTCTGCTCTCCCCCAGTGACCTCTCTCCAGGGCCTCCTCCTTTGGCCTCGTGTCCCCCAGTTTGCCCCACCCCAAGTTTCCTGTGCTGCCATAACCGCTCGGGGTTGTTGAGTGCTTCCTAGATGCCATGCGTCCCCACCCCCGAGCACTGTCTCCTTGACTCTGGAGCCAGGACACAGGTGCTGAGCCCCGTGCCGTGCCTGCCGGTGTGTGCATGCATGCGTTCATGTATGCAGGTCAGGAGATGGGGGGGTCTCTGTGGGACTGCAGCCCTCCTCTCCCCCTCCCCCAGGTGCCCCACCAGCGCTGACTATCCCTGGCTGCCAGGGTGTGCAGTAGGCAGAGCCTTGCTGGAGGCGGGGTCAGCACCCGTGAGCCTAAGGGGCCCTGGCCCTGCTAGCTGCACCTGGGAGAGCAGGCTCACCTCTGCTGGGGGCTCAGGGCGTGGCTGGAGCTGCTGGTGCAAAAGCCCCCTTCTTCCAATTCCCGGCCACGACTTCCCCTGAATTTCCATCCAGAAATTCCTGGTCCTGCCCCTCGAGAAAACACCGTTGTGTACGGAGTCCCAAAGACTCTGCACGGGCTCGGGCAACAGGGTCAGGCCGAGCGTGGGAGGGCACCGGTGCCAAGGCCTCGGCTGAGCCTCCCACAGTTCTGGTGCGGCTGGGGTCTAGGGTTGCCAGCAGGTGACTCCCCGGTCCCCCAAAGCCCAGCCGTTTCTCTTGTCCCTGTCCCAGGGAAGGGCGGGAGCAGATGGACAGACCCCATCCTGATGGAGGCCAGTCTCTGCTTTGGCCCACTACTTGGTCATTGGCAGCCTCCGTTTCCCACCTGTGGTGGCAGTGAGGCCTCCCTGGCTGGGCACCGCACCCTCCCAGGGAGCCCAGGAGAAAGGCTGGGTCTGAACTGGCGTCCCTTGGCCCTAGCCGAGCAGGGACATTGGGCCTGTGGCCTCCTCGGAAGCTCGCCCGGGAAGTGCAGAGAGCTCAGTGCAAGCCTTGTGGAACTGGTGGTGCCTGAACCGGGGGTGGGGGGTGGGGTGGGGAGGGTCGGGTGTGGGCAGCAGGAGGCCCTCCTGTCTGCTTCTGGGTACCAGGCTGCTTGGCTGCGAACAGGTGTGCGTTGAGCCAGGTGTGGGCAGAGCAGGTGTGGAAGGGAGAGGCCAAATGCAGGAGACAGGGAGAAAGACCAAGAGACATCATGAAAGTGAGAGTGATGGCCAGCTGTCATGGGGAATGCTCTGCTGTTCCCTGCCCACCCCCTCCTCCCCAACTTATCTCATGCTCCCTCCCTCCTGCTGGGGAGAGGCAGGAAGGCCCAGCCTGAGGGAGACCCCTGGCCCCCGGTGTGAAAACTGGAGGCTGCTCGCAGAAGTGGGTTTTTGACTTCGATTCTGGATGGGAACCATCTGGCGCTGGGTGAGCTGCCTGCAAGTGTCCTGTCTTCCAGGATTGCTCTGCACGTGTGTGCACATGCGCATAGCCCAGGGCGTGTACACACACACACGTGCCTACACACATTATATAATACACGCTGTGAGCATGTGTGCGTGCACCTGGGCATGACCAGTGCACACCGTGTGCACAAACTCACACTCAGCTACACCTGTACACAATGCATCTACCCGCTGTGCTTGGGCCCCGACTGGCCTTTGCCACAGAGGCCCTTGTCCCCGCCTGTTCCAAGGCTTGCTGGCTTCCAGGGAAGTCTCAGAGGACCAGAGCCCCAGGCCTCCAAAGTCGTGTGGGAGGTACCCTCCTTGTATCCCTTGCTGCCAGAGTTCCAGGCCTGACAGCTAAGGGATCCCTGCCCCCAACCCCAGCACGTCTCTGGTCCTGGGGCGGAGCGGGACCCAGGAGGAGCGGGCAGCTGCGGTGGCTTCTCATGCCCTTGGCCCCCAGCTCTGGGGCCCCAGTTGGCTCCTTGGCCCCGCCAGCCTGCTAGCCCTCTCCCTGCCCGCCTGGCAGGGCTTCTGCTGGGAGCCACCCTGGAGGCCGTGGGCTGGTTTTCAGAGACTGTGTCTACCCCAGAGCGGAGAGGGGAGAACCAGATGCGTTGGGTGTTTTATGCTGGCCGAGCAGGTGGGACCAGGGTGGGAGCCGATTTTTCCTGGCCACACTGGCAAGGAGCCCCTGTGGCTAGAACAGGGCGAGGTCTGCCATACCTTAGGCTGCAGAGCTGTGGGGCCTGGGTCAGGTCATTTCCTCTCTCGTGGCTGGGCCAACTGAGCTGGCCCCGGAGGACCTCTCAGGATCCTCCCTCTGTCCGAGGGTGTGACATGGGTTATGACGCCATCATCCTTGGCACGCTGGCTCCCTCGCTGAGCGTGCCGTCAGAACTCTGCAGGAAAGTCAGACCCTGCACCCACACCAGGGGCTCGCAGCCCGGAAGACAGGGCCCCTCCTCCTGCCGTACTCTCAGGGGCGTGGGTGTCAGGAGGGGACCCTGGCAGAAGAGAGCGCTCCCTGTCTCATCTCTGGGACACCCCGGGCACGGGCGTGAGAATCACCGGGCGGGGCTGTGCAAGGCCCTCTCAGAGCCCCCCTCCCTGCTGCGCCCCAGCAGTGAAGTCAGAGACACCTGGCTCCTGTTGGAGTCCCTGGGGGTCTTGGGCAGGGCCCGCAGGTGAGCTCACACTGAAATCCCCTTCTCTCTTCCTTTCCCCTCCTGCTCCGTCTGCGCTGTGGGCCGCCATTCCCTGGTCTGCAGGAGGTGGAGGTGAGTACCCCCCACCCCGTGCCCCCCAGCCTAGGTCTCTGCAGAGCAGCCCTTTCCCTCCTGACCCCCCACTCTCCCTCCAGTGTGGCACAGGGGGAATAGGGACCTCCAGGAGAGGCCAGAGAGGATTCTGGATGTGGGCGCAGGGGAAGAGAAGTGTGGGCGGGGCAGCTGGCAGGGCCCGGGTGCCCAGGGGCCCTGGTGCGTGGCGGCAGAGCGCGAGTGGACGCAGTGGCCTCGTCTCCCCGCTCCTTGCTGCTGCGGCTGCATCTGGGCTCTGGGAGGTGACTCAGCGCTCCTCCTCCCCTGTCCCTCTCTGCCCTGCCCTAGGACGACTACATCAAGAGCTGGGAGGACAGTCAGCAAGGAGATGAAGGTACTGTGCCCCTCCTGGCATGCAGGAGGACCGAGACCAGAGGGCGAGGCTTGGCCACAGGCCCTGACCGGTGCAGGGGGTGGGGGCACTTCTGAGCTTTCAGTGAGGGGCTGCCGGAGGGAGGGGCCTCCGGGCTCTGAAGTAGGGCTGGAGGGGGGGGGGTCCTGCATTCTCCCAGGGGACCTGAGGTCTGACCCTGTGTCCCTCCAGCCCTGGACACCACCAAAGACCCCTGCCAGAAGGTGAAGTGCAGCCGCCACAAGGTGTGCATCGCCCAGGGCTACCAGCGGGCCATGTGCATCAGCCGCAAGAAGCTGGCGCACAGGTAAGGGGCTGGGGGCGGTGCCCAGGTGGGATGCAGGGGGCCTGCTCAAAGCGCAAGGGCTCGGCTGACCTCTCCTTACCTGTTAGTTATGGTTGACATATAGAGCACCCTGACGCTCAGTAGCTTAAAACAACTGGTAGGTGTTACCTCGCATGATTTCTGAGGTTCCGGGAGCCGAAGTGATTCTGCTGGATGGTTTTTGTTCAGTGCCCATCGTGGGGTCACAGTCGAGATGTTGGCTGGGGCTGGAGGACCCCCCCCCCCACCATCCAGGCTCGCGGCTGCTGGTCGGAGGGCTCAGTTCCTCGTCGTGTGGATCTCATCCTTATAGCACAGCAGCCGACTTTCCTTAGGGCACGTGGGAAGTCACGCTGTGTGGGGCATCTGTGTCTCTAAGGCGAATAGGTTGGCCCCCATGATTTGCGGCTCCTTCTGGCTCTGACAAGCAGATTGCATGCAGTGTCCACAGCTGTAGCCTCCGAGGGGCCACTGGAGAAGGCCCGCGTTCCAGCCCAAAGACAAGACCTGGCTCCAGGACCCCTGGGGAGGCTCTGTCTCCAGGATTACAGAACATGGCCCTTAGGTGCCTGCAGGAGCCGCCTCGGCCCTGGCCCCTGGAGGCCACGTGGTCGTGCAGGGCCGGGACCTGTGGGCTGTCCCAGCGGCCTCTGCTGTGGGCTGGTCTCTGAGTATGACGCCCCTGCAGCTCCCGCAGTCAGCCCGGGCGGTGCTACGTGAAGGCCCCAGTGGACTCAATAACTCCTGGAAAGGGGTCTGGGGGCTGTGCCCTGCTCAGTTGGTTCCACCCTTAGGAGTTGGAGGAGGGTCCAGCCAGGGGTGCCATGGGAGGGTGGGCAGGGCAGGGAGGGGGCTGCTCTACGTAGACGGCAGGTCCAGCCTCTTGCTGGAACGGTCCTGAACCTTCCCTTCCCCGTGCCTCTCTCTTTCGCCTCCCTCGCCACCCCTGTCCTGTAGGATCAAGCAGCCCCCCCTGAAGCTCCATGGAAACAAAGACGCCCTCTGCAAGCCCTGCCACATGGCCCAGCTGGCCTCTGTGTGCGGCTCTGATGGCCACACCTACAGCTCCGTGGTGAGCAGCGCAGGCCCGGGGGGGCGGGGGTGGGGCACACCCGAGGCTGCAGGGGCAGAGATGAGCACTGTGCTGGACCTCCCCAGGGGTCCCCAGGGCTGCTCACTGCATTCAGTGCAGCCAGCGGCCTGGCTGGGGCCACGGGAGACTCACAGCCAGACCCTGCCCTGGCCACAGGCAGGTGCAGGTAGAGGGTGGGGCCTGGAAGACATGGACAGGCATCACTGAGGGCAGGGCTTCGCGGAAGCACAGAGTAGTGTGGGGAAGGCGCTGCGCCACCCTGCTGTCCACCGCACGCACGGGCGCTCTGGGCAGGAGGGAACAGGCTGCGGGAGGGAAGTGTGGCGGGTGGGGGGCCTGTGGCTGCAGTGGGGGACGTGGGTGCGGATTCAGTGAGGCCACGTGTCATGACCCCGAGACACACAGAGACTCACTGCTAGCGCTGAGGGGCTGGGGACCACTGGGTCCACAGAGGACACCGGCTGTTGGCCAGGGCTGAGGTGCAGGCTGGAGTGGGATGTTGCTGAGTGGACAAGGCCACCTGAGAAGAAGGGAGGGAGAGGGGAGGCCAGGGAGAGGCTGTGCTTAGGAGAGCAGGGCATGAGGACAGCGTGTGTCCTGCGGCCAAGGGCGCGGCATCCTGCGGGGAGGGGAGGCTGCTCCATCCGGCTTCCATCCCAGTGCGGGGGAGCCCTGGGGCTCCCTGTACCAGGAGAAAGATAGTCTTCCCTGGCAGACTGTCTGGGTGAGGGGATAAACTCCACACCACCGTCCCCCGACAGGAGATGCAGGCGGACTGGGGAGGCCCTGGCCACAGGGCAGAGTGAGCCCTGCTTGCTCCGATACCCTCCAGAAACCCTCTGTAGCCGATGGCTGGGGCATTGGCAGGTGCCCGGTGGATGGTGGACGGTGGCTTGGCTGCTTGTTATCCAGAGAGCTGAGAGGAGCCCCTGCCCTGGCTGTGGCCTGGGAAGACCATGGAGGGAGGGGCCAGAAGGCCCAGACACATGGACTAAGGAGCAGGAAGTGGGTACATTCTGAGGGCCAGGCATGAGCAATGCACGGCTGAAGTGGGGCGCAGGGGGAGATGGGAAGGACAAGTATGTAGAGAGGGCAGGCCGGTAGGGGTGGGCCTGGGGGGAGGCCTTCAAGAACTGGCACTGCTCCCTGCAACCCCCTCCCTGGGCTTGCGGGCCTTGCCACTCTGCCCTGCCAACTGCAGAGGATGTGGGGGGCTCTTCCAGGCAGTCCAAAGGTGAGGCAGATGTGGCTGCCACTGTAGGTAGGCTGGAGGCTGCCCCCAGTCCCCAGCCCCCAGCCCCAATCCTCAGCCCCCAGCCCCAATCCTCAGCCCCCAGCGCCCAGCCCCGGCCCCCAGCCCCGTGTTTCTCGTGCAGTGTAAGCTGGAGCAGCAGGCATGCCTGAGCAGTAAGCAGCTGACAGTGAGATGCGAGGGCCCCTGTCCGTGCCCTACGGAGCAAGCCACCACCTCCACCACGGATGGCAAGCCAGGTAACCGGAGCCTGGGTCCCACCAGCCTGTGGGGGGCCCACTGCCAGGCTGCCCCGGGCGCCTCCTTCAGGGCTCTAGGAAGGCAAGAGAGGTCTGCAAGGTGGGAAGGGAAAGTGGCAGCAACAGAGAGTGGCCTAGGGACTCGGGGGGCTCAGCCCTCATGTTTCTTCCCGGGGGTGTGGGGGAGGTGGGGCGGAGGCAGGGGGTTTGATGCTCAGGGGGAGAGTGGCAGAGGCCAGCAAGGAAATCCTGGGTTTCTGGCTGCCCTTCCCTGGTGCCCCCCAGATCACTCACTGCCTGGCCTCCTGGCCTGTGGGACAGGAGCCCACAGACCCTACCCTCACATCCTCCCTGCCCACATTCTCTGTCCTGCCACCTGCAGAGACCTGCACGGGCCAAGACCTGGCTGACCTGGGAGACCGGCTACGGGACTGGTTCCAGCTCCTACACGAGAACTCCAAGCAGAACGGCTCGGCCAGCAGCTCTGCAGGCCCCGTGGCTGGTATGGGAGCCGGAGCGGGCTGGGCGAGGGATCCAGGAGATGGTGCACGGGGCCAGTCCGTGCTCGCTTCCTCCTGCCCTAAAAGAGCCTTAACCCCGGGAGAAGCAGAGGCCAGCAGTGGCCAGAGTGTGAGGGGTGTGGCTGCTGATGGGATGCGGGTGAACAGGCCCAGGCCCTGGGGTTGGAAGCCGAGCGGAGGGCGGCACTCTTCTCCCTGAAGGGCTTTCAGAGCAGGGAGGTGTAGCGGGACTGGCACGTCCAGGTGGCATTGACCCTGCCCAGAGGCAGGGGGAAGGACAGATGGATGGAGCACGTCCCACCCTTCCCCCAGGGCTGGACAAGAGCCTGGGCGCCAGCTGCAAGGACTCTATCGGCTGGATGTTCTCCAAGCTGGACACCAGCGCCGACCTCTTCCTGGACCAGTCGGAGCTGGCCGCCATCAACCTGGACAAGTACGAGGTCTGCATCCGCCCCTTCTTCAACTCCTGCGACACCTACAAGGATGGCCGCGTCTCCACCGCCGAGTGGTGCTTCTGCTTCTGGAGGGAGAGTGAGTGTGGCCCCTGGTCCGCCGCACCGGCCGCTCCCGGGGAGGCAGAGCCACTCCTCCTGGCCACTCCCGAGTCCAGACTTCGGGTCCTCCCACTTCCAGCACTCTCAGGGCTGCTTCTCTTGGAGCCCAGCGAAGCCAGGGCATCTGACCCCTTCCCGGGCAGGCTGCAAGGCAGAGCTGGATGCTGGGGCTTGTGCACACGTGGAGGTCTTCTCTGAGAAAGAGGGCCTGTGAGCCAAACGTGCGAGCTTCCCTGGGACTCCGCTCCTCCCTTCTGTGCCCTGGATAAGCGCTTAGGTAGTCATCAACGCCTCAGCGGTGTGGACACACTTGTGAGATGTCTACACCCAAACCAGAGCTGGATGTGTGCTTAGGGATGACCTCAGCCAAGGCGCAAAGTCCACAGTGGGGTCAGCTGACCTGCCTGCCTGGGAGCTGGGGCCAGCCCTGGGGTTGTGCCTTGCTGGCTGGTTCCTGCATTCGGGTGAGGGGTACGGCATCTGTGGCCAGGGGCTTCGGCTTTGGCTGGGGCTCCACCGTAGGCTACCTTGGGACCCTGGGCAAGTGAGCAAAGGTTTTCAAGCTCGGTTCTTCCTCGGGATCGGGAGAAGGGTGCGTGCCTTGGAGACGGTCGTGAGGATGAACGGAGGTCATCTGGGAGCAGGACCCCGTGCAGGAGCAGGGCCTCACAGATCCCCCCTCTAGGGTGGCCTCCTGGTCGGTGTCTGTCCCTGTGTGCCCCTCCCGCTCCCTGCCTTGCGCCCACACTTCCCGTCCCAGGCCCTTGAACTCATTGTACCCACTCCGTCCACCTTCCTGAGTGGGAGGCTGGGGACGGTTCCTGTGGCATAGGCAGGCAGCCCTCCAGCTCCCAGGGGCCAAGGTCACAGGAACGTCACAGGTTGGCCTCGGGAACGCTGTCTCACCCTAGCCACCTGTTCCCCCTGGGGTCCCTCACCGGGGGTGTCCATGTGTTCACCCCACCTCCTCAGCTGAACCCTGTCTGCCCACCCAAGGGTGCCCACCACCCTCAGAGAGTCCTGGGCTTCTCGGGGTCTTCAGCTCACCCACAGCCAGGAGGGCCTCTCCTGTTTGGAGACTGGACGTTTTCCCCTCCAGGGGGCGCCCGCTGCGCGGCCACCTCTGAGGCTGCCTCTCCCCGCAGAGCCCCCCTGCCTGGCGGAGCTGGAGCGCATCCAGATCCAGGAGGCTGCCAAGAGGAAGCCAGGTGAGGGCCGGGTCGCGGTGCTGAGGACGGGCAGCGGGAGGAGCGGGCGGGGCGGGGGCGGGGTCTCCCCAGCAGCCCCTTGACAGGTGTGGTCTGAGCTCTGATTCCCCGCCGTGTGTGCGGGGGCTGGAGCCTGGGACACAGGAGGACCCTAGAACCTTCCATTCACCTGGACTCGGCAAGCTCAGGTGAGGCCCTGCGTGACAGGTGCTCACTCGTGCACTCTACAAGCCCTCCACTGCCAGCCTTGTGGAGACGGCAGCCACTGCCCTCGGCGGGGCCAGACTGAGGGGGACACGAGTGGGCCCTGGCCCCCTCGAAGTCAGCGCGGGCCGGCTGGGAAACGCGCCAACACATATGTACATGCACACACACATGCTTACATGCATGCTACACACTCATACATCCACACACACACACCATACACATGCGCACACACACACACCATACACACGCGCACACACACACATACATACACCCACATCCACACACACACAGACATCCACACGCATGCACACACGGAGATGCACCGTGAAGACACGGCTACAGCCGTGGCTCCACACGTGGTGCCGAGGCGCAGTGCCAGGGCCCTGGAGTCGGTCTGCGCCTCCGGGGGCCTCTCGGAGGAGCGGCCTTCGCGGGGAGATCTCAGGGAGGAGAAGGAAGCTCCCAAGGGCAGCATCGAGGGCACACAGAGGAGCAGCCACGTGGCTGGACGGAAGAGACCGGAAGTTGAAACGCCACCCCGCGAGCGCTCGCACACCGCGCTGACTGCGCCTGCCCGAGCCGGGTCTGCCCGGAAGCAGAGCTGCGGGGCACCGGCCTCCTGGCTCCTGGCGCCTTGACGTGGTCTGCGTGGCTCTTCCCCAGCACTGAGAGGGCAGAGGGTGGACACAGAGGAGCCGGGGGCAGCGGCCGGGCCCGCCTGGTAGGATGGAGGATGCTAGGCACGGGGAGAGCTGGCTGGCTGTCCTGGGGCACTCGGGCCACGAGCCGGAGCATCCCAGGGGCCTGAGCAGGCCCTTCAGGGGAGGGGCCTGGGCATCTGGGCAGCTTGGGCGGCCGGCTGCTGTTCACGCGCGGGGCTCCCAGGCTGCCTCTCTGAGCGCTCACTCCGCCGCGCCTGTCCCCTTCAGGCATCTTCATCCCGAGCTGCGACGAGGACGGCTACTACCGGAAAATGCAGTGCGACCAGAGCAGCGGGGACTGCTGGTGCGTGGACCAGCTGGGCCTGGAGCTGACCGGCACCCGCACGCACGGGAGCCCCGACTGCGGTAAGGGCGGGGGCGGGAGCCGGGCAGGTTTGGGGGTGGCCTGCAGGACCGTCGCTCACCCGCGGCTCGTTCCCTTCACAGACGACCTCGTGGGTTTCTCAGGGGACTTTGGGAGCGGCGTTGGCTGGGAGGATGAGGAGGAGAAGGAGACGGAGGAAGCCGGCGAGGAGGAGGAGGGCGAGGAGGGCGAGGCGGGCGAGGCGGATGACGGAGGCTACATCTGGTAGATGGCCCTCAGGCGCCGGGGGAGACGGGCCAGCAGAGCCTGGACAGAAGCAGGCGGCTTAGTGGATGGATCCGGAGAGGACGGTCGGCAGGACCCTGGCTCCAACGGGGAGGACCGGAAGTGCGGGTGCATGGCGCGTGTGTGGCCCGCACGGCTAGGGTGTGTGTGTGAGTGCGTGTGTGTGTGGCATGCGCTGACAACCGTGTCCTTGATCCACACTGCTCCTGGCAGTCACCCAGAGCCCCTTCAGCCATCTTGTAGTTGTTTTATTTGCATCTGTTGTTGGGTTTTAAATACACATTCACACGCCTGCACACCCTGACAGGATGAATGGGATGTCCCCAGCCACTCCCCAGCCCCGCCCTGATTCCCCTGGCTCTCCACCCTGGCTCCACCCCCCCCACTCCCTTCCCTCCCCCTTCTGGCCTGTGTGCTGTCCCCACTGCAGAGGGCAGGGCCGGCAGGGAGCTGTCTGCTGACCAGAGTCCTCCCACAGAGCTGAGCTGCTTTGGGGTGAGGGGTGGAGGGATGGGCCAAGACAGCCCCGGCAAGCCCTGTGGCTGGCTTCTCCATTTCCTGAGCTGGAGGGAGGCTCTGCCACCTATGCCCAAGGGGCTGAGGCCGTGATGTGATAGGGCTGTTGTGGTGAGGACAAGGACCTGGTGTGGCAGGTGCAGATCCTGGGTGGGGTTTTAGGAATGGGGGTGGGGCAGCCCGAGAGCCAAGACCTGGGAGAGCCAAGACTGTCCTAGCCCTTTCTGGGCGCCTCTGGCGGGGCTGTGGTCTGGCAGGGCTTTGGTGACACCGTGCAGCTCTGCCTGGCTCGCCTTGGTTCAGCCTGCAGGGTGCTGCTTCGGCACCCATCCCTCTGTGCGCTCCAGGGGGCCCGAGGACCAGGAGCAGCAGGCAGCCGGCCCAGGTGTGCATCCACCTCCCCCATGACCATGACCCTGCCTGATTGCTCCCCTCGTGCCCGGGCTGATGGAAAGACTCATCCCCGAGACCCTGTGATGTGACCTCATGACCCGCCGTCCTTGTCTCCCAGGACATTCCCAGCCCCGCTGGCCTCTGCTGCCTCTTGGGGTCCCCTAGGGCTGCCCTAGGCCTGGTGGCTGGGCCCTGAGGCCGCGTGTCCAAGGGAGCAGATGCCCCTGGCTGTGTTGTTTCCCCAGTCTGTCCCGTCCTCACTGGAGAAGCAGAATCCTGACATCTGTGCTCAAGGACCTCTTCCTTGGACCTGGGCCCCTGATGCCCCAGTGGTGTGCGTGTGTGTGTGCGTTTTTGTGTGTGTACACCCAGGACCATCCTGGTGGCCTGAGCCCCCTGTGTGCCGGAAGAGCTGCGGGGAGGGTGAGTGGGGGTCTGGGGTGGGGGTGGGGGCACTCCCTGGGCACGGCTCCCGTCCTGGGAGACTCCGACACAGCACAGTACTGATGGTGGGCTTGTCGTGGTGGGCTTGTCGCTTGGCTCCAGCTCCCCTGGCCCCCTGCTTCCTCCCCTCGTCCCTGAGGTCCCTGCTCTGTGGCAGGCCAGCCCCCCCCGCTGTCCCCAGGCTCCTTTCACAAGCTGGGTTTGGAGTTCACCTCTTTCTCCGCCCCACTTCCGGACCTGTCCCCTGGGGCCTCCCGGGAGGGGCGCGCTGAAGAGGAAGGGGCGCCTCTGCCTCTCACTGTCTCTGGGTTTTCTGGTTGTGCACGTTTATCTGACCTTGTACATATGTTTTAGGACGAAAGTGAAAGGTGTTGAACTAGTCCGTAGTGGGGCTGCAGGGGCACAGCCTCGCCCCTGTCTGTGACGCACCCCCACGCGACTCCACTCCACTGAGGAACCCCAGGGGCAGACAGAAGCAGCCCTCCCCCACGGGGCTGACGGGCTCGGGGGCAAGGTTGCAGGTCGGGCCTCCCTCGGCCCCTTGGCTCCATGTCCATGACCGAGCCACCTGGCTCCCAGCCCCTGCACGTGGAAGTCCTCGCCCCTGCCTGCCCCGCTGCCTGGGCCTAGGCAGGCAAGGGGAGCCTGGCTTCAGTGGAAAAAGCTCAACCAAACTTCACGAGAACGGCGTCTGGCCGGGCTTTGGCCCTCGCTGCTGGGAGAGGCGGGCGTCTAGGCTGGGGTGCGCTAGGCCAGCAGAGAGAAAATGTGCCTTGAGAGACCACGCAGAGGGGTCCAAGGGTGGGGGACGAGGGTCACGGCCCAGGAGCTCGGCGAGGCCGAGCGCGCCCCCTGCTGGGGCTGCGGCCACCATGCAGCGGCGGCCGCCTCCGCTCTTCGCAGCAGCCCAAGCGCTCGGCGTGCGTGAGTGCGCGCCCTGGACGCCCGCGTCTCCCCGTGTGCGGCCGCGCGTGCGGGATGGCCGGGGTCCCGGGGAGGAGACGCCGGGGGTAGGGTGCGAGAGCCTGTCCCCCGGAAGGCCCTGGCAGAGCCGCCTGCTTCGTAGCCTGCAGCCTGCTCAGTCCGTGTGATGTGCAATAACCGAGCTTAGCGTTAAGAGTTGTGTTCAGTGCTTGGGTTCCCGTCCGTAGATTTCAGTGCCGAAGTCGTCTCAGTAATCTTAGATGTCTTTACAAAACTCTAAACACGAAGTGTTAGACCGCGTGTGTTGCGTTGATGGGCACAAGCGTCCCGGGCGTCGCCCCGCCCTTCACCCCGGGCCCCGCCTGCACGTGGGGACCCCACCCCTCGCCCTGCCCGCCTCCACGTGGGGACCCCGCCTCGTGTCGTCTTTATCTGCCTATTCTGCAGTCTAAGATAACAAGTACACTCCACACATGCATACAGGAAGTCAAATGTTATTTTTCAGAAAATGGAAAATAAAAACTTTATAAACACCACCTGCTGGTCGCGCTCTGCTGGTTCCTCCCCACGGTGTCATGTTCCACAAAAAACAGCCCCCCCCCCCCCCGCCCCGAAAGGCGACCCCAGATTCGCGTGGGCCCTGCCAGGTCTGGGAGGTGAGGCCTGACTTATTCAGGGAGGGTCAGGAGCAAAACTTTTTTTTTTTTTTTAAAGATTTGTTTGTTTGAAAGTTAGAGGACAGACAGAAATCTCCACTGGTTCACTTCCCAAATGGAGACAAGAGCCAGAGGCTGTGCCAGGCTGAAGTCAGGAGCCAGGAGCTGCAGGGACCCAAGCACTTATGTCTTCTACTGCTTTCCCAGGCCATTGGCAGGGAGCTGGATTGGAAGTGGAGCAGCCAGGACTCGAACCAACGCCCATATGGGATGCCGGCACTGCAGGCGGCAGCTTTACTGGCTTTGCCGCAATGCAAGCCTGGGAAACAAAACTTTAACATATGTCAGTCTTACTGCAAAAACATACGTGTTTGTCGATGTGCTGGCTGACACATCTCTCACCAGGCGGAGCCCACACATACTTCTGGCATGCCTTGCGCTGAAGCCCCGAACCACCTCTCACCCCACCCACCCTGCAGACGGGACTTCCCCTGTGGGTGGCATTACTGGGGGGCACTCGAGGCCCTGTGTCTGGACACTAAGGTTGTTTTCAGCTCCTTGATAGAAGCAGCTCGGCGAGGGGCTGGGGGTCGCTTTGGGTGCTCTCCCCAAGGCAGAGATGGAAAGCCTGGAGAAGGGGCAGAGTTGCGTTTTCGACGTGAGAAGATGGCAAGATGGCCGTGACAGGAGAGTGACCATTTTCAGGATTTGGCGTTTCGCACGCTCAGGGATGTATAGCCATGGTCACCATCTGCTTCCAGAGCGCTTTTATTTTATTTATTTATTTATTTTTAATTCATTTGACAGAGTTATAGACAGAGAGAAAGGTCTTCCTTCCATTGGTTCACCCCCCAAATGGCCGCCACGGCCGGCGCTGCGCCAACCCGAAGCCAGGAGCCAGGCACTTCTTCCCAGTCTCCCACGTGGGTGCAGGGCCCAAGCATTTGGGCCATCCTCCACTGCCTTCCTGGGCCACAGCAGAGAGCTGGACTGGAAGAGGAGCAGCCAGGACCAGAACCCGGCGCTCACATGGGATGCCGGCGCCACAGGCGGAGGATTAACCAAGTGAGCCACAGCGCCGGCCCCCGGAGCGCTTTTTTTTTTTTTTTTTTTTTTTTTTGACAGGCGGAGTGGATAGTGAGAGAGAGAGAGACAGAGAGAAAGGTCTTCCTTTTTGCCGTTGGTTCACCCTCTAATGGCTGCTGCGGCTGGCGCATCTCGCTGATCCGAAACCAGGAGCCAGGTGCTTATCCTGGTCTCCCATGCGGGTGCAGGGCCCAAGCACTTGGGCCATCCTCCACTGCCTTCCCAGGCCAAAGCAGAGAGCTGGCCTGGAAGAGGGGCAACAGGGATAGAATCCGGTGCCCCGGCTGGGACTAGAACCCGGTGTGCCGGCGCCGCAAGGCGGAGGATTAGCCCGTTAAGCCACAGCGCCGGCCCCCAGAGCGCTTTTATTAAGGGCATGAATTTATAAAGACTTCAACCCCCTTCCCCGGCGGCATTCCGGAAAAGACACCCAGATGAGCGTGTGCAGCCATCAGGCTTCTTGGATACTCGGTGGCATCAGGAGTTCCTATTAAAGTTTCTATTTCTTTCCATTTGTGTTTGAAAGGCAGAGATCTTCCAGGCCCTGGGTCACTTCCCACATGCCTGAAATAGCCAGGCTGGACGAGGCTGAAGCCAGGATCCAGAAACTCAGTGCAGGTCTCCCAGGAGGGTGGCAGGGACCCAGGCGCTTGGGCATCGTCTGCTGCCTCCTGCGGTGCGCAGTAGCAGGAAGCTGGGTCAGAAGCAGAGGAACCGGGGTTTGGGCCCAGGCACTGCAGGTGCAGGGTCCTAACCAGTGACTTCACTGCTGTGCCAGCTGCCTGCCTGCCCCTCTGTTTTTAAGTATTTATTTTAAAAAGACAGTGAATGCTGGCCTTTCCTCCCCCACCCCTTTTAAGATTTGTTTATTTACCTTAAAGGCAGAGTGGGGGGAGAGAGAGACACACACAGAGAGAGAGAGAGAGAGAGAAAGACAGAAAGGGACTGGTTCACTCCCCAAATGCCCACAACAGCTGGGTCTTGGCCAGGGTGAAGCCAGGAGCCAGGAGCTCCCTTGGGTCTCTCCTGTGGGTGCAGGCCCCCCGACACGGGGGTCATTGTGCTGCCTCCCAGGCTCATTAGGAAGCTGGATAAGGAGCAGAGGTGACGTGCACATCTCAAGCCTTGTAACCTGCCCCTGCCTCTTGGTTCTTAAAGACGCGAGCAGTTAGGGAAGAGAATAACTATTTTTTTTATCAGCACTGCAGATGGCTGTTATTATTTCGTGACGTTTCTACTCATAGGAGTGTGCATGGATTTGAACTTTTTTTTTGCAGTGAGATAAGCGTCTTTTAATTCAGTTTGCACTAACTTTTTGGCGCTCCCTGGTGGGCCTTGCCCATCCCCTCCCTCGAGGTGAGCCTTCTGCAGCCTGGCGGGCCTTGGGCACAGAGGCAGGACCTGCACGCGCTAGCCCTGGAATGGCTACGTGAGCATGGGCGAGGTGGCTGCCGGGCGTGGAGAGCGCCGTCTCACAACGGCAGTGTCTCACTGGCAGTGTGCTTTGCAGACCGCAGAGGTGTGCGCTGTGTCCGGGTCCCACACTCCCCGCCGCGGCAGCACGTCCTTGGGAAGGGTTTTCTGTCCTCCCTGTGTTTCCTGCTTCCCAAGGTTCAGACCTGGAGGCTCAGGAGTTCTGGAAGTGCATGTGAGGGAGGGTGTCATTCGCCAGCCAGCTGCTCCCGGCATCCGAGTGAGGGAGGCCGCGGGTGGGGGGCGGTGGGGGCCGGAAGCTGCTGCTGGGGAAGGAGAGGAGTGGAGGAGCTTGGGTTGACTGCGGGTCGTGAACTTGCTCGTACCAGGCTCGCACAGCGCTGCTCTTAGGTGGAAGACCCTATGCCCAGGAGGGCCCTTGCATCGGCCCAAGAGGTAGATCCGGTTATCAAAGCCACTTTGCACAAGAGCCAGCTGGGGCTCAGCAGTTTGACCGAGGAAGCGCAGCTGGCGAGGGACATTCTGCTCCCGTCTGCTGTGGTTTGGTGCTGTGGCTCTCGAGCCCATGCAGACATTTAATTCCCAAAGTCATAAGTGAACGGTGCCGAGGGCGGAGGCCTAGTCCAGTCGTGGTGTCCAGGAGGCAGTTCTAAGATCCAGGGGAGTTGGGCCCAGCTGCTCCCTCGGCCTCCCGGATCACCGTGTGATCCTCCCTGCGCTTCCTCTGGCCTCACCAGACTCCAAACCAAGGGACTGTTTGGTCTCGGACTGATGGGAGCCTCATTCGTTCCTAAACAGTCTGTGCGCGGTCCTAGTTCCAAGGAAGAAGCTCCACAGCTTCTGGTGTTGTCTACCACAGCGCGAAGCGGGCGGTGGCCAGCGCCCAGGGGCTTACAGCTCCTGTGGGTAGGAGAAGGAGGGTCACCCGCACAGGGCACGGCGACTTCAGCTAGGTGCCCTGGCGGGGCAGGGACGATCCGGGGCCTCACTGCTGGCTGCACGTTAGGCACATTTGGGGGCCCCCAGGCCCCACCCCCAAGACATTCTGATTCTGTTGCCCGGGTTGGGCTTGCACATTCCGGTGTCTTAGAAGGTCCCCACTTGATGCCATTGTGCAGCCACGTGCATGCTACCCCGGCCTGGCAGACAGAGGCAGGGAGTGTCCCACAGGCGGGGACAGGCTGTGCAGGCGGCCAGATGGGAATGAGCCTGTGAGGGGTGAGGACTGGCCCTCCCCTCCAGGTCGGGAGGCTGCGGCTTGGGGGCCAGGTCCAGGGCAGGAAAGCTAAAGCAAGTGTCTAACGTGCAGGAGAATTGCCAGCTTTGTCAGTCCCCAGCCCTGGCCTCCGTGCTGGGCCGTTGCTGCAGCGTTTGCTGGACAGCTCGGAGGAGCTGCAGCCTGCTGAGGGCGCCCCCAGGGGTCTACCCCAGGGGAACCCTCTGAATGAGTGTCCCCCAGTTGACTTTTGTACTTGGGGGATCCACATTTGTTCAGGTGATGAGGAGCTAGAGGTGAGGCCGGGCAGGCCTTGGCTTCTGGAACAACACAGCCATTGTTACCAAATCCCGGCAACCCAGGGGTCCCTTGGGGCCAGCAGTGGGTGGAGCATGGCTGGGGACAGATCCAAGGGCAGCGGGCAGTGCAGGCAGGACAGCGGCCGCTGGGGTAGCACCTGCTGGAAGCCGGCTGCTCGGCGCCTGCGGCCAGCCTCCTTCCTGCACGGGCCCCTCCCTCACTGTGGGCCCCACCTTGCTCTTCCTCCGTGTTCGGCCTCCTGGGGACAGGGAGTCTGTAGTGACCCCTCTTGGGTGGGCAGCTAGGGCCTGAGAACAAACCTAAAAGCAAAAAGCCCCACCACACAGGAATCCTCACAGGCAGCCTCCCCTGCCAGCTGGGCCCGCCCGCTCTCCACACACCCGTGGGGGCTGGGGGAGGGGTACGTTTGACCTAAATCACATCCACAAACCAAAGCCTCGCTTTTTACATTTCCAAACAGGAGAATCAGTGCTTGAGTCCCCCAGCAGCTCCAGGGGCCCATGAGCCCAGGGATGGCCTGGCTTGGGGCCGTTGTGTGTGGTGGAGCCTCAGGGCTGCCCCAGGCAGGGCTGACTCCAGGCTCAGCAGTGGTCCAGCTCCTGGTGGGACTCCCCAGGGAGTGCAGATTTCCCTAAGTCCCCGGTGGCTGCGTGGGACCGCGGGTGCTGAGAGGAAGTACTGAGGTGAGGCCAGCTGGGCTCCTGCCCGGATCAGCACGTCTCCGTGGGCCTCAGTTTCCCCGTCTGTAGCAGGAGGAGGTTGGACGAGGTTGCTGGGTGTTGTGATTCTGCGGGAGATGGCAGAAGTAAGAATCCAGAGGCCTGTCGGTACGACATTCTCTCCCTCCCTCGCCTTCTCTCTAAGCTGCGCACTTGCTCAGTTAACCCCCAGGGCTCACACATTTCCATGACGAGATTAACTGTACTTTAAAAAAAGGACGCCCGAGGCTGGCATTGAGGAGCAGCAGGTGAAGCCGCTGCCTGCAGTGCCGGCTTCCGTTTGGGCGCTGGGTCGTGTCCCGGCTGCTCCACGTCCCATCCACCTCCCTGCTAATGTGCCTGGGAAAGTAGCAGATTATGGCCCACATGCTCCTGTCCCTGCCGCCCGCATGAGAGGCCTGGATGGAGTTATGAGCCCTGGCCGTTGCGGCCATTTAGGGAGTGAACCAGCAGATGGAAGACCTTTCTTTTGTTTTTTATTTTTATTTATTTGAAAGTCAGAGTTACACAGAGAGAGGAGAGGCAGAGAGAGAGAGAGAGAGAGAGAGAGAGAGAGGTCTTCCATCCGATGGTTCACTCCCAGATGGCCGCAATGGCTGGAGCTGTGCCGATCTGAAGCCAGGAGCCAGGAGCCTCTTCCGGGTCTCCTACACGGGTGCAGAGGCCCAAGGACTTGGGCCATCTTCTACTGCCTTTCCAGGCCATAGCAGAGAGCTGGATCGGAAGTGGAGTAGCCAGGACTAGAACCGGCGCTCAAATGTGATGCCGGCGCTTTAGGCCAGGGCATTAACCTGCTGCACCACAGCGCTGGTCCTGAAGACCTTTCTCTTTCTATCTCTCCCTCCCTCCCTCTCTGTAACTCTGCTTTTCAAATACATTTTTAAAAATCTTAAAGGTAGTATGTAAATGAAAAGAATGCTGAAGAGGGCCTGGGGGCACTGCAGCCATCTTCCTGAGGACCAAGTGGCAGGGCTTGGGCATGGGACCCTGAGGGGGGGAGGTGAGGACAGAGTTGGGAGCGCTGCACTTCTGACAGCGGTGTCGACAGGCTGGAAGAGCCGAGCTCCATCCCTCCAGGCACTCTGACAGCCAGGGCCCTATAGCTGGGGTCATGCTGCTGGCACGAGCCCCTCCCCCCCAGCCATGGCCAGGGCAGACCCTGGCCTCACTGCCGTGATTTCCCCCGAGCCTCACAGCAGCCCTCGTGGTTTTACACTCCACCATTGCAGATGGAGAGACCGAGGCCCCGGCTGGCCGAGGTCACACAGCCTAGCCAGTGGCCGAGCTGGGGCGCACACCCAGGCCGCTTGGCACCCCGAGCCGCACACGATGTGATTGGCAGCTGCTCCTGTGGGATGGGCCGGCTTCCAGGGAAGGCTGGGCCTGGCTCCTGTCTCCACCACTGCTCTTTCTGGCTTCCTGCCACGTGACAGGAGGCCGCCTGGGGTCATTTGCTTCCCTGGTGCTGGTGGGAGGCTCCTCCCTACCCCATTTGCTCGATCACATTTAGGGGCAATGTGGGGAAAAGCCCAGGCAGTGCCTGCTCTTGCTCGGCCAACACAGACTCCTGCATCTCTGCTCACCGGTACCTGGGTGTAGATTTTTCTCCGCACACCAAGAATTCTCCAGCCGGGTGTCCTAGAGGTGGTGTCAGCCCCCTGCCCAGGACAGTCCCAACCCTGGAGACCCCAGGAGCAAGTCCCAGGCCATGCCTCTCTCTCTCTCTTTTTTTTTTTTTTTTGACAGGCAGAGTGGACAGTGAGAGAGACAGACAGTGAGAAAGGTCTTCCTATTCCATTGGTTCACCCTCCAATGGCCGCTGTGGCCGGCGCACTGCGCTGATCTGAGGCCAGGAGCCAGGTGCTTCTCCTGGTCTCCCATGTGGGTGCAGGGCCCAAGGACCTGGGCCATCCTCCACTGCACTCCCTGGCCACAGCAGAGAGCTGGACAGGAAGAGGAGCAACCGGGACAGAATCTAGCGCCCCGACCGGGACTAGAACCCGGTGTGCCGGCGCCGCAGGCAGGCAGAGGATTAGCCTAGTGAGCCGCGGCGCCGCAGGCCATGCCTCTGATTACCCGACTGTCGATGGGGTTCCCGGGATGCGCTGGAGCCATCATGGAGCTCGGGGAGATGCTTTCACCCAGAACGGCAGGTGAGGGGGCACCGCAGAGGCAGGTGGGGCAGGCACGAGGCTTCCCTGCCAGCTCGCCTCCCTCCACGAGCTATGTCTGAGCCCTGTCCTCTCGGGTATGTGCGGAAGCTTCAGTACACGGGCGTGACGGACGAAACCACTGGCCATTGGTGAGCAGCACCCCTTTAGCAGCCCCCCAGTTCTCTGAGGTTAGGGGGCATGGCTGAAAGTTCCAACCTCCAGTCACACGCCAGTTCCCCCGGCAACCAGTGCCCATCACCAGGCCATCCAGGAGCCCCTTCACTGGAACAGAAGTTGTGCCCATCACCTGCCAAGGCCTTAGAAGCCCTGGGTCAGGGGCCCAGGTCAGAGACCAACTGTATGGACATCACAGTATCACGGTCAGTGACGGGCACCATGGAGACAGCATCTCCAGCAGGGCAGCCGGCCCCCTCCCCACACCTGCCAGGCAGCTGGCCCCAGCTGGCTCCCCCAGCGCTTGCCTGGCCCCAGAGGGCCTGCCCAGGCTCAGCAGTGCCCAGCTGCTCCCGGTGACATAAACCTGCCCGAGGACCTCCGAACCAGCCAGAGGGGACCACAGCAGCCAAGTCAAGGCCCGGGGCCGGGACTGGAGTCCTGTTCTCTGCTGCCTGGGTCCCGCCCTGCAGCGGTGAGAGGGCAGTGGCCTCCTCCCTTCTCCCTGGCGGCCTTGTTCCAGCCCCGGTCCCAGCAGGCTCGGGACTCACTTCACTTGGTTCTCCTGGGTTTTGCTCCCTGCCTGTTCTCTCTGCTGGCAAACCAGCCTCAGGAGGCTCGCCCTTGCTCAAGACCAGATTGGCCATGTCCACCCTGAGACTCTCAGACTCGGAGACTCCTGGGGACATCAAATCCCAGGGACTCTGGGGCTCCTCTGGTCTGCCTTCCCCCAGAGCTGTGCCACCCTTGCCTATGAAACTGGCACGGTCACGTGGCTGAGTTTATTGAGCCAGTTGGGTGCCAGTCTTGCTGCTTTTCAGGGCATGGAGAGGAAGAGGAGATGGGGATCACCTACACCTGACCTGTCTTAGGAGTCCCATGGACGAGAGGGAAGCCAACCTCAAGCACAGGGAAACAAACATCTGAGTGGGAGTCTTGCTGGAGCAGGAAGCAGCTCTCCCAGGGGCTGCAGACTCTCCGAGAAGGCACAGCAGGGCCCATGTGACAATCAGGAGCTATGGGCACGGTGGCTTGCTCTGTGCAGAGGGGCTGGGGGCACCGAGATCTCGTGTGTGTGTTATGATGGCAGGGCAGCCAAAGGCTCTGCTGAAGGCTGGAGAAGTGGCTGGGGCCAGTCTGGCAGGCTCTGTCCTTTCAGCATTGCCCAGGACTGTCCAGGCCAAGGTCAAGTGCCACCTTCCTGGGAACTGGGCAGGGCAGCGGTAACATAGCAGGTCCACCTGCCATCCCTCGGAAGGCCTGTTGGCTGGTGTGGCTCTGGGAACTTGGATTTCAGGAGGATTCCCACGATTCTCCAGGAAGCGTGGCTCACCGTGTCCAAAGCATTTGTGTAAATGACACAGCGTGGCTTATGCCGAACACCTGCTCTCCTTTGGAAGCCAGGGGTTCGGGGGAGCCTGGGAGGGGGTGCCTCTGAGAACTGGCCCTCAGCACACACCAGGCTCGGCGGTGCCCAGCTGCTCCCGGTGAAATGAATCTGCCCGAGGACCTCCGTCCGAACCAGCCGGAGGGGACCACAGCAGCCAAGTCAAGGCCCCGGGGCCGGGACTGGAGTCCTGTTTGGTGCTGCCTGGGTCCCGCCCTGCGGTGAAGGGGCAGTGGTGAAAGAACACACCGTGCTTCCGGGACGGCAAACGGCGCTTGTGTCGCCACTGCTCCCTGCCGAGGAGCTAACCGTGCCCGCGTGACTCCAGGAGAGGACGCTGGGCTCTGGCACCTGCTGTCCTTTGCCGGTTTTGCTCTGTCATAGGCACAGCTGTGTGCAGGCTCCTACGCCCCCTTGGCTCCACTCAGCTCTCTTAGCTCGGCTCCCTGAGTTTTCTTTTCCTTCTTCCTCCTCCTCCTCTTCCCCCTTTTCTTCTCCTTCTGCTTCTCTCTCTGAAAGGTAGCGTGAAAGAGACAGAGAGTGTGTGTCTGGGCCCCCAGACTAGCGTCTGCAGGCCGCCAGTGGTGCCTAGTGCACTGAGCAGAGGGCCCCCCACCCTCGCACGGCCCTGCGCACCCGACACCCCCTGCACAGCCGCAGCAGCCTCCAGCCGGTCTCCCGGGTCCCTCCCTTCCAGCCCCGCTTGCCCGTCCTTGTTACAGATGCCACGGCGCTCTGCACAGAGCCCTCTGCCAGCATCCATTACCCACAGGGCAGGGGTGGGAGCATGCAGCCCGTGGCCTGCACGAGGCCGGTGAAGTCACTTGGCCCGGCCCTGTCAAGGTAACCGCATGTGGGACTCGAAATTTGGTAAAACCAGAGCAGACTAATTAAAAAAGAAAAGCAATTTTTAAAAAAAGATTGATTGATTGATTGATTTGAAAGAGTTACAAAGAGAGCTGATTCACACCCCAGATGGCTGCAACAACCAGGGCTGGGCCAGGCCGAAGCCAGGAGCCGGGAGCTTGTTCCAGCTCTCCCATGTGGGCGCAGGGGCCCAAGGACTTGGGTCATCTGCTGCTGCTTTCCCAGGCCATAGCAGAGAGCTGGATCAGAAGTAGCAGCTGGGACTCGAACAGGTGCTCAGGTGGGATGCTGTGGCTGCATGATGTGGCTTAACCCACTGCACCACGGAGCTGGCCCCTAGGCTAATTTTTAAGTGGATCATTTTATATGGGCCACAAATGATGTTATGAATATCCAAATGGCCCATGGCAGGGAAAACGTCCCCACCCCTGCCATGGGCTGAATGTCAAGTTCCTTTACTTCCCAAAGCCTGGTGATAGGGCCCCCTCTCCCACCCACACCTGCCCCAGCCTCATCTTCAACTGCTTTCTTCATCTCTGGGCCTCTCCAGCCTCACAGCAGGTGATGAGCCTGCCCCTGCACCCGAAGTGTGTCATCATTCCTCTCTCTACTTGGTGAACTCCTACATATCCTTCAAAACCCGCCAGTGCAGGCCTCCGCGGGCAAAGAGGACCACTTCTTCCGTTCCTCTCTGGCCTTGCTCAGGCCTTGGGCACCCCCCACCACCACCACCACCATGGAGAGAGACTCCCAGCGGGTGGGCAGGGTCTGCCGGAGGTAAGGCAGTCCAGGCAGGGTGTGGATGGCACGTGCTAGTCCGGTCATCAGGGTGCCCAGTGCTGGGGCCACCGAGCTAGGGAAGGAGGATTCTGCGCGGGCCACCTGTTTGCAGTTGAGTCTTCATCTGCGCTATCATGCAGTTAACCAAAGAAAACCGCCCCTTCCTGGGCCCACTCAGGAGGCCCGTCCCCTTCGCAGCCAGCAAACCACCCACACCCCCGACCCAGCCTGTGGGCGGCTCGGGCGGCTCTCTTCCTGGTTCTGCTCGGTGGTGCTGCGGGTTTTTCTCTCTGGCTTTTGCTTTTGCTTACTGCTAGTGGTGTTATTTTCCCATTCGCTTTTGTTTCTTTAAATACGGCTCTGCGTTCCCCGCCCGTGCTGTCCGCGCTCCGCAGTCTCCCCAGGCAGAACCGTGCAGTCCCGCCCCGGCGCTGCTTGCTGTGGCCGTGGCCGAGTCCCCGAGGCTGGGCTTGGCCCCAGGGCAGGTAACGGAACTCCGTGCCCCACGCGGCGGCGGCTTCCCTGCTCCTCAGTGGCTCTGCGCCCCACTCTGTGTCCCAGCTGCTGCTCGTTGGGAACCAAAATGTCAATATTTCATGTGGATTTCTGAAAACTTGATAAAAAAACACGTTTGGTGCATTTGTCTAAGGCATGTTGAGTTCCCGGCAAATTGGCCAATTTTCTGCCTCCTGAACTTTGCTTTCCAGCTGATATTTCGAAAGGAGATCTAAAGAAATGCAGCTCTGAGGTGAAGTGCGAGGCGTTAGGGCAGAGATGCACAAGCAGGAGGCTTGGGGGTACCGTGTGCTCCTCCTGTTTTGTGTTTAACTGGGGTTCAAACCTGTGCTGCTCGTCAGGATTTTTTTTTTAAAATTCATTTTATTAGAAGGGCCGAGAGAGAGGGAGGGATCATGCATCAGCTGACTTACTGTGCAAATGCCTGCAACAGCCAGGGCTGGGCAGGCTGGAAGCCAGGAGCCTGCAGCTCCATTCGGGTCTCCCGCATGGGTGACAAGGACTCAGGTCCTCAGCCATGACACGCTGCCTCGCGCAGGGCGTGCGTTCGCAGGAAGCTGGGTCAGAAGCCGAGGAGCCAGAGAGACCCCAGGAAGTGGGCCGGGCGACCTCTCTGACCCGGTGTGGGAGTGGGGAGGGGAGCTGCTGGCGGGGGGCGGGCTTTGGGAGCCTAAGTGTGGCAATCAGGACCCTTTGGTGACGGACACTAGGCGCCCCACTCGGCCTGGACGGACAAGGTGTTTATTGGAGCTCGCAGATGGGGTGGACGCTGTGGCCGCTCTTGGAAGGGCCTGGGGGAGGCAGCTGCAGCTGGGCCCCTCCCCACCGGCCCCCTCTCGCCCCCGCCACCCTCGCCACCCTCGCATTCTCACCTGATGCCGGCTCCAGGTGGCGGGGAAGAGCTCGCCCGCAGAGGGGGCTGCTCCTGCCCCGTGTCCATCATCCCGGGGAGGGACAGGATTGGGTCTCTCGCTGTGGCCAGGAGGGTGAAGAGCTGTGATTGGCCAGACCAGCATCATGGGCCCACCCGTGCCGCCAGGGCACTGTCTGTCCCCAGAGAGAGGGATGGAGGGAGGTACAGCACCTGTCCAAGCCCGGGAGGGGAGGGCAGGGGGGCGAGTGTGCAGCAGGGGCTCCAGGTCGTGGTGCGGTGAAGGCTTTCCCCGGTGCAAGGGGAACGCAGCGCGGGGGGAGGCTGAGGTCCTGTGCTCTTTAATTCCTGTGAGCCGACCCCACCGAGCCACCCACCTCCGTTCCGGCTGAGCCTGTGGCTCCCTGCCCATTGACTGCGTGTCCACAGACAAGCGTTTCTGCGCGTGGCCCACACTTCCCTGCTCCTGGGCCTTCCACTGCTGTGCCCCAGGAATGTGTCTGCCACCTGTTTTGATCACATCCACCCTGGAAGGCCTGGGTCCAGTGACGCCGCCTCCACGAAGCCTTCCAGGATCCCACAAGGCGGGGATGCTGGGGTCCAACCTGGTCTTGCGTGGCTGTTGTTCTGGACTGGTTGGGTGGGAAGAACTGTCCCATCATGGGCCCACCACGAAGACAGGAGCTGGTGAACGCTCCACCCTGGCGCTTCAGAGCAGACACCGGATTGGGGGATGTCGCAGGCAGGCCCAGACTTCCTGGGAATTCTGTATCCAGTTCCTAGAGCTGCCTAGGAAATGGTCAGGCATGGGTGGCTTCAACAACATGGATGGGTTTTCCCAGAGCTGCAGAGGGCAAAGCCTGAATTCGAGGCACGTGTGGGGCCGGTCCCGTGTGTAGGCTGTGAGCAAACCCAGGCCCTCCCTGCGAGGTACCACTGGCCCCACTTCCATTGCACCTGCAAGCCCTCCCTCCAGCCCTTGCTGTCACACTCACGAGTTACCTTGCGATGCTTCGCACAGACACCACCCCCCATTGCCAGATCGGGCCAGGTTCCACATGGCCGTGGGGATGGGGGAGACGCCGGCTGCCCACACAGGGGCTGTGTGCGGGACACCCTGCCCGCAGAGCCCGCAGCTACAGAGACGCCAGCCGGGCCTTGTCGAGGTGCCGCTCCCCCAGGAAGCCAGACTGACGACTTCCAAACGCTGGCGGCGCATCAGTAACCTTTGAGATTGCTGTGTGGCATCTTTATGCCCTCTGGGACCTTTGCTGCCAACCACTACTCTGCGAGCAGGAACTTGGACCTGCGCACTTGTGCCAAAAGCCACCAGAGGGCGCTCCTGCCATTGTGTTAGGCAAGGCCTGGGCCACCCAGTCCAGGCGGTATCCAGGGGCTGAAGTGCGAGGTTTCTCAGCTCAGGGCTGGGGGGAGTGGGGGTGCGGTGGGCAGCAGCTTGTGGGCAAAGTTCGTTCCGTTTTAAACTTAATCTTTGTTGCCTGGTACCTTTTTAGAAATGTTTATTTCTTTGAAAGAAAGAACTTTTATTTGCTGGTTCACTCCCCGAATGCCCACAATAGCCGGGGGAAAGGCTGGGGCCTGAGTTAGGAGCTGGAAACTCAATCCAGGTCTCCCTCTGGGTGGCAGGGAGCCAGGTAGTTGGGCCGTCACCGCTGCCCCCGGTGTGTGCACTAGCAGGGCGCCGGAGCTCCTGCTCCCCACCCTCTCCTTCCTGATCAAACCCAGGCGGTGTCTGCTCCTCCAGCCTCCGGGTGCTGTCAGTCGGAGTATTTAAAAGCCAAGTGTGGACGCTTTATCATTCCACCCAAACTGCTTCAGTCCCACAGTCTGATTTTGTTCTTTTATTCCCAGGGAGGCTGACAGCCCCCTCGGTCAGTGCCAGCCCTCTTGACTCACTCTCGGTCCCACCGGAGGGTGGAGCAAACGCCACTTGCCTCACTCCCATCCACAGCTTCAGTTTGCTGTTTCCGTTTATATATATATATGTAAATATATATATACATATATATATATAATTTTTTGACAGAGTTATAGACAGAGAGACAGAAAGGTCTTCCTTCTGTTGGTTCACTCCCCAAGTAGCTGCTATGCCAGCACTGTGCCAATCTGAAGCCAGGAGCCAGGTACTTCTTCCAGGTCTCCCATGCAGGTGCAGGGGCCCAAGCACTTGGGCCATACATACTCCACTGCCTTCCTGGGCTGGAGCTGGACTGGAAGAGGAGCAACCAGGATTAGAACTCGGCGCCCATATGGGATGCCAGTGCCGCAGGCGGAGGATTAACCAAGTGAGCCATGGCATCAGCCCCTGTTTCATTTCTTTAAAAAATCAGAGAATACGGCAGGGCTGGCATTGTGTTGTAGTGGGTAAAGCCTCTGCCTGTGACGCCGGCATCCCATAGGGGCACTGGGTCGAGTCCTGGCTGCTCTACTTCCAATCTAGCTCTCTGCTTATAGCCTGGGAAAGCAGTGAAAGATGGCCCAAGTGCTTGGGCCCCTGCACCCCTGTGGGAGACTCCAAGGAAGCTCCTGGCTTCCAACTTTGGCCTGGCCCAGCCCTAACCATTGCAGTCATTTGGGGAGTGAACCAACAGATAGATCTATCTCTATCTCTATCTCTATCTCTATCTCTATCTCTATCTCTATCTCTATCTCTATCTCTCTATCTCTATTCCTTCCTTCCTTCCTTCCTTCCTTCCTTCCTCCCTCCCTCCCTCCCTCCCTCCCTCCCTCCCTCTCTGTAACTCTTTCAAATAAATAAATCTTTTAAAAAATAAAAATCAGGCCGGCGCCGCGGCTCACTTGGCTAATCCTCCGCCTGCGGCGCCGGCACCCCGGGGTTCTAGTCCCGGTGGGGGCGCCGGCTTCTGTCCCGGTTGCTCCTCTTCCAGGCCAGCTCTCTGCTATGGCCCGGGAAGGCAGTGGAGGATGGCCCAAGTGCTTGGGCCCTGCACCCGCATGGGAGACCAGGAGGAAGCACCTGGCTCCTGGCTTTGGATCGGCGCAGTGTGCCGGCTGCAACGTGCTAGCTGTAGCGGCCACTTGAGGGGTGAACTAACGGAAGAAGGAAGACCTTTCTCTCTCTCTCTCTCTCTCTCTCTCTCTCTCTCTAACTCTGCCTGTCAAAATAAATAAATAAATAAATAAATAAATAAATATCAGAGAATATGGCAGAACTCAATAACAGATACAAATAATTGCCCAGGCATAGCCCTTGGTTAGACTGAGGGCTGTGACCAAAGCCCACCTCCTGTGCCCCTGCACCGCCGTAGCTTGGAGTGTTTGTGGATGAGCTGAGGCCCACGAGGTCCGAAGGTCAAAGGGCTTCCGTGTGCCTCGGCTTGCTCTGCCTGCTGTGAGG
This sequence comes from Lepus europaeus, assembly GCF_033115175.1. Classification (NCBI taxonomy): domain Eukaryota; kingdom Metazoa; phylum Chordata; class Mammalia; order Lagomorpha; family Leporidae; genus Lepus; species Lepus europaeus. The sequence goes on along the minus strand of NC_084843.1, from coordinate 60,912,213 downwards.
ACGGGTGGCTGCTGTGCGTGGACAATGGTGTTTTCCAGTGATTGCCGCGTGTCCCACCGTGTGCTGCTGGCTGGCCATGGTCCCTGCCCTCGGGGCATGAGGTCTGTGTCTTGCACCCTTGAATCTGATCCTGTGGTTTGTCCTTGACCTGCAGGAAGCAGGGGGAGTGAGCAGGTGACATCCAGCACTAGCCCGGGGGCTGGGACGCAGCTTACACCCACTGGGCGCGCGGGCGGCCCTGTGAGCACGCGCGCCATCTCGAGGTCTCTATGCTGGCAGGAAGCTGGGCTGCCCTGCGCGGGGAGACGGGGAAAGAGGGCTGCATGTTCCGCCTGCGACCTTGGGGCCCCTCCCTCAGCCAGCACCACCCTGGCCCTGTCCTGGCTTTGTGGTCGCAGAAGTCCTGTGCCAGTTGGATGATCGCTGTTGATTGAGGTCACTGGGTTTCGGGGGATTGGTCATTCAGCAGAACCTGCTGGGACGTGTTCTGGGGTGTTCTCCAGGACCTCCTAGGCTGGGTGAGTTGTGTTCTGTGTGTTAGGGTTCCAGCAGCCCCAGTGTTCTGCTCCTGGCTCACTGGTAGTGCCTGGCGCTTTAAAAATGATATGTCACCTGAAAAGCAGAGAGACAGATAGATGGACAGAGATCATCCATCTGCTGGTTCACTCCCTAAATGCCTGCACAGGGCTGAAGCAGGCCGAGGCCAGGAGCCTGGAGCGCCTCTAGGTCTCCCACATGGGTGGCAGGGACCCAAGTGCTTGAGTTATGATCTGCTGTTTTCCCAGGATGCACATCAGCGGGAAGCCGGATCAGAAGTGGAGTAGCTGGGACTTGAACCAGGCACTCTGATATGGCCCCCGAGGATGCAGGAGTCCCAAGGGGCCGCTTAGGCTGCTGCTCCCCCCCCGCCGGTGGCTGCCCTTTTGGGAGGTGTCACTGCCCGTCTTTCTGTGAGAGGTGAACAGGGAGTCTCTGAGCCCCGGGAGGGGAAGTGAGCCAGCCTCTATACCTGCGTGGGCCCAGCAGGGCATCCTCTGGACAGATTGCCAGTGTTTGCAGAGCCCTGGCCGAGGGTGGGGGAGAGATGGGGAGCATCGCACGCTCCCCCCCCCCCCACCTTCTTCAATCCCAAAAGCAGTCCTTTCGTCTTCTCCCAGGGATGCCAGGAGTTAGGAACTGACAACTTTCTGGGATTGGCTTTGGTGGCTGGAACGCGCATGGCCAGCGTGTAGACCGTGCAGGTGGAGAAGCGGGTCCCGGGATGTCCGTGGGGCGGCCTCCCGGGCTAGCAGCTTACAGGGCCTTGGCCGGCGACACAGCCGGCTACGGCGCCAGCATCTGGTGGGTGGCATCGCCTGCCCCCTGTCCTTCTGGGGCTTGTAACTGCTCAGGGGCCAGCCTCGCAGCCCCTTCCACAGGAGAGTGCCCTGGGCACACAGAGACGGATCCGGCCTGCGGCCCAGAGTGAGTTGTTTGTAAATAAACGAGGTTGTGTAGCCGTCACGGCCCACAGTGGGCAGTCGTGTGGCTTTCTCAGCCAATCTCCTGTTGCTGGACACTGGGGCGGCTTCTGACCTTCCTCTGTGCTAAACCGGGGAGGCAGAATCTGTCGCCGCCGTCGTGAGCGTCCTGTCCCAGGCCTCGCATGTGCTGGCTGCGGCTCATGTGTCTTCCTAGCCACTTTCTGCCTCCTTGGGATGAGGCGGGGCGAGCGTAAAGGCAGCGAGTGTTTTAAACATGACAAATGCATCCTTGCAACTGCCCCGGCTGCGGTGTGGGAGCCGCTGGGCCCCAGCAGCCGAGGGGCGGGCGTGGTTGTCAATGGCGCCTGTGATGGGGCTGCGGGGACCTGGGCGCAGCTGCCCGGCGGAGCCGCAGTGATTAATGTCGTGGGCAGAAGAGGAACAGGGGCTGTGTGTTCCTCTCTGGGCTCGGGACGGGGCCAGAGAGAGAGGTGGGGGAGGCGGGCTGGGAACAGGGCAGAGGCCTCCTGGGGGAGGGGAGGTGGAGAGAGCTGGCTCCTGCGGGCCGCGCGCACCGGCCGCCTGCCCCTCGGTCCACAAAGCCAGCCCTTGAGCAGCCGGCGGGGCGCTGTCCCTGTGCCCGCCAGCAGGCTGGAGGCTGCCGCGGAGCCGGGCAGGGCCCAACACAAACAGCCACCAGAGAAAGCGGCCTTTGTGGCCACGGAGGGCGGCTGTGAACTGGCCGGCGTTGCCAGCGCCGTGCGGGCGGCCGGAGGCCGGCAGGTGCTGCGCCCAGGCTGCCTGGCGAAGGTGCTGGGCTAGGGGAGGGGAGGCTCCGTGTGCTGCTGGGCACGGCTGGGGGGGGGGGTGCTCTGGGCACCCGCAGAGCCCCCTCCCCCCCCACTTCCATTTTGTTCTTTCATCATTGCTCTTTTTATTAACTTTAGCAGTTATGAGTGCCGTGTGCTGCTCTGCCTGGTGAGCCCCTCAGGGTTGGGCTGGGGGCTCGGGCCTCCGTCTGCTCCCCTGCACTTGCGCGTTCCTTGGCCATCGGCCAGGGGCCCCCAACACGCATCCCGAGGAGCCCCCGCAGCTGCCCCAGGGTCGCGGCTCTCAGGTGGGATGTTTGGAGTCGTGGCTAAGTTTTCGTCTCTGTTTTTGGCCGTCATGGCGACAGGGGGTGCGGAAGGGCTTTGTGTGGGGACAGTCAGGGACTGCGCCCCTCACAGACCGGCTAAACTTGGACACCCCCCTCTTGGCCGTGCCCTCTCAGGGTGGGTACAGCCACTTCATCTGCCTTGCAGACGGCGAAACCGAGACCAGACAGGTCGTGCTGTTTGCCCAAAATCACCCAGCAAATAAGTGGCAGAGCCGAGATCCAAACCCCAGTCTGAATTTCTGAACCTGGGCTTCTGGCCATGCAGGGTCCTGCCCAGGGCTGCCTGCCTGCCTCTGCCGGCCCAACAGAGCTCCTCCTCCCCGCCTCCCCAAGACCCTTCCGCACCCAGCCCTGCAGGGCCGTGAGGACTGCGCAGGCTCCCCCGCTGCTGGAGCTCAGCTCACGTGAGCAGCCCTCCTCCTGTTCACTCCGGAAGCACGGCCCAGAGAGGGCAGGATCCTTGCCCCAAGTCATGCAGCAGAAGAGCGGCAGAGAGAAACACGTCCCCTCTCCGTCCCTCAGGGAGGTCGTCAGGGAGCTTGCATGGGAATGCAGAGTGGCGCTGTCCCTCATCCGGCTGCTGCTGCTAGCTGGGCTGGGCCGCCTGCCCCATCACCCCCTAGTGATATGTGGCGTGCCTTCTATATTTTTCCACTCACTGGCAGCCGTGGAATTAGCCCTGTCTCTCTAACATGCTGGTCTCGTCTCTGATTGGACAGCTGCTTCTGCACACCCCAGAGCAGGTCCGAGCTGGGCCCTGGCTGCAAGGGGGCCTCCGACTCCAAGCTAAGCCCCCGGCCCTCCCCACCTCTCCCCCCAGTCTGTTTGTTGTTAGGGCAGGACTGGGATATGGAGGCAGAGGGCATCTCCTGGGCTGTGGGCGGCCAGCCTGACGCCCTGGCCGTGACTTCCTGCCTCAGACTTCCTCGGATACTGTGGCCCTGTGCCTGTGGGGGTCTCCCGGTAGAGGGGGTGCCCAACCTCATTCCAACCCCTTCTACAGATCCTATGAGGGGGCACCAGCTCCTGCCCACGGTTCTACCCTTTACCCCCCGGCCTGGCCCCCTTCCCAGGCCCTGTCCTGCTGTCTGTGGGCTCCAGAGACCTGGGGTGCACCTGCACCCCCTCCCCCGCTTCTCAGACATTCTGCCCAGGGCTGCGGCATGGGTGGGTGACTTGTGCAGTTGGAGGGCTCCGTGTCCGGTTTAATGTTCTGCTGTTGCCGTCTGGAAATTCTTCATAATTTTCAAAGTGCATCAGTAGGAATTTCATAGAATGCTGTTCAGCTTGGGTTTTTCTAAGGTTTTGGGGGGCGATGGGGTTTGTAGAGGGCCAAAGAGGTTGTGTCCTGGTCGTGTTGTATCAAAGGTGTGCGGTGCCAGCGTGACCGCCACTGCTGTCCTGTACCCACTTAGCGGTCCTTGGCCAAGGGCCAGCATTTCCATCTGGGGCCAGCCCTGCCCTCTGGGGAGGCGTCTGGCCCCAGCTGGGCTTTCTGAAGACCTGGGCCCCAGTCCCTTCCTGAGGTCCTCTGCTTTGCTTCTCTGCTCTCCTCTTGGGACCACAGGCCAAGTTTCTTTTCTGTTAGGACTCTGAGCAAGCAAATGGTGGTGATGTTACTGCGGCCTGTGCCCAGAGACCGGGGCCCTCGACACACCAGGCCCGTGCTGGGTGCTGGAGGCAGCGGGGACGCCACACGAGGCCCAGCTGTGTGGAGTGCACAGGGGAGACCCAGGACAATGGATGAGAGACACAGCAGGTGCCTGGCAGTGTGCCGGAGCAGCCAGCCCCGGTAGGGCTGTGGCGGGTGGGCAGATCAGGGAGGCCTTCCTGAAACAGCAACTTTGAGCTCTGAAAGCACGGGGCGGGGGGGGGGGGGGGGTGCGACAGCCGTTCATCACTCTGCCTGGGTTGGGGGTGAGAGACTTCCCCAGGGTTGTGCCCAGCTCCAGGTGGGCTTCTCCCGGTTTCACCTGCTGCACGTGCCTGTATTTTTAGCAGCCCGCCGGCCCAGGCAGGAAAGCGTGGCAGCCAGGCCTGCCCCTCCCTGGTCTTCTGGCTTGCCTCCAGCACCCTACCCTGTAATTCCCCTGTCTGCCACCGGAGCTTATTTGGGGCTTACTCGGGAATGGCCTCACTCAGGCAGAGGGCACGGTCCTCAGTCCCGGTCCTGGCTATGGGACAATGGCTGGCTTTCCCGATAGGAAAATCTGGCACCCCAATTCCCTTAGCTATAAATATAGATGCATGTTAGCAACTTGCCACATTGGAAGCCAGTGTTATTGCTATAAGATCACTTTATAAAAAAATTTGTATATAAGTTTTATTTACTTGAGAGGTAGAGTTACAGAGAAGGACAGACAGAGGGAAAGGTCTTCCATCCCCTGGCTCATTCCCCAAATGGCTGCAACGGCCAGAGCTGATCTGATCTGGAGCCGGGAGCTGCTTCTGGGTTGTCCACACGGGTACAGGGGCCCAAGGACTTGGGCCCTCTTCTACTGCTTTCCCAGGCCATAGCAAAGAGCTGGATTGGAAGTGGAGCAGCTGGGACTTGAACTAGCACCCCAATGGGATGCCGGCACTGCAGGCGGCAGCTTAGTCTATTGCACCACTCTGCTGGCCTCTAAGATTTATTTATTTGAAAGGTAGAGTTACAGAGAGTGAGGGAGAGACAGACAGAGGGAGAGACAGACAGAGACAGAGACAAGGATCTTCTATCCACTGGTTCACTCCCCAAATTGTCACAATGGTTGGGGCTGGCCCAGGCTGAAGCCAGGAGCCTCATCCTGGTCTCCCACAAGGGTGCAGGGATCCAAGGACTTGGACCATCCTCTGCTGCTTTCCCAGGTGCATTAGCAGGGAGCTGGATTGGAACTGGAGCAGCTGGGACTTGAACCGGCGTCCATATGGGATGCTGACATCACAGGTGGAGACTTAACCTACTATACCACAGCGCAGATCCCTATTAGGTTGCTTTTAATCTATGAGACAGGCAGGTGTATGTGTGTGAGTTCCCACTTTGCAAACAAGTAAGTGATGGGTGGGTGCTGATGTTGGGGCACAGCAGTTTAAGCTGCTGCTCCAGATGCCGTGCTATGGCGCCAGCCCCCCCAAATAAATAAATCTTTGAAAAAAAAGTGATAGAGGAAGCCAGTGGTGCACTTGACCCCTCACTGCCCATTCTCCAAGTGCAGAGGCGTGGGCTCGAGATGCCAGAGGCTGGGGGAGGGGAGGTATCAGAGCCAGGGGCCAGGGTTCGGCCCCCAACCCTGAAGAGTCAGCTTGGGTCATCAGGGGACAGGGTGTCCCAAGGAGACAGAAACAAGCCAAGCCCGTTTCCTGGCAGGGGGCTGAACGGCGACACCAACCCTTTTTGCTCCATAAATACACTTCGTATTTAAACAAACAGGGCACACTGTGGTGGTTTTTTCCGTCTGCAAAAGAAAACGGCGTTTTCCGCATAGCTGGGAGCCCCATCCTCCTTTTTGGCTCCTCCGTGACATCACTGGGGTAGGGGACCAGCATGGGAGGCACTGTCACTTCCCAGAGGGCCACGCGGGCAGCGCCTGCCCCACAAGCCAGGGACCTGGAGTGGCTCTTCCCTGGCGGCCACAGTAGATGCGGTTGTTTGGGTCCCAGGCTAGACCACCCGCCCATCTTGGAGGCCGGAAGAAAAGGCAAGGGAGGGCTGTGCCCTGCTGTGTGACCCCAGGGGAGGAGTCGGCCTCTCAGAGCCTCCCTCGCCTGCCAAGGGCCTCTGGTGCGGAAGCTTTTGCTCTGGGCGATGTATTCAAGCACCTTTGTGCAGCAAACAGCGCTGAAGGCAAACACTGGCCTGGGATCCCCCTCGGGAGAATGGGGCCGTCCCAAGCTCAGGGTGGCTCAGCTGGGACACAAGCCCACCTCCTGTCCTGTGAGACCGGGAGGCAGGGAAGCCCAGGGGAACTCGAACCCCCGTGGCCCGCTGTGCTGCAGCTGTCGAGTCCTCTGTCTCAGGTCCTCCGCCGCACCCCTGAGGCTGTCCCCTGGTTGCTGTGACAGCCAGGCTCGGCCTGGCCGCTGGTGGGCAGTTCATGGTGGCGGCTGTAGCATTTCATTATCAGTGTCTGGGAAGCTGGTTATTTACAACAAGCCACTCAGAAGTCCCACCCCGGATGCCAGGGGCGCAGCCCGGCCTTGGCCCTGGGACGAGGAATTCCGCTGCTGCTGGGACCCCTGGGAGCTGGGACAGGCTCCCTGGGCCGGGTTAACGGTGCCAGGAGGACGAGGAGAAAGCCCTCTTTGGCCGCCCCTGAAGCCCCTCCCTCCTCAGAGGCAGCCATGGTGACCGATGTAAGATATGAGGGGCTTCCAAGAGCTCAGAGAGAATGCCTACTGCAGATCCGATGTGCAGGGCTTTAACATTTTTTGCACCAAAAATAAACGTATCCTTTCATTTCATTTTCCTATGAACTTTTGAAGCTCCTTTATACCTTTCCAGAACTTTCCCTGTGCATAAATGTTTAGAGAACCTATAGTTTATTTTTATCTAAATACTTTATCACATTATTTTATAATTTTCATTTTTCAGTTAAAAATATGGCCTGGATACTTTGAAAAGTTATTGTACTTATTTGAAAGGCAGAATGACAGAGAGAGGAGAGGGAAGAGGCCGGAGCTGGGCCAAGCCAAGGCCAGGAGCTTCTTCCATGTGTCCTGTGCAGATGCAGGGGCCAAGCACGTGGGCCATCTTCTGCTTTCCCAGGCACATTAGCGGGGAGCTGGATCGGATGTGGAGCAGCCAGAATTGGTGCGCATGTGGGATGCTGGCATTGCAGGCGGTGGCGGCCCCTTCTCAGCTTTCAAGAAGTGCTGCCTCTAGTCCGTGTGTGACTGTGTGTGCCCTATCTGCCCACCCCTCCTGTCTCCGCTTTCCATCAGAACAAAGACGCACGTGGTTCGTGTTGTAAAGGGGCTGGCGCTGTGGCGTAACGGGTAAAGCCACCCCCTGCAGTGCTGCCATCCCATATGGGCGCTGCTTTGAGTCCTGGCTGCTCCATTTCCAATCCAGCTCTCTGCTATGGCCTGGGAAAGCAGTGGAATATGGTCCAAGTCCTTGGGCCCCTGCGCCCACATGGGAGACCTGGAAGAAGCTCCTGGCTCCTGGCTTCGGATTGGCACAGCTCCGACCATTGTGGCCACCTTGGGAGTGAACCAGCAGATAGAAGACCCCCTCCCCTCTCTGCAACTCTGCATTAAAATAAATAAATAAATCTTTAAAAAAAAAAAGCTCCCTCCTCAGGTGTGCCCCCAACAGGAGGGCCCCTCCAGGTCAGAAATGGAGACGCCCCACCTGCACCGATAGACCTGGAAATGAGGCTTCCCTGAGACCACACAAGGGGCTCAGGCCCAGAGCCCAGAGCCCAGGGCCCCCTTCCCTCCACTAGGAGTCTCTGAGAGGCCACACAAGAGCAAGAAGGGGTTGTGGGGCCAGGCTGGGGGCTCTTCTCCCTGCCGTGCCAGCAGGCACAGTGGGGACAGCTCGGGAGACAGCATGTGGGGTCGGGAAAATGTGAACACCACGCTCTGGTCTGGATGGCATTTGACTCCCGATCTGTGTGGATGCTGAATCCCAGAATGTTGAGGGAGCTAGCAGCGTGGGCACTCACCCCAGTTCTGCCGTCTAGGAGGTGGGCCTAGCTCGCGGGCCCTGGGCTGCCGTGCGTGAGCCCTTGGAAGCAGCTCTTGCAAGAGGATTGGCTGCAAAGCCGGTGGCCCGGCCTCTCCCTCGGCTTCTTGGCTCGCCACGTGCCCTTCCTTCATCCACATCCCCCATCCATCATCCCCACCCCCAGCTATCACACCAGCGGGGAAGCTGGATCTTGGCCTGTGAGGCTTCTAAACCGAGAGGCAAAGTCAACCCCCTTCCTTCATCAGTAGCTTCACCAAGGTGTTTAGTGAGAATGACCAAGCACTGACTACTGCAGGCCACAAAGGGCCGCTGGGCTCCAGGTGTCCAAGAGGCCTCCCTGGGTGCTACATGTTGGAAGAGGCTCTGTCCTGAGTGACCTTGGCCGCAGGTGCTGCGAGGTCCTGTTGGGGGCCTCACCTGGGGGTGTTCTGTCCACCAGCCCCGGGGGCTCCAAAGGTTGTTGCCATCTGTTGCATACTCCTGTGGCCCAGGCAGTGTGGACCAAGCCGGCGAGGTCACCGACAGGCAGAGCCCGACAGGCTGGACAGCCACCACCCCCGTCCCCAGGCTCACGCCCTCTGATGTCAGGCCGGTTGGCAGAAATGCCAGCACACGTCCCCAGGAGCCCCGGGACGCCGTGGAAACTCCTATGTGACCCCAAGAACAGGCTGAACCAAGGGAACACGAAGTCCATTGCTCCCTGCGGGAGGCGCGTGTTCTCACAACCCATCTGACAGATGAGGCCCCAGGCTCAGGAAGAGTGAAGGACTTGATCTTGCCAAAGCCACAGACCTTGGAGGTTCTCCTGAGGCCAGGCGCCCTCTAGCCAGGAAAGTGCCCACAGTGTGAGCACGTGATGCGTGTGCGTGGGCCTGCGTGCTGGGCACGTGGCCCGTGTTGGGGGCCCAGGCTGGCAGCCCAGAAGCTTTACCATTGCAAGGGCCTCGCGCCTGCTTCATTCTCTGCTCTCGCCCTCGGGAAGTCCTTAGTAGACAAGGGGGTCCAGTCGTCCTGTGGCACCTGGCTCTGGCAGTTGGGTGGCCGGTCCCACACGTGCACACACACACCGCGACGTCGCAGATGTCGTCACAGGTGTGGGCTCCCACGAGGCCATTTATGGACTCAGGAAATACCTTCCCTGCTTCCTGGAATATATGTGCACACGTGTGTGTGTGAGGGGGAAGTTGTCAGGTGGGACTGTGTGCCCGGACAGCGGACATGGCCTCAGTGTCCACCCAGGGAGGGACGGCATCCCCTCTGCCTCTGAGACATGGAGCACAGTCCTGGTAAACAGCCCCGGTCCTAAACCCACGTCCTTCAAAACCTGCCGGCCTGGACCGAACAAGGAGCCTTTGTGCACGTGGCACCGTGGGGTAAACACAGGCTCACCAGGCTTTCCTAGGCCAGGCGTGGCGTTTGCCCAGAGTCTGCCACCTGCGGCCAACTGGAGGGCTCTGTGCGCCCCTGAGAGCCGTGGCGTCCAGGCAGGAGTGGGCAGCCCAGCGCCTGCGGGGACACGGAGCCTCAGCAGACAGGGTGTGAGGTGCAGGGCCTTTGTACTCTCTTGCCCTGAACCGTGTGACCTTGGGTAAGGGCTTGCCTGCTCCTTGACTCAGTGTCCCCATCTGTACATCGCTCCCGGGGGTGCTGTGACCGCTGTTACCGTCTGCTGGCCTTCCAGTCAGGCACAGTCAGTGACAGTGACAGCCATTGTTATCCTTTACTGTGTAACGTCAGAGGACAGAGCTTCAAGCACAACATACCAAAGCTTTCTTTTTTTTTTTTTTTTTTAAGATTATTTATTTGAAAGTCAGAGTTACAGAGAGGCAGAGGCAGAGAGAGAGAGGGAGAGAGAGAGAGACAGACAGAGAGAGAGAGATCTTCCATCTGCTGGTTCATTCCCCAAATGGCAGAAATGGCTGGAGCTATGCCGATCCGGAGCCAGGAGCCAGGAACTTCTTCTGGATCTCCCACATGGGTGCAGGGGCCCAAGCACGTGGGACATCCTCCACTGTCTTTCCCAGGCCATAGCAGAGAGCTGGATCGGAAGTGGAGCAGCCGGGATTCGAACCAGCACCCATTTGGGATGGCAGCACTGCAGGTGGCGGCTTTACCTGCTACACCACAGCGCCAAGCCCAACAGCTGTGCTTTTTAGTTTTGGGTTTGTTTGCTTGTTTTTAGTCAATTAAAGCCCAGGTGAGGTCTCATTTGAAGTTGGGGGGAGGTTAGGGAGCAACACCTGTGAGGACAGGGCCTGAGGCTGGGGCTCTCTGTGGGGGTGGGGAGCCCACAAAAAATAGATCCTGGGGCCTGGGTGCACAGCAGGTTAAGTCACCAATTGTGACGCTGGCATTCCACATTGGAGAGCAGGTTCAGGTCCCAGCAGCTCCACTTCTGATGGAGCTCCCAGCTGATGTATCTGGGAAAGCAGCGGAAGATGGCCTAAGTACTTGGGCCCCTGGGTCCACGTGGGAGGCCTGGATGAGGTTCCTGGCTCCTGGCTCAGCCTGAGCTGTTGCAGCCATTTGGAGAGTAAAGCAACAGATGGAAGATTTCTCTGACTCTCCCTCTTGCTCTGTCACTCTGCCTTTCCAATAAATAAAATAAATCTTTAAAAAATCAAATACTGTATTGCAAGGAAAGTAAGGGGAAAGAGTATTGCCACATTAATCTGATAGAATATTTTGAATTTCATTTTAACTTTTTTTTAAAGATTTATTTTATTTATTTGAAAGAGTTATAGAGAGAGGTAGAGACACACAGAGAGATCTTTCATCCGCTGGTTCACTCCCAGATGGCCGCAATGGTCTGAGCTGTGCCAATCTGAAGCAGGAGCCAGGAGCTTCTTCCGGGTCTCCCATGTGGGTGCAGGGGCCCAAGGACTTGGGTCATCTTCTACTGCTTTCCCAGGCCATAGCAGAGAGCTGGATTGAAGTGGAGCAGCTGGGACTAGAACTGGTGCCCATATGGGATGCTGGTGCTTCAGGCCAGGGCTTTAACCCACTGCGCCACAGTGCCAGCCCCCATTTTAACTTTGTATTATGGAAAATTAATAATGTATATGGAATAACTTGAAGAGCTGCCTTCTGCTTGTCACCTAGATTCAAAAATTGCCAATGCATGACCAGTCTATTTAAGGTATAAACATTTCATGTATTTCGTATGTACAGGTTCAGGAACATGGTGATACTTCCCGCACCCTCCCTCCCCACACCTGACCCGTCCAGTTCCCCGTATCCCTTTTTCATCCACCAAGTCAGAGGCAAATCCCAGACTTTTCATCTTTTCATTGACAAATATCTTAGCATTGAACCTTGAACCCTTGAACAAGATCATAAAGGGGTCACAGCAACAATATCACAGATAAAAATGTGACTATAATTATTTAATATCACCACCTATCGAATCGATGCTGTAACTTCTCCATTGTCTCCTGTTGTGTTTACCACTTATGCAAATCCAGATCCAATGATGTGTATCGGTTTAATTTCTCTGAGGTTTAATGCGTCAGTGTTTTCTTTCATGGCTTGCGCTCGCAGTGTCAAGTTTAAGAACACTTTGGTTACCCTTAGGTTCTTAAGGTTTTCTCGAAGTCCTGGAGGGTTGCATTTACTCGGCAGCCTGTGACCCACGCCGAGCTCTCTGCGGTGGAAGGTAACCAGGTGACAAGGAGGTTGAGGTTCGCGTCTTACTCTGTAGACCTGGGTTGTCCCAGCCCCTGGTTGGAAAGGGGGGGGGTCTCCCCTGCCACCGAGCTGCTCTGGGGCATGTCAGGCATTTGCACGCACATCTGTTCTTGAGGCTTCTGGTTTGTACACTGATCTACCCCGCTGCTCATGCTGTTGTGGGGGGCACAGATTAAAGACACAGCGAGACTTCTGAGGTCAAATCAGGAGTCTTTATTAGGGCTGGCGACTGCCCTCTCACGGGGCAGGTCCGGAGAAGACGGCCCCGAGTCGCAGTGGGGGGCTTCTAAAGGCAGAAACTCCATTTCGATGGCCTTGGCCATTATCCAGCAAGCAGAGTACAGGAGCCAGAAGTATGCCGGGCACTGCCGGACGAGCAGACTGATAGCTATAACTTGTTTCTCTCAAAGGAACAGTCCCTGCTCTGACGCAACCATGCAAGATAACCTGTAACCACCCGGGCAGGCTGTGTCCTGTGGGAAAACCTTACACTTAAAGCCACCCTCCCACAATGCCACACACCACACCACCTTTACTTATTTGTTTATTTTAAGATGTATTTATTTAGTTGAAAGGCAGAGATACAGAGAAAGAGAGAGAGAGAGGGGTCTTCCATCTGTGGGTCCACTCCCCAAATGGCCACAACAGCTGGGGCTGGGCCAGGCTGAAGCCAGGGACCTGGACCTCATTCCAGGTCTCCTACATCGCCCTGTCTTTATTGCTGTGGATGTACAGGAAAACCTGGTATTGGGTGGAGTAATTCTTCTTACTTTATTCTCTCTCTCTCTTAAAAAATTTATGTATTTATTTGAGCCTATTTTATTCTTTGTCAAGATTTTATTCTAGGACCCATGTTTTGTATATAAATCTAGAATAAGTTTGTCTACATCTGTAAAAGCCTTTCTGGGATTTTGTTAGGAGTTGCATTAAACCTATGGATCACTTTAGGGAGAACTGACATCTGTACTAGTCTGAGTTTTCCAAGCCACAAGCATGGTATGTTTCTCCATTTATTTAGGTCTTCTGGGATTTCTTTCATCAGGAGTTTTGTACTCTTTAGCAGAAGGACATGTTTGCTTACATGGTAAGTATTTTCTTTTTCTGATGCTGTTGTAAATGGTATTGTGCTTTTTTTTTTTTTTTAATATGTTTTTATTTGAAAGGCAGAGTGACAGAGGGAGAGGGAGAAGAGAGTGATCTTCCTTCTGCTGGTTCACTCCTCAATGGCTGTGACAGCCGGGGCTGGGCCAGGCTGAAGCCAGGAGCCAGCAGCCTCATTCAGGTCTCTCACATGGGTGCAGGGGCCCAGGGACTTGGGCCATCCTCTGCTGCTTTCCCAAGCTCATTAGCAGGGAGCTGGATGGGAAGTAGGGCAGCTGGGACTTGAACCGGTGCCCACAGAGGATGCTGAGGTTTCAGGCAGTGGCTTAACCTGCTGTGCCACCGCACAGGCCCCAGGGTGGGCATCGTGAGGCTCCTGTTTAGTGCCCATCAGATAGGTTCCTGAGCAGAGAGGGGCCTGGCTGTGGCTTATGAGAGCGGACATCCGAGTGCTGCTGACCATCATAAGCTTTGCTGGTGCTGTGGTCTGAATGCTTGAGTTCTTGCTAAATTCGTGTATTGCAACACATGCCCCCCATGATCCTGCTGAAAGGTGGGGCTGGTGCCGGCACTTTGGCCTAGCAGGCGAGGCAGCTAGGCGCAGTGAGCCGCCACCTGTTGACACCCGCATCCCATGTGAGTGCCAGTTCGAGTCCTGGCTGCTCCACTTGCCATCCAGCTTCCTGCTAATGTGCCTGGGAAAGCAGCCGGTGACACCCACATGGGAGATGTGCCTGACCAGTATTGCCATTTGGGGAGTGAACCAGCAGATCTGACTCCCTCTCTCTGTCACTCTGCTTTTCAGATAAATAAGTAAACCTTTAAAAAACGAAATCAAAGTGGGATCCGTGTGCGGAGAGGTTGGGGAAAGTCCGGGCAGGGCCTGGGGGACAGCGATGCCCAGGCACACATCTGCATACGCGTGCACACACACACACACGCACCCTTCCCCACTTCCAGCTGCTACCGGATGGCGGTGGAGTCGGGCAGCGGGCACACCTTCCAGCTGCAGCTCTGCTGTGGGGCCACTCGCTCGGTCACTGTCACCGCAGCCAGCAGGGATGGGAAGGGCTGAGCCGCCTTCCCGGGGGCCCAGGGAGGACTGTGGCAAGGGGCACCTGCACAGGCGCCGCCAGTCTCTGGGAGGCCGGCGGGAGAGAGGGGAGGCGGAGGGGCTGTTTCCCCAAGGTTTTCAACATCCTCTTTGAAGACTGAAGTGGGCTTTGTGTTCACGGAGCACAGATAGCACCAGGAGTGGAGCCAGCAGTTAGAACACGGTTGGGTTTCCACCACCGCCACCAGGCTCCAGGTCTCTCAGGGACCCTGCCCCAACCCCCACTGGCCGGCCCCTGGCTCAGGCAGCTGCCGCCGGCTGTGGGGTCTGAGTGGGCATCCTTCTGCCTGTTGGCTCTGCATGACCTCGATCACACCTGCTGAGGGCCGATCTCTGTCTCCCTCCCCCCACCCCCTCCGTATTTAAGTGCCCCGGGTGTGACTTTGTGGAAGAGAGGCCACTTGCACATGTGGTTCACATGAGGTCATCCTGGCCTGGTGGGCCCCAGTCCAGTAGGAGTGGGCTGTGGCGGCTGACAGCCTGCACAAGGGAGGAGCCCCAACCACACCAGCAAACCCCAGGAGCAGGAGGCAGGCCTGGGGCCAGTCCCACTGACGCCGGGGTCTCAGCCCAACCATAGTCCTCAGCCGTGTAAGCTACCTAGTGTGTGACACTTGGTTATGACAGTCTGTCATAACGCTTGTCTGTCTTGATTTTCTTGTCTGTAACATGGGGATAATAATAGGACTCGCCTGCCGCAGAGATAGCTGGACCCACAACATCCCACCTGTTCCCCCACATTCCCCTGCCTCCTGCAGCCAGGCAGGCGCCATGTAAGACTAGGGCTGGCCGAAGGCCTGCGGGCTGAGCCCCAGGTCAGAGCTGCTGGGCCGATGGCTCACCGCGGGAAGGGAGGTTGCCTCGCAGGGCCCGGGGCTCGGTGCACCCGCAGCTGCCTTGTGTAGGTGAGAGGTCAGCCTGTGTCTGTTAGGCCCTGAGACTGGGGAGTGTGTGTTACTGCAGCACGACCTGCCCAGTGCCTCTGGGGTTGTTGGGAGGACTCGACAGGCCTCTACGTAGCTGCGTAGGGCAACTAGAGTGGGGCCTGGCATGTGGTAAGGATCAGCACACATCAGCTGTCAAACGGCTGTGTGATTAGGCAGGAGGCTTGCCCTCTCTGAGCCCGTTGCTCCGTCTTCCTGACAAGACTGCTTGTAGGTGCTGGCCTGGGGCGGCATGTGCTTGGCTGCCTGGTCACAGGGCTGGCCTGGCTGTCTCTTTGGAGGCTGCTCTGAGCAGGCCTTGGCCAGCGTCCCCAACCCTTCCCTTCTGAGGCCTTTTGCTTAGGCTTCAGCAGAACGTCTGGTGCGTGCAGGCTGGAAGGTTTGCGCCAAGGCTGCTTCTCACCTCTCCCCACTGTGAACATCTTGTTCTGGCTTTGGACCACAGGCTCAAGCTAGTTGCAGTCTTCCACCCAGAACTGGCAGAGGAGGGGGGCTGAGCCCCCCTGAGGGGACTCGGGTTGTCTCCGAGAGACCCCCACTGTCTCCACGGGCCCCAAGCCAATGAGCAGACCTTCTGGGAAACCCTGTCCCATAGGTGCCCCCATGGGAGGACCCCACAGGAAAACAGTGAGACCTTAGAAGACTGGTGCAGTTCCTGAGAGCCAGTGTTCCACGTGGAGCACCCTGACTCCGCTCTCTCAGACCAGATGCCTTTTCTGTCGCCTTGCAAAACAGAAAACAGTGTCTGCTTCTTTGTAGCTTGCTTCCCGGCTTCTTATTTCTATACTAAGCTGAGGGAAAGAAGCCAGGAGACTTGCCCCGGCATCAGCTCGGATGCGGCTGGGGGTGGGGGGACAGTGGGTCACTGTTGGAAGCTTGTGTGCTTTTTTTCCCAAGTCTTCCCATGGTGGGGCTGGCGGCCGGGCTGCAGAGGGAGGCGGCATCCACCTTGACATCCTTGTGATTTATGTCCGTGCGGGCCAAGGGCCAGCCCCTCCCAGGCCAAAGGCTCCATGTGTCCAGGCAAGAGCAGCTTTCTTGGTGGTCATCACAAGGCAGGTAAGACACAGGGACCTCTGCGGGATGTGTAAGGGGCCGGGCAGGGCCCCGCAGGACGACGGGAAGAGGGAGAGGAGGTTAGGCGTGAAGACAGTGGGGGGCGCGCACACCATGAGCCAGGAGCTGGCTGAGGCCCAGGAGCGAGCGGGCGCCGGGAGACGGCCCCTGCACAGCCGCAGAGCAGCCCGGCCCGCTCTCTGAAGTGACAAGAGAACAGGGGCGAGGCAAGGCGGTGGTGAGAGCAGCTGGCGTCTAGGGAGGACTGAACCGACAGCTGGCCGTGTGCTTTGATGCCCACAGCGTCGCAGCGCCCGGCCTGTGCTCCTCCCAGGATCCCCTGAGCACCCTGAGCAACTAAACCCAGTGAGGATGGGGAGGCGGATGGTCTCAGTGTTGTGCTGAGCCCGGGACCAGCAGCGTGGGCTTCACCGTGGCACTCGCTCAAATGCAGACTCCGAGACTCAGGAATCCGTGTCTACAGCAGGCCTCTCAGGGACTTGGAGACACCGGCTCGTGTGAGAACCTGGGGGGATTATAGTGCATGACCTGGCTGCTAACATGCCCCTTGGGACACCCCTGTCCCCTCTCCGAGCTCCTGGGTTCCTGTTCCGGCTTCCTGCAGGTGCACGCCCCGTGAGGCAGCAGGGGATGGCTCAAGTATCTGGGGGCCTGCGTCCCACATGGGAGACCTGGAATGAGGCCCCAACTCCTGGCTTTTACCTGGCTTGGTCCCAGTTGCTGTGGGCATTTGGGGAGGGAACCAGCAGATGGAAGATTTCTGTCCCTCTGCCTCTTAAGTAAAAAAAAAAAATTTTTAAATGCTGGAGATGTATTGTTTTGAGAACCCTGTGTGAATTTAGGGTGTTCTTCCTGCTGCTTTTGCTTTTTTAATGAACAGTGAGGGGGCGAGCGATACCTGCATGTGGTGCCCTGGTCCACAGTCATGGATCTCTGCCCTCAGAGGCCTGGGCACAGCCCAGGAGAGCTGGTCTCTGCTCCCTGCCGGGCCAGCTGGCCACCTTCTCTCAGCGTCTTCCCCGTGCCCAAGTGAGAGCAAGACCAAGCCATTGTCACAGTGCCTCTTCCTGCCCACGCCAGGAACAGAAGCGGCAGCCCCGCCCTGCTGGGCCTCCACACCAGCTGTGCCACGTGTGGGGACGGCCAGCAGGGTCCCTGCGCCACGGCCAGGGGGCCCCACCAGAGCCAAGTTCACGGCCTGCAAATGTGAAGCCCTTCTCTTGGGTCTTGGCACCCTCTTCACCATCCTGGTCCTGGAGGGATGACTTTCTCATTCTGCAGAAATAAGATCGTTGTGGGGTGGGCGGAGTGGGACTTTCTAGGAATCACAGCTTTCTCCTCCCTCACTTCCTTCTCTCATGTGCAGCCCGCCGTTCCTGTCGCCCTTTCCTGATGCGCTCACCAGCGACAGTTCCTCCGTCCCCAGAGTTTAACACCTGCGTTTGAGTGGGAGGTGGGGGGTGGGGCCAGGGGGCAGCACTGTGGAGTAGCCGGTACTTCAGCCTCCTATATGGGCGCCGGTTCATGTCCTGGCTGCGTCACTTCCAATCCAGCTCCCTGCTGATGGCCTGGGGAAAAGCAGTGGAAGATGACCCAAGTGCTTGGGCCCCTGCACCCGCGTGGGAGACGTGGATGAAGTTCCAGGCTCCTGGCTTTGGTCTGGCCCAGCCTTGGCTGTTGCAAGCATTTGGGGAGTAAACTAGCAGATGGAAGATCTCTCTCTCTCCTCACTCTCTCTCTCCCCCTCTCCCTCTCTCCCCCTCTCTGTCTCTCCTTCTGTCTGTGTCACTCAGCCTTTCAAATAAATGAAAGTCAACCATCTTAAAAAAAAAAAAAAACAAACAACCAACCAGTAACACCTGCATGGATGTCTGCAGGCAGAGGGGCTGCAGCTTCCCCCTGGGAAGGAGCTGGCGGATGGAGTCTGGTGCACCCTCCATAGTTTCTCTGTCCTCTTTGCTCTGCTGGGTGAGGAGGGGCAGGGGTTCGTGCGCATGCGTGTGCGTAGGGGCCAACTTCAGCGCGTCTTCTCCCACATCTGGAGAAACCTGGGACCCATGTGAGCCAGCTCCTGCCTGGAGAGGGGCGACAGGAGAGAGGGAACCCAGGGGCAGCCCTCAACCCCGCCCTCCCCCCCCACCCCCCCACCCCCCGCAGGTCCTGGCGCTCACTTGGTCACCAACTCCCTCCTCTTTGCTGTCTCCCTCCTCGCCTCTCAGGGTTCCTGCTGGCCGCCTCGCAGGATTTCTCCTTGGCTTTTTCCAAGTCCACAGGGCTAAAGGGGATGTCTTGGTTTTATTGAAATCAGCCCCATATTGGGGCCAGATGTCCCGCCGCAGATGAAGTGGTGAGGCCAGAGTGAAGAAACCAAGTGGGAAGACAGGCCCGAGGCGAGCGAGCCTCCCCCCCCCCCCCCCCAGCCCCGGGCCTCACTGCAAAGCCCCTCTGTCCTTTGGTGCTCCTGGGGCGCCTCTGCCCAAATCAAACATTTGGTTATGTGTTTTCGTAAACTTCCGCGTCTCACTCCGGGGCCAGCAGACGGGCGCTTGCTGGGCCGTGTCTTCCAGGCCGTGGCTGTGGAACAGGCACGGAGGTCTGCAGAGCGGTGTCTGGACAAGGTGGGCTGCAGACCTCAGGGGGAGAGCAGGCGCCTTGTTTCGGAGCAGGGCAGGTGGGGCAGAGGGCGTGGGCACTCCTCCTGAGTGCCAGCGTGATGCCCGCAGTGACAGGGGGCCCTGCGACACTGCGCTCACCACTGCCCGACCCCCATCCCCATTCCGTACTTGAAGATGGAAACCCAGAGAGGCCTCGGCCCCCCGGGTTTTTTTTTATTATTTTATTATTTTAAATTTTTTGACAGGCAGAGTGGACAGTGAGAGAGAGAGAGAGAAAGGTCTTCCTTTACCGTTGGTTCACCCTCCAATGGCCGCCGCGGCTGGCGCACCGCGCTGATCCAATGGCAGGAGCCAGGTGCTTCTCCTGGTCTCCCATGGGGTGCAGGGCCCAAGCACTTGGGCCATCCTCCACTGCACTCCCTGGCCACAGCAGAGAGCTGGCCTGGAAGAGGGGCAACCGGGACAGAATCCGGCGCCCCGACCGGGACTAGAACCCAGGGTGCCGGCGCCGCAAGGCGGAGGATTAGCCTAGTGAGCTGCGGCACTGGCCCCCCCGGGGGTCTGAACCTGGGCAGGCTGACTTTAGCAGCTGCGTTCTCTACACCGTGAACACAGAAAGTCCGCGTTGTTAAGGAGCGGGTATTCCGCCTCCACCCAGGTGACCAGGGTTGGCTCCCATCTCCAGCTTCCTGATGCAGACTCTGGGAGTAGTGGTGATGGCTCAGGTCACGGGGTCCCTGCCACCCACCTGGGAGACCCGGATTGCGTTCCCTGCTCCCAGCTCCCGCCGTGGCCCAGCCCCAGCCACTGTGGGCATTTTGAATCGGTGGATGGGAGCTCTGTGTCTCTCTCTGCCTCTCAAATTAACACGTTTCTAAGAAGGAAATTGGTAAGCATTCGGATCAGGAAAGCCAACACGATGGGCTATGCATAGTTTACTGTCACCAGTTTGGGTTAGACGTTTGCAGGCATTTCCCTCCATAGACAGTACTTCATCTTACAAGATGGAGTCATCTGGTGTGCGTGGTCTCATGGGCTGCTTTTGTCACCCAATACTCGCACATCCTAACCATCCCTGACTGTCATAAAAGCCTTCCGCGAGATCATTTTGATGGCTACGCAGACTCCGCCTACGCGTAGCTGTGACTTCCTTAGCCGGTCCCCGGCACTCAGGACCTCGGTGGTTTTCCAGTTTTCCACTGTTATGAACAACACTTAATGTCTAATATCTGTGAACCAGCCTCCAGCCACGCTTCCGTCTCTAGGGTAAGTCCCCGTCACTGGGAGATGTATCGGATGACAAGGTACAGAACCTGTGTGGGTGTCTGCTCCCTCTCCCCACGCTGCCCTGGGGAAGCCTCCCGCCAGGTGAGTGCTCACTTCCGCACGCCTGCGCTCCCAGCCGGCAGGGAAAAAGCCAAGCTCT
Organism: Lepus europaeus; assembly: GCF_033115175.1. Lineage (NCBI taxonomy): Eukaryota > Metazoa > Chordata > Mammalia > Lagomorpha > Leporidae > Lepus > Lepus europaeus. The sequence continues at coordinate 60,891,956 of NC_084843.1, read as the reverse complement.
AAAGAGGGAGAGCCAGTGCCACTGCCTCTTCCTGGGGCGGGGCTGGCCAGGCGCTGGCGAGCAATGGTCACAGAGGCACACGGCACCTGCCGAGACTGCCCAGGCCCAGGGGACCAGGCTGGCAAAGTAGTGCTTCCTAGACATCTGTCACCAAGGGGAGGAGCAGGGCCTGAGGCCCTAGCACACTCCTGTCCCCACCGTGGGGCACAGGTGTTCTCAGTCAGCTGAGCGGCAGAAAGGCCTGGACCTCAGCCTCGGCCCACTGTCACGCAAGCCCCCAAGCCTTGGTTTTCCCATCTGTAAAATGGGTGAGAACCCAGAGCCCATTTCACAGGGCTGGACGCCTAACAGACAGGTCCACCTTAGGGATGGGGAAGCTGTGGCATAGATGGGTCGAGCCCTCTGTGCAAGGTCTCGCAGTGAGGAAGTGGGCAGAGGCGGCTGCAGATCTCACACGCTCACCTTCCGCGCCACGCAGAGGCTGACGTTCGCAAAGACGGCAGAGGAAGGAAAAATGCCCAGTTGCACGTAAATCCTGCCCCAGCCACGCGGGTGCTTCACTGCTTCCATGTGCTGCAGGGGTCCCTGGGCCTCTGGAGGGGACCGGTAAGCCTCCCCGGGGGGCTGGTACTGCAGGTCCGGCTGCCCGGCTTTGCAGGGCCAAGGGCACGAGAGCTGGTGCGCTGCACTTGCACCATTGAGGCCCCAGCCGCACGGGACGGTGGCGACAGTGACAGGCGAGAGACCACACAGGCACAGGTGCGACAGGGGTGCTGGTATTGTTCCTGGATTGGGAACTAAGTCCCATGGAAACCACTGACGACTCTTCTTGATCGGAAGGTGTGCGAGTGCGCCATGCACGTCTCCTTGGATAATCTGACACAAAAGGTCCGCTCCCACGTCGACCCTGAGGGCTTCAGGAGCTGGGGTTGGTCTTTATTCTGCACACCTGGTATACAGCAGGCACACAGTCCGTGTTTGTTGCACTGGACTGCTTCTGCTGCCCCCCTCCCCCCTTTTAAAGTTTGTTTATCTACTTGGAACGCAGAATTACAAAGAGAGGGAGAGAGGGAGAGAGAGAGAGAGAGAGAGATCTTCGATAGACTGGATCACTCCCCAAATGTGGCCAGAGCTGGGCCGATCCGAAGCCAAAGCCAGGAGCTTTTTCTGGGTCTCCCACATGGATGCAGGGGCCCAATCACTTGGACCATCTTCCACCACTTTCCCAGGTACATTAGCAGGGAGCTGGATCAGAAGTGGAGCAGCTGGGACTTGATTGGTACCCACATGGGATGCTGGTGCTGCAGCTGCTATGCCACAGCACCAGCCCCGCTTCTGCTGCTTTCTGTCTCGGCATGTCCCTTAAGCCTCTGTGAGCCTCAGTTTCTCTATCTGTGAGATGGGGACATAATGTCCGCCCAGCTGGGAGTGGCTGAGTAGCATATAAGCAGCCGCTCAGGAAATGCTCGTTAAGTGAAATGTTGCCCAAAGACGGAGCAGTCCATGTCCACGTGTCCATGGATGGACTGGAGTCTGGAAGGGGGCACGAGGCCTGCCTCTAGGAGGGTGCCGGGGCCTGGAAGGAGATGGTGGTCAAGTGTCACCGGTGGAACAGGTGGCGTGCTTCGTGGGATGTGTATTTGCCACCACAGTGCCACAGAGGGAAAGTGCTCGTTCCAGGTGCTTCTTGTCCTCGACACCATTTGCTCATTCATTCATTCATTCCTCACTCACTGCTCCTGCTGGGTCAGGCGTGGCGGCAGAGGTGTGAGTGCTGAGGTCAGGACTGGGGTGGCAGCACCCACAAAAGCAGGCGCCCAGAGGACACGTCAGGAGCCTTTCTCCTCAGCAGGCTCCTTTCTCCACAGGCCAACGGTGACACCTACTCCCCTGCCAGGCGCGGACAGGAGGTGTTGGGGAGCCCTGGGCTGTAGGCCAACGTGAAGGCAGCCAGATGCCCCTGGGGCCGGGGCAGGGGGCGGGGGAGAAGCCCCACCCACCGGGCCGTGTCCTGAGTGAAGCCATCGAAGGCAGCCTCCCCGCAGTTCCCGAGTGTCCCCGTCTCCACTGGTGAGGGTGGTGAGAAAGCAGCGGCCACTGTAGCCTGGAAGAGAAACAGCTCAGCTAAATCAGCACCAAGCCAGGGGAGCCCGGAGTACATGGACGAGCACTTTCCAGAGGACAGAGGAGGGCTCGGGACTTGCCCCAGGGGCCTCCGGGGTCCGGCCCTGGAGCCCAGCGCTGCTGCTCCACGCCTGCCTGCTGGGGCAGAGCCCAGGGACTTGTTCCGTCTGGCCCGGGTTCTGTTCTAAGCTCTCCTCGGGCCTCCACTCTCGACTTCACACTGTTGATCGCACAGTTAGCTGAAGAGCTCCCAGGAAGGTGAGCCCGGGGCGAAGGCCCTGACCGCCTTCCAGTAGCCATGGCCACTGCTGGCTCCAGGCTCACGGCCAGCCAGGCATGCTGCACACGTCACCTGCCCTTCCTGCTGGCATCCCCACTCCACACGAGCTGCCCCAAGCTCAGAGAGGGTGAGGCGCTGGCCCAAGGGCACACAGCCAAGGCCCACGTGGGACTTGGAGAAGCTGGCCCGTGGGCGAGGCGCTGGGCTTGGCCCGGATGACCCCAGAGGGACACCTTTGGTCCTGGCCTTGAGCTTCAGGGCGCTCAGACCGTGTCTTTGGGGTGCATTTCTCACCCCTCTGGAGGCTGGCAAGCCCAAGGTGAGGGTGCTACAGGGTCGGTGTCCGGTGCAGGCCATGCTCGGCTTCCAAGACGGCACGTGCTGCTGCACCCCGCACCAGGGCCCCCCGCCCTCTGTAAGGCTGAGCACTCCCACCCTTTTGCCCTAATCACATCCTAAAATCCCCCCTCTGGGTGCTTAGTTCTGTGCCTTTGGTGATTAGGTTTCAACACCTGCATTTTAGGGACTTTTAGGTCATGATGCCTGTGGGATCCCCAGGGACAGATGTGGGGGAGTGAGGGCAAAGGCGTGGCTGAGGGTTTGGGAACTGCAGTCTGTGAGGATGACAGGCAGGGACTGACAGCCCCTCGCTGTGGTCATCCCAGCTCTCCGAGCCTCACTCTTTCCATCTGTGAAGTGGGGTGCCACTGACTGGACTACACCCTCTGCTGTTCAGTGGTTTCCTGCAGCTCTCGGGTCTTCTTAGCACACCTTCCAGACGTAGGGCATCCAGGCCCCAGCTCTCGTCCCCACCTTCCTGTTTCATCACCCCCTCAGCCACAGCAAACTGCTTCTTGGTCCCCAAACTCCCCATGGCCTATTTGGCCTTGGGCCTTTGCACATGGTCTCCTGGGTCTCTCTGCGTGGCTGTCCTGGCGAGGAGAGGACGAGGCAGCGGGCAGTGCCGTGCTGACCCCAGCAAGGGTGAGCCCCATAGGTGAGCACATCTCTGGTAGAGACTGGAGCATGCCTGGCCACGCCCACTCCCCAGGTGAAGACCCCATCTCTGACGCTCCTGCTTGGCATCGCCCCGCCCCACATCGTATGTTAATAGCGTTGGAGAGGTGGGCCCTCAGGTGAGGATGGCTGGGGCAGGTGGATTCACTCCTGGGCTGATGGGCAAGAGGGGGTGGAGGGAGCGGGTTTGTTATAAAAGCCAGCGCTCTCTGCGGGTTTGCCGCTGAGGTGGAGCAGATGTCGGGGCTCCGCTGGCTCTCAGTCTCCCCAGCATCAAGACCCACACGCTAAAGGAGCCTGCACCCCAGGAATGCTCCGTTCTGGCCCGCAGCTCAGGTGGCGGCAGCAGGAGCTGGTGCTGGCTGGCCGAGTCCCATGGCGTTCTGACCACGCACACCTGCATATGGCCGGATTCCTGAGGGCAAAGTGTTAAGAAGCCCAGGTGGGCGTTGTTGGGAAATCTAGCCGGGACCTCAGCGTGGCCCCGGGACTCGAAGCCGGGCACCGGAAGCTCCAGTGCCTGCAGGGGTTGGGCTGCCTAGGGAGCGCGTGGCTGCCACAGCTGTCTTTGGGCAGACATGGACTTGTTGTTGGAAACCAGACATCAGTGTTGGGGCTGTGATGGTGGTAATGAGCATGCTGCCTCAGTCTAGGGGGGCCAGAGAGACTGGGGGGGTTGCCCCTCTTAAAGGGGCCGCTGCCTTTTCCCGGCTGCAGCTCGCCGCTCATGTGGGAAGATGTGCCAGGGACCCAGATCACCCCAGCGGGCAGAGGCCATCAGACTCGCTCCCCATCCTCACGCCCCTCCTTCCATTTTTTGTGCCCTGGAAACTTGCAGCCACCTGCCTCTTAGCTTCTGGGGCCAGCTGGGAAATCAGTGCTCAATGGGGCAGCCTGCAGCCACAGGTGGGCGGAGGGCGGGCTCCACAGGCTCCCTCGCCTTAGCCCGAGGCACGGGCTTCTTACCACTGCCGGCTGACTCTGCTCCCACCTCCCAGGGCTGCTGCTGGCTTAGCCAGGCACCACCACTGCCAGTTTCCCTCTCCTCCTCCCCACCCCCAGCTGGGCAGCCTACAGCTCCCCAGTAAACCACTTATTCTCCACCCCTCCCCCCATCAGCATCGGCTTCTGGAGACAAATGGATACCCCTGATTTTCAAGGGGTCTCAAATCTGGTTCCCATACAAAGCCTCTTCGTTTTCCAAAGTGTTGGCTTCTACTGCCAGCTGTTGGGAACAAAAACAGACACTGCGTGGGCCACACACGCACAGGGCGGATTTGCTCCTGGCCAGCGGCGTGCAGGACTGTGCGTGTGGACTTGGGCTGACCCAGAGCCCCTCCGTTCTTGGGCACCGTGGCTATGGCTGTGCTCACAGGTGCTCTCCTCAGCCTTGGCGTCTTCCTCCCCTGCACCTGCATGAAAAGGCACCCCCTCGTCCTAACTCTGCCTCCCTCCCTCCTTGCCTACTGGCCTTCTTCCTTCCTTCCCCTTCGCTCCTGCGGTAGAGCCCAGGCAGCAGCAGGGTAAGGGAGGCTCGCACCTCCAGGGAGCCTGTTGATGGGGTGGGGGTGGGGGGACTTCGGCCCAGCTGTTTCAGCCTTGGCTCCTTTCAGAACTTTCTCACATCCAGTCTCCCTGGTAAACAGCACCCTGTGGTGTTCATGCCTGCCTGGTTCTCCAGAGCCCCCGCTCTCTGCGGGGGTCTCCCCAAGTGTGGGTTGAGTAGAGGAGACCAAGGCTCCCGCGTGACCTGTGACCCGCAGTGAGTGACACAGACCTGGGGCCAAGGTGGGATGGGGCTTTCTCCCCAGCCCGTTCACCCAGCCTAGTGAGTGAGCGCATGCTTCTGTCTGCCGGCTCTGGGTGGGCGTGGACGGCCCTAGGATGCCAGAGACTGGAGATGAAATGGTTTTCAAGACCGAAGCATTCCATCCAGGGGAGGTCGTTAGCCCAGCAGTTAAGACACCTGCATCCCATACTGATGGGATGATCTCATACCACACCGGCTCCTGACCCCAGCTTCCTGCCGATGCGCCCGGGAGGCAGTGGCGATGGCTTAGGTACTTGGGTCCCTGCAACCCATGTGGGAGACTGGGAACGAATCCCTGGTTCCCAGTTTTGGCCCCAGTCAGGGGCTGTTGTGGGCATTTGGGAAGTGAACTAGCAGATGAGAGCCCTGTCTCTCTCTCAACAACTGCAAAAAGAGAATGGCACTTCAGAAAGCAGCGTTCTACTTACAGTAGTGATTCTTTCTGCAAGTAAGCCCTCCACGCTGGGGGAGTCCCAGGAAACAGGCCTGCTTGGAGCTCTCGCTGTGCCCACCAGGCGGCCTCCACCCAGAGTAGCTCAGGGACCACAGCTTGTGCAGGGCACCTTGCTGCAGGCACTGGCAGGCTCCTTGGGCACTGCATGGGGCCCAGGAGCTGTCATTCGACCAGAGTCCCTGGAGGGTGCCCAGTTGCTCCCTGGGGTTGGGCAAATTTGGGCTGGGGGGGGGGAATTTAGGAGCTTGGGGGGAGGAGGTGGCTTCTGAGTTGGGCGGGTGGCTGAGGCTGGGGTCCAGGCTTCTGGGATCGGTGCTTGGTTCTCTAGGAGGCTGTTTGTGGTGGGAAGCGCAGCCCAGAAGCTAAACCTACATTCCCAGCTCCTGTTGCAGGCGACCCTGTGGAGGCACTGGGCTGGGGGGAGTCCTGCTTGGGGTGGGTGTCGCTGGGTGCACACAAACATCTCAAGGCTGGAGAGGGAAGTGGATGGAGCTTCCAAGGCCCGGGCAGAGATGCAGGTTTGAGTTTGGGGGCTGGGTCTCACCCTCCCCATGCCTATGCCTCAGTCTCTCGGCAATCCCTCCCTCTGTCCGCCGGCCACGGCTCTCCTCTGCCTCTCTGTGCTGTCCTGCATCCCCTTGTCCCCAGACCCACAGGGCTCCACCAGCTCTGTCCGCGTTTCCAAATGACCTCTCTGCCCTATCCCTGGAGAAACAGTCACTCCCTCCAAGGAGACAGCCCTTAGGAGACAGGAAGGCTCAGGTGGAATTCTCACGAAGTTGTTAGGACTGACAGAGTACTGAAACCGCAATTTGAAATAACCCCATTACATTTCTTAGTTGAAGGCCTGGCGCTGGCATCCCATACGGGCGCCAGTTCAAGTCCTGGCTGCTCCACTTCCAAGTCAGCTCCCTGCTAATGCACCTGGGAAAGCAGCGGAAGATGGCCCAAGTGCTTGGGCCCCTGCACCCACGTGGGAGGCCCAGATGAAGCTCCAGGCAAAGAATGAAGCTGGGAGCTGGGAACTCAGTCCAGGGATGAGATTACTGAAGCATCATCGCTGCTCTTTGACAGGAAGCTGGACAGGCACTCGGACATCTCAGCCACGAGGCGAGAGGCCGGCTGCCTGAATGACGTCATGAGCGCCACCTCAACACGTGAAGCAGACCCCATGCAGTGGCTCTGGGCACGAGGGCGCCACCTGCCCTTTGAGCTCATTTTTGAGTCCTGGAAGGAGTTTTTCTAGAAGAAACCACTTACAGCCTTCATTCCAAGAGCAAAGCAGGGCCTGCATGAGAGAGGCGATTTGTTCAAGGACACATGGCCGGGCGCCAAGCTGGAGCTCGCTCCGGCCTTTGGGCTGTGACACCTGGCCGTGTCTCGCTCCCGCACCTCATCTTTGCATCTGGCCCCTCCATGCAGTACCCCCCAGCTGTGCCATCCCGGGACCATCAAATTCACTCACTGGGCGCCTGCGTTACACACACATTCCGTGCCTGTCACCCCGTGGGACGCACGGGGCCTCTCCCCGCCAGGCTGCACGCTGGATGCCGCCTCTCTCCCACTGCAGGGGATTCTCTGTCGGTTAATATTTATGACCCATTTGCTGCTGGGAGCGAATGGAAGCAAGAGGCTGAGACACATTGCAGGTTCTGCTCATTGCATCTTTCTGTGTTTAATTAAATAAGTCAAGTAAGGCATCAGGCCTTGGGTTCACATTCTATTCGGCAAAGCAGACCCTGACCGCCAGCGGCCGGCAGCCCCCCAAGGGGCAAGCCCCGCCCTTCCAGGAGGTGGCAGGTTGTGGCCACGGCAGGGACATCTGGGACCATGATGGCGAGGAGGCTGGGAGCAATGTGGGCAGCACCAGAGGGCGAGCAGAGTGAGCTGCACGCTACCCGAGCACACGTGAGGACACACATGCACATGCCACACCCACGTGCACCATGCCAGGGCCTTCCTTGTGCTTTGTGGCCATGTACCATGGCCTTGGCAACAGGATAGCGTGGCCTGGAATATACAGATGAGCTGGAGACACCAGGGGATGCCCAGTGCTAGGCCGGTGGTAGAGGAAGCAAGTGACATGGGTCATCCTTCTCCCCAAATAAAGTAACTGGGCCACCAGTGAGCAAGAACTGTGCAGATGGCGCCATGTCTGTCTGTGTCCTTGGAAACGAACAGTGAATCCATCCCCCATACACAGTCAAATGGTCACAGGACACGGGACTGAAGGACCTAGAAGCTCTTAAGGCATCTTCTTGCTTTTGAGGTAAAGAGCAGCTTCTGCTATTTTGGGAACTGTGGCTCATGCAGGACCCCTGGGCCTTCTCCCTGGCACCTGGTAGGACCTCAAACCAGGACTCCCCGCGAGTGCCCCGCTCCCCTACTCCAGGCCTCCGATGTCGCCAGTCGCTCTTGCATGTGGTTTGCGCAGGCGCCTGTCCCTCCCCCTCCTCCATCCCAGGGACTCCCTTCACTCTGGGGATGGTGTGGGAGGAGACTGCCCTGGGGACCCAGCGATCCAGTCCTCCGCTCCTGTCTTCCAGATCCAGGGCCCATCAAGGACCAGGCGCTGTAGTCAGTTACAGCGGGCCCTGGAGTGGGAGGGATCACCCAGCACCGGCAGGGGCTGTCAGCGTTGGGATCAGACAGCTGGTGCGTCTGTCTGCTCTCTGCCACCCAGGCCAAGAGTCCACCTCCCAGGCTCAGGGTCCCCACAATCTCCTGCCAGAGCTCCCTCCATGGCTGCACAGATGATGGGGCAAGATAACCCCAAGAGGGCTCCTTGGGCACCCCCTGCTCCATGGAGTTTGGTCAGCAGTGGCCCCACTGCACTGGCTGGACCGCTTTCTCCCTCCCAACTCCAGACGGAGAGCCCCAAATGTAGGCCTACAACCAGGTCTGCTCAGTGGGAAGCCAGGAGCCGGGCTGAGCCCCAGGGGATAGGTTCACCCCAGCTGCTTGAGCTGTGCCTGCCTCAGGCCCCTGGGCAGAGCTAACGCAGAGGGCAGGCTTCCCGGTGCCTCTTTGAGTCAGCGGTGGAGGGGCCTGGGGCCGGCAGCATCCCCAGGCATCTCCTGTGGGAATGGTTTCTTTCTGCTGCTTCTTGATCTGGGTACAGCTTTGGGTCCCTGCAAATAATAAGGTATTTTCTGTCTCTTCTTTCCACCAAATAAATAAATAAAGTCCACTTGCAGTGTACACATTGTCAATGTCCTGAGAAGTCCCAAGGGCAGCAGCCGCTGAGAGCTGAGATCGGAGGCCACGGCCCCAGAGGCAGGCAGCAAACAAGAGCCCCGGATGTGGGTGGCTTCTCCCCCAGCCCCACAGAGAGGGAGGCAGCAGGTAGGGGTTCAGGGAGGATGGTCTGCACTTGCAGGCCTGCCCCAGACACCCTGGCCCCGCGGTCAAGGTCTCTGAGCTGGTGTGCCAAGTTAGATCCCAACCTGAGCCAGCTGCCAGCACAGTCCAAGCTTGCCCTGCCAGACCCGGAGCGAGGCGGCTTGAGTGAGTGAGGCTCCTGTGCCGGAGGCCAGCGGCTGGTCACAGGGGTCCCCTGTGTAACCCTCGTCTTTCCAAGCTGCAGCTTCCTGCCAGGACAGTCTCCCCTCCTCCCCCACAGCCACAGGCGCTGGACTTCCCCGGTGCCCCTGTTACACCAAACCCCAGCCCTCTGGCTGCACCGTGGGCCGCATATGACACAGAGGCTGCCCAGGAAGTCAGAACCAGAGCCGGGTGGCCCGTCCCGATCCCTGGCAGCTCCCGGGTTCTTCTCCTGGGTTCGGGGAGGGTGTGGGGCCAGACTTCCACTTTGGGGACACTCGCTGCTTGGTCCTAAGGCCTGTGCCCCCCCCCCCCACACACACAGAGGGTGATCTTCCCTCCTGCCTCTCTCTGGGGGCAGGGGGCAGCCGATCTCTGCTGCTTCTGGACACACAGCTGGTGCATGGTGCACCTGGGCGCCTCCTCCTCCCTGCTGGTTCCCTGCCACCCCATCCCCCCCCCCGCCTCCTCCAAGCCCTGGGGGTAGCGGTTCTGCTACAGAGTCACAGCCGCAGAACAAAATGACACCAAGCCATAAATAACCTAAAAACCCCAATAAAACTCAGCCTGTCCCAAGTTGAGCAATACTTTCCCTAGAGACCTGAAGAAGCGTCCTAGGGACACTAATTACAACCATGGCCACCTGTGGCTGACCTGTGACCTCCAGGCGGAGGGAGAGGCGTGAATGATGTGACTCCACCCCTTTTCCCATCCCCCCCCAACTTTCTTCTTGTTTCTGTCGCACAAGAAGCCTGGCTGGACAGGACCGGACTTGTGGGCTGCCTCTTGCCTCCGGGGACCATGGCTGCTTCTGGTTGGGCTCCAGGCAGCCTTCAAATACAGACATGCTCTCCGGGAGCCAGCCAGGCCACCTCAGTTCAGAACAGCCTGCCTGCCAACATGAGGGCCTGGGGGCCACAGGAGACGGCCCCCACCATCCAAGCGGGGTGTGGGTGTGTGTGTGCTGCAGTTCCGAGCCCACCACTCAGCCCCAAATCTGGCTGCGGGGGGCAGTGTCGGGTGTCATTGCCCTTGAGCAGGCTTCCTCCCCCCGCTCCTCCAGGTGACCCCGGAAGCGCCACTCAGGGCTCTTCTGCAGGCCGGGGCACAGAGCCATGCGGCAGCTGTATGTATATCCATGCACGTGTGGGGCTCTGCGTTTTTGTGACGCTTCTGTGTGCATTCGTGTCTTTACAGGCACGCACGTGCTCCGTAGCTCTGGGTGGGGCTCACATTCATCAGAAGCAGTGCGGGCTCTCCTGCTCACCAAGGCATCCAGTCCCGGGCAACCGATGCGCCTCCACTACCACCCGCCCCCTCCAGGCACCCTCTGCAAGGTTCTGCCCAGACCGAGGGCTTTTCCACAACCCAGAAACGCAAAGGGGAACACTGAGGGGTGCAGGGCCGCTGGCCGTGACTGGTCAGGACCCAAGCCCCTTCTGGTCGTTAAACGGCTGGACTCCGGCCCGTGGTGGGAGTGGGGTGTCGCGTCTGTTCTTGTGTGGGAGAGACAGGGAGGAAGGCTGGCAACAGGCCCAGGCCCGCCAGGGCCTGCTCAGGGGGCCGCAGCCCCTGAGGTCCAGTGTGGCGTCCCCCTAGGGGTCAGGCGCTGTCCGTTCTCAGCGAGAGCCCCAGGGCCGCGGCGGCGGCTGGGAAGCTAGCTGGCTGGGGGCGGGGTTGGGGCGCTACTGCTACGGCGGCGGCGGTGGCGGCGGTGGTGGCGGTGGCAGTGCTCCCAGCGCCCCGTGCCAGGGCTGTGGCTCACCGCCGGCCCGGGTGTGGGGAAGGCAGGCGGGCCTTATCACGAGGGGGCGTCCTGGGTGCCCCGGGCCCCCTACGTGACCCAGAAGGTGCCCCGCTCCTCCAGCAGGCTGACGGAGCGGTTGGTGAGGGTGGCGGCGTCCCGCGCCAGCTTGTAACCGAACAGGCGCATGGCCGGGCCGCAGGCGGCCTGCACCACCTGCGCCAGCTTGAAGGGCATGCTGAAGCGCCACTTGTCAAACTGCTCTGAGGAGTTCTTCTGGGTGGAGTAGATGCCGCTGCCGTCGCGGGCCGCCTGCGTGTTCTTCTGGATCCAGTCCTCCACCTGCGGGGTCAGGGGGATGCCGGCGAAGCGGTACATCTCGCGCGCCTTCTCCAGGGGCCTGCGCGCCACGTCCTCGTAGCGCACCAGCATGTAGCGGCCGCGCAGCCACGCCGGCTGCTGCAGGCCCAGCTCGGCCGACAGGCGGATGCTCTCGCAGTTGCCCCGCAGCCGCTGCACCTCCTCCTCGCCCAGCCGGTCCTGGCCCGCGGCCAGCCACTTCTTCCAGGGCTCGTACTTGCCGGCGAAGGCCACCATGCGGGAGGCCAGCACGGCGCGCGGGTCGCGCACCAGCTGGATGACGCGCAGGTCCAGGCGCGGGTCCTCGGCCAGCGGCTGCAGGAACTCGAGCTGGCGGATGCGCACGGCCTTGAGCGCCATGTGCTCCTTGCGGCGGCAGGCCTCGGCGGCCAGCGTCACGTTGAGCGGGCCGCAGCGGCGGTTCTTGCAGTGGTACTTCTCGAAGACCTTCTTGACCAGCGGCGTGCACACGGGCTCCTCGCACAGCGAGCGGCTGGAGCCGCGGCGGAACATGAACTGCGTCAGGTGGTCCTCGGGCAGCGGGCTGATGAAGTGCTCCAGTACGTACAGGTCGCACAGGAAGAGCTGCTGCAGCACGTCGCGGTACACCAGCGCCGAGCCCGCCGCGCTGGCGCCCCCCGGCTCGAAGGACACGGTGCGCTCGATGTGCCACAGCGGCTCGAAGAGGTAGAAGATGTTGCCCTGCTGGTTGAAGAACTCGCCCACGAACGAGGAGCCCGTGCGCGTGGTGGCCATGAGCAGCACGTGGCGCCGCGGCCCCGCGCCGGCCGGGGGCGGGGGCGCCTCCTCTGCCTGCTCCACGCCCAGCTGCAGGCTGATGTTGCGCAGGCGGCCCCGCAGCTGCGAGAAGGCCGAGTCGAGCTCGCTCAGGGACAAGAGGGACGCGTTCTCTGCCAAGACCAGCGCGGGATCGGTGCTGTTGGCCTCTGCCGGAGCCTGGGGGATCTGCTTCAGCTTGTCCGAGACCCTGTTGAGACCAGAGCCGGGCGAGGCGGTGAGTGGTTGGCAAGGCCAAGCAGTCTTCCACGCCCCCACCCTCCCCCACTCCCAGGGCCCATCTTGAGAACCGGGCTCTGGGGCAAGGATGTGTGTGTGCGAGGTTTGCCTGGGGCAGGTCGCAGGGAGTGCAGGGTAGGGGGCTGGGGCACCTGAGGTGGAAGAGCTTAGTCCCTCGCTCTTCAGCTGTGGAGCTGGAGTCTGCACTAGAGCTGGGAAGCGTGACCTGGAACAGTCTATGCTAAGGGACCTGGCAGGGGCTGCTGTACAGCCCAGTCCCTAACCTGCCCATCCTGGCCACCGCTTCCTTCCAGGGCTTGTGCCTGGGAGGAGAAGGAATCTAAGCACTTTCTCCACCTCCAGCAGGCCCTCTGCACACAGGGAACGCGGCTGAGGTGGGGGCATCCCTCCCGGAGCAGCCTCCTTGGGGGGCACCCTCCTGGAGTTGAGCCCTACACAACCTGGGCAGTTCCACATGGCAGCCCTGCCTCCCTGTCTACCCAGCCTTCTCTTGGGCTCACCCCCAGACACGCATCAAGACTCAGAGAGAGTTGTATTACTAATGCAGATACTCACTGCAGGTCAGGAAGAATATTAATGATAATAAAACATAGTCACAGCAGCAAATACTGGACACCAACTACGTGCCAGGCACTGGCTCTCATGTTCTCACGTTAGTCGTTACAACAAGGCAGGTGCCTTCATGTATGGAAGAAAACTTGAAGACCCAGCAACTCAGGTATCTTGAGCTTTCTCAGCTGGGAAGGGCCAACGTGGGGATTCCAACCCAGGCTGCCGGAGGTCACAGCCCAAGTCGAAGCCCTGCACAGAGCCACCGCCAGGGGCCACAGGAGGGGCTGGGCTCAGCTGTGCAAGGAGTGTGCGTGCAGGTGCACAGCGAGCCCTGCAGTCGCCCCCCACCCCGGGGTTCGTACACCAAGGCTCGCATCCCTCACCTGGAGATGATCTTATTTTCCTTCTCGATGAAGACAAAAACTACCACCACAAACGCCAGAAACAGGGCGTATTTGCTCCTCATCCTCAGGCTGTGCCCGAAGTCCCGGCAGTCCTGGGGCAAAGCCAGTCCCTTCTCCATGGGGAAGGTAGGTGGGGCCGCGGTCGGCAGCAGGCTCGCAGCTCAGGAGTGTCTTCAGGTGGGGGACACCCTCGTCCTGTGGGGAGACAGGCACTCAGGACACCTTGGTCTGCAGACGGGACAGGCAAGGGGACAGCCCCGTAAGACCCTTTGAGGATGCCAGATCCATTTAGAGAGCAGGCCCCAGAGACTCCAGGTTTCTGTCCTGGGTCACTTAAACTCTATCCAAGAGCCCAGCTTAGCTTAGCAGTGATCCCTGTGTCCCATATGGCAGCCCTGGCTCCAGCTTCCCACCAAAGCAGACTCTAGGAGGCACTGCTGATTGCTCAAGTCTTTGGGTCTCGGCAAGACCCGGATGGAGTTCCTAGCGCCTGACTTTGGCCTGGCCAACCGCAGCCATTGTGGATATTTGACAGGCAGGAGCTCTGTTTGTCTTTCTGCTGCTCAAATAAAAAATGAACCCATTCAGCCACTCACCCCTATCAGTTTCTCTCCTGACCCCCGAATTGAAAGGCACGGATGAGTATACGGAAACTATTCCTCCCAGGAACAGCGTGCATGCTTGTAACGGCGGAAGCCTGCAGATACCCAAATAAAAGTGGGGGGCATCTGTGCAGTGGTTTGTCACGTGGCCACCAACAGTGGAGGGGGACTGGTGCCGGCATCCCATGTTACAGTGCTGGGCTGCAAGTCCCGGCTCCACTTCCGGTTTGTGTACTCCCTGGAGGCAGCAGGTGGTGGCCCAGGTACTTAGGTCCCTGCCTCTCATGTGCGAGACCTGGGTTGGGTTTCCAGCTCCTGGCATTGCCCTCCCCCCCCCCAGCTTTTGTGGGCATTTGGGGAGTGAACCACGGATGGGCAGTCTGTTGGCACGAGCAGGACAGGTGACAGGACACATTGCCCAGGCATCTCGCTGGGCCCGTGGTGGGCCTTGAAGTCACTTGTCCCTCTGAGAGGGTCTAACCTGGCGCTGTGTCCACATTGTGCAAGGTGCCGAAACTCTGGCTTTCTGCCCTCTGGGCTCTCGGACCATGCGAGCTGCCTGGGCTGGATGGGGAGGGGAGCAGAAGGAGCTGGGGCCAGAAGTTCCAGGTTCTGGTCCTTTCTACCATGCCGTGCAAGCTTCTACAAGTGATGTACCCTCCCTGGGCTCCAGATTCTGAACGGGGCAGTCCTTACTGCACAAGGTTGCTCTGTGGAAAGCACCGGGTGCATGGTAGGTAAGCGTGCATTAACTAGGAGAAGAGGCAGAAGGGGTGTGGCCTTCTCCCTTGTGGTCTCCCTCGTGGGTCTGACATCTTTGCTGATTCCCAAGTGGGGTTGCCTTGGTGATGGCCCCTGCACCTGCTCTCCCCCTCCCTTCCCATTTTTGCGTTGCCATCATAGCCTCCTCACCCCAGAACCACACAGGGTTGCCGAGATCGTTCCCAGCATTGCCCTAAAAGGAAGCAGCCAGGGTGCAAAGGCTCCGACATGAATCATTGTGCAGTCTGGGGCTCTGGCCCTGCCCCAGAGCCCGCCCCTCCGCTCAGTCCTGAAGGCCCCGGGGAAAGAGGTTTAGAGGTTCTGAGGGGGTGGGGGAGGTCTCTGGACCAGGGGAGGGTCATGGGGTTGGAGGTCACAGGGTCACGAGGGAGGGGGGACCTGGATGAGGGTCACCAAGCAAAGGCCCAGGCAGAACCTGCCCTGCAGGAGGGCTTTTCCTAGAAATGGGCTGTGACGTGTGACACTGGACAAAGCTCTGTGCCCTCCCTCCATCTCCCAGTGTGAGCACTGCTCTGCCTCCTCGCCTGGCTCAAGGAATGAACTGAAAAGCCCCTCCTCCTCCTGGTAGATGCCCCTCCCAGCCCCTTTGACCCACACCTTTCACCCCCTCCACGCCCTAGCAGCTAAGCAGCAAAGGAAGCCCTGCAGGGCGCCAGGGAAGCGTGGGAGCCCAGCTCTGCGTGGGGGCAGTAGGCCGTGGGCCAGCGCCCTCCACCCAACGTCCTCCACGTTCTGCTCACTGGGAGCCAACACTGGAGGCAGAGAACGGAGCCTGGGGCACTGAATTCCTCCATGGCAGCGACTGTCCCGGGAACTGGCACTGCCGTGGGCCAGGTCCTGAGCAAGTGTGGCAGTCAACCCAAGGAAGCAGTCCAGCCCTCCAGGAGCTGGCAGCTGGTGGGGACCCCGCCCCTCCAAAGCACTGTGCTCCGGTTTCAGTCCTGCCTCCCACCCCTCCCTGTCTGGCTTCCTGCACAGCTGACCCTTGTTGGAGGCCAGGACCACGCCCCCTCCTGAGGTCACGCCTGACTCCTGTTTCCCGCCTGCCTTCTCCGGCACAGGTGGGCGGCCTTCCCCCTCCTCTTTTCCACCTGCGTCCTCCCCGGCCTTCCTGCCCTGTCCTTGGCAGGCACAGTTCCTCCTTTCCCCTGGACCCCCACCACCTGCCTCTCCTAACAGCACTAGAGAGCCCCTGCCCACAGCTGTGTTGTCACTCGGCACATACGGAAGCTGCTCAGAGGTGTGGACGCGCCAGTGCCGACGGGACGGCTTCTGCGGCTCCAAACACTCCAAGGCACCACTCAGAGTAAAGCACAGGCCGTCCAGGGGCCTTCAAGGTACAGACCCTGCTCTCCGCTGTCACCCCTTCTCAGAGATATCCCATCCCTGTCCCTCAGTCCCCTGACCAGCCCCCCCGGGGGTTCTGCATGAGGTGAGTCCCCCTGCCATGTTCCTCCTGGGGCTCTGCATGTGCTGGGTCCCCGGGCCATGCCCCAACTGGGGGCTGTGTATGGGTCCCCCGGCTGTGCCTCCCCCAGGGACTGTATGAGCTGGTCCCCCCCACTGCCATGCCCCCCTGGGGACTGTGTGTGAACTGGGTTCCCCGGCCATGCCCCCTGAGGGCTCTATGAGCTGGGTTCCCCAGCCATGCCCCCATGGGGGCTCTGTATGAGCTGGGTCCCCCAGCCATGCCTCCCTGGGGGCTGTGTGTGATCTGGGTTCCCTGGCCGTGCTCCACCCCCCCTGGGGGGGGGTGCTGTGTATGAGCTGGGTCCCCCGGCCATGCCCCCCTGGGGGCTGTGTATGAGCTGGGTCCTCTGCCCGGGAGGCCCTTCCAGACTGTCTCTGGCAGCTTTCTTTTTCACATCCAGGACTCAGCCCCCTGCTTAGGCGTCCGTCCCTGACCCCCAGGGTTGTCCCTGATCCCCAGTGTCGCGCCGGCCAGCTCCTTGCTTCCCTCTTAGCACCACCCCTGCCTCCTTTAGGAATAGGCGTGAACTTGGGCGGGGCCTCTTTCACCCGAGGCAGTGGCAGGTCCGAGGGAGGAGGGCTCCACCCGTCCCTCCACCTCGGCCTGCCCTGTACTCAGACCTGCACCTGGCACGCGGTAGGTGTTCCAGGACCCTTGTCGAGAGAACGAATGGAGTTCCTGAGCGTTTGGCTCAGCGTAAGGTGCTGTTTATGCTTAGAGGATAGAGAAGGCAGCAGTGGCTGCTCCCGCCGTCTGTGGGTGACTCCCGTGTGTGCCCGCTGCAGGTGTGTGCCGGGAACTTGTGCTGGGGCATCAGCGTCGCTGTGGAAACGCCATGGGCAAACCCCTACTCCTGCCGCCTCCTGTGTTCTCCTATCACCCTGGGGCCCTCCAGTGCAGGCTCACAGCTCTGTGCTGTGAGGGAGGGCAGCAGGCAGCCCGGGACAGACGTGGAGCCCCTCAGGGGTCACTGCTCAGGTTCCCTCAGGTCCTGGCAAGGGGCCTCAGTAGAGCACCAGTTCCAGCCAGGCCCTTCTGCTGAGGCTCCAAGTGGACAGCAGCGCAGCCCTGCCTCCCCCTGGGGGAGGTGGGGGCCGTGAGTAGAGCTCTGATAGGGATGCCCGGTCCTGCCAGATGTTGCATCAGGCAGAACCGCTCCCTGCACTTTTTGGGGCCGAGAGCGGTGAGGACGGGGCCTCAGCTGCTACGGGCTTGGCTCGCACAGGCTCTGCTGGGGCGGGGTGCCAACAGCTGGCGGGGAGGGGGCTCCGTTGGGGGGAGATGGGAACTCAGCAACCCGCATACCTGCTGCAGGCAAAGCTCGGTGCCCTGTGCGGGAGGCACCCCACCAGACAGACACCAGGCAGGGAGGCCTTTGTCCCTGAATCCCTGGAGAGTGGTGGCCCTGCGTGGGTGGGGGCAATGGGCAGGGAAACCCCCAGGCCACTGGCAGAGAAGGGCTTGGAGAAACAGCTGGAGGGAGGACAGCCCGTGCAGGACGGGGACTTCCAGCCAGGGCCTGGGAAGGCCGAGCACCTGTTACCCGGAGCGCGGTGTCTCGCCCAGGGGGTGAGGAGGAAGAGAAGGCAGCAGAGGTCTGAGCGGAGACGGCCGCTCCGAGGTTCTGGCCTTGGCACTGGGAAGAGCCCAGCCGTGGGACAGCGCGGTGGGAGGCGAGGTGGCAAAGCGGAGCGAGCGGGGTGCACCTGACAGCACAGGCAGCCTCCAGGGGAGGACTCACAGCCCCGCCTGCTTTCAGACTGGAGCTGTCACGGGCATGACTGTGGGTGCCCCCACCCCATTTCTCCTCCCTCTCCCAGGGAGATTATTGGTGGGGGGGTGCTCTGAATGCGAGTTCCCCCAAAATCCTCACGGGACCGTCTCAGCGCAGTGTTATGGGTCCTGATCGCCAGGGTGGGGGACTCCTGTAAGCTTCCCGCAGGGAGGGGGCCGAACCCCATAACAGTCACTTCAGGTGCAGCTGCCGGTCAGCTCCCAGGCACGTTCCCTTGTGCCATCGCACAGACATTCATTTTACTTCAAAATTGCCATTTCCTTCAGCCCCTCTCCCACATAGGCTAACGTCTACTTCGCTACATTAACAGAAGGAGGGAGGTGGGGCAGGCGAGCACCAGGGCCCCTGCGGCTCAGGACTCTCCCTCTCCCAGAATGGACCCATCTCTGACTCCTGTGTGCAGCCTCAGCCCACAGCAGCATGGGGGAGAGCGGGCGGCACCCGAGAGTCGGTGCACATCTGTGTACCTGGGTGGTGGGCTGAGGGCTGGGGCTGCCACGGCCTCCATGCCTGGCCCCTTCCACACCTGTGTGAGGACGTGGGGGAGCAGACTCAGCCTGGGGTCAGATGAGAGATGAGCCGCCTCCCCCTGCCGCACATGCGCACCCAGCCAGCGTGCCTCACTCGGAACTGACCTGGCCGTAAACCAGGATGCACAGCCCAGGAAGTGTCCCGGCCCTGGAAGCTGGGTACGCGGGGATTTCTCAAGTGTCCCAGCAGGGGCCTGGGCACAGTACTGGGCAGCAGGCAGGGGTTAGAGCGCTGGTGCAGGGCTCGGCCCGTGCAACACCACATGTGCTCTTCTACTGGAGACCTTTTCCCCCCCGCTTGTTGTGCGACCACCGCACACCTGCATCCCTTTAATCATTTTCCAGACCTGATCTGACGTTTCAAAAGGGGGAGCCGGCACGGGAGGTGGTCCCTACTGCAAGGGTCCAGGAGAGCAAGGCAGTGGCAGAGGCATGAAGAGGAGGGGAGAGCGTGAGTGTTCCGGAAGTCCAGCCCACCGTGGGGACGTCACACTGAGCACGACAGGCCAGTCACAGGACAAACACCCTGCGGCCCGACTCGTGCGGGGTCCTTAGAGCAGTTAACAGCCATGGGCACAGAAGGCCGAGTATGTGCGCCGGGGCTGGGGGAGGGCACGGGGAGTTACTGGCTCATGGGCGCAGTTTTGCAAGATGAAAGGAAGTCTGGAGACGCTTGCACAAGTTGGGTGTACAGTTAAAATGGTAAGACTTACGCACCAAGTTTCCCGCAATAAAAACGGAATAAATTAGCAGCAAAGCATCAGGGCGGGGGAGGCTGGGAGGCAGAGGAAGGTGGGAGACCCCGGCTCGGTGGCACCCACGGCGCCCGAGAGGGAAGGGCTTCATAAATATTTAGGAAGTGCTACATGGTCGTGCCCGCTAGCTTGAAGACTTAGCTGCTGTGTCTTGCAGCCCGGTCTTCCCTGCCCAGTGCTGGCGCAGGCCTGGGCACAGGTGAGACGCTTCAAGTTAATACTTCCACGGAGAACAGAATGTTGTCACACCATGGCTGACTGCCCCCAGGGAGGCTTAGGTTAGGATGCTGCACCCAGCATCACACCCACGCACACTCACACCCAGCATCACACACACGTGCACATGCACCCACACACCCCGGAGCTGCAGCAGCTGCACTCCTCTTAGCTAAAAAATAAGCCCATGTGCCTGTCCCCCACGTGCACACACGCACGTGGAGATGGAGTGTGGCTCAGAGAGGCTGACCAAGTTCACGGTCCTCTCTACAGCTAGGGGTGCCCTTGGCCTCCCCGCTCCTCTTCAGCATCTCTGAAGCCCTGGGACCTCAGCAGGCACTGTCAGCTCCGAGTGCGGTTTTCCCGTCTGTGAATGGCCAGGTTTCAGCACTGTTGGTGTCGCTCAGCGAGGTGCGAGGCCCTCCATGTGGGCCTCCACCTGCAAGGCCAGCAGCCCATATTACAGCACCAGTTCGAGTCCTGGCTGCTCCCCTTCTGATCCAGCTCCCTGCTAATGCGCCCCAGAAAGCAGCAGAATACGGCCCAAGTGCTTGGGTCCCTGCACCCATGTGGGAGACCCCGGTGGGGTTCCAGGCTTCCGGCTTCAGCCTGGCCCAGCCCCAGCCATTGTGGCCATCTGGGGAGTGAACCAGCAGATGGGAGGTCTCCCTGTCATTCTGCCTTTGCAAATAAATAAAACACACAATAACCCTCCATCCAAGCACATACGCCTTGTACATTCAACCTTCGAGCCTTCGGTTCATAAAACCCTTTAGTGAACAAAAACTCACAGGGTGTATTAATTGTGAGGTTATTAAGATACCTAAAAGCCTCGAAGTTTGCAAAAAATTTGCTTTTTGAAAAGAACCACGGTGGATGCCAGGCTCTCCTTGTTAGTTCCGTCTCTGCACTCGCCTGCCTTCTGTTTTTGTGAACACGAGAGGAACCGGTGAGCCTAGGAGACCTGAGGGACGCTGCTGCCCGTCCAGGGCACACCACGGCTGGCAGGGAGCGTGACACGGCTAATTTTATGTTATTACTCACACGCCTTCATGTGTTTTCATGAAAAGCAGCCAGAATGAAAAAGTCATAGGCCTTCCCCACAAAAGGGCTTTGGGTTTCGGGAAAGTTGGGGCAAGGCCACGCAGTGTGCACAGAACGTTCTGGGTCTCATAGCAGCCAAAGGCGGCGGGCAGCTGGGGAGGAAGGCAGGGGTGGCCAACAGCAACTACCTGCCATGCCACGTTGCCCGCAGACGCGGTAGGCAGAGAATAAACGTCCCTGAATACTGCTGGGGTCTGCCTGTGTCCCCAGAGGTCACAGGTCCATGTGCTGGAAGTGTGGTCCCCATCGTGGTGACGGGAGAGGCGCGAAGCCTTTCAGAGTTGGCAGGAATGGGGTCCCTGGGGGCCCCGTCTTTGGAAGGGACTCGTGCTGGGCTGGCGGGGTGAATGAGTTCTCCCAGAGTTGTTCTCAATCAGCCAGCCTGGCCCTGGTGCCTTCCGGCGTCCTGGCTCACCACTGTCTCCTCTGCACACTCTCTCGCCAATGAGACACCTCCGCCAGGAGGCCCTCACCAGGGCTGAACAGAGGTGGAGCCCACGCCCCGGAACCTGCAGGCTTGTGAGCTACGCCAGCCTCCTTCCTTTATGAAGTGCCCGGCTTTGGGTATTTTGTGAGAGCACAGGAACCAGAAGAGCAGAAGCCCTGGGGGGGCCTGGCCCCTGTGCGCCTCCACTTTCCCCAGATTCTCTCGCAGTGAGGCTGTGGCAGCGGCACTGGCTCTGGCCAGCAGGGGTGGGGGTGGCATTGAGAGTGACAGAAGCCTCTGCAAGCCTGCTCCTTGCAATGACCCCCACACTCCTCGGGGGGCCTCCCTGTCCTTGCTGTGGCACTGCTGCAGGCCACAGGTTTAGTCAAACAGAAGCAGCTGCACCCTGAGATGCTCCTTGGAGAGCCACCCAACCTGCCACAGGTGCGATAGAGGAGCAGCCTTGGCTGTGCCAGGGCCCAGAGACGCGGGGTCTGACAGTGGCTGTGCCAGGGCCCGGAGACGCGGGGTCTGACAGTGGCTGTGCCAGGGCCCGGAGACGCGGATCTGACAGTGGCTGTGCCAGGGCCCGGAGACGCGGGGTCTGACAGTGGCTGTGCCAGGGCCCGGAGACGCGGGGTCTGACAGTGGCTGTGCCAGGGCCCGGAGACGCGGGGTCTGACAGTGTTTGTGCCAGGGCCCGGATACGCGGGGCCTGATAGTGGCTGTGCCAGGGCCCGGAGATGCGGGGCCTGATAGTGGCTGTGCCAGGGCCCGGAGACGCAGGGTCTGATAGTGGCTGTGCCAGGGCCAGAGACGTGGGGTCTGATAGTGGCTATGCCAGGGCCCGGAGACACGGGGTCTGACAGTGGCTGTGCCAGGGCCCGGAGACGCGGGGTCTGACAGTGGCTGTGCCATGGGCCTGAGATGTGGGGTCTGACAGTGGCTGTGCCATGGGCCGGAGACACGGGGTCTGACAGTGGCTGTGCCATGGGCCGGAGACACGGGGTCTGACAGTGGCTGTGCCAGGGCCCGGAGACGTGGGGTTTGATAGTGGCTGTGCCAGGGCCCGGAGACACGGGGTCTGACAGTGTTTGTGCCAGGGCCCGGAGACACGGGGTCTGATAGTGGCTGTGCAGAGTCTGTCGTGTCCGTCCTGACTTGCACCCAGCACTCTCGGGGTGTCTTTTTAAAGGGGCAATTTGCCGGAACCATCATTTAAATACGCATATTCTTCCACCCAGCGATGCCTGTGCTGGCCGTTAATCTGGCGGTTCCAGTCTACCCTTGGCATCCGAGGCTGGGTCCCCCGCAGATAACAGAACCTTCAGACGTTCAGGTCCTCCAATACAAGGGCACAGTGCTTGCCCAGAGCCTACATGCACCCTCTGGCGTCCTTCAACCATCTCTAGGTTATTTATAATCTCTATTAAAATGTAAATGCTATGTAAATAGTTGTCATACACAGTGTTTAGGGAATAATGACCAGAGAGTCTGTCCGCGTTCAGAACAGATGCAGTTACTTCTGACTATTTCTGGTCCACGACGGGCTGAATCCGCAGACGCGGGGCCGTGCACACGGAGGGCCAGCTGTGTCTGCTGCTTCTACTGCAGGGTCGGGCTAAGGGCTGGCGTTGTGTGGCTTCCCTCATTCCTCGTGCTCCTGTTGCTGCCGTGAGGGGGTGCCCACTATTGCAAAATGCTGTGTCCACTTCTGGGGGTTTGGGCGCTTTGGTCATTTGGATCATCAGCCTTTTGATCAGAAATGTGTATGTGTATGTATGTGTGTGTGTGGGGTGTGTGTGTGTGGTGTGTATGTGTGTGTATGTGGTATGTGTGTGTGTGGTGTGTGTGTATGTGGTGTGTGTGTGGTGTATGTGGTGTGTGTGTGTGTGTGGTGTGTGTATGTGGTATATGTGTGTGTGATCTGTGTGTGTGTGGTGTGTGTGTGGTGTGTGTGTATGTGTGTGTGTGTGTGCACGCACGTGCATGCGATGGGTGCATCACATGTGAACATGCTCAGGAGACGCTCCCGGGGACCGGAGAGAACCACGGCTGGTCTTTGCTGTGGCTCTGCAGCTCTGTAGACAACCGGGTGGAGAAAACCTCACTGCCTGCTCCGTGCCACCCACTCACTTCCCCAGGAGACTCTGAGCCTTGCTGCTGCCCCTGGAGTGCCCAGGGAAGGGCCGGGGTGGAAGGAAAGTTCTTCGGCTCCTTGTTTCCTTCCAACCTTACTTCTCCGTGTCCCCTCGATCTTCAGTGTGGAAGAAATGGGATTGGGTTCCCTGGGGCAGTTTCCGCACAGACCCCACTGAGGGGTGCCCTTGATAGCAGGAAGGGGTACCCCCAGCCTCTCCCTTTTGGCAGTGGGTTCTGCCACCACCACAGCCTTGGGGTCTACGTGACAGCAGGGGTCTCGGCCTGCATGTGCCTGCTGCTGTCAGTCAGGAGCCCATCTATACCTGGCCCTGGGAGACAAGGGGTGGGGTCTGAGGAGGGAGACAGAGGTCCCGGGGGTCACTGGGAGCCAGCTTGGTCTGGGTCTTGGCTCTGCCGCTCACCCTCTGCTGGCCTCGGGCAAATCTTGCCCTGCTCTGGGCCTCGCTGGGCCCCCGGCGTTGCTGTGAGCACCCAGGAAGCCTGCGTGAGGCTCTGAAAACAAGGAGGCCTGCCCACAGGCTGGGCTTCCCTGCCGGAGCCTGGCCATACAAGCGAGCGGCACCACTGGTCCACACGCCTCCCTCTGTCTCTGTCTCCCAGCAGGGGTGCGAGTAGCTTCAGGGGAAGGAGACCAGCTTCTCCTAGGGAGCAGCCCAGACGGTCCCTGCCTGCCGAGACCATCACTCCCGGGCAAGGGCTCCCCTTTCTGGCATTATCTGGAGGGCCACTCGCCCAGCACACCAGGCTGCCGGCCACGACAGCCTGGGACTTGACCGCAAACAGGAGGGAGCCGTACTGCCAGGGGTAGAGCAGAGACCCATCCTGTTTGTGGTGTGACCCCTCGAGTCCCACACCCCTTCTCTAAGACGTGTGGCCTGAGCGCGAGGTTCTCAGACAGTCTTGAAAGAAACATACTTTGGAGGCCCCAGGTCTTTGCTGACCTCCCAGGAGATGGGAGCCTACAGGCTTGTCCCAGGTGACAGGGAGAGGGCCGCCAACCCTGGCCCCGGCCCTGAACGGGAACTGGCTTTGTACAAGGCAGATCCCCAAGACTGAGCAGGCCTGGAAGTCTGAGGCACCACCAGGTTATGCGGGGGTGGGGGTGCTGTTCCTGCAAAGTCGAGTCAAACTGTTCTCTGGGGAGACAGCCTGGCTCTCCCCAGTATGCAGCCCTCACCATTAGCAAAGGACACACAGACGGAGCAGGGCCGAGCTGGGATTTGAACCCTTGTCTGTCTGGCTGCAAAGAGGGGGCAAGTATGGGGAGGTGGGGAGCACACCGGCCATGGGGTCAGCCATGCCTGGGTTTTTTCAGCTCAGTAACTTATAGCTGTGACCCCAGGGCCTCATCTGCCCAAGAGCAATACATTCATTTCCTGTGGCTGTCACAGCCACGCCCACAAACTCAGGGGCTGCAAACAGCACCCTTCTGTTACCTTCCAGGTCTGAACCGCAGCAGCTCAAGGTCAGGGGCGCTGGCCTAGAATCAAGGTGTGGGCCACTCTGCACTCCTCATGGAGGCCTTGGAGGAGAATCAGCTTCCTGGCCTCCCTGCATTCCACGGCTTGCGGCCCCTTCCCCCATCTCCTCGGCTCGCAGCACCTTCCCCCATCTCCACGGCTCGCGGCCCCTTCCCCCATCTCCTCGGCTCGCGGTCCCTTCCCCCGTCTTCAGCGCCAGCAAAGGCCGAGTCTTGCTCAGGCTGTATTTTCCCAACCCCCCTCTTCTCTAGCCGAGGTTTGGAAGGGAACCTTTGAGTGTCCCCCGAGGTCTGTGTGCCGGCAGTGCCGACGTGGAGGTCCCTCTAACAGGTGGGGCCTAGCGGAAGGGAGTTAGGTCACGGGGACTCCACTGTCATGCGTGGACCAGTCCTGGTCTCAGCAGTGAGTCAGTCGTGGTGAGAGCAGGCTGTTACAGGTGAGCTGCTGCACACACTGTCCCCCCGCCTGTGACTAGTGCTCTTGTCACTTCCCTGTGGTGACGCGGCGCCGAGCACTTTGTCTGTTACCTCTTTATCCGGCGGCCAGCGTGCGGTAGTTCACTGCAGCTATAGCAAACAGACCCCCGCGTGCCGTCAACCCCCGGCCTCCCTCTGGTACAGACCCTGGAGGCTGGAATTAGGGCCATCGACTCGCATCGCAAACCCTCTAACTTAATCACACTGGCAAAGCCCCTTCTACCGTGGGCAGCGCACATCATTGGGGCCATCTGCAGGCTCCCACAGTAGCTGTCTCCTTAAATGAGGCAGTGCAACACTGGCCCAGCGTGGCTGGCGGGAGGCTGCGCGCACCTCATCCCGGCTGCTAGGAGAGTACTCGGAGAGCTTTTAAAAAATACCAGTGCCTGGTTCGCCCCTGAAGATCCTGGGGAGGGGGCCGTGACTGGGCACGTCCAGGGGCTCCCTGGGGGGCTGGCGGGCCGCCACGGGCGCCGAGCTCCAGTTGTTCTGGTTAGTCCACCAAAGCTTGGTTCCCGGGAGCTGCCCACTGAGTGTCTGTTGAGCAACAGTGAACCACCAGTGGGGCCCCAAACGGCCCGGGGCAGGGGCTGCTGCATGGGGCCTGCAGACTGGGGCCCTGGAATGAGGCGCAGCCCAGAGACGGCTGCCTGGGAGGCCGCGGCCCCTTCTCCTCCCCAAAGTGCAGCCGAGGGGCCAGCCCGGGCAGAATCCAGTCATCAACGGGCCATTGTTACGGGAACACAGGGGCTCTGTGCCCCGCCACACTCCCCTCCCTCCTGAAGCTGCTGGAGGGCTGTGAGGCTGGGGAGGGGGCCGCGGCGGCCCTGTAGGACTGAGGAGAGGGATCAGGCGAGGGGGCCAGCAGCCCCTGGCTGGGGGAGGGACAGAGCAGCGCGGGCCGCGGGCCACTCTCTGGACTTGGCAGCAGGCTGCCATGCCGGGAAAGGGCTCTAGTTCAAACGGGGGGACAGAGGACAGCTGGTGAAGGCACTGGGCCCCCCTTAGCGCCCCAGGGACGCCCGCCCCAGCTGCTGCCCTGGATAAACACGGGAAGGTGCACTCGGCGTGGTCAATGGCGCCTTTCACGGCCTTTGGCAGCGCAGCGTTTCAGAAGGGCTGCGGGGTTTCACGGCCTGTGGGTTTGGAGTTTGAGCGGCAGGTAATCCAGCGAGGGCCGGCCGTGCCTCTGCTGAATGGGTCCTTTCTCCACTTGGCTCCTCGCACGCACGTGGTGGGGGCTGCCTTTTAGGGAGGTGGTGCTCAAGGCCGCCAGGACTGCGCCCGGCCGGCACCCTCTCCAACCTCAGCCGGGGTAGGCTGCCTGCAGCGGTGGATGGCACTGCTGGGGACGGACGCCTGTATTTGAGTCCGGCTCCCACCTCCAGCTTCCTGCCAACGCAACCCTGGGAGGCAGCCGTGATGGCTCAGGAAGCTGGGTTCCTGCCACCATTGTGGGGGACCTGGATTGAGTTCCCAGCTCTGGCTCTGGTCCTAGCTCCGACTCGTTTGTTGTGGGCATTTAAAGACTGAACTAGAGCACAGGAGCTCTCTCTGTCTCTAAATTAAAACAAAACCAAAAAACCCTCCGGAGGGCCACACGCTGCCAGCAATTCTCACCTGTTCAATAAAGCAAAGCCCCTGGTGGTGTTTGCCACGGGGGCACAAATATTCTAGGAGGGTGGACCTTGAGCCCAGCGGCCTTGGCCTCGGCTGGGAACTGGGTGGGAATGCACATTCCCAGGCCACCCCCCGCCCCAAACCAAGTGAGGGTCTGGGGAGGCGGGGACAGCAAGCTGTTTTAGCCAGTTCTGCGGGGGGCCGTGTCTGACGCACATGAGCCATTGACAGTCACCGTTTGAGTGACAGCATTTCGGTCCGTCCGGTGGGGCAGAGAGCTTTCGTGTTGTTTGAGAGAACAGTGTGGTGCAGAACAGAAAACAGCAGAGCAAACCCTGCGTCATCAGGACAAGTGTGGCTTCCACGAAGCTTTTGTTTCTGTGATGAACGCGTCTGAGGTTTTGGTCAAAAACGTTTGCAAACCACTGTTTAAGAGCCAGACCAGTACTCATGGGGGCCAGTTCCTCTGTCCCAGGCGGGGAGGGGGGTGGGGTGAGGTTTAAGGCTAGTGGCTGGCATGAGCACCCCATACCCCACACCCTTGGCAGGCATTGGACAAACAGTGGTGCTGTTCTCGGGACGGGCAGCTCCCCCGGCTGAAGGTGGCCCCCAGCCTCCACTGCCGCCTGCCCGGCCCCAGCCGGTGAGGTGGCTGCGTGCGTGCTGTGGACCGAGTCCCTGTCCAGCTACACCTGGGTGGTGGGTCTGAGGCTGCTCTTTCTTCTCTGTATCGGTTCACGGCTCTTGAATTCTCCACTCTCAGCATCACCAGTATTGTAAAAACAAGACAGTCAAAGCTGAGGGCCCATCTCTGCATGGAAACTGAGAAAAGGGACCAGCTCCGTCACCCCAGGCCATGCTGCCACTGGCCCCGGTCTGCACTCGGCCTGGGAGCTTCCCTGACATGTCCCCGGAGGCACCCTTGACCCTGCCCTACAGCCCAGACCTATCCCCCAGGGGCCTAGCTCTAACCTCCCCCCTCCATCTGTTACCCTCACCTCCTTATAAAGCATTCTTGTGCCTCCCCAGTCCTGCACCAGCCCTGGGGGCAGGCTGGATGCTTGCCAACACCCCTCCTCCACTATCCCCACGAGAAGCTAACTGGCCTGGCCAAGTCAGCCTGCCGGGGGTGGGTGGCGAGGTCTCCTGCACACACGCCATTCTGCGCACTTCCCACCTTGCACTAGAAGTAGCACGCTCCTGCTGTCATTGCCCTGCGCTGCACAGACACAGAAGGAGAGAAAACAGGACGCAAGGGTGCAGGGAGGGAGCGAGGCGGGAGAAGGCACCTGTCCTGGGGCCACAGGAAACCTGGGGTGCTGTGCACTTCCCCTTGCCACTGGGCCCCCATCAGTCCCCTGTCACACAGCTGTGCCTTGCACTCTTGCATGGGGCCCACAGGGCTATGCTGAACAGAAGCGGCACCTCAGACAAGGCTTGTATAGCTGCACGGACAGGAGAGGCTGGCTGGCTTCGGGTGCAGGAGGAAGCTTCCGGCTCCTCTGCTGTGGCTTGCCTGCTGTGCACGCTCCCCTCCCTCAGCCTGCCCATCTGTAAGAAGGGTGCCGTGACACACAGGAGCACTGAGGACCAGCTGGCCACTGTGCAAGCACCTCACGCACAGGAAGGGCTGCAGAGGGCTGCGTGCTGTGCCTGCTGGTCTTGTGACTGGCTCAGCTGCGGGGAAGGGGGAAGTGAGCGGATCGCAGGGCCCCAGGGGCAGCACTGGGGTCAGGAACCTCCTGGCTGGAGCTCGGCAGCGTTGCCTGTGGCTCCAAGCTCGCCCGGGCCACTCTGTACTGGGTCCTCCAGCAAGTGACTGACCCCTCTGCTCGGGGCACACGGCATGATGCAGGGCTGCTGGGGCATGAGGCCTGGGAAACGGGGGCAGGTGTCCCTGTTAGTGCTGCGGGGCCTTCCCTCCTCTGTGCGTGGCTCTGAGCCCGTGGGTGGCAGGTTTTAAAAAAGAACCAAGCCCAGGGGACGGTGAACACAGGTTGGCCCTGAGGCAGCCACATCCCACCAAGACAAGAGGGAAAAACAGAGAAGGGGCAGGCAGGAGGCCAGGGCTAACCTGGAGCTGCAAGGGCGGGTGGGGAGCGTGAAGCCTCTGTGCCCCGTAGGTGGAGTGGAAGGTGACTGCTAGTGGCTGGGAGCCAGGGCTACAGGCAGCCAGGGCAGCTCGGGAGAGAGCAGCCCCCGGGGGCAGTGCTGGACTCCGCGGGGGGTCGGAGGAAGGAGGAGGCTGCGGGATATTTCCAGGGCCAGTTATTTTCTAGGTCATGCCTCAGTTTACCCTAGTGATAGACCAAGGAGCCCAGCTGGGTAGGATTTTACTTGTTTAATCTGAATTTAATTTAAAATTGGACAACTGGGGCAGGCGTTTGGCATGGTAGTTTAGATGCTGGCTGGGATACTTGCACCCCTTATCAGCCTGGGTTCAGACCCCAGCTCTGCTCCCCATCCCAGTTTCCTGCTGAGGCGCACCCTGGGAGGCAGCAGGTCACGGTTCAAGGAGTGGGGTCCCTGCCACCTACGTGAGACACCCGGCTGGAGTTCCAGGCAGGCCCCTGCCACCCTTGAGGGAAACCCAGACAGAGTTCCTGGCCCCTGCCTCAGCCAGGCCCAGCCCGCAGATGGAAACTTACTCTCTCTGCCTTTAAAAAAAAAAAAAAAAAAAAAGAGTATTAAAAAGGGCAAAACTGGATCATTTAAAAGCATCTCACACACATTTTATAAAACCTAACAAAAAATAAAGTCAAAGTAGGCTCTAGGTAGATGCTCTTGTTTGAGAAAGGTCACAGGTCATCGTAACAGGCCTTTGGGTTTCAGGAAAGGCAGACGGGGGCTGGGGGAAGCAAAACTGCCCCGCAGAGAAAGGCCCAGAGCTGTGCAGAAACCACGCTGCAGGAGCCAGGCTGAGCCTGAGGAAGAGGCAGGGCCCGGGGGCTGGGGAGGGCGGAGCCGGGAGGGGTGCCCTGCAGGCTGTGGGCTTACAGGCGTGTCTGGGGGCTTCCCAGAAATCGCTGGGGTGAGGAGAGCTGGACTTGTGCGAACCACAGGGACCGGGGCTTGGGGTTCGGTGACCTGGGCATTTCAGGGACAGGGAACCCTGGAGGCTGCAGAGCCACAGATTTCTGGGTGCCCACGCAGCACCTGCGTGCTGGGTGATCCCGGGCCAGTGGTGCTGGCTCCCAGATGGACAAGGCACCTGCCCTCGGTGCCAGGGCTTCAGACGTGCTCCAGGGGAAAGGGTGACTCACTGTCCATGGGAAGTGACAGCCTCTACCCCAGTGCTTGGTCCCGAAACGCAGACACCTGGTGATTGCACAGTGAGTCAGGCCCGAGGGGGAAGGAAGTGGCCAGGCGGGCGCTGCCCGGGGTCAGAGGGCAGCCGGCTCCCCCGCCTCCAGCAAGTCACTGCCCACAGATGACCCGAGCGTCGCAGCGCCTGCTCTTCCCGGCTGGGAGAGCTCGGGCGGCCACAAAACCTCTCCAGGCCTCCGTGTGCTCACCGGGAAAATGGACCCAATCCTGCCTCTCTTGAGAGCCCCTGGGGAGGTCGGGAGGTTGCCACTCTCCCTGCCACTGGCCTAGCCGAGGGCAGCCAAGGGCGCTGGCACCCACGCCCACAGCCTGGGCAGAGGAAGCCAGCACCTGGCCCTAGGCTTGGCACACATTCCTTCCCCAGGCCTGGTCCACCAAAACCAGGGCGGCCACCCAAAGGGGCCCACAGGTTGGTGGGAGTTAGAGGGACCCCTCGCCCAGAGGGTGCTGCTGGTACCTCCAAGTGGCTCCACCACCTCCACCAAGCTCACGGTGAGCTACAAACGGCCCTGGTGCCTCCCGCCAGCTCTGCACGGTTCCTCAGGTGCAGGCTGGGTTCACCTCAACGCCCGTGTGTCTCTGGGGGCTGCATGGAGTTGTGGCTTGGCTAAGAGCACGTGTGGCGCTGGGCTGTCATTGGTTTGACTCTCAGACAAATCAGTGAACTTCCCGGGTGACAGCGATGGCCTCTGTGGAGTGGGGCTGCCTTGTGCAGTCGGACTGATGCCGGCGAGGCGCTGAGCGAGGAGGCGGGGCCTGTGTGTCAGTCTCTGAATGCCCCCGGGACAGGGCACAGTCTGGGCACATCGCTCCCCAGGCCTGACCCCAATAGAGCAGCAGGCGCCTTTCCAAAGGAAAGTCTGAAAATGACACAGGCCCAGGGCTGCTTCTCCCCACCCCGGATTCCGATCAAGGGCCGGGCACCGAGGTCCCGCTGGAAGCTCACTGTGCCCATCGCCAGCGCCAGAAACTTCTGCTTTGGCAGCGTACACTGCCTGGGACTGGGGTGAGGGCGCTCGGCAGGGAGGGGGCCCCGGGGGCAGGAAGTGGGGGAGCTGAGCACTGAGGTCACCAGAGAAGCACAGCAGGCAGACTGGCAGGTGGGCGGCCGCCGGCGGCTCCGTGAAGTCATGTTTTCCCCAAGCGGCTCACGGGCCGCCCCAGGGCTATGAATGCAGAGCTGTGTGCCATGGCCTGCAGGCCTCCCTGCTCTCCCTGCCCTGGGGACCACGCCCACAGCATTCATGCTCCGCTCCTGGCTGCGGCCCCAGCCCAGGGCACATCCTTATGCGGCCTCCGCCCTGCCACTCCAGCATCCTCTTCGAGGGAAGACCCAAATGCAGACACATCTGGGTGTCCCTGCAGCCTCTGACCACCGCCACCCCAGGTGGCCTTGAGACTTGGGGAGGCCTCGTGGAGGAGGCAGCTGTTCCCATGCTGGGAGGGACGCTGGGCAGAGGTGTGGGGGTGGGGACGTTCAGGCTGAAATGCAGGGTACGGTGAAGCCCGCCCAGACTGAGGTGCAATTTGTGGGATGCAGGTAGGAGAGGGAGAGAGCTGCGGCAGGGCAGGGCGGCCTGCACCCGAGCCCCCATCCCCCACTTCCTGGCCGTGAGACCTGGGGCGAGTTGCTTGACTTCACCGTTTCAGTTTTCTCAGTAATGGTGTCTGCCTCGTGGGGGTGATGTGAGAATAAAATGTTTCCGTTTTCCGTTTTTTTAGCTTTGACTTTAAAAAAATATTGTATTTTCATTTTATTTGAAAGGCAGAGAGACAGAGATCTTCTGTGTAGTGGTTCACTCCCCAAATGCCCACAAGGACCAGGGCTGGGTCAGGTCGCAGCCAGCAGCCAGGAGCTCCATCCAGGTCTCCTGGTGGGTGGCAGGGACCCAGCGACTTGAGCCCTCACCTGCTGCCTCCCAGGGTCTGCCTTATCAGGAAGCTGGAATTGGAAGCAGAGTTGGGACTCGAGCCCAGGCACTCCAGTGTGGGATGTGGGCGTCCCAAGGGACATCTCACCCCTGCACCAAATGCCACCCTCAAACGTACCTGCGTACAAGAGTTAGAGCAGTGCCTGCCGGCGGGCAGTGCGTGTGAGTGTACACACACGTGCATACGTGGGCAGGGACATAACCCCTAGAAAGGCAAACAGAGGCCCCTGCCTGTCGTACTTTGTTTGTGAAGCACCTGCTGTGTCAGGTGCTTTACCATCCTCACTAAGCCCCTTACAATGCACCGACGTTGTTAGCAATGTCTCCGTTGTACAGATGAGGAAGCTGCCCGAGGTCACTCAGCCGGGCTGGGGGCGGGTGGGGTCTGGCCTGAAAGGGATTCTGGGTGGGGCTCCGGTCCCGGGTGTCAGGACTGCACCCTGGAGAGGCTGAATGACGTCCACAGGAGGGCAGGACGGGCAGTCACCTGCTGGTGCCCTGAGTGCAGCTGTCTACCCATAATTCAAAGTGGCCTCTTGACGGGCTTCAGGCCCATCCTCAGGACCCCAGCCTGGTGCCCGCAGGGCCACCGTGACTCCCACCACCCTCCCCGGACACAAACCACTTCTGAACAGGGCTGTCCTGGACTCGGGCTGAGCTGTCCTCCCAGGCAGCAGCCCCTTGCGCCGCCTGCGTCACCTCTGTCCCTCATGCTGCCAGTCACTGCACACCTGGGACTGCTAAGTATGGCAGGTGCACAGGGCAGCAAAGAGAGCAGGGTCCTGCCCTGGCGGAGCTCCGCACGTGGCGGGGACCACGGGCCAGAGCAACTTGCAGCGAGGCCCCCAGCCAGGCCTAGGAGCGGCGAGGGGAGGGGTGCCCGCAGCAGCCGGGAGGGCTGCAGAGGGCAGGTCGAGAGCAGTTCGGCAGTGCGGGCAAAGGCTCCCTGAGCTTGCCGGGCAGCTCCGTGCTTCCACCTGGGGGGTCCCCGTGATGCCGAGACAAGCATGGGGCAGACCCCCAATCTTCCAGGAGTCCCCCAGCCCCTGTCGCCACCTGCACCACATGCTGAGACCAGGGCCCAGCCGCAGGGGAAGGCCGAGGTGCCCACGTTCTCGGGTGGCCTCCCTAGCTTCCACCCCTGACCAGCAGTCCACCCGGCCACGGTCATGCAGTGAACCTTCCTGTGGGCCGTTCTGCCCTTGGCACAGACCCGGCAGGACAAGCAGATGCACAGGTGGTTTCTGGGCAGGGATAAGAGCCCAGATCCTGGAGCCAGCTGCTGGGCTCCAGGCCACTTCTGCTCACCCACTGCAGATGGCAGCAACTTAGCCTGTCTGCCTCTCTGCTCCCATCTGTGAAATGGTCATCACCCCAGCAGGGCAGGGCAGGGCAGAGCACACAAGCTGTTCTGTGTCCTGTGTAAACCACCCCCCACCCCGTACCCGCGCCAGATGCCAGGGCGGGAAGAAAAGTGAAAGAGAGCGTGTCTCAGAACAGCGAGCAGCCGGGCCCCTGACCTCCGTGGTCACGGCGCATCAGTTCCTTGCCTTCTGCAAAGGACAACCTCCCCCTGCAGACTTGTCTGTCCCTTGGGCTCCACCTCTGCCTCCCCAAGACGCCCCTGCAGGTCTCCAGCGGAGAGCTGGGGCCCTGGCCAGTGTGGCCGGAGTTGTGAAATCCTTTGCTGAAAACCAGCACAGTCCCAGCCAGGGGGGTGGCCCAGTTTGTTTGCAAAATATTTCCCCAGATAGCGCTGCTCTGGCTCAGACACGTTAGCACTTTCCAGAATCCTGCAGATGGTGAGGCAGCTGGAGAGGAAGGGAGAAGAGGGGAGGGGG
Organism: Lepus europaeus; assembly: GCF_033115175.1. Classification (NCBI taxonomy): domain Eukaryota; kingdom Metazoa; phylum Chordata; class Mammalia; order Lagomorpha; family Leporidae; genus Lepus; species Lepus europaeus. The sequence goes on along the minus strand of NC_084843.1, from coordinate 60,858,108 downwards.
GGAGTGGGAGAGGCCCGGGCCACAGCCCAGGTAGCCGAGTGGGCTGGCACAGGCGTGCCACGTCCCAACATGAGTGGGCCCACGCAGGGCAGCCCGCAGGAACCCTGGAAGCTTCTTGTGACCCAGAACCTTCCTTGGAAGTGCAATACGTAGAATGGGGGGGGGGGGGGCCTGGGTCGCCCCTCCCACCAGGCCTCTAAGGGTTCCCCGCTGAACTCTGGGGCTCCACGGAACCTAGTTTGAAAACCCCTGCTGCGGAAGGAGTCATCTTTTCTGGGGTGGGCAGGAGGGGAGGGGAGGGGAAGCAATGCCCACACTGCTTCCAGACGACGAGCTGGGTGGGGGGTGCTGTCCTACGGGGACACAGGGGGAGACTTGCTGGGAGGGCACGCTGTAGTGTGAGAACACAGATTCTAGAGCCAGAATGGGGCCAGGACGTCCGCATCGCCCGAGTGCCCGTTCTGGTCCCACCTGCTCCACTTCCAATCCAGCTTCCTGCCAATGCCCCTGGCCCCACCATTCTCCACCACCAAAGTCAAACTCACCAACTCACGGACAGATCACGGGCCCCTGCCGAGGTGGGGGCTCGGGACTCGCTGGGAGTCCTGGGGGACGCTCTCTCCTCCCACATGCTCCTACCCGGACCACCCGCATCCCGGCAGCACCACCATGACTGGCTGGCGAAGGGTATATTTCGTGGCTTTTGAGGCTCCGAAAACAGACGGGAAGGGGCGGGGCAGGTGTAACCACAGAAGGCCAAATAAGCCTCGGGAGGCTGGCTCCTGGGCCGTGGTTTAATGGTGGCATCAGGAGAGGCTGTGCTGGGAGCCGGCTTATTTACTTTCCACACCTTTCCTCCAACTGCTTTCCACAGAGCCCTCCCAATCCCCAGTGACAGATTTCCCAGGGCCCAGAGAAAGCCACACTCCCCCACCACACTGCCACCTTTGTGAGGAGGTGGGGACATGGAGGAGAGGGGTGGGCGTCCCCTGTGGCCAGGGGCTCCCGTGGCCCGCCCCTCCCTCCACGCCTGCAGCCAGATTTGAGGTGACAGAGACAGAGGGCACAGAACACACCATCCAGCCTGTGGGGGCCGGCCCACACCCTGCTGTGGAATCCACGGGCTCGGGGCACGGCAAGGAGAGAGGGTGACAGGTGCCACTCCTGCTTCAGGCATAAAAAGGAGAACTGTGTCCGGCTGGAGTCTCCCCCTGAGAGTCCCCTCCCAGCCAAGACGGCCTCGGCTGCCCTCCCCGGGCTTCACGTGACAGTGTCCCCACACATTCCTGTGTGACAGGCACTGGGTCAGAGCCGGGCCCCTCAGGTAGGGCAGCTCCTCCCCAGCCTGGTCCCCAGACGCTGCCCCTCTGTGCAGTGGACAGGGCGAGGGCTCCCAAGGCTCTCAGACTTGCCCAGGCGGGCTTCCTGTGGGAGGTGTGCAGAGGTGGGCTGTTCATCCAGTGTCCCCGGCTTCCCTGGAAGGGTGCAGTTTTCACCATCCTGGGGACACCTGTGCCGTGGGCCCCAGAGTGGGTGAGATGAGGTGGGCAGGGTCAGGCAGCGGGGACACTGGCCCAGCAGGGGGAAGCCCCCCAAGCCCTTGAAGAGACAGGGGCAGGGTGGCAGGCAGATGGTGGGCAGGGCCGCCCCCAGCCTCACGACCTCACACACTCTCTTCTTGATCTGCAGAGCGGGGCCAGCAGAGAGCTCCGTGGGCTCCGTGGCTGGGGACCAGGTGAGCCACGCGGTCATCCCCTCCCCTGGCTGCCTCGGCTTCTCTTCAGCAAGTAAGCGAGCACAGGGGGCGGCAAACGAGGGCTGATTTCCCAGGGACACGTGACTGTGGGGCCGGCCACCGGGGAAAGGAACGCAGCGATCTCCCAGAACCACAGTCATCCATTTAACCGTCACTCCGCTCACCTCCAATTTCTTCCCCAAGGTACGGTCGGTCACACGTGGCCGCTTTGTCCCCGCTTCTCAGATTAGCCGCAAATCATCTCAACAGAATTACCACTCCCCAGACTGACCCCTGAACCCCCACCTCGAAGGCTCCAGGAGCCTGGGACCAGCTGGCCTTTGATTCCCACAGCACTGGTGCAGCTGGGGCGGGGCAGAGGCCTCAGGGCCACCTGGGTAGAGCAGCAGCAAGGCTGCTTCCTTGTTGCCGTGGAGAACCAGCAGGGATCCCAGAGTCTGGCCTGGTGGAGACAGCATGGGTCTGGAGTCAAGACTTCCCAGGTTCAAGTCCTGGTTCTGTCTCTCACCAGCTGGGTCGCTATGAATACCTTACTTAACTTCGGAGTCTCAGTTTCCCAATCTGTAAAGTGGGGATGAAATGCTAATTCATGGGGATGTAATGGCTTGATGAGATGATACATATAGCACCTGACTCACAGAAGGCAGGACGAGGGTGGAAAAGTGATGGGGTGACAGGACTTGGCCATTCAGCCCCTTGGGAAATCGGGGCTGGCCAAGCATGGCTTGTCTCCTCTCTCATTCAGGCCAGTCCGTGGTGCTGCCCACACGTGTGCTGCCCATTCAGGCATCACAGCGTGGAATGCCCACTGGGCCAAGTTCAAGTCCTGACAAGGAGGCAAAGGCACAGAACCCCACACTTCTTCCCAACGGTGCCCAGGCCGCCCCCAAGCTCTCAGTCCCAGACCAGGGAACAACGTATGTTTCTGCTCCTCTGGGAAACTCACGCCAACTGGCACAGAAAAACCTAACTGATCCTCACTGCAGGGACTGTGACGGCCCCTCCACCTGCTCCTGCCACGGAGCCAAACCCCTGGGGAGGACACAGCTCCTCTTGAGAGCCATCTCCAAGCCAGGCCAGCAAGAGCCAGGCCCCGGAGTGCACGCCCCCTGGATGCCACGTGTTCCAGTGGTCCCTCTGGCCCACCCATCTCTCTCACTTACCCAGCCCTGGCTCCTGCAGCCTGGGAGGGACAACGGAATCAACTCCTTCCCCTGCGACACATCTAAAGTTATCTCCCACCGAGGCCCCAGTGAACCTTCCAAACAGCACCTCACCCCAGCTTAGCCAGATACAGACAGGAAACCTCTTCAGACGCCAGAGTCCAGCGAGGAGGCTCTGGGCCCCTGTGCCAGCACCCAAGGGGGCCACTCACTCACTCAGACACACCAGGCAGGGCTCCTCGGAGCCACCTGCACCCCAGCGGGGCTCGGCTCACAGAGTCCATAACAAATATTAGCTATCAGCCTCATTGCTCATCAAGGGACTACCTGTTGAGTACCCGCTGTGCCAGGCACTGGGGTAGGCCCAGGACAATCCTTAGAACATCCTCTGGCCCCAGGACACTGCGCCTAAGAAGCGCCACGCAACCTCAAGGGCAAGCAAAAGCAGACCTCGGAACAGAACCACTTTCTTCCTGACCTTGGAGTCTTCTACTCCCACCCTCCTGCCCAGCCCCTCCACATTCACGGACCCAGGGCCGGAATCTCCTCGCCCCTTCCCCGTGGAAGTCCTCGGAGGAAGCACATCCGCTGGGGGAAGGGTCTCCGCCTCCCTCCAGGCCTGTCACGGCGGCTGCCCGGCCCGCCGGCCTTCCCCGCTCGGCTCCCCGGGCCCAGCACGCCGGCCTGAGTTTGTGAATCACTCGCTCCTCTCCCCGGGCCTCGCCTCCGGAAGGGCTGCGCACGCCCAGACACATCACCCAGACACCGAGTTTCCACCCCAAACACGCTGCCGCCGAACCCGAGAGCCGCCTCCGACGCCGGCTTTGCCCTCCCTCGCCTGGTCTCGGGGCCCCGGCGGCCGCGACCTGCCACAGACAGAGGCCCCTTCCCTGGCACCCGGGGGACTCGCTCTCCCCGGGGGCTGCGTGGGCAGCACAGACTGCGGGGCCGGAGGACGTGCCGGGTTTAAAAGCCCAGACCCGGCGCCCGCAGGACCTTGCGTGCAGCCCCGCGGCACGCGCGGTCTGTGCGAGCGCCCGGCGCAGCGAGGAGCCCGGCCACCCGGCGGATGGTACCCGGTGCCACGGCTCGGGGTGGCTGCGTGGGGTTCGCCCCGCGTCGGGAGCTCCCTCTCGAATCCTCCGCCTGGCCGCCTTCTTCCAAAGTTTGGCGCTCTGGTGGGGGGCGCTCGTCCGGGCGGCCTCCCCAGCGGTTCCAGCACGCTGGCGCCCCACTTACCGCGGCCGCCCTGCCGCCTCCGGCGCGGGCGGATCCAAGTCTCCGCGGCTGCGGTCCGGCGCTCGCAGCATCCGCTCGCAGCTTCGCCCTCCTCTCGGAAGATCCCAGCCGGAGCGACCTCGGCGCCCGCGCTGCCCGGGCTCTGTGCGCTCCCCGGGGACGGCGGCGGGCGGCGGGCGACGACCGAGGGAGGCGCGGCCGGCCCGGTCCGCACGCCCGGCGGGAAGCGGCGCCAGGCGGGCGCCGTCCTGCGCAGCGAGCGGGTGAGCGAGCGGTCCTGTCCCGCGCCCTCCCCGCTCCGGCCCGCGGCGGCGGCGGTGGATTCCTGAACCGCGTCCAAGGCGCTCGGGAGCCCTCCTCCTCTTCTCCTTCCTCACCCCACCCAGCTCCCACCCCTGCGCGCCCTGCTACTTGGGAACCGTTGGCGAAGTTGGCGCTGCCCAGGCTGCGCGCGGGCCGGGCCTCTCCGGGAAGGAAGGGGAGGAGGGGGAGGAGCTGGCGGGAGGGGACCGGGACCCGCCCCCGGGGAGCCGCCTCTCCGGGACCCCTCTGCGGGCCTTTGTTCCGGGCGCGGCGCCTGGGCTCGTGCGTCCCGGGGGACCCGCCTGGAGCTGCTCGGATCCCCACCCCTCCCGGCGAGGCTGGGAGGAGCTCTGGGCCGCGGCTGTGGCTTCACCCTCCGGAGTCGCCTCCCCTGGGACCCCGTGGGCTGCGTAGCGTTCTGCGGTCTCTGCCCCGGCGAGGATTTTCCTGCGCCGTCCCCACCGCGGGGTCACGGGTGTAAAGGACGGTCCCCCACCCCCACTCCCTGTTTCCAGACTTGGGAGGCAACAGGTCACCCTTCCGCCCTTCTGTGCTGTCTCCCATCACCAGCCTGTCCGGGGCTCCCTGAACACCAAGACCCAGGAAGCGGGGAAGAAATGGGGTCCTCACCACCTGGCGTTGTCTTGAGTCCCTCCGGGCAGCTGCGGCTGTGGCCTGCTTGCTGTCTGCAGGGCCCGTGGGGGCAGCGGCCCTTGGGCAGTGCCGCTCTGGGGTACAAAGACTTTTTTGTGCCGAGCGCGTTTAGGGCTCAGGACTGGAACACGAAGCAACCCGTGTTGCTGGTCCCCGGCTGGCTACACCCAGCCCCAGCTTCCTAGGACTTCGGTCGGGAGCCAGCTCAGGCCTCTGTGACACGGCCTGATGGTGCGAGTTTTAAGCACAGATTAACTCCTGAGAAGGAGGAGCCTGCAGAGCTGGGGAAGCCTGCAGGCCTCCCTTAGCCTGCCCCATCACTTGCAGAATTCACATCCCAGGAAGGAGGCGGCAGGGAGCACGGGGCAGCACCTGGGCCTTCCCAGGAGCCCTCCTCCTGGGGGGCTGGCGCCCGAGGTCCAGGCAGGCTGGAGCTGCCACCAAGGCTGCCGGCCAGGGCGTGCCCGGGCAGAGTCCATGATGCGAGACCGCGGAGTCTTCTTCAGCAGAAAAACCTGATTGGGTGCCCCTGCTCTGTTGTTGGCAGCGCTGGGCTGGGTACGGGAGCCTCGCCTCCCCGGGGGGGTCAGAGGCAGTCTCCTGCACACTCTACCGCCCCTTCTCAGCTGAGAGTGCCAGTGTTCCTGCCTTCCAGAGCCATCAGGGGGCTGCCCTGGCTCACACCTGCTGGCCGGGCCAGCAAGGCCTTCCCACCGGGTCACATGGATGAACAGATGTGGGATTCTATCGCTCTGACTTTGTGATGTACTCCCGGGGGCAGAAGCTAGAAGTGGGTCGCTGTCAGGTTGCAGACTGCGGGCCTCTGTGCTCCGTGTTCACTCAGCCCCTCCTGAGTATAGAGAGGGAGGAGAGCAAGCAGCAATCCTACCTTCCATGGGGAAGAGAGACACCAGCAACGCGGGGGGAGGGGGCTCCAGGCCGCCGCGGTGTGTGCAGGCTGCAGCCTGGTGCGCGCCTGGGCTTGAGAGACAAGGTGGAGGTCTCAGGTGCGGAGGGAGAGGGGTGTGCCAGGGCGTTCACGCCTCGAGCTGTGAGCTGGCGGAACAGTGAGGGCACCCGGGGGATGGTCTCAGCCTGGACATTCAGAGGTTTCACCCTAACACACTTTTCAGGCTCAACTTCTTCCCACAATTTCTGGGCCAAGAAAATCAGTCTGTTTTTAACATTTTATTTTTCTTTATTTTTGTTGTATCTGAAAGGCAGAGTGACATGGAGAAGAGGGATCTTCCGTCCTCTGGTCTGCTCCCCAAGCGCCCACAGCAGCCAAAGCCAGGAGTGCAGGAGTCTCCCACACTGGGGGCACGGATCCAGGTGCTGGAGCCACCCATCCTGCATGTTAGCGAGAAGCTGGATCAGAAGCAGCGCGCCAGGACTTGAACTGGGCGTCCCAAGCCGTGACGGAACTGCTGCGCCAATGCTGGTGCCCAGGTCTCATGGTTTACTGTTTGAGAAACACAAGAGCTTTCCAGGCCAGAGGCAGAGTTGCAGAGTGGGTGAGAACGGGGAGCTTGAACGCCACCGTCACCTCGCGGTTCTGGTGAGTCTCGTCACTACAGGGGGCGGCCCACCTGGCCCAGGCACCGGGAAGTCGCAGTGCTGAGTCCACAGTGTTCCTACGGAGAGACGCAGCCCTGGGCCGGAGTACAAGGACACGACTGACAAACCCAGACGTCTGCGGCACCGCTGAGAGACAAACTGTCAATGCCAATGCTAAGAAAGACAAAGCAAGCAAGAGCTTGTTCCAGGTGACACGAGATCGAGTCCTGTGACAGGCAGATTTCGGTGATGGTGTCACTCTGAGACTGCGTCTCAGGTTCTTCTGTGGCTCATGTCAGTGTGCTCGCTCTGAGCAAACAAGTTGCCAGACAGTGAGCTGCTGAAGGAGAGGGCTGTGTCTTAAGGAACCAAGGATGGCCTCTGGTCAGCCAGCAAAGAGCCAAGGCTCCACGTCCACCGGCGGGCAGAGCCACCCAGGAGAGCCTGGAGCTGTGTGAGGGCCGACTCCTCCACTTGGGAGGGGCCCTGCGCTGAACAGCCTTGCTAAGCTGCTTCCAGACTCCAGCTCCACACGAGCGGAAGTGGTAAGTACTGTTTCTTTTTATTTATTTATTTTTTATTTGAGGGGCACAGCCACAGACAGATAGGGGGAGAGAAAGAGAGAGAGAGAGAGAGAGAGAGAGAGGTCTTCCATCTGCTGGTTCACTCTCCACATGGTCACAATGGTTGGAGCTGGGCCGGACCTAAGCCAGGAGCCAGGAGCTTCTTCCGGGTCTCCCACACTAGTGCAGGGGCCTGAGTGCTTGGGCCATTTTCTTCTGCTTTCCCAGGCCATAGCAGAGAGCTGGATCGGAAGTGGAGCAGCCGGGACTCAAACCGGTATCCATATGGGATGCTGGCTCTGCAGGTGGTGGCTTAACCCACTAGGCCACAACACTGGCCCCAGTACTGCTTCTTAAAAAATTGTTTTAAATTTATCTCCATTTTATTCGAGAGAGTGAAAGGCAGAGAGACACATGGAGAGCTCTTCCGTCCGCTGGTTCAGTCCTCAGATGCCTGCAATAGCCAGGCTTCAGTTAAAGCGACCATGTGGGCAGCAGATACTTGTGCCTCCCTGGACCGCATTAGCAGGAGGCTGGAACAGGCAGAGCCAGGAGGCAGAGCCAGGACCTGAGCGGCATCTTAACCAGGGCTCTATAAATAAACTAAATAAACTTGTGCCTCCCTGGACTGCATTAGCAGGAGGCTGGAACAGGCAGAGCAGGAGGCAGAGCCAGGACCTGAGCGGCATCTTAACCAGGGCTCTATAAATACTGCTGTAAGCCACTAAGTGTGGGGTCACTTGTTACATAGTCGTGTATAGCTAACACAACCACCAAATGTAGCCTGTCTTCTTAAGTTGGATCCTGGGACTGAAAAAAAAAAATTACTGCAAAAGATCATCAGATATTTGGCAAAATATGAATAGGGAATTAGTAAACAATTATTTTATACTGATGCTAAATCTCCAGAGTTATTCTTTGTACTGTGGTCATGGAAAAGGCTACTTCATTCGCTAGAGATTCGCACTGCAAGATGTAAGGTCACAGTTTCTGTCCACTCCCTCTCAAATGGTTCCAAAATAAAAATAATAATTTATGATACTAACACACATAACATATAATTAGGGAGTTTCCCTTATATACTAATTTATATGTTGTATAACAAGCCACCTCCACAACTTAATGACTTAAAACAAGAAAAATGTATTAGTTCCTCACAGCTTGGTGGGTTGACTTGATTCATCTAGAAGATTCTTTCGTGCCATAAGGTATCAGCTGAGACTGCTCGGTCTGTAGCACCCAGCGGCAGCGCTGGGCCTCACGTCCCTGTGTGGCACATTCGTGTCTCTGCATGTGACCAGCTCGTGCTTCCTCCCAGCAGGGAGGTTAAAGGAGAGGGTCTGCTCCCACAGCAACGAGCCTCCAAGCGTCCAGCAGCCCGGCTCCATGCTGGGCCCGAAGCCACCGAGCCGTTCCAGGATCCAGGGCAGCTCCTGTCCCTGGAGGTGAAGGACCCAGGCAGCTCGTTCCTTCTGCTCTGTCTCCCATCTCAGCTCCCTTTTCCTGTAAGAATTTTAACCTAAGAGCTCACACGGAGCTGCCAGGGATGGAGCGGGCAGGTGGCTAGCGGTTAAGAGGGTGGGTGCGGCAGTCAGGGGCCATGTTGGAGCGCCTGCATTTGCTACCCACCTCCAACTCCTGACTCCAGCCTCCTGTTAACACACACCCTGGGGGGCAGCAGGTGATGGCTCAAGTGACGTGGTTCCTGCCACCTGTGTGGGAGACATGGCTTGAGATCCCAGTTCTTGGTTTCCATTCAGCCCAGCCCTTGGCTGTTGCACTGTTGGAGGCATTTGCGAAGTGAACCAGGGCATGGAAAGTCTCTCTAACAACGATTAAGCTGTGAAGAAGAGGAAAACGCTGTCACTTGTGTAGCACAAAGCGTGCAGCAGGGAGACTTACCCACGTTGCGTCAGTGCATCCTCACCACAGCCCTGCAGAGAGGCCATTGCTGGCCCTTTCGGAAAGGGCGCAGGGTCGAGAGCAAATTCACACTGCAAACATGTGGACTGAAGAATTATTTGCTTCTTTATCGCTCAGTCCTGGACCGTGAAGAGCTTGGGAGCACGAGGCCCAGTGACATCTTAGCAGCTATTGCGATCATGCCACATAACAAACACGCTCCAAATCTCAGTGGCCTACAGCACCAGGCTTCTGTTCTCATTCATGGGCTGCTGGTTTCAGGTGAGTTCGTTTCGGGCCATGGGGTTGGCTGGACTTAGGACTGGGTTGGGTTGGGTTCAGGTCTATTCTGCGTGTCTCCACATTTCCCCTTCCCTTAGACCAGCGGCTACCCAGGGGGGTGTTCTTCCTAGGGTAGGTCGCATGAGTACAAGAGATAAGCCAAGCCACACAAGAAAGTTCAAGACTTCTGCCTGTGACATGGCCAAAGTAAACCCCACGCCCAAACTCAAAGTCATCGATGCAAAGCAATATGTGCTGATCTTTGTGAAGCCAAGGCCATGGCGTGGACGGGACAGGGCAGGGGCAGGGAGCCTGGAGAGCAGTGACCCCGTCCGCTGCAGCTGATGGGGTGCAGGTCCTGCCCTCGGGGACTCATGGGGACCCCGCTGCAGAGCAGTGCAGCGAGCACAGTGAGGAGGCGTGGTGGTGTGTGTGGGTGTTACGGGCACACACGGCGGGGCGGGGGTCCCTGCAGCCAGCTGGACACGTGCACGGACTTTCTAGAGAAAGCGCAGAAGGATAAAATAAGCAAGAGCGCCTGGCAGAAATGGAGAGAGATGGCATTACAGGGCAACACTGGCCATCAGGACTGCCTGAGCCGTGGCAAGGAGGCCAGAGCTGGGGCACTGTGCACAGCGGAAGTGAGAAGCTGTTTGCTGTCCCTGGACCATGAAGGGGGAGGCAGCAGGTGTGACAGCGGAGGAGGGGCAGGGACAAGCAGAGCCGGGTGTGGAGGGCTTTGGCACGTACTGCACACCTGCCCTTCAGCCTCCCGGAGTGCCCCCCACCCTGCCCCACCCTGCCCCACTCTGCTCCTGTCCTGGGTAGTTGAGCTGGGCAGCCTGAGCCCCTCCCTCTCTTACTCCAGTTAGAGCTGCAATTGTGCCCGCAACAACCTTGATTCCAATGTTGAAGCCCGAGCCTCCCAGGAGTCTGTCCTTGGGGATAGGCCCTGATGCCACGGCTTGAGTGAGTGTGTCCCTCCAAAACCCACTCCTGAAGGGGTGGTTTTGTTTTTTTTTTTTTTTTTTTTTGACAGATAGAGTTAGACAGTAAGAGAGAGAGAGACAGAGAGAAAGGTCTTCCTTCCATTGGTTCACCCCCCAAATGGCCGCTACAGCCGGAGCTACGCCAATCCGAAGCCAGGAGCCGGGTGCTTCCTCCTGGTCTCCCATGCGGGTACAGGGGCCCAAGGACTTGGGCCATCCTCCACTGGCCTCCCGGGCCACAGCAGAGAACTGAACTGGAAGAGGAGCAACTGGGACTAGAACCCGGAGCCCATATGGGATGCTGGCACCGCAGGCAGAGGATTAACCAAGTGAGCCATGGCGCTGGCCCCAAAGGAGTGGTGTTAAGAGGTGGGCCTCTGAGAAGGGGTCAGGCCAGGAGGGCTCTGCCCCGTGGAGGAGGTGCGTGTCTGGATAGGAGAGGTTTACGAGGGCTGTGGGCCTCTCCCGTAGAGAGTGAGCCTTGGCTGTACCCTGCACCTGCTGGCACGGCCATGTGGGATTCACCAGGCTCCACTTCTAAGGCTAATACATTAGGACCCCCTCTTAGGTGTCCCTGTTATAGCAGCTCAACTGATGGAGACTGGCCTTTATGGAGACAATGAAAAGTACATGAGCTCGTGGGGGTGGCTCCCAACCCAACAGGAAGGGAAGACAGGTGGGCGATCTCAGGGGCAAGGCCCCTGAAGCCGCGAAGGCAGGGCTTGCCGGAAACCCACCTCGCAGGGCCGCAGTCTCGGATTTCCGGCCTGCAGGGCGGCGATGGCAAGTGATTCTGCCGTTGGCGCTCTATAGGCCTGGTAGAGTAACACACCCCCAGAATAACAGAACTAGGATAAAAAAAGACTCACAGACAATATCTACCGCAAAACCAGGAGACAAGTTAAACCCACAAGCCTAAGATACAGCTGGGGACGGGGGCACACGCCAGCAGTTGGAAGGCTCGTTGCCTCTCAGACTTGTGTAGGAGGGGGCAGGGGAAGCCGGCCAGGCTGCTGGTGGCCTGCGAGCAGGTGGACCCGGAAAGCACCCACGAGTCCTCAGAAGGGCGGCAGGATGGCCTGGGGGCGGCGGCTGGCGCTGGAGCGGAGTCCAGTTTGCATGTGGGTGCAAGGGGCCCATGGGGCAGTCCTGTCTGGGGGGGCTGCAGCCAGCTGGGCCCCACAGGCCCCTCTCTGCTTCCTCCATAAAACTCCCGACGCTGACAGACCGAAGCTTCCTTTTGTGACGTAAACCCTGCACCAGGCTGTCAGCGTCGAGTCAGAGCTGACGGGGACAAAGAGGAGACCGCTCGGGATGAGGGCTCAGAGCGGGGCTGGGATGAAGCCGGGAGAGAAAGCCGCACACACAGCATCCTCGTGGCAGAGTGAACTCCCCATAGATGGCCGCGAAGCCGTCTCCTCGTCCCGCCGGGTGTGACCGTGACGCCTGTGCGTGCCTGGACCCAGGGAGGGCCGTGGAGCTGAAGCCCTGTGACTTCCAGGCTGCCTGGAGTGAACACGCTGCACATGTCCACCGTTGTTTCTTAGAGGATTGTTCTTGGAGACCGGCCACCGTGCGCGGGAGGAAACCCAACAGGCCACATGGAGAGATGGTTCCAGGCAGTTGCAGCCGCCAGCCAGTGTCGCTGGCCAGGCTCGTCCGGGCTGGAGCCTCCAGGTGTCCCCAGTCCCTAGCTGGCAAGTCAGCTCACTCAGCCTTCCAGCAGAGACGTGCCAGCCCCCCGGACCCCTGCTGAATCCCCCACCCACGCGCTCTGTAACTGCTATAGGAACACACTAAGTTTCGTGTGGCTTACACACAGCAGTGGTAGCTAGAACAGCCACCTGTGGATGCCCCAGCAAGGGGAGCCCAGGAGCCGTGATGGGAGAAAGCTCTCTGCTGTGGGTGTGTGTAAGATTTGAGTGTGTTCCCCAGTGCTTCGCGGGCTGGGAGCGCCATCCCCCGCGTAATGGTATTGATGGTGATGGAGCCTTTAAGAGGGGGGTCCTGGAGGGTCTGGGGGCGGTGATTAGACCACAGGGGCAGGGCTCTGGTAGAGTGGGAAGGGGAGAGCTCCTGGGAGGGGATTAGTTCCCAGAGGAGTGAATTGTTACAAAACAGTGAGCCTGGCCCCTCCCTGGTCCCTCGATTCCCAAGATAGCAGCCACCGTTTTGTGACAGAGCCAGGAGGCCCTCGCTAGAGGCTGAACAGGGCCACCTGGTCTTGGCTCTCAGCACCCAGAAGTGTGAACTAAATGCACCTCTTTTCTGTGCACCTTGGGGGTCCTGGGTTCAAGTCCTGCTGATGCACACCTGGGAGCAGTGGTGATGGCCCCAGTGGCTGGGTTCTGGCTGCCCCGTGGGAGACCTGGATGGAGGCAGCCTGGCCCAGACCCTGCTACGGTGGGCATTTGGGGAGTGAGCAGCAGCAGATGGGAGCTCTCTCCCTCTCTCCCTCTCTCTGCCTTTCAAAGGAATAAAAGGAATAAGTACAGTTTTTTTTTTTTTAAGAAGCAAGGAAATACCCAGAGAATGGAAAAATAAAAAATAAGAGTACAAACTTGAAAAATTCATCTTACTTAAAAAAAAAGAGTAGTATTAGAAAAGGATCAAGATTGAATCCTATGTAAAATAATAGAAAAAAAGTCAATAGCAACACAACATTCTTACAGTTAATAAAAGCGAGTCAGAAAAACCAGATGAAGGCTGTCAGCCAGCACGGCGAAGTGGAGTTTTTGATGACAGAAGTTATGAAATCACCTAAATCAAGATTAGATAGACTCAGAGGTGAGGTGATTTGGGGGAAAAGGGAAGTTTTGAAAAGAATGATGATATGAGGCCGGCTCTGTGGTGTAGTGGGCAAAGCCGCCGCCTGCAGTGCCGGCTTCCCATCTGGGTGCTGGTTCATGTCCCGGCTGCCCCATAACAGAGCAACCCAGCTCTCTGCTATGGCCTGGGATAGCAGTAGAAGATGGCCCAAGTGCTTGGGCCCCTGCACCCATGTGGGAGACCCAACGAAAGCTGCTGGCTCCTGGCTTTGGATCGGCGCAGCTCTGGCCATTGTGGCCATTTGGGGAGTGAACCAGCAGATGGAAGACCTCTCTCTCTGCCTCTGCCTCTCTCTGTATAATTCTGACTTTCAAATAAATAAATCTTTTTTAAAAAAAGAAAATGATGATCAAAGTAGCTGATCTGGAAAGACAGGAGGCCACTGCAGACCTGCAGACAAGGGCAGGGGTGAGAGGAGCGAGGACGCCCACACAGACAGCGCCTGAGAGAGCCAGGAGAGAGAAAGGCGGGCGGGCGTTGGCCAATAGAGACATGCAAAGCAGCTCAGGTGAAAGCCACAGATCCGAGGCGGTTTTCAGAGTTCACAGGAAAACTGCAACAGTTATGAAAACGGCTTCCACCAAAATAACCTTGTCTTCTAATTTCAATTTTCCATGAGTTTTTTTTTTTTTAACTTGAGAGGCAGAGAGCTCTCGTGCGCTGGTTCATTCCCAGTGCCCTCCACAGAGGGGCTGGCCCAGGCTGAAGCCGGACGCTGGGAACTGTTTCCCATGGGGTGGTGAGAAGTCCTGAGCCACACTGCTCTCTCCCAGCGTCGCAGAGAGGCCCGGGCCGGGGTGGAAGCCAGGCGGTTCTTCTCCCCGACGCTGGTGCTACTGCGAGCTTTCTGAAGCAGCCCCGTGGAGCAGGCGGAAAAGGAAGAGAGCACACACGGAACAGGAGTCCGTGCAGAGCGCAGGGAAAGCGAAGCCAATAGAACGGAACAAACCCCAAACAGTGAGGCAAGGACGGTCCCTCGCAGGGGACCAGACTTGAAATTGCACATCGGAGAGGCAGTGAGACTCACATCTAAGAAAACTACTGGGCTTTAAAGAAAAAAGGGAAAAACGCTGGAGGAATCCAAGCAAAGCCCGCAACTCACGTATCAGGGACGGAAGAACGTCACTGGGACCAGTGCTGTGGAGCAGCAAGTTACGCGGCCACCTGTGACGTCAGCACCCCCATCGGAGCGCCTGTTCCAGTCCCGGCTGCCCGGCTTTCGGTCCAGCTCCCTCCTGATGCACCTGGGAGCGCAGCAGATGGCCGACCCGCTGGGCCCCTGCACCCCTGTGGGAGACCCAGGTGCAGGTCCTGGCTCCTGGCTTTGGCCTGGCCCAGCCCTGGCTTTTGCGGCCATTTGAGGGAGTGAATCGGCGGATAGGAGACCCCTCTCTGTCTCTGTGTCTCTGTCTCTCTCTCTCTGCGGCTCTTTCAAGTAAGTAAATAAGTGAATGTAGAAGACACCCTGTCATCTGATGTCAGCAACACCGATTCATTCCGGGAGACAGACAATCTAATAAAACGTTCGGGAAACGTGAGGCCAGGGTCTTGTGCTGTGTGACGCGGAGCTTCAAGCGTACAGCCGCACAGCAGCTGTCACTACAGGAAACGCTCCAAGGAACGTTCCTGGGCGCTTGTGGGACAAGCCGTCAGAGAACGAGTGTCAGAGCATGGAGGAATTGGCAAGGACGTCGCTGAAGTCGCGCGGCATCCCAGAACACAGACGGACTCATGGGGGTTCAGTGTGGCCCATGGCAGTCCTGGCCAAGGTCAGCGGGGGCTGCCAATAGCACAGACAGGGCGAGCTGTGGAAAGGAAAGAGGAGGAGGAGGAGGGGGAGAGGAGGAGGAGGGAGGAGGAGGAGGGGAGGGGAGGAGGAGGGGGAGGAGGAGGGGAGGAGGGGGAGGATGAGACAGAGGGAGCCCAGCAGTTACTGCACTGAGAGAGACACCCGCTGCTAGGTAGGGGTGGCCTGCTGGGGGGCCCTGGGAGGAGGAGGAGAGGAGGAGGGGAAGAGGAGGAGGAGGGGAGGAGGGGGAGAGGAGGAGGAGGGGAATGGGGGAGGAGGGGGAGCAGGGGAGGAGGAGGAGAGGAGGGGAAGTGGGGGAGGAGGGGAAGTGGGGGAGGAGGGGAGGGGGAGGAGGAGGGGAAGAGGGGGAGGAGGGGGACGAGGGGAGGAGGGGGAGGAGGGGGAGGAGGAGACAGAGGGAGCCCAGCAGTTATTGCACTGAGAGAGACACCCATGTCCTCCACGAGAACCTGGGTTTAAGGCCCAGCTCTGCTTCTGACTGCAGCTCTATGCCAGGGCCGACCCTGGGGGGCAGCAGGTGACAGCTCCGGTGACCCTGTCCTGCCACTGTGTGGGAGACCTGGGTTGAGTTCCTGGGCCCTGGCTTCAGCCTGGCCCCGTCCTATCCATTGTGGGCATTTTGGGGAGATTGGTTTTACTCTCCCTGTTTCTTTCTCTGCTTCTCAAATAAATAGATATTTTTAAAATAGTAAAAAAAAGTAACAATGATGAGGAAGTTTCACAACCTTTAAAAGAAAAGAGGAAGAAGGAGTAGAAGGGGGAGGGGAGGAGGAAGAGGAGGCCTGAGGGCGCATGTTGCTGCACCTGTAGCCCAGCTGCCATCTTCAGAACACACAGGCACAGGGGGCGTGGTTAACGTGATGCCACCCAGATCATCCTCGGCCCAGCTGTGGAAAATACCACAGATGGAAAATTCAGATTTTCAGTAACAACCAACAAATAAAAATAGCAAGGAAAGGAAAAAAACGAACAAATGTAAAGGAAATGTATAGAGTTTGAAGGCCAAAAAGAAAGCTTAAGAGGAATTGTAATGTGGATTTTAAAAACTTCCCGTTTTCCTGATGCTTCAATGTCTTCACCAACAAGCCCAGGCCCAGGGGGTCCTTCCCGCCACAAGTTCCCTCTCTGGCCTCTGTGATGTAGTGCTGTGCCATACCAGGAAATCCCCTCCTGCCTTGCCAGCACCCACCTGCTAGGGGGGGCCCTGGGAGCGCCTCGGCTTCCGCCCCCTGCTGTTTCTCGGATCCCTGGGTGTAACAACTGTGTAAGTTCCCAAGCCTCCCCCAGTGTGGTTTCCTAGTTCGCGGTGGGATGGCCCCTAGAGATTCCACGGGAGGGACTTGCTCCCCATTTTTGGGCAGATTCAACGGATGAATTTTACCCAGATCCTCACCCGAACCAGACTGCATTTTCAGGAGACGTGTAAAATAATTGGGGGAGGTGGGCTCTGCGGTGCGTCTGATGCCTGCGGGAGCATTTGTCGGTCCGACAGGTGTGGTCATGGCCGCGTCTCTGTGCTTTCGTGGTTGGGTCCTTCTGCAGAGCCACGGGCTGCGTGCAGATGCGAAGGTGGGCGAGGTGTGTGGGAGGCCCGGCCAGGCAATGGAGGAGCCGGAGGGAGCAGGTGGCAGGTGGGCGGAGCCACGGGCTGCGCAGAGGCATCTGTTGAGGTGGGTGAGGCTGGGTGAAGTGTGGTCTCACTGCGCCGTTCCTTGTGTTGTATTTAAAGACGTCTTCGGTAAAAAGTCAAAGGTCAGCGAGCTGAAGAGGGGTGCAGGGCAGGCGGAGGTCACCGCTGGGGAGAGGAAGCTGGTATGGGCTGCAGGGACCCGTGGTGGGAAGCTGGGCATGGCCGGGGAGGGGGCTGGAGCACCTTTACAAAGAGCAGTGGGGAGCCTGGAAGAGGCTGGAGCAGAGGCGGGCACAGGCGGAGGTGCATCCTGGGAAGGCCGCTGTGAACACAGAGCAGAGGGCTCGGGCCGGGCACCGGAGTGAGGACCCAGCCAGGGTCCAGGCGGGGAGCTGGCGTGACCTGGGGGAAGTGGGGGAGAGAAGGACATCCTCTTGATTCGCTCAGTGGGTGGAGTCAGCAGGGCCCCTGGTTAGATGTGGGGGGGGGGACCCAGAGGTGGGTCCCGGGAGGGGGGCCCTGACCCAGGCCTTCTACATCGAAAGGCCTGTCTCACTTCTTCCAGACCCTTAGAGGAAGGTCGTGTTTGTCTCGGCACCAGGCGGTGGCCATGTGTTGATGAGGTCAGCGAGGCCCAGGACAGGAGGCAAGGGCAGGCATGGGGGGGAGGTGAGGCCGGCGCTGGCAGGCGGCACCGCCCACGGCTCCTGCAGAGTTAGTCACCGTGCACGTGGTGTCTGAGACCCGGAGGCCCTCCTGCCCTGGGCTAGGCAGAGCCAAGATGTGAAGCCAGGTCGTTGGGTTCTAAGCATTGCATTCTTGGGGGCAAGCGTTCGGCCCAGCAGTCAGGACACCAAGCAGGACACCCACATCTCACGTCTGAGTGCCTGCGTCCCAGTCCCAGTTCTCTCTGTCCCAGCTTCCTGTTCTGAGCGCCCGGGCAGGCAATGGTGGCGGCTTAAGTAGCTGGGTCCCCGACACCGCGCAGGAGGCCTGGGCTGTGTCCCCAGCTCCTGGCTTCAGCATGGCCAGTCCAGGTCGTTGCCAGTATCTGGGGAGTGGCCTTGCAGTTTACGGATTCCATCCATTCGCTCTAGACAAAATCTGCCAGGCGCTTGTTCTGTGTCCAGCCCTGTGCCCGGAGCTGGGGAGACACAGGCGAGCCGGCTACGCTGTCCCCGCGCTGGGGAGCTCGCAGACCGGTGAGAGGCGGACGGACAGTAAGTGTCCAGAGAAGGCAAGCAGGGAGCCTGCGCTCTGCCCCAGGGTGGGGCCGCACCACCTGCAACCCTGCTGGAACCACTCTGAGCCCTGACCTGCTCTGAGCTGAGTCTCCTGCATGGGGCCCCCGTATTTGGCCCCCTCACCCCCTTTTTTTTGCCCCTATGCCTCCCCACTCCCGTTTCCCCATTCCCCAGCTGGCTCTCCTGGGATCCTAATCCCAAATAATCACGTTCATGGGAATCTGGATTCAGGCCCAGCCTCGGCGAATCCAGCTGAAGCCTTTCCTGCCTCTCACCCTCTGACCTTGGGCCAGTTGCTCCCCCTCTCTGGGCCTCAGTTTCCCCACCTGGACCACAGGGCCCTCGGATCAGCTGCGGCTCCAGGTCCCTGCAGCTCTCCATTTCCAGCCCCCCACACCTCCCTGCCAAGTGAGCCCATCCTGGGGGCCTCTCCTTCCAGGAGAGCTAGGTCAGAAGCCAGGTGAACGGCCCAGCCCCGAGGTCCTGGAGTCCCCAGACCATTCCCAGCCTCTCTCCAGGATCAGCTTGTGCAGTGGGGAGTGGGAGGGTGGGCTGGTGAGATGCTATCCAAAGATACCGTTAGATGGAAGCCAAGAGGCCAAGTTTCCATGGTGAGCAGGTGCCTGCCGGGGCAGGTGAAGGGGGTGCAGGCCTGGCAGCTGGATCTGCCTTTTGGGGTTCCACCCTGGGAGGGGAACATGAGGAGCCCCTCTACCCTACTGGAGCACCAGGAATAGGTTTTGCTGCTGTGTCGTGCTGTGGTTTGGGTGTTGAGGGCCCCCCAAAGCCTCAGTATTAAAGGCATCCCCCCAAGTGTTGTGCTAATGCTTAATGGGTTAGAGCTGGAAACCTGATTGGCTGTGGTGTGCGGGAGGCAGGCGGTGGGAGGTCGCTGGTCACGGGGCGTGTCCTCACAGGTAACTCTCCGCAGAGTGCTGGTTCCTCCAGGCCTCCCTGCTCTCTCTCTGCCTCCTACCTATGTGTCTGCTCCACCCCCCGCCGGCCTCACCAGAAGGCTGAACCAGTGGGCCGCCAAAGCCGTGAGCCAAAACAAACCTCCTCCCTTCCTAAATCGTCTGTCTTAGGCGGCAAGGACAAGCTAATACCGCTCAGAAACACCCCAGGCCCCTGCCGTGACCCCTGGCCTGGAACGCGCCAGGCACGAGAGGCGGGCGGTTGGCAAACTCTTCTACTGCCCCCGTGCCAGGGGCTCCTCCAGGAGAGACGAGATCGAGGACTTGGGTTCAGACCCCGAGCTCGGGCCGCCTGGCTCTGCAGCCTCCGCCCATCGCGTGGCCTCCTGGTGCCTTGGTCTCCTCAGCAGGACGGTGAGATGGAGAAAGCACTGGCATTGGGACCAGAGGACCGAGTGCAGGTCTGGACCGTGCCCCTGAGTGTCGTGTTCGGCTCCCTGCACGTGCGGCGCCTGAGCCAGGGCTGGGATCCCGCTGGGCACAGCAGCACTCATAAACCAGACGGTAATGTCACTGTCAACGTGAAATGACATCAACACCAAAGTGCTGATACGTTTTTTGTTTTTCCTTAATAGAAATGGAGCTATCTTTAAGTTAAAATGGAATTTAAAATATTGAAATTCATTCGTCACATGAAATAAACGAAAATCTTCAAAAACAAAACCAAAAGCCCCTTCTTACCCACCGCAGCCCCGTGGGATCCCACAACGGCTGAAGGCCCTGCCTCCTAAGGAGCCGGGGCTTTGTCTGTGGACTCTGGAGGAGGGGTGGGGTGGAAGCTGAGTGATAGCGAAAGAACCCTGAATTCACTGAATGAGCCCTGAACAGCAGCCACGGGGCCCTGGTGGGGCGGGTCTGTCCCAGGCAGGTGGCAGAGACCGTGGCCCCTCGGACGTGAGCCCGCACAAGGCAGTGAGATCGGGGCTGTCCGGGCACCCAAGCCTCCCGACCCTCGGGGCTCCAGCCTCGCAGCCCCATCCTCTGTGCACCTGCACCCTCGGAGGAAGCACGGCACACTCATCTCCCCCAGACAGCCACGACCAGTCTGATGGTGGAGAAAAGGGCGTGCAGTCAACCCAGACGCCCCAGGCTCCTGCCCCGCCCCGTGGTGGCTCCCTGCACTCTGACCTCTCATTTCCGGAAGAGACTTCAGCCACAGAGCATCCTTTATGCACAGCGGCTGGGGCCGAACCCAAGCTCGGGTTACAGTACGGGGGTGGCCATGGCCCCAAATTATAGGGCTGCCCCGCTAACTGGTAGTTGGGATGGACAAAAATAACCCCCAGCCAGGATCGGGAGGTGAGGGCGGCGTCTCGCCTTGGAGAACAGGACGGGCTGCAGACATGTGCCCTGGGCCGGGCACTGGGGGCTGGGGCCTGATTCCTTCTGCACAAAGCCCCGCTGGCCAGGTGGCCACAAAGCCACTCTCTGCCCAGAGCCTCTGCCCTGTGAGAGGCACTCCCAGCTCTGGGAGCCCGGCCAAGAAAGAAAGTGTCACAGCCTACTGTTACTTATTTCACTCTCTCTCCTCTTTGGGGCCTGATTTTTGAAAAGCATGGATCTTGGGATTTCATCCTAGAGCCTGTGTGTACAGCTTGTGGTGCTGTGTTTTATTTTTCTGGAAGGAGTCTTGCTTTTGCAACATGCTACAAGGGCAGAAGATGTGCACAAACAGCCATCATTTGTGTAAAAAGCAGGCCGGGGTGGGGAATGTGTGCCTACTTTTCTTTCTCTAGCTCTTTTTTTTTTTTTTAAGATTTATTTATTTTTTATTTATTTGCAAGAGTTACAGAGAGAGGTAGAGACAGAGAGAGGTCTTCCATCTGCTGGCTCACTCCCCAGATGGCCGCAACGGCCGGAGCTGCACCGATCCAACGCCAGGAGCCAGGACCTTCTTCCGTGTCTCCCATGTGGGTGCAGAGGCCCAAGGACCTGGGCCATCTTCTACTGCTTTTTCAGGCCATAGCAGAGAGCTGGATCGGAAGTGTAGCAGCCGGGATTAGAACCGGTGCCCATATGGGATGCTGGCGCTTCAGGCTGGGGCATTAACCTGTGCCACAGCGCGGGCCCCATGTGCCTGCTTTTCATACGGAGGCTTGGGTGGGCCCTGAGAGAAGGCTCTAGAAACCAATAATGTTAGCTGCTTCCAGTAGGGGACCTGGGAACCGGGGCCTCCCGGTGGCTGTTAAACCTCTTTCTTACGCTTAGTGTTGAGGGCTCAGAGGACCCCAATAAAGAGAGGAGGGGGTGTCACGGAGGCAGGGCTCAGACTTGACACTTGCATCGTGAGGAATTGGTTCCAGGAAGTGCGTGGTGCAGTGACAAAGCTGTCTGCACGAGGCTAACACAGACCTACGAGTGTGCCCTGTGTGGGGATCAGGGGCGTGTGTGTCCCCATGGACAAGGGCAGTGTGGCCCCGTGAACCGCGACCTGGGAAGACAGCCATGTCACCAACAAGGGGACAGGCCGACTTACCACAGCCTGAGCTGTGGGGCCCCGCGTGTGTGACACCATGCACGCGCCGTGTGGGCCGCACCTAGAGCGCTGATCACGCAACAGAGCAGCTTCGGGCCCCCATCAGATTGACACATCTCTCCCTCCCACCTGCTTCTATTTCCTGATCATTTGGAAGTCACTTAGCAATGTCTTTGAAAATTTCTGGGTTTATTTGAGAGACAGGAGGCAGAGAGGGAGTGAGCTCCCATTTGCTGCTTCACTGCCCTGGCCAGAGGTGGGGGCTAGGAATTCAATCCCATCTCCCCCATGGGAGGCAGGGACCCAGCTGCTTGAGCCGTCGCCACGGCCGGCCCGAGTCTGCATCAGCTGGGAGCCGGAATGTGGAGCCGGAGCGTGGTATGGAATCCAGGCCTGATAGAGGGTACGGGCGTCTTAGCCAGGCTGAGGGCCTGCCGACATCCTGACCCCTCACAGATGAACACGCCACCTGCCTGTTCTGAGAACTGACGTCATCCTGCCGAATCGCGGAAGCATCCGGCGTCACCCCAAGAGCAGCATCAGCCGTTCAGTCCGCATTGCTTGCGGGCGTCCTCAGCTCTTCCGCAGAGTGTCCTTTGTTTCCGGTCAGACTGCTCAGCCGCCTCTGGTGAAGTCGCTCTGGTCCAGTCCAGTCTGAAAGCAGCCGCCAAGCTTATCTATGGTGGCAGAGACCTCGAGGGGTCCCGGAGCCCTTTTCCTACACGCCCCGGCACTGAGCACCCTCAGGGTTGGGTGGTGACCACTCTTGTGCACCTTAGTTAGGGCTGCCCTGAAGGCAGGGTCACAGGTGAGGACTTGGGTGCAGGAGCTTATTGGAGAAGAAAGTGGGGAGGACGAGGGAGACAGGGAAGGAGGAAAAGCTAAAGACAGGGGTGAGGTTGAGGTCACCGTGAGAGACAGCTGGGAGCGCCAGTCTCAGGACTGGCGGCCAAGCGGTCCTGAGCCGGCTCCTCCCGCGCTGGTTGAGGATGGCCTGGGGGTTGTCTCCCAGCTGTGCCTGCTCAGGGCTCCAGCCAGAGTCCCGGCTTTGGAGAAGGTCCAGGGGATAGATGAGTGGCGAGCTTCGAGCAGATGAGACATTGTCAGCGAGCATGGAGTTGCCACCGCAGCTGTGGCTGTCATCACAGGAACCGGGGGGGGGGGGGGGGGGGGCGCGGGGGGGTAGGGACAAAGGCCACCAGCCGCATCTGCTCTGGCTGTGTCGTCCCGTCCCCATCAGGCGGAAGCTCTTAGGGGCACCGAGGAACAACCCAACCCAGCATTGCCTGGTGGCCAGTGCTGGCCTGGACAGGTGTTCTCTGGGCTCTCCTGTTGTACCTGAGCAAGTGCAAACCAAGGAGCTCCACACATTGATAAAATCTGATGGTCCTTTATTGCTGGCGGTGGAGAGTGGGCTCATGCCCTAAAGAACTCTCGACCCTGAAGTCCAAAGCAACAGGGTTTATAAAGGCAAAAACCAGAAAATTGGGAGGGGAATTCATGGTTGCTAGGAACAGGGGGGAATACATGGTTACCGGGGTGAAGCTGACCTAAAACCTATGCCAAACTAGTATCAATTATAATCTTTTTTTTTTCCTTTCTTTTTGACAGGCAGAGTGGATAGTGAGAAAGAGAGACAGAAAGGTCTTCCTTTTTGCCGTTGGTTCACCCTCCAATGGCCGCTGTGGCCGGCGCATCGCGCTGATCCGAAGCCAGGAGCCAGGTGCTTCTCCTGGTCTCCCATGCAGGTGCAGGGCCCAAGCACCTGGGCCATCCTCCACTGCCTTCCCGGGCCATAGCAGAGAGCTGGCCTGGAAGAGGGGCAACCGGGGCAGAATCCGGCGCCCCGACCAGGACTAGAACCCGGTGTGCTGGCGCCGCAAGGCCGAGGATTAGCCTGTTAAGCCACGGCGCCGGCATCAATTATAATCTTGACAATACCAGTTACAATCTTAACAATTCCAATTATAATCTTGACATTACTTTAGGTATTGGTTTTAATCATATGTAGGACATAGACAAATTACATTTTTATCATTAACCCAGGTGTAGCCTATCCACTTCCAAGCTTGAGCGATCATGCTAGGGGGTTTCTATGCTCTGCCAAGTGTGATGTAGTGGACTGCTATTGTCTGACTGCTTTAGATCATAGTTTCAGACCAGAGTCTCACGGTGTGTGTGTGGGGGGGTGCTTTCCCAGAATGGAGTCTCAAGTGCTCCAAAATGGAGTCCCTACTGTCAAGGTGCTACTTCATTCCCCCCTTTGTGTTTTGAGACTAATCAAATCCTTGATTTAGCCACATCCTATGGATCAGGAAGGATATTCACAGTAGAGTAATAGGTAACAGATCAATAGATTGGCGCTGGCTGATGTTGGCGTCTGGGAAGTACTTGGCTCACCCAGAACCAAGGCTGCTGTGCTAAGGGCAGCAGTGTCTGCCACACTGAACCCAACTAGGACCAGAAGTAACCCGGGGCCTTTTGGTGACAACTGGAATGGGAGGTGCTAAGAGCTGGTGTTTGCTTTGGTGGACCCAGCCCCCCTGTTGCTAGTTTTGGGTACAGAATATCACAGTGGGAAGAGTTGGGATCAGGTCTCAGAGTAAATCTTTTGTTTACAGCTTACAGTCTGTATGTACAAGACATTTTGTTAAAGCCTGAGAGGTCCACAGACACTTAGCCCAACCAGAGAGCCTCAGTCCTCCCCCTCTTTAAATCCACACACACCCTACTATTGTAGGGACCCAGGGCGACGATCTCATCTTGGCTACTTCCTGCTGACAGGGGGTCGTTATCCTGGGGGCCCCTTAGGGTGTGGAGTGTGGAGTGGTAGTCAAAACAGGGTTCCAACAGGAGGTGGCCTCTTGAGGGGGCTGCAGTGGCAGCTTGTAGAAACTGTTTTTATCCAAGATTTCATGTGCATGGCCATCTAGAGTTGTACTGCTTTACATCTGGAGAAAACAGATCTAACAAGCAGATTAAATACACAGGGTCTAAGACAAAGGACAGAGTCATTATTAGAGGACCTATGAAAGGTGCTGCCCAAACCAGGAGGGAGTTTTTGTTTGTTTAGAAGCAAACAAACTGACAGGAGGGGCTTGATAATTACATGGGTGCAGGATGACACGTCATAAAGGAGGTATGAACCTCCTTAGGGCAGGCACCCTGTTGACTCCCAGTTCCTAGCTGGCCTGGGAGCAGAGCTGGACTGAATAGGAGGTCAGTATGGAAAGGCAGAATCTCTGAAAGCAAATCTATAACTTTGTCTATGTTACTGACCCTAGGCTGTCCCCTGATGGCGGTGGTCACTTTGGAAGCTGAGCAGAGTGAAGGGCTTTTCAGCTTAGAGCCAACAAGGTCTGCGGCTCTGACCTAGGAGTCCTTCGACTCCAGGGCAGTTCCGTTTCTAGTGACCCAGCTCTTAGCTGGCAGAGCTGCTGGAGCTCTTTAGAGGCTGGCTTCTGTCGTGACTGCTGGCTGTCTGAAGCCCTGGCTTTGCACAATGAAAACCAATGCCATTTGGGGTGGACTGGCCTGTTGGGTCTCCTCGATGGCAGGTCGCTGTGTACAGCTGTTATTAACTGGCCTATCCTTACATTGCTCCTGTTGTCCAGCTCACTCCTCTTTTTCCCGGCCCTTGTTAAAGTAGCCCACAGAGGAGGCCTTTAGGATGTTAGCCAAGGGGGTGCTCAATTGCATTACTAACCTTTGGTGGCCTGGGCTAGAAATGTGTTGTCACAGGCATGTATAAGATCAAACATAAAGACCACTTTATCCAAACCATTTTGAACCAATTAGTAATTCTCCATTAGTTTGGTTTGAAAAGGGGGGGTTTGCCTGTTTACTGTATTCATGGCAAAATAAATCTAGCTATTATATGTGGCCAGGCACGATGACAGAAAAATGGTAGCCATTACTTTTATAAGTTTTGAAGATCAAACTGTATGTCCTGATGGAGAATTTAGAATAGAATCAGTTTCTCATCTTGAAGAGAATACAGGCTTTTTAGATTACTTACTGTTAATAATTTAATATTAGTAAGTAATCTTAATTGTTAATAACAACTAATGAAAGTATTTACCAAAAAGTCTAAAGTCTTTTCTAAATTATAAGAGTACCTGTAGTTGAAAATATTTTTTGAATATCTAACACAAGTGTAACTTATTTGACGAGCAAACCCAAGCATAAACATGTTAATGACTTTAAAAAATTTTGATTTCTCTGAAACACCAAGTTTAAAACACCTGAGACAGAGATTTATTTAGGTAATGTGAACCAAAAATGTATTTTGGGTTAACCTAGTAGTTTAAATTTATGAGCAATCTTATATTTATAAGTTAATTAAAAGAGAGTTATTAATAAATTGTTTATGTAGACATACAATGTGTACACACATATAACATGTAGCATACATCACAGGATAGGACAATAAAGCAGTCTTAGTAACAGCTTTTTTAAGATCTTTAACTGTCTTTTTTTATTACCAATTAATTAGAATTGCTTTCTGTTTTTAGTAACCTGAGTTAACCATACTTTTTTAGTTGGAACCTGTTAAACTTTGGCTTTCTCTATTTGTAGAGCCATACTAAAGTACTGAATATAATAAAGGTAGGAAAAAGAAGTCCTTTGAAACCTAAAAGAGGACACATTTAAACACACAACCAACAACATTTTAATTTTTATGAGCAGTAAATCTGATTCTTAGTGTTCAGAGGAAAATATAACAGTGAATGACAAAAGGCTTTAAGTAGTCATGGTTAAAATTATAAAACTTATTAGTCAACAAGAAGAGGCACTTGTCTACTCCACACATTATTTTAGAAAGTACCTGTAAGATTTTTTTTTTATATACACTTTTTTTTTTTTTTTTTGACAGGCAGAGTGGATAGTGAGAGAGAGAGAGACAGAGAGAAAGGTCTTCCTTTTTGCCGTTGGTTCACCCTCCAATGGCCGCTGCGGCCGGCACATCTCACCGATCCGAAGCCAGGAGCCAGGTGCTTCTCCTGGTCTCCCATGCAGGTGCAGGGCCCAAGCACTTGGGCCATCCTCCACTGCCTTCCCGGGCCATAGCAGAGAGCTGGCCTGGAAGAGGGGCAACCGGGATAGAATCCGGCGCCCCAACTGGGACTAGAACCCAGTGTGCCGGCGCCGCAAGGCGGAGGATTAGCCTGTTAAGCCACGGCGCCGGCCGGTACCTGTAAGATTTTATTAACCATTGACCTTTTTAGTCTTTTGGGCCTCCTTTTATTAAGATAGCCATTGTGACTGATAAAACTGTTGAAATTGAAAGAGAGACAGAGAACACCAATAGAATACAAAATTGATGTTTCTTTGTCACTAAAATGGGAAATAAAATCCTTAAATACAAGTTAGCACATGGAATCATCCCATAACTTGGAACAATTTTGACAGAGTCAGAACTAGGAAAGGGAAGAGAGCTTACTGGATCCGGCTACAAAACGGCAGTCACCAATTAAATAAAAACTTTGAAAAGGATATGTTGCAGTTTTTAAACAAATTTTAAAGACTATTTAAATATATTTGCTAACATATATGTATTACAAAAACTATTGTTTTAAAAGAGGATCATATTTTAATTAATAGCTTTTGTATCCAGAAAATTTTTTATCAACTTTTGTGACCTTTTTACACCTTTTACAACTTAAACTTTAAAACCTCTTTTTACAATTGAAACCTGTTTTTTTTCTTACCAAGAGCAGTTTTATACTTGTGGCCTTTTTATTTGCTGAATTTTAGATGTATATCAAAATAATCCTTTAAAAATCTGTAAATTAAGGCAACATTTTAAAAATAAGATAACACATAAAATTTTAACCTTAGTTACTTTTAAGCAGTCTTGAATATTTTTTATATGTGGGCTTTAATGGAAACATTTTTGTTAGACACATTTATCTCATTTACCTTTACCCAATTTATATTTAGCAGTTATACCTCAGTGACTTAACATGTTGATATTGTATCATACCTTTGTCTGAATTAAGGTCAAAATTACATTTACATGGAATTTTACTCTTTTTATAAGACTCCAGCTAGAAATCAATGACATAAACCAGAGATTGAAAAATCCACACCAGGGCTGATCACCCATTGTTATTTTTCATCCAGATCTGCAAAAACCAAGCCACAAAACGTTGGCAAGGTACAAGGCAATTTTTAAGGCAGCAATCTTGTTAGATTTAAAAGAGAGAAAATTTACATTGAAAAGGTGTCCCTTAGACTGAGCAGAGCCCATGCTCAGGGAAGGGACAGAGACTCCAAAGACAAAGCAATAAAGGAGACAAACAGGCAGGACAGGGAGAAGAGTTTACCTCCCAGGATTATGGATGCAGACGGTGCATCAGAAAGTGGCCACGAGACAGGAACAGAAGCCAGCACATCCAGGAAAGGCCTTTCTTTAACCAGACCAGAGTCTCCCGTCCTAACGCCGTCGCGCTCAAACGGAACGGAGACTGCATTGGCATCTCGTCAGACCTCCAATACCCAGAAGGCGCCACCAGAAGACAGGAGTCGACTTACCAGAGGACCTAAGGCCATTTGGTCGGTGAAGAGGTCGAGCCGAGCCTCCCAGGTCGATGAATGGGGACACGGGGCCCTGGAACACCATCAGGGGGCACCTCCCCTATGGCCAGAGCACCAACCTGGAAGGATCGGAGCGAGGTCTTCCCGGAGGTGGTCTCCATATCTCGCTGGGGCCTCCAAAGTGTTGTACCCGAGTGAGTGCAAACCAAGGAGCTCCACACATTGATAAAATCTGATGGTCCTTTATTGCCGGCGGTGGAGAGTGGGCTCATGCCCTAAAGAACTCTCGACCCTAAAGCCCAAAGCAACAGGGTTTATAAAGGCAAAAACCACAGAATCGGGAGGGGAATTCATGGTTGCTAGGAACAGGGGGGAATACATGGTTACCGGGGGTCAAGCTGACCTAAAACCTATGCCAAACTAGTATCAATTATAATCTTGACAATACCAGTTACAATCTTAACAATTCCAATTATAATCTTGACATTAATTTAGGTATTGGTTTTAATCATATGTAGGACATAGAAAAATTACATTTAACCCAGGAGTAGCCTATCCACTTCCAAGCTTGAGCGATCATGCTAGGGGGTTTCTATGCTCTGCCAAGTGTGATGTAGTGGACTGCTCTTGTCTGACTGTTTTAGATCATAGTTTCAGACCAGAGTCTCACGGTGTGTGTGTGGGGGTGCTTTCCCAGAATGGAGTCTCAAGTGCTCCAAAATGGAGTCCCTACTGTCAAGGTGCTACTTCACTCGGAACAGACCCAGGCCTCACGAGTCATTCTGAGAGTTACTCCTCCCTCCCTGCCTCAGTTTCCCTCTGTTGACATGGGAGCCAGGTGGGTGGTGCAGGCAACGTTACAGAACCAGGTAGACAATCGACCCCTCTGTGTAGAAAGCCGGGTTCCAGGTGGGCACATTCACAATGGGTCCTATTGCATGATGCTAGGTGTTGAGAGTAACCATGAAGGTTGCACTCAAGGGACTTGAGCCGCTTGGTATCCTGGGCAGGGGAGGGGGAGAGGTGGTCCCGGAAGAGCCCCTGTGGGTACCAAGGGACAACCGTACTCCAGTTTTAAGAATGATACAGGCACAGAGAACCGACAGAAGTCTTTTCCAGACGCTTTCCAGTGGTTCCCTCCGAAGAGCAACACCAGCAGTGACATCGCCGCACTTCCTGGATGAACACGGAGCCTCGGGTTTTTCAACGGCCTGATCCAGGCTGGGCCACAGGGGCTGGTGTGCTAGGGAGCTGTACAAGCGGGAGGCGGAGAGGGGACCAGAGGGAAGCGGCCATATGCTCTCCCTGGGGTCTAGTGATGGACAGACCCACGGTGTTAGGGGCATCGGCTGGGGCAGGCGTTTCCAACGGAGGGGGAGCCGGGCTGCCTGAGCTCCAGCCTGGCTCAGCTCCTGGTTCCAGCCCCCTGCTCAGAGCACCCTGGGAGGCAGTGGTTGGCAGCTCAAGTATGTGCGTCTCCACCACCCTCGGGGGAGACCTGGCCTGAGTCCCGTGCTCCTGGCTACTGCTGGCTCGGCCCTGGCTAATGTGGGCATCGGGAGGGAACCAGCAGATGGAAGATCCCCCCTGCCCGTTTCTCCCTCCCTCTTTCCCCCTCCTCTTCCCCTCCTGTCTCTCCGTCTCTCTTTCCCCCCCTTTTAAATACATTGAATCAATAATGGATAAAATTAAATGTACGAAAGAGGGATTTGCCCCCCAAAGCCACTCCAGGGACAGCCAGGGGCAGCGGGGTGACCACAGTCTCCTCCCTCCCCGGTCCAGCCGCGCCTACCCAGCACCCCAGGCCCTGCGGCCACAGCAGGTCAAGGCCTTGAGCGCAGAC
Organism: Lepus europaeus; assembly: GCF_033115175.1. Lineage (NCBI taxonomy): Eukaryota > Metazoa > Chordata > Mammalia > Lagomorpha > Leporidae > Lepus > Lepus europaeus. The sequence continues at coordinate 60,828,354 of NC_084843.1, read as the reverse complement.
TGGCAGCCGGGGTGGGGGCCTGGGGCTGCATCCTTGGGCTCTGCCGATGCTCTCAGACCCCTCGGAGACGCTGGGCCTGGCTCCTGCTCCTGGCGCTGGCTGCTGGCTAGTGCAGACCCCGGGGGCGGCAGCGATGGCTCAGGCACCCCAACACAGGAGACTGGCGTTGCTCTTGTCTTTGGCCTGGCCCAGCCTGGGCTGTTGTGGACGGGCATGTGGGGGAGCGAACTGGTGGATGGGAGATCTCCCTGTCTCTTACCATCTGCTTCTCAAAAAGAAAGAAGGAAGAGAGAGAGAGAGAGAGAGAGAGAAGACATGGAAAGAAGAGAAGGTTTCCTCAGAGCCCAGAACAGTGGTGGCCAGGGCTGTCCACTAGCTTGCTGGGTCCCTGCTGCCTCCCTGCCTCCCCTGCCACTGTGGGTTTAGGGACTGGGGCCACTACGGCCATCAGCCCTGGGTGCAGCTGTGCAGTCCCGCCTGCCTCGGCCCAGCTCTTCCTCGCCCCCTACCGCAGTCCCTAGGCACCTGCGTGGATGTGAACTGAGTGAGGACCCGTGGAGTTCAGGAAGCAGGGCTCCGAGTGTAGCCCAGGAAAGTTGTGTTCTTCTGCCCTCTTGTGGGAAATCCTGGCATGGCAAGGGCCGGCCTCCTCACCGGCCTACTGCCATATTGGAAGTGACCACAGGAGGGCAGTGTTCCCAACACGTTTCCATCGGAAAGGTTCCCCCACCCTACCTCTGCTGGGTAGAACATGCGTTATTTAAAAACTCCTTTATGGAGATGCAACTCATACCCTAAGCCCTCCACGCACCATAAGTGTACATTTAATGTCTTAGTATATTAACAGAGTTGTGCAACCACAATCTAACATGAACACATTCTCACTCCCTTTGGCAACGCTCATCCCCTAACTGTAACCCCACTGCCACCCTCCAAGCCCCAGTCCTGGGTGAGCACGGATCCGCCTTGTGTTTCTTTGCATGTCTCTAATCCACGTTTCTGCTGTTTCCAGCATTGCATGTGATAAAACTCGCATGGGACGTGGTTAATTGGCTCCTGCCACCCAGCAGGTGATGTCAGGGCCCCCTCAGGTATGGCACTTCCTCACATCCCAGCGAAGGCACGAGGGACCATGTTTTACCTGTCCATTTGTGAGCTGATGGACATCTGAGTTGCTTTTATTTGTGACTGTCTTAAACAGTGCCTCTATGAACGTTTCTGCAGGTTTTTATGTTGGATGTATGGGTTTTTAAAACGATTTTATTTATTTACTTGAAAGAATGACAGAGTAGGGGGAAAGAGAGAGAGAGAGAGATTGACTGATTTTCCATCTGCCAGTTCACTCCCCAAATGCCCGCAACAGCCAGATCTGGGCCAGGCAAAAGCCAGGAGCCAGGAACTTCATCCAGGTCTCCCATGTGGGTGCAGGAGCCCACGCACTTGGGCCATCAGCTATGCCTTCCCTGGTGGAGTAGCAGGGAGCTGGAATCAGAGGTGGCGCCGAGATGGCAAGCCATGCCTGTGGACAGGTTAGCTGCTGTGCCAAATGCCCACCCCACTTCTTCATCAGGACACACTTGAGTGACACCGGCATATTGTGTCGTCACACCTGTGTCTACGCAGGGCACAGTGAAACCCCCGCCTTGCTGCCTGCTGAGGGTCGGCAGTTTTGCCATCAATGCCGTCACAGTGAAAGGGCAGCAATGCCTGAGTATCGTCAGGAAAGGGCCTTAGGGCACAATCGTCAACACACACGATAAACACTGCCCAAGGGCCGGCGCTGTGGCGTAGAGGGTAAAGCCACTGCCTGTGACGCCGGCATCCCCTATGGGCACCGGCTCAAGTCCCAGCTGCCCCACTTCTGATCCTGGGGAAGCAGCACAGATGGCCCACATCCCTGGGCCCCTGCACCCATGGGAGAGACCCAGAAGCAGCTCTGGGCTGGCTTCAGGTTGGCCTTGCAGCCATTTGAGGAGTGAACCAGCAGAGGGAAGACCTCTCTCTGTTTCTCCTCCTCTCTGTAACGCTGCCTTTCAAATAAATAGAGAAAAACCTACTGTCCACACTGTGTACAATGTCGAGAACATCAGTACCAGGCCCGGCGGAGATAAACCAGGGGACTCCAGGAAGCCATCTGTAACCTGCAGTCAGCTGGGCTGACCCCAGCGACGGGGCCCTGGCGGGCGCCACCCACAGGTAAAACACACGTGGTGGGTGCGGGGGTTTTCTGATGTGGCTTCAGTCTCGGAGAAATTCTCTATAAAACACAGCACTGAGCACAGCTGGGAAAACGGAAAAATAAACCGAAAACAAACCACAGCATGCTCAGCCAGGAGCCAAAGTTTGGATTTTTACCGACATGAAAATCAGGAGAGGACACGGGGCATTTTTTGAAAAGATTTATTTATTTTTTGAAAGGCAGAGTGAGAGAGAGAAAGGGGAGAGAGAGGGAGAGAGAGAGAGAAAGGGGTGAGAGAGAGAGAGAGAGAAAGGGGGTGAGAGAGAGAGGGAGAGAGTCTTCCATCCGCTGGTTCACTCCCCAGATGGCTGCATCAGCCAGAGCTGAGCCAGGCCGAAGCCAGGACCTGAGTCGGGTCTCCCAGGTGCGTGCAGGGATCCAAGCCCTTGGGCCATCTTCTGCTGCCTTCCTAGACACATTAGCAGAGAGCGGGATTGGAAGTGGAGCAGCCGGGACTTGAACCGGTGCCCACCTGGGCTGCTGACACGGCAGGCACCAGCTTAACCTGCAAGGCCACAGCGCCAGCCCCATGGGGATGTCTTTTGGGAATAAATTTTTATTAATTTGAAAGGCAGAGACGGAGAGGAAGAGAAAAAGAGAGGTCTCGCCTGTTGGTTCATTCCCTAACCTGCAGCCTGCAACAGTCAGGCCTGGGCCAGGCTGAAGCCGGGAGCCAGGAACTCCATCCAGGTCTCCCGCATGGATGACAGGGACCCACTAGTGGGGAGGGCAGCCTGTGAGAGCTGGGCCAACGTGTGGGGTGGCGCCAGGACGGGGTGGCCGGAGAGCAGCGTGGTGCCCCTGTGCCCGGCTCCCGGCCAGCAGGAAGAAAGAGGAACAATGAAAAAAGTTGCCCCTTGGGGAAGGTGCCAGGAGGAAGTGGGATTCCGGGGGAGGGGGTTATGAGTTCAGGGGAGGGGGCACCCGGGCGGGAGGGGCCGGTGGAAGGAGAATTGGGCTGCAGAAGTCGGAATGGCTCCTTGCCCCGCAGTGCGGGGGGGGGGGCGCTGGGGGGAGAGAGCAGCGGTCAGGGCAGGGCCTGGCCCCCAGCACTGCAGGCCCCGAAGGGCCAAACAGTGGCTGCCCTGGCCCCCCAAGGTCTGTGTGTGTCCACAGGCACCTCCCAGGCCAACAGTGTGTGGGCCATTGCCTAGATGGGGAAACTGAGGCCCAGGATGTAGGACGCCTCTCCGCGGCACCCGAGCTCCACGACCATGCATTCCTTTAGCGACAAGCCTTGAAAACGGTCCCCACAGGGGCTGCGCAGGGGCCAGGTGGGACTCGCCCCACGTCTCGGCCCAGCGCCTGCGCCTGGCGGAAAGTGACCCCCGTGCGTCTGTAACGTCTGCACGCTGAACACCGGCCACCAACAGAAGCCGTCGCTGAACGTGGCGTCCTCCATCGCTGGACAGGCCCGGGCTTCCTCTGCCGGCCACAGCCCGGGGCCACGGTGGGCACGCTCCCCGGGAGAGGAGCACGGGGCATGGGGCCAAACAAAGCGGCTTCCCGCTAACGAGGTCGGTAACGTCCCTTATAGGAAACTCCTGGGCTTCCCGCCTTCCCCTCGGAGCCCAGGAGGGCGACAGCCAGGAAGCAGCGGGTGGAAGACAGGGCCCGACCGGGGCCGAGGCCGGGGAGCGGCGCTGGGAGCCTCGTGCCCACGTCCAGACCAGGAGCCTGAGGTACACGCTGGGAGCCTGGGGGCTTTCTGGAGGAGGTGGTCCCGGACTGCGGCCAGGACGGGTGTAGGGCTTCGGAGAGGCGCGAAGGGACCGCTGTGTCCACCCACAGCGGCCGACGCGGCCACGCTCACCCGGCAAGCCCGGGCCCCAGGCCTCCTGCTCCCGCGCTCCCCTCCTGGAGGCGCACAGGTGCAGACGCCCTGGTCCCGCGCGTCTCCCGCAGCCGCACGCCCCCGCAGCTGTTTTCCCGGCCTGCAGACCCCAGCCCCGCGCTCTCCCAGGCAGGGGCTCCCCCTCCGTCGCTGGACCTGAAATTACTCAGCTCGCGGTTTCTCATCCTCTTTCGTTTCTCTTTGTGCTGGGGTTGCAAAAATTGCGTTTCCAAAAGCGGTCGGCGGGCCGGGAGCCTGTTGTGCAACCCCGGGGGCGCTCTGGCCGCGGTAGGTCAGGCTGACAGCGACCGCTCGAGAGGAGGGAGTGGGGGCACCCAGGGGCTGGCGCGGACCGGGGAGGCGGCAGTCACCTTGTGTTACACCGCGCCTGCTCAGTGTCTGTGTTTTATTTCACAGTAAAATCTCACGGGAGAGCCGGGCTCAGAGTGCACGCTCCAGGAGAGAGTCCCAGGGCTCCGAGGAAGTTCCTGGGTGGAGCTCCTGGCTCCTGGCGCCCGCCCACGCGGCCCTGGCTGTTGGCTGGCGTTTGGGGAGTAAGCCCGCGGATGGAAGATCTCTCTCTAATGTGGGCCGCAGGTGTCCTGACCAGTTGGTGTCTTAACTGCTAGGTCAAACACCCGCCCCCACGTTATTCTTGGTGGTTGTGTGGCATCCTGTCCCTCAAGTGTGGCATTGCTGTGTCAGATCCTCAGGGGTTCCTGGAGTGCCTGGGCCCCGGGGGAGCAGACAGAGGGGCCGGGTGCGGTCTGCGGCTCTGCCTGCTGTGAGGTCCTGGCTGCACACCAGAATCACCTGGGCAGCCTGTTCAGTCATTGAGTCGGGAGTTCTGGGGCATGGGGAGGGCTGTGTGTTTGGGAAACCAAGGCTGAGAAACTGGGGTACGATTATGGGGTTCCATGTTGAGCGTTTTCTTTTTTAGAGCAGGCACACACACACACACAACTCCCATCTGCTGCCTCACTCCCCAGGCACCCACAAGGAAGCCAGAAACTCAACCTGGGTTTCCCACGTAGGCGGCAGGAACCCACTTACTTGAGCCGGCACCTGTGGCCTCCCAGGGTGTGCGTTAGTTTTTAAAAAATAATATAGATGCATATGAGAGAGGGAGAGAGGGAGAGAGAGGGAGAGAAAGAGAGAGAGGGGGAGAGAGAGAGGGAGGGGGAGAGAGATCTTAGTTACGTAGAGACATCTGTGTAGATCTATGTAGATATATCTTTTTAAGATTTGTGTTACTATTCCAATTAAGGCAATACAGCTCTAATAAGCAACAAATATGTAGATGAGCAGGTAATTTGCCAAAGAAGAAATCTAAGGCACATGTAAAGAGGGACGTGGCTGAGATTTAGAGACGCCAGTTAAGCCAGCAAGGACGCTTCTCGCCACCTGTGCCTGGCGAGGGCGTGATGTGAGCCGTGGCCGACCCGGGGCCGTGGTGCTCCGTGCCGACACACGGGCTGTCTTCTGTGCCTGGCGAGGGCGTGATGTGAGCCGTGGCCGACCCGGGGCCGTGGTGCTCCGTGCCGACACACGGGCTGTCTTCTGTGCCTGGCGAGGGCGTGATGTGAGCCGTGGCCGACCCGGGGCCGTGGTGCTCCGTGCCGACACACGGGCTGTCTTCTGTGCCTGGCGAGGGCGTGATGTGAGCCGTGGCCGACCCGGGGCCGTGGTGCTCCGTGCCGACACACGGGCTGTCTTCTGTGCTGGTGCAGGGCACAGGGGCAGGCTTGGCAGTGATGTGCGAGCCAAGCTGTACATTCAGAGGCTGAAATAACTGGAGACAGCTCAGAGGTACAGAAGTAAGGGATTTGGTAAAAAAAAAAACACAAAACACCATTGTGTGATCCCTGTAGAACTGGTCTCTGACTTGGCCGGACAATCTGATGTTATGTGAAAAGATGCCAGTCCCAGATGAGCGTTTGGACACAGCCCTGTTTTGCTCTACCTAAGGGTCCTTGCAAAAGGTCACAGAAAATGGCATTGAAAGAGAAGCTGGGGTGAGCATCTGGCCTCGTGCCTGGGCTGCTGGTTGGGAAACCCTTACCCCCATATTGCAGAGTGCCTGAATTTGAGTTCAGGTTCCAGCTTCCGACTCATAGGCGCCGCAGGGGGAGCCTGTCGTCGGGTACCTGCCATCCACCTGGGAGACCAGGAGGGAGTTCCCAGTTCTGCTGGCTTCCCCCGGCTCAGCCCCAGTCCTGTGGGCATTTGGGAAATGAACCAGCCGATTCCTGCCTCTCAAATAAATGAATATTTAAACATGTTTGAGAAGGACAAGCTTATTTTGAAGCCCATGCATATTCATGTGTGTGTGTGTATGTTTGTGTATACATGTATGTATACACGTATTTTCATGTGTCTGCATGTGACTAAGCTATTAATGCCATTGCCTCTGGACAGTGGAGTTCCAGAAGTTCTTTTTTTTTACTCTCATATGCATCTATATTATTTTTTAAACACTTTTTACCAGCAGAATGTATTGATTTTCTTATTAGAAAAAGCATTGAAAATATTTTTTCATTTTTTAAAGAAAAAAAAATCGGGGCCAGTATTTGTGTTTTTAAATATTTATTTATTTATTTATTTGAAAAGCAGAGTTACAGAGAGAGAGAAAGAGAGAGAGAGAGAGAGGTCTTCCATCTGCTGGTTCACTCCCCACATGGCTGCAACAGTCAGGCTGGGCCAGGCTAAAGCTGGGAAAACCTCCTTATCTCCCACGTGGGGTGGGTGCAGGGGCCCAAGGACTTGGGCCATCCTCTGCTGCTTTCCCAGGCCACAGCAGAGAGCTGGATTGGAAGTGGAGCGGCTGGGACATGAACCGGTGCCCATATGCGATGTTGGTGCTGCAGGCTGTGGTTTTAACCTGCTGTGCCACAGTGCTGGCCCCCAAATAAATCTTTATATAAATAAAAAAGTCACATCCTGTTTTTTCTTCACTTTTTTATTTTTGAGAGAGAGATGGGGAAAGACACAGAGCGACAGCGACAGAGACAGAGAGCGAGAGAGAGAGCCAGAGAGAGAGAGAGGGGCCATCTGCTGTCTCACCAAGCGCTGGAGGACTGAGCCAGGAGGCAGGACCTCAATCCAGGTCTCCCATGGCGGCGGCAGGGGCCTGGCCTTCAAGGATGTGTGTTAGCAGGAAGCCGTGGGTGGGCGCTCTGAAATAACCTCTTTGCCAGCCGGCGCCCCCCACCGCACCCTTGGCGCATCCCCCCCTCACCCCTTCCCCTGAAAAGGCGCTCAAGTTGTGGGCGTTACCTGCTCTGGGATATTCTGTTCTGTCCCCATTTGATAAATAACTTTCTTACCGTCAGGCGGTTCACCATTCTGACTCATCCTGCGATAAGCGTCTCCGTGCCCTGATGCACCTTTGGCCTTGGCACCGGTTCCCAGCAGTTACTACTGGGCCAGAGGGAATCCGCACGTTAAGTCCCGCCCGCCGCGCTCTGCGGGGGCGGGGCCTGTCCCCTCCTGGCCAGCCCCGCCCCGCCCCTGCAGCCAGAATTTTCCACCTCTCTTTCCAGCTGGGCTCATTTCTTTCCTCAGGCATCCGCCACCTGTGGGTCCTCAGGACTAGATCACACTTCTCTGCGGTCCGGACTGGATGCCCAGCCAGAGCCGAGGCGGGCGGGGGCGGGGGGCGGCGAGGGCGGGGTGCCACCGCCCTCCTGGTGCTGAACACGGGCTTGCCGGCAGAGAGCCGCGTTTGTCTTCCTTAGGTTTTTTTTTTTTTTTTTTTTTTTTTTTAATATTTCTGAATTTTGTTTCCAAGGAGCATCCCTTTGAGAATCATAAAATAGAACACGTTTTGATCCGCCGGCTGTGTGATAGGGAGGGTGAGGATGGTTTTTGCATGGGGCGGGGGGGGGGGGGGCTGGGGTTTGGAGCACAGGGCTTGGCACACAGGAGGTGCCCAAGCTGAACGGGGTGTAGGAGGACAGAGGAGGGGCGCTGTGTCCCTGGCCACTGTCCACTTAGCATGTGCTGAAGAGCCCGGGACAGGGCCGGTTGGACCCCGGCTGGCAGGTACAGGCACTGCAGTGGGAGCCCCGCGGAGGTCGGGGTGCTTGAGGACACTCTCCTCGTGGGTTGGAGGGCACTTTCGTGCAGAAGGGGTGATACTGGAGCAGTCACGAGGGGTGGCTAAGAAGCTTGGCCGCTGGGAGAGGGTGCAGCTGTCCCAGGACAGGGGTCCACGTGCCCTGGTTCCGAGCACCTGCTGCATGCTGGGCCCTGACTTCAGGGCTAAAATACAGCAAGACCGACTGTTTTATTATTTGAGAGGCAGAGAGAGGTGGAGAGAGATTCCTTCCTCTGGTTCACTCCCAATGCACCCACCAAGGTCCCTGGCTGGGGCCAAAGCCTGGATGTGATATGGGACAAGTCGGGGAGAGCTGGAGGCCACGCCTCCCTCACCCCATGTAATCCCATCAACCCACCTGTCAATTAGAGGACCTCTCCCCAGGAAGTACCTCAATGTGGTGGAATGAGAAGGCCATGTTAAGATGGCCGCTGGCAAGCGAGTGTCAATTACCCAGGAATGGCTTCTAAACCCACCTGGCAACGGAGCCTGCCTGGCAACAGGCTGTGATTGGATGGCTTTGGAAACCACTTGGCAACAGAGCCTGCCTGGAGACAGGCTGTGATTGGATGGCTTCGGATACTGCCTGGCAACAGGCTGTGATTGGTTAGGGCATAGACCGCCCCTTCACTGGATTGGCTGGTCTTGGCTATATAAGCTGTTGTACCAACTGAAATAAAGGAGTCTGCGGGCTGCTCACGTCTGGCCCACTTTCACGTGACTCCCAGGGTCTGTGTGGTGACTCCGCGCCTCTTGTCCCCACCACGCTCCTCCTCTCAGAACGAATCAACCTCGACAAACCTCCCCTTCCCTGGGACCTGGGGACCCTGTTATGTAACCATTCCCCTTTTGGAAGCTCATGACAAGCCTAGTAAAAGGGAGGAGGCTCTCTCTAATCTCTCTCTCTCTCTCCCCATGGACTGAGGAAGAGCAGGGCACGGAAGCCCCTCTTTCCCTTCCTGGCACACTCTCCCTGTGTAGCCCCAGTCTGTAAACAAACCTTAATCCACCGAGTTCTTCCCTAGGTAACGGGCTAGAGTCTGGAATAGAAATTTAGGCGCAGCCAAGCCCACAACAGATGGAGCAGGAGACTCAGTCCAGGTTTCCTGCTTGGATGGCAGGGACCCAAGTACCTGAGCCAATACCACTGCCTCCCAGGGTCTGTGTTAGTGGGAAGCTGCAATCAGGAGCCAGAGCCGGGACTTGAACCAGGCACTCGGATTTGGGATGCTGGTGTCCCAACCGGCATTTTAACCACTAGTGCGAACATCCACCCACACTTAGGTTTAAGCGAGCCACACTGCAGGAGACACCCGTTTTCACGGTAAGAATAGCACCAGGGAAAAAAGGCGGCCAGAGGGAGGCAGAGGCCATCTTTGGGGGGTGTTGGGAACAGAACAGGAATGGAGGAGGAGCAAGTGGCAGCAGCCTCCGGGAGTTGGGGGTGTGTCGGGGCAGGAGTGGCCTGGGCGTGTTTGAGAAACAGCAGAAGAGGCCACTAGAGGGTTGTGATGGCAAGCTGTGATCTGGTTGGCCTTGTAAATTGGCACAGCGGTTAGGACCCTGCCCAGGATGCCCACAGCCCATACCAGGGCGCCTGGGTTCCGGGTCTGGCTCTGCTTCCCACCCACCCTCCTGCTGATGCAGCCCATACGAGGCAGCACATGATGGCTCAGATGCTGGCATCCCCGCCACTCATGTGGAGACCCACGTGGAATTCTGGGCTCCTGGCCTTGGTTTGAGCCAGCCCTGCTGTTGCAGGCATTTGGGGAGTGAACCAGTGGATGAAAACTTTTGATCTCTATTTCTCTTTCAAATAAAAAAAAATTTTTTTTTTAAATGCAAGATCACTTGAACGCCAGATTGCTCATGCTTTTTCCCATGGGACGCCCTTTAAAACCCATTCAAGTTTTTTTTTTTTTTTAATAACCATTAGTTGAAACTTGCAAGCGATGCCTTGTACGGCTCTCTGTTCATTACGTGTTTGAGAAGATTGCCTGACACCCGATGCCCTGTCCACAGTCGGCCTGGGCGCAGCCTGCTTTCTGGCAGAAAGAGCTGGTTCCATTCTTCACAGAGCAGCACCGTTCCCATGACAACCGTTTCCCTTCTGAGCCTCGTGCCCCGGCCGCAGGAGCGTTGCCCTGCTTTCTGCTCTCACAGGTGCACGGGGCGACTAGGGCTCTGCCTGGAGGGCCCCCTTCTCACTGCCGCTCTGTGGGGTCTGGGAGGGTTTATTCAGGGCAGTGCCCCACTGAAAGGCTGCTTGGGTGGGCAGTGTGCCTCCCCTGTGCAGCGGGAGGACAGCAAGAAAGGGCACATGGGATGGCCGGAGTGGCCAGCTGTCTTGAAGGACTTGCACACCCCAGGACTCGGGCCTGGGTCGTGTGAAGAGTGAGTCTGTGGAATCTGTCCCCAGGCCCCAGGAGCCACGCTCAGGCCACCTGGAGGCCACGGAGACCACCGTGAGAGGTGGCGGTGGCGGCAGTGGGGGCAGCTTGGGTCAGAGAGCGTTTGCTTCTCCCTGGAGTCTGGAGCCTGGCAAGCGGCAGCCACGGACCCAGGCTTGGTGCTAAGAGCAAAGGTGAGGAGACAAGGCCAGCCCTAGCCCTGGGCAGCTGCGGGACCTCCAGGGCCTGTCTGGGGACAGGAAAAGCTGCTAACTCACAGGGAGCTGCCGACTCCCCGGGCCCCAGGAGCCTCCCCATGCGGCCTCATCATGGACTCACCCTGCTTTAGGCCTCCACGGCCTGGGGGTCACAGGGGCCTGGGCAGCTGTGTCTCAGGGTCAGGCCAGCCTGCCGCCCTGGATGCTCCTGGCACCATGGGAGCTTCCCGCAGCTCACGCCCGGCCTCCAGTGGTTTCTTTCACCAGTGGCCTCGCCTGACTCTGATCTGCCTGGCCTACTGCACAGAGAGGCAGACGCAGCGGCTCGCAGGCCACAGCAGCATCTTTCCCTCACAGGGACACCTCTGCCTCGGTTTCCCCATTTGGAGTCCAGATGTGTCCTAGGCTGGCTGCTAAAGGCAAGGTGCTGAGGGGGTCACAAGGCAAGTGTAGACCCATGTGGACTGCACAGAGCCGCAGGACTGGGAGACCACACACACATACACACAGGGATACATGCACACACCCAGTCACACATACCCACAGCAACACACCCACAGCCACACACTCACAGTCATACACTCACAGCCACACAGCCACGCGCACCCAGTCACATCCACAGCTACACACATATAGCCACACACACAGTTATACACAGCCACACACACAGCCATATACACCCAGTCACACACTCACAGCTACACACAGTTATACACAGCCACACACCCACAACCACACACACAGTCACATAGCCACACACCCACAGTCACACACTCACAGTCATACACTCACAGTCACACAGCCACGCGCACCCAGTCACACACACACACAGTTATACACATCCACACACACAGCCATGCACACCCAGTCACACACCCACAGCTACACACACATAGCCACACACACAGTTATACACAGCCACACACACATCCATACACACCCAGTCACACACTACACACAGTTATACACAGCCACACACCCACAACCACACACACAGTCACATAGCCACATACACAGTCACACAGGTGCATACAGAGTTAAACATATACACAGCCACACACACACAATCACACACACAGCCACACACCAGGCCAGGGTAGGAAACACTTTTCAAAACCCATTGATAACAAGCGCCTGGGCTGTGTACACAGCTTGTGGATGGGAGCAAGGGGTGACAGGTACGTGTGAGAGGGAGCTGGTGGCACAGTGCACTCTGGGCTGAGATGTGGGAATCGGGGTTTGAACTTGTCACTTTCCAGTGGGCATGACCTTGGGCCCCTCAGAGCCACCTGTTCCCACTGGTGCAGTAAGGGCAATGAGTTAGACCCTCCTGACGTCAGCACTGGAGGCTCAAATCTGCTCTCCCAGGCCACGCGGGCTGAGTGTGCTGTGCTCCCTGCTGGGCTGTGATTCTGCAAGACAGGGGCTCCGGCTAAGTCTTTTCCTTTTTTAAGGTTTATTTATTTATTTGAAAGGCTGATGCCAGAGAGCAGCTCCAGCCAGTCCAGGGGCCCCAAGGTGTGAGAGGTGTCAGCGCTCGAAGAAATGAGAGACACACTCACAGCGAGGCTGATGGCATGGCTCTGGCTCTCGAGCACCAGACTTTATTTTTATATTGTAAGCCACATCCACATAATGATTCATTTTTCTCACAATAACAAGTCTGTTGTCCATTTTTTTCTAATTATAATTTCTTTGATTTTCAAGGGCATATTCAGAGCATGGGTTACAATCACAGACAGGTGCGAGATAACGGGCTGCCCACACAAGCCAAGAACTGGAGTGCTGTCGAGCTGTGCAGAAATTGGCTACACAAGCTAGAACAGTACCTTCCTAATCTAATCTTTACTATAAGACCCAAGTTCAAAGTAGGCACTTTTTATTTTTTATTTATTTTTTTTAAAAGACAGAGTTACAGAGAGAGAGGCAGAGGGAGAGAGGTCTCCCATCTGCTGGTTCACTCTCCAGATGGCCACAACGGCCAGAGCTGCACCGATCCAAAGCCAGGAGCCAGGAGCCTCCTCTGTGTCTCTCACGTGGGTGCAAGGGTCCAAGGACTTGGGCCATCTTCTACTGCTATCCCAGGCCATAGCAGAGAACTAGATCAGAAGAGGAACAGCCGGGACTAGAACCAGCACCCATATGGGATGCTAGCGCTTCAGGCCAGAGCTTTAACCTGCTGCGCCACAGCACCTAGAAGCCCCAAGTTCAAAACAGGCCCTTTTTAAAATGTATCCCCTCTTTGCAGTTCTTTCTGTAATACTTTAATTTCTTTATTGTACTTATTTAAAGGTTCATTGAGATCTATTCTACAGTTTTGACATCCTAACCATTGTAGTATTTGTAGTATATATTGAATTAAAGCTTTAATAACATGTATCTTTGTTCTAGTGGGAAGTATATACCAGAGAGCCTGTTGCCTTTTAATTCTTTTCTACAAACAGCTCGACCTTGGGTGAAGCATTAACCCCTCCTCCTATTCTAGCATTTGCTTTGATTAGAATTCTACAAAGCAATGGACATTTTGGGGATAATGAGACTAAGCGTTCTCCCTAAAATTAGGAATACAGCAGTCATTAGCGGGGCCACCAGGAAGCTCTGGCTTTTTTCCGCAGAGTGCAGTTCCCAGCAAACCTAAAACCACCAAGAGGACCGCAGCTGTCCTTCTCACGCCTTGCTGAGACAGACCTTCTGCTGTGACCTTGTCAGCCAGCCGAAGCTGCCTTGGCCTCGTCAGGTTGAGTTACAGAGAGAGAAAGGGAGACAGAGAGACCTTTTACCCACTGGTTCACTCCCCAGATAGCCATGTCGGCCAGGGCCGGGCCGGGCCAAAACCAGGAACCTGGAACTCCACCTGGGTCTCCCATGAGGGTGGCAGGGGCCCATGGACTTGGGCCATCCTCTGCTGCCCTCCCAGGTACATTAGCAGGGAGCTGGATTGGGAGCGGAGCAGCCGTGACTTGAACCAGCGCTCACATGGGATATGCTGGCGTCACAGCCGCGGCTTATCCTATTGCACCACAATGCCAGCTCATTTTTGTCATCAGCTGTGGGACGCCAGTGAGTCCTCAGCCGCTGTGTTCCTGGCTCTGGGTGGGTGCCTGGGTGCGGGTGTGCAGTCAGAAGTTCCCCTCCCACCACATGCGTGGGACCCACCCGCCGCTCGTCCCTGGGGCAGGGAAGCAGAGAGCAGAGCAGCTCCCGGAGCAGCCAGGTCACTGGCCACCCTGGACGCCGCCTGGGTCCCTCACATGGCTGCCATCTGCCTAGGTGGGCAGGGGTGAGGTTAGGGAAGGGAGCTGCCATCGGCTTCCTGCAGCAGTGGGTTCAGAATACTTGGACTCTGTCCCTGCTCTGGCCTCTTGCTGAGGGACCTTGGGGGAGTCCCTTACCTGCCCTGGGCCTCAGTGTCCCTTCCTGTAAGAGAAAGCCCGTGGACCAGGGGCCTCCCAGGGAAGGTAAATTCTCACTTCATCGTACTCCCATGTCGGGGTCGGGGTTTGCTTGACCCAGCCCTGTGCCTGCCCCTCCAGGGCCCCAGGGCATCCTTTGCTCCTTTTCTGAAAGTGGTGGCATTCAGTAGGCGGACCTCTTGACATCTGTGTCTGCACATGGCCCTGAGTCACGCACTCCCGCAGCCCACGCTATCTGTGAGGGCTGAGTCCTGTGGCCACAGCACCCCAGCACGTGACCCGGACGGCTGCAGGCTGTGGCTTTCCCAGGGCTGTGACCCTGGCTGGGGCCCAGAGGCCTGGGGGGGGTGGTGGTGGTGGTGGTGGTGTGTGTACCCTGGGAGGGTGGCACCAGCAGTGTCTCCCTGAAAAGCCTTGTGCAGGTTGGCAATCCCCTCCCTTCTTAGGGATCCCACAGTATCAAGGGGACATGGTTTTGTCCAGCAGAAAGAGTTTTACTTCCTCTTGGTACTTTCCCACATTTTCTCACTTGTTGACGGGGAGCTTGCACTGCCTTGGTAATCAGGAAAAAAAGAGACAAACCTGTTTATTTTTGTTTTGTTTTAAAGATTTATTTATTTTGAAAGGCAGAGTTATAGAAAGAGATAGGAGGATAGGGGGGTGGGGGATAAGGGAGAGAGAGAGAGAGAGAGAGAGAGAGAGAGAGAGAGAGAGAGAGAGATCTTCCATCTGCTGGTTTACAGCCACCCAGCTGGAGCTGAGTCAATCTAAAGCCAGAAGCCAGGAGCTTCTTTCAGGTCTCCCACATGGGTGCAGGGGCCCAAGAACTTGGGTCATCTTCTGCTGCTTTCCCAGGTGCATTAGCAGGGATCTGGATCAGAAGTGGAGCAGCCGGGACTCAAAGTGGCACCCATATGGGATGCCAGCACTGCAAGTGGTAATTTTACCTGCTACGCCACAGTGCTGGCCCCAGGTTTTTGTTTTAAAGATCTATTTTTTATTTGAAAGTCAGAGTTAGAGATAGAGAGAGTGCAAGCTTATATCTGCTGGTTCACTCCCTAGATGGCCGCAACGGCCAGGGCTGAGCCAGGCTGACGCAGAAACTTCATCTGGGTCTCCCACATGAGTGGCAGGGGCCCAAATACTCAGACCATCCTCTACTGCTCCCCAGACCATTAGCAGGGAGCTGGGATGGAAGTGGAGCAGCCAGGACGAGAATCAGCACCCTATGGGATGCCAGCATCACAGGGGGTGGCTTTCCCTGCTATGCTGCAGCACCAGACCCACAAACCTATTTTTATTCCTTTAGGGGCATTCCTGAGGTGATCAGCATCGACCACTCTGCTCTTGTCAGGGATTTTATAAAGAACCAGGCCTGGGGCTGGCATTGATGGCACAGCAGGTCACACCTCGGCCTGGAATGCTCGCATTCCGTGTCGGAGAGCTGGTTTGAGTCCTGGCTACTCTGCTTCTGGTCCAGGTACCTGCTAACACACCTGGAGAGCAGCACATGATTGTCAGAGGGCCTGGGCCCCTGCCACCCTTGCGAGAGACCCAGATGGAGCTACAGGCTCCTGGCTTCAGCCTGGTCCCTCCTTTTGGGGAAGAAATCCAGGGAGGGAAGGTATCTCTGGGGCCATTTGGGGAAAGAATCTGGGGGGGAGATTATCTCCGTCATTCTGCCTTTGAGATAAATACATTTTTTTTTAAAGAACCAGTGCTAAGTGGTGGGAGGAGTACCAACTCTGGAGCCAGACAGGGCTGGGCTGTGTGCTCGGCTCCACCGTCTCCCAGCTGTGTGTCCTGGTGACCTAGCTTCTCTGAGCACTGGGTTCCTTATAAAACAAGAAAAACGGTAACACTTCCTGTGCAGTGTGCATGTGCCAGGCCCTGTTCTCATCACTTACATGCGTGAACTTGTTTAATCTCTCACGAGAACTGTAGAAGGGAAATACTGTTACTGACCTGTTTTACAGATGGGTACGTTGAGGCACAAAGAGGTTGAGAGGTCACTCAGCTGGTCCATGATAGAGCTGGGATAGGAGCCTGGATGGTCGGACCTCAGAGTGTGGAAGATTCCATTCCTTATTCAGATGGAGGTCATGGGCTCAGTGAAGTTTAAATGAGAGAGAGCTTGGTACATCAGGAGGTCATAGCCCTTTCCCCCATGCCTGCCAGGGTCAAAGAGAGCCTGTGGAAGTGTGCAGCAGTGTGGGGACCCCCACTCCACGGAGCACCGGGCTCCAGCCGCTGCGTCACCATGGGCATCGAGAGCATAGTGGGGTGGCCAGACTCTCAGGGTCCCATTGGTGATGGGGACCTGCTGTGTGCAAGGTCCCGCGGATCCTCTGTGATAAGCAGGAACTAGGAAAGAGGTCTGACTGCTAGCAGGATCTTCTGTGGATCACAACCCCAGAAACTAGGAAAAGCCCCCCCCCCCCCCCCCCCCGGGAGTGCAGAGGACAAGTTCTTTCTCCTTGAGTCTGGATGTTGTCAGACATTCCCTTAGCAAGTGCTGGGCAGGCTGTGTGTGTGCCTGTGTGTGTGTGGTGGGGGGCGGATTGCAGGGGCTCCGGAGCACCTGCAGGTTGTTGGCAAGCCGAAGAAGCAAGAGCCTGACCCGCAGCCAGCACAGCAGCTGTATCGGGAGGGTTGGTGTCCCGGGCTGAGGGCTCTCCCCTTACCGCAGCACAGATGTCAGTGCCCCTTGCCTGGCTTCCATCACGGGGCCGATGTGATCCTAAAGTGCCCCTTGCCTGGCTTCCATCACGGGGCCGATGTGATCCTAGCAGTGGGGCTTCCGGGGGGCGCGGTGCAGGTTGGCAGGGGGCAGGTGGAGTTCAACCACACAGGGATATGAGGCTCTAGGAGAGTTTCCTTTCCTCTCTCCACCTGAAGAAGCCCTTCCTCTTTCTCACTAAACCACAGAGACGACCCCCACACCTCAGTCCCCCGTCACCTCCTCCAGGGCTTCTGTTCATGCAGCGTGGGCGGGCATGCAGCGGGCCCTGCACCTGTATTCCTGTCTTCACCGGCATCTCACGACGCCTGTGATGTGGGTGCAGCTGTGCCCGCTTCTCCTGGACGAGGACACCGAGGCTTGAGCACGTGCCCAGGATCTCACGGGGGGGAGGGGAGGGCGGGGGGGGGGGCAGCAGCGGGGCAGCTGCCGCTGGGACCTAATGCCTCACCCTCGGGACGTCTCAAGCCTGGATTGTTTACAGGAGATATTTTCTGACCACTTTAAACTGTTTTTTTTTTTTTTTTAATAATTATTTATTTGAAAGGCAGAGAGTGAGAGAGTGAGTTCTCATCTACTGGTTCACTCACTTCCCGAATTTCCCCAGCAGCCGCCAGTGGTCTGAGCTGAAGCTGGGAGCCAGGAACTCAATCCAGGTCTCCCACATGAGTGGCAGAGACCACACTGCTGGAGCCATCACCTGCTGCCTCACAGGATCTGCAGTAGCAGGAAGCTGGAATCAAGAGCGGACCTGGGGGCCCGGCGCTGCTGCTCACTAGGCTAATCCTCCGCCTGCAGCGCCAGCACCCCGGGTTCTGGTCCCTTTTGGGGTGCCGGTTCTATCCCAGTTGCTCCTCTTCCAGTCCAGCTCTCTGCTGTGGCCCGGGAAGGCAGTGGAGGATGGCCCAAGTGCTTGGGCCCTGCACCTGCATGGGAAACCAGGAGGAAGCACCTGGCTCCTGGCTTCGGATCGGCGCAGCGCACCAGCCGTAGCGGCCATTTGGGAGGTAAACCAACTGAAGGAAGAGCTTTCTCTCTGTCTCTCTCTCTCTCAAGAGACGAGAGAGATGGTCTAACTCCGCCTGTCAAAAAAAAAAAAAAAAAAAAGAGTGGACCTGGGGGCCAGCGTTGCGATGTAGCAGATAAAGCTACCACCTGCAATGCTGGCATCCCATCTGGGCGCCACTTCGTGTCCAGGTGCTCCACTTCTGATCCAGCTCACTACTAATGGCCTGGGAAAAGCAGTGAATAACAGGCCAGGTGCTTGCGTCCCTGCTACCCACATGGGAGACACAGATACACTCCTGGCTCCTGGCTTCAGCCTGGTCCAGCTCTGGCGGTTGTGGCCATCTGGGGAGTGAACCAGCGGATGGAAGATCTCTCTCTCTCTCTCTCTCTCTCTCTCTCTCTGTCTCTCCTCCTCTCTCTGTAACTCTGACAGTAGAACAATTTTAGATCATTACCTTCCCAAAGAAATCCTGCATCTGGCACCCCCAAGCTTTCCCAGCCCTCCCTCCAGCCCTAGGCCACCACTAACCCACTTGTCTCTGTGGATCTACCTCTTCTAGAGTAGAACCACAGATTACGTGGCCGTTTTGTCTGATTCCTTCACTTAGCACCATGCTGGCTTTCAAAATTAGATTGGTTTATTTACTTTAAAGGCAGTTACAGAGAGAGGTCTTCCATCTACCTATTCACTCCCCAAATAGCTGCAACAGCCAGGGCTGGGCCAGACTGAAGCCAGGAGCCAAGAACTCCACCTGCGTCTCCCACGTGGGAAGCAGGGGTACAAGTGCTTGGGCCATCTTCTGCTGCGTTTCCAGGGAGCTTCAGCAGGGAGCTGATGGGAAGTGGCGCAGCCGGGTCTTGAACCAGTGCTCACATGGGGTGCGGGCGTCTCAGGTGACGGCTCACCCCTGTGCCACAGCGTGGGCCCCAGCACCAGGCTGGTAAGCTGTACTCCTGTTGCAGCCTGCATAGCACTGCACACATCACCTGCTGTCTACCCCTCGGCTGACGGGCGTGTGGGTTAACTTTGGGAGGACTGCAGTAATGTTCCTGCGAACATTCCTGTGCCGTTCTGGGAGGATACTGTGTTGTCAGTTTCCTGGATGTTCACCTTCGATCTGTCGGACTGTCCTGTAGCACAGGCACCAGCGGCACGAGGGCTCCAGTTTCCCCGGAGCCTCCCTGGCGCTGTTATCATCGTCCTGAGTCATCACGGCTGCCTCCCAGGGTGTGCGTGAGCAGGGAGCTGGAAGCAGAGCAGAGCGGGGTCTGGGACCGGGCACCCAACACGGGGCCGCGCTGTGCCAGGCTGCAGCGTCGCCACCACACCAAACACCGGTCCCTAGCATCCTTTTATTTATTTTTTTAACTATCTTTCTGATAGTAGTCATTCTGGCAGTTTTTGTTTTTAAAGACATTTATTTGGAAAGTTAGGGCTACAGAGAGAGTGAGAGTGAGAGAGCTAAAGAGAGAGAGAGAGATCTTCCATCCACTGGTTCACTCTACAGATGACCTCACTAGCCAGGGCTGGGCTAGGCTGAAGCTGGGAGCCTGGAGCTTTTTTGAGGTCTCCCACATGAGTGCAGGGGTCCAAGGGCTTGGGTCATCCTCCACTGCTTTCCCGGGAACATTTTCAGGGAGCTGGATTGGAAGTGGAGCAGTCGGGACTCAAACCTGGGTCCGTGTGGGATGCCGGCATTGTAGGCCGCAGCTGAACCCACTCCACCATGGCGCCGGCCCTGAGAAGTGGTCTTGACTGGCATTTCCCTGATGACTAATGATGTTGAACATCCTTTCACGTGCTTATGGGCTACTTCTTCTTTTTAAAGAAACATTTTTTTTTTTTTTTAAATCATTTGAGTCGGGGAGAGGGAGGGAGGGAGAAGACAGAGAACCCAGAAACAGCAGGGCCTTGGTCAAGGGTAAAACAGGGAGCTGTTTTACTCAGCCCAGGTCTCCCACGTGGGTGGCAGGAACCCAATTCCTTGCGCCATCACCACTGCCTCTCAGGGTCTGCATTGGCTGGAATTGGAGGCGGGAGCTGGGCACTGGGTTCAGAGCCTCCCGTGTGGGATGCTGGCATCTGTAGTTGGTGTCTCAGCTGTGAGGCCAAGCGCGTGCCCTCAGCTCTACTTTAGGGTAGTTTTTTAATCCACAAAAAATTGCATGGACAGTACAGAGAATCCCCCACTCCCCCTTCCTCTCCAGTTTCTCCTGTGGTTATCAGACTTGTCTGGTACCTTCATGACGCACAGTGGGTCCGCGTGAGGGGTCATTATAGTCCATAGTTCACAGTTTTACTCTTGGGGTAGTTTCTGTGGGTTCCTCTTAGTGTTGTACCTGTGGGTTTTGCCCAGTCTGTAAGGTTAGGCATGGTCCCTGCCACTTCAGAGGCAGACATACAAGTTTCACTGCCTTGAACATGCCCTGGGCTCCACCTGTTCACCCCCCTCCTGCCTCCCCCGCCTCGGGCCACTTTGGGCCATTTTGCTGTCTCTGGTTTGTGTGGCAGGGTTTCGAGGGCTGTGACAGTAAATTACTTTTAGTTCGATCTGCAAGAAATATGCTGCAAGCCTTGTAATGTTAAGAAACAAGCAATTTATTTAAGTAGCAAATTTTAAGAAGCAGGAGAGAGAGAGAGAGAGAGAGAGAAAGAAAGAAAGAAAGAATGGAGGGGGGGGGGGAGTCCCTAAGAGTGGGGGACTCAACCTGGGAATTTACCACTAGGCAATCTTCACACAGCACCGGACAAGGATCCCTACTGAGAACCAAACATTATCAGTAATCATCACGGGCATGTTCAACGTTCAGCTTGACTGCGTGTTCCCCCGGGATGAAACAGCAGCAGCAGAGGCTTGCTCCGGCTCCCTCTTAAAGCCTCCAAGGACAAAGGTGGCTCATTGCCAAGATTTTAGGCAAGCAGTGCATCCCATCTTGGATCTTGGCCAGAGAGCCGAGACATGAAGAAGCATGCCCACCTGTTTATAACAACATTCCTTTAGGGCCAGCGCTGTGGCTCACTTAGCTAATCCTCCGCCTGCGGCACTGGTACCCCTGGTTCTAGTGCCAGTTGGGGCGCCGGATTCTGTCCTGGCTGCTCCTCTTCCAGGCCAGCTCTCTGCTGTGGCTCAGGAGGGCAGTGGAGGATGGCCCAAGTGCTTGGGCCCTGCGCCTGCATGGGAGACCAGGAGGAAGCACCTGGCTCCTGACTTCAGACCAGCGCAGCACGCCAGCCGTAGCGGCCATCTGGGGGGTGAACCAACAGAAGGAAGGCCTTTCTCTCTGTCTCTCTCTCTCTCACTGTCTAACTCTGCCTGTTATAAAAAAAATTCCTTTATCCTCCTCCCCGGGAACTGGCCAGGCTCCCAAGGAGCAGGAGAAGGTCATCTGGCAGACAAGTTACTTGTTTACCAGAGCCGAACCTAGGTACAAGCCTCTCCATCCTAAAAATCTGTCCTGACAAGGGCCAAGCCTGCCCTGCCCAGACAAGGCTGCAGGCTCCAGGGAGGGGCTAGGATCCATTCAAAGGTGAGAGATGGGGCCTGATGGGAATCGACTTTCTGTGCCCCTGCACAGCCCCTGGGGTCAGGTGCTGTAGGAGTCCCTTGGGTGGAGGATTTGAGGCTCACGTTGAAGAGTGACAGGAGGCACACGCTTTGCTGGGGGATGAGAGATTTCCCAGAGAGGCTGGTGCTCACCCATCCGATCCTCACCCAACATCAGCCTTCATAAGCCCAGTGCACAGCCCAGGGTTGGCCCTGAACGCCATCAGGTTAATGGCAGAACAGGTGAATTTGACCTTGAGTTAGGTTTCTGCTCCTGCTGTCACAATGATACCTCTGTGCGCGCAGCTCCGTGTAGTTGGTGAGGTTCGCCGTATCCGTGTGCACCTGGGGAAACAGAGGCAGGGGAGGCAGGGGGTCTCCCCAGAGGTTGCTCAGCCAGCAAGAAGCAGACCGAGGGGGAGATTCCAGGTCTCAGTGTAGAAGCACACTTGCAGGTTGGGGCTGGGGCTTGTGATCTTGTGGGAGGCACCTGGAATTTTCAGTGTGTGACTCAAAATTGATCGGGCAGCATAAAGCCACTCCGAAGACAGGCTCATGTGTTATTAGAGAAGGCTCCAGAAAACCCGATTCCCAGCCCACTTGTTTCTGAAGACAGTTAAGGCACAGGCTCCCAGCCCGAGCCTCTGCCCTGAGGGCTGGAGCAGGTGTCCTCTGGGCATCTCTGCAGGGAGTGTCACAAGTTTTTGGCACCCAGAGTTGATGAGATTCAGGAAGCACTTGCAATAGTCTGACACATCACCCACCTAACAGTCCTTTATCTCGAGGAGTGGCCCTGTCACCTGAACAATTATCTGGCCAGCTGGACAGCATTTCCCTCTTGTACTAACCAGGTCAGAGCAGCAGCAGGGCCGTGGAACCTGACCTGGAGTTGGGAAATTTTTTTTTTTTTTTTTGGGTGGTGGTGGGGGGGGGGGCGTGTGCTGCTGTAGTCAAGACATCTGCCCACCTCAAGCATGCAGGCGAGTTTGTCAGGCAAGACAGGGGGGAAAGTCAAGTTCTCCGTGCAGGCTGCGAGGTCCAGACATCAGCCCCAAACTGCCCTGGGCTCGGTCCTGGTTCTGTCAGGGTCAAGGGTGTCCTAGGCAAGGCAGCCTCCTCCAGACTCAGTGTCCTTGTCTGTAAGGTGGCCATGATCTAACCTTGATGTCCACAACAAAGTGTTTGGGTTGGGCATCCTGGGAGGCAACAGGCGATGGCTCAAGGACTTGGGTCTCTGCCACCCACCCCGTGTGGGAGACTTGAAGTGAGTTCCCAGCGCCCAGCTTTGGCCTGGCCCAGTCTTGGCAGCTGCGGGTATGTAGGGAGTGAACTGGCCACAGGGGTTCTTTCTGTCTCTCAGATAGATGAGATAAATAAAACACAATAAAGACTGGAGATCAAGTGTGTGGAGGGATCAGTGGGGAGCCTGGCATTTTAACAGGCTAATGCCTGCATTTGTTCTTACGTTGTTGGAGGATAAATACAACTATTCCATCTGAAGACCTTCACTGCCTTTGTTTTCCAATTAGAATCAGGTGACACTTCCGTCCACCGCAGAGTAAGTTCCCATGGGTTGGCCAGAAGAGGTTGATTTTGTAGACAGAGGCTGAAAGGAGCAGAAACAAAGAACAAAAGTGGATTGAGCATTTCAGGATGTGTGAGGCAGGGACGGGGAGACAGAGAGGCCGAACAGCAACGGATTGGTCAACCCTGGGTTACGTTGGGTCACAAGCAGCCAGGCAGGGGGAGCTTCTGCTCAGGCTGACCATACTCAGCTTGTCTGGGACAGGCAGCTGTCACTTCTCTGGTTTCTGGCTTTGCCTTAGCATCATGTGAATTAGTGTGGGTGACCTCATTTTGATTTTCAGCCTTTTCTCTCAGGGTGAGAGCCTGGTCCAGACTGGTGCCTCCTGTGAGTTTTATTTGATGGCATATTGCCAAAGTTTCCTTTTCAGATTTTTGTTTTACCTTTTCCCATCTCCCCTGAAATTCCCGGCTCTCAGGAGGCCTCCATCCTTACTGCTGTGCTAATATAATTCATGTGATGTAGCCAGGTCTGTCCTTTCGGGCCCAGGAACCCCTCGGTCTAATTTCCTCCTGGTCACTCCCCCTCCAAGCTTGGCAGAGAGCAAGGGCTCTGGAGACAAAGCGTTCTGGAAGTTGGAGGGAGAAAGCGACCCCAAGGCTAGAGGGTAAAACGCGCCAGCTCCAGCCAGTGTGAGGCTTGATGGGCGCTTGGGAGGCAGATGTTAAGCTGCTCCATGGAGACCCAGGAGAGCTGGGGCTGCCCCAGTTCCGTAACGTCGGTGATGCGAGCCGTGAAGGCACTTCCCCTTCTCGGATTTGCTCAAGTTCCCCCTTCTGGCATTCACAGAAGCCGGGGGGCCTGCGAAGATCCTGAAATCAGTGCAGACGCTGGGGCTGAGTGTTCCTCTGGCAGCCCGCCCAGCTTGCAGCAGACTCTCACATGGGCTCCGACCTCACCCACTGGCCGGCTCCCTAGGGTGGCTGAGCAGCTCCCGGCTGCTGCTGACTCACCAGCTGGCGCCCCGAGCTCCTGGGGAGCCACTGATGTGAGCTCACCTGTGCAGCTCTGGGGCCCCAGCCACATCCTGGCCCTGGCCGGCTCCAGGAGGGAGCTGCGGCCTGGCTGGCACTCTGGTTCCTGGAGGGAACCGGATGAAATAAGGCTTCTCCTATGGGCTTTCTGCGGAGCCTGTGATTCCGATTCAGGGCCCTCGGTCCGAGTGCAGTGTCTGCTGTAGACATGAGGGCACTTCAGACAGTCCACGGGAACAGGGCCGGCGCTGTGGTGGAACGGGTGAAGCAGCCGCCAGCAGCACTGGCATCCCATACAAGGGTGCTGGTTCAAGTCCCGGCTGTTCCACTTCCCATCCAGCTCTCTGCTATGGCCTGGGAAAGCAGTGAAAGATAGCCCAAGTGCTTGGGCCCCTGCACCTGCGTGGTGGACCCAGAAGAAGCTTCTGGCTTCTGCCTGGCCCAGCTCCAGCCTTTGCAGCCATTTGGGGAGTGAACCAGCAGGTGGAAGATTGATCTCTCTCTCTCTCTCTCTGTAACTCTGCCATTCAAATAAATAAATAAATAAATAAATAAATAAATCTTTTTTGTAAAAAAAAGAAAGTTCATGAGAAAATGGAGTTAAAAGATATGATTATTGTGGTTCAGGAGTTATGAAATTTGAGAAGAATTTTTTCATAATATGCATTTTTCATGAACTTTTGGAACACCCTTTGTGCTATGTGCTCAATTAATGTGTTGCTAAAACAATTGCAAGACAAAATACTAGGGGCAGCATGGTGGCACAGCAGGTTAAGATGCTGCCTGAGATGACAACATCCCACATCGGGGCACCAGCAGAATCCCAGCTGCTCTGCTTCTGATCCAGCTCCCTGCTAGTGTTCCTGGGAAAGCAGCAAAGGATGTACTGAGTGCTTGGACCCCTGCCACCAATGTGGGAGACCCGGATGGAATTTCTGACTCCTGGCTTCATCCTGGTACACACCTGGTTGTTGTGGGTATTTGGGGGTTTGGGGAGGGCAGGGAATAGAAGATTCCTTTCCCTCTTTCTCCCTTCCTGTGTCACTGTGCCTTTAAAGTAAACAATTTAAAAACTGACAGCTGCTACTTGGGAATAAAGTTCAGTGGGGACCATGAAGAGGGAGCACCAACCATTCCCCGGGCATCATTCCACTAGGGTTTTGCATGAAGAGAGAGCACTGACCATTCCCCGGGCATCATTCCACTAGGGTTTTGCATGAAGAGAGAGCACTGACCATTCCCCAGGCATCATTCCACTAGGGTTTTGACAACTGAATAAGAGAGCATCAGGGAGAGAGGTAAGAAAAGGAACTGGAGGTAGAGGGAGGGAGGGCTTGCGGGCACAGGGACGGGAAGCTGCGTGGCTTGTTCGGATTCACAGAGACGGTGGAGCAGGGGCAGGGAGGCTAGGAGGAAGAGACTGCACGGTTGGGTTAGGGCCCAGGTCTCAGCTTTTGAAGGGCGACAGCCTGAGAAGTGGGAGGGGAGCTGGGAGAGATGCAGCTTCCTGCCTGGACTCTCTCAGGGCCAAGTCGGGCCCGGTCCCCTGCCAGAGGGCAACCGCTGAGGACACACAGTTGTGCCCCTCTTCAGGACCACTCTCCTTCCCTCGGCCGAGGACGGGTCTACCACGGAGCCGTCCCGGCAACACGGCGTGGGCAGAGGCTTCGGCCGCAGCTTTACTGCGGTTCGGTTTCCCCTTCCCCATTTGAGGCCCTGGCTGCCTCACAGGTGCAGTCCTGAAGGCATGGCCCCCATCTCGGCCTCACAGGGTACCCCAGGCAACCCCGAAACAGCTGGCAAATGTGTGTGAAGCCAATGGCAGCTTGGGCCAGTTGGTAGGTGGAGCTGGAGCACTGTGTTGAGAGCCTCAGAGGTGAAGTTGAACAGAGCAGTGCTATCTGCCATGGGCGAGGCCGTGGGCAGAGGGGCCTTGCGGGCACACATCTGGCGTCGCTGCAGGGCACTGTGTGCCACTGATGCCAAGCCAGGGTGGGGGGAACAGGTGGAGGAACAGGGAGCCAATCAGAGACTCAAGGAAACAAGGAGGACTTGCCCACAGTCAGCTGCCATATCCCCAGCTTCTGAATCTGTGGACTCGGCCAACTAGGGATATGAAATGTTACCAAAAAATTACAGAATGTTCTGGAAAAAACCTTGAATTTCCCATGCCCTGAATACCACAGTGAATCGATGTGAACAGAGTGACGTGCAGGCATAGCGTAAGGGGCACAGAATCCAGAGATGACTGAAGCAGACAGGAGGGTGTGCGCGGTTCCATGCAAATCCTACGTCGTTCTACGCGAGGCACTCGAACATCAGCAGAGTTTGGCATCCGGGGGGCCTGGACCCCGTCTCTTACAGATGATTGGATGTCACAAGGCCATTTCGAGGTGGACACTTGACCTAGCCGTTTAGATGCCTACATCCCATAGAGGAGTGCCTGGTTTCAATTCCTGGCTCCGGTTTCCAGTTCCAGTTCCCGGGAGGCAGCGCTGATGAGGCGAGTGGTTGAGTCCCCGCCCCTTAGATGGGAGACTTGGATGGAGTTCTTAGCTCCCAGCTTCCGGCTGACATAGCTCTGACTGTTACTGGCATTTTGGGGGAGTGAACCAACTCATGGGCGATCTCTCTCTCTCTCTCTCTCTCCCTTTGAAATAAAATAAGTTTTTAAAGTTTCATTTATGAACGACTTCTGTACCAATGGGTGAATACCTGCTGGCCCCCTGATGCCGCCCCCCATCAGGAACCACAGTAAGCTGGGTGGGTGGGGGCCTCCCAGGACATTTCTCCTAGCGCTATGAGCATTGGCTCGGCAGGACCAGCTGTTTAATATGTGAACATTGGCCCTGGATTTATGCCTTCCTTCTAAGAACAGCAGCTGGGAGTCACAAAAGGGGTATTGGTCTTTTACCTCTTGGTTCTGTGGTTGCAAGGGAGGCTGGGAAATGTAGTCTTTATTCTCGGTGGCCATGGACCCAGCTAGAAATGAGAGGGTTTTGATTTATAATATTATTTATTTGAGATAAAGAGAGAGCTCCCATCCATTGGCTCACTCCCCAAATGCTTGCAATGGCTGGGGCTGGGCTGAAGTTGGACAAGGACCCGTGGGTGGCAGGGACCCCATCATTTGAGCCATCACTGGGGCCTCACAGGGGCTGCTCTGGTGGGAAGGAGCAGGAGCTGGGCATCAAACCCAGGTGCTGCAGTGTGGGATCAGGCATCTGACCCTGCGCTGTCGGCACTGCTGGGCCAGCTGCCTACCTGGAAACGGGAGGGTGGATTTCTGTGGAGATCAAGGAGACAGGGTGAGGATACTGGCACACAACAGCAGCCCTCACCAAGGGTGGGCTAGCTAGGCAGGTGCTGAGGAGCACGGTGCTGGTGATTCTCAGGCAGCCCTGGGGAGGTGGGGGTAGAGCAGGAGGAATGAAGGCTGGGGGTTGGGGTGGGCGACAGGGAGCAGGGTCCTTGGGGGCAAGGCCCAGATTGTCTTGAGTGACACCTGGGGTCTCCAGGGTAGGCCAAAAAGCAGACCCAGGCAGGAGAGGCCAAGGCCAGAGGTTGTGATGAGGCGGGTGTAGGAGCCTCATTGTTGTCATTGTTTGAGACATAGTGGGGAGTGGGATTTCAGGGCGCGAGGGGCCCCCAGGGTGGCCATCTGGAGAGCCCCAGGGGAGTTCTGGGTACAGGGCTGTGCTGGGCCTTCACAGTGGATGCCACTGTGACTGTGCTACATCAGCCGGGTGGCCCTTCTGTTGTAGCAACAGCAGCCGGTGGCATTCCTCTGGGGCACAAGGGGGTTATTAAAGGCTCTGGTGGGTGAGGGCCTCGGGAGACCCCGGGCTGGGACATGGGGGCTGCGTGAGGAACCGAGACCCAGAAGTGAAAGGCAGGGAGGGAACTCTGCCACCCAGTCAAGTGACAAGGGTGTTTTCATGAATTAAACAGTGGAAAATGAGTTCACCGAAACCTAGCAGGCACTCTCCCCACCTCCAAGTCTCTGTTCCCCTCCTCTCTGTAAGTCACATTCCTCCTGGGACAGCCCGGGCAGGGGGGAGGCTGCTGCAACCCCCAGCCCTGGGCCCTCACGGGCACTGGTGACCCCACCACCGCCCTGCACCTGGACCTGTCCAGTTCCCACTGCCAGAAAGGCCCTTCTGTGACCCCTCCTAAGCCACAGGGGCACCTCCCAGGAGTGGGCGTGTGGGTCTACCAGGCTGTGCTGCTACCGGGACTGTGCTGCACAATTGGCTCACTGCTTGCATGGTCTTTAGGAAAATTCTGTCCTCGTAGGGTTCAGAGGAGGCAGATGAAGTAAACAGCCACCGTTGAGTCCCAGGGGAGGAAAGGGAACAGCCCCACACTTGATCTCCAAAACACTGCTGTGGACAAGGCATCCCAGCTGCTCCGGGCCCTGCTCCTGCCAGAGAGCTCCTGCAAAGGGCTCTATGCTGCTGCGGCAGCTTTACCCGCTATGCCACGACATCGCCTTCT
This sequence comes from Lepus europaeus, assembly GCF_033115175.1. Lineage (NCBI taxonomy): Eukaryota > Metazoa > Chordata > Mammalia > Lagomorpha > Leporidae > Lepus > Lepus europaeus. The sequence continues at coordinate 60,799,812 of NC_084843.1, read as the reverse complement.
TCTTCTTCTTTTTTTTAAAGATTTATTTTATTTGAAAGGCAGAGAGATAGAGAGCCAGGAGAGAGATCTTCCATCGGCTGGTTCACTCCCCAGATGGTTGCAATGGCGGGGGCCAGGCCAGGCAGAAGCCAGGAGCATGCATCTTCTGGGTCTCCCATGTGGGTGGCAGGGTGCAAGTACTTGGGCTGTCTTCTGCTGCCTCAGGCACATTAGCAGGGAGTGGAGCAGCTGGGACTGGAACCGGTGCCTGTGTTTACCGGCTATGCCACCCTCTCTGCTTCCCTTTGACTTGGACTCTTGTTAAGCTCCCATGGACCACTGGGATGTTCTGGTCCAGTGGCCAGCAGCTGAGGGCGGCTCCCTGTCCTGGAGCCCTTCTTGCATTGCAACAGCTGATAGAGGGGTATGCTCACACGTGCACCTGGCAGCCAAAAAGCCAGTGTGTGGCCACGGAGTCCGACCCCTGAGTGTGTGACCCCTGAGGCATCCAGGTTAGAGTTGGTCGCAGCTGCACTCAGGGGCTCCACATGCCCCTGGGGCGTTCACCTCCCTTGCAGAGCTGCAGCATGGGGGGCCGGGTGGCAGCAGAGGATCAGGCGGAAGCCTCAGGGCCTCCCCCATCTGTGGGCTGTTCCAGAGGGGATTGCCGAGTACGGAGGTGGGAGGGAGACCTCACTGGGACCAGATTCCACTCCCATTGGCTACGGGACTTGGATACATGCCTTTCTCTCTCCAGGCCCGTTTCCCCACAGGCACAACGATGGAACTGGGCTACACTGCCTCCCAGGGCCTGCGCAAATGGACCGAGACCCTGCCCCCTTCCTTGGGGCTGACAGCTGCTGTCCCAGCCATTACCCGGGTGAGGACCCAGCAGGGCCGGCCACGCAGCCGCAGCCTGGGGTTGTGTGGGCCTCCAGGCTTGCCTCTCTTCGGAGGCTGCTACTTTCTCCAGCGAGGCCGGTTTTTTAGCTTCTCCAATCCTGCCTTTCTTCCTTCAGCGCCCGAGGCACTTCTGAGTCTTCCCCCTGCTCCGATTCCACTCCAGCGCCTGTCTTTGGGGGCCTGGGGAGCCCAGCGTCTCAGGAAGGTGATGGTGCATGGAAAATGGTGCGGCAAAGCAGGGCACAGAACGGGCTCCGGCTGACCCCAGCCAGGCCAGGGCTGTGGACCCGGGCGGGAAACGTTACAGAGCTTCCAAAACGCAGCGTGAGGCCACCCCGGGAGGGGCCTTCGCAGGATTCCAGCCGCTGCGGGCATCCGGCGTCACGCCCAAGGTGCCCGTGCAGGGGTGACCGGATTCCGGTTCTGAGGACACTGTAACCAAGACTGAACGTTCCTTCCTGCCGGGCTGCGGGCCACGTGGCCTGAGGCCCAGCGGCTGGTTTTCCAAGGTTTTGTGGCGTTCCCGGCCAGGGCTGCCGCGGGCTCCCCCGACGTCCTCGGAAGCCGGATGAGAGCCTCGGCAATGTGACCCATGGAGACCGGGTGGGTGCAGCCTGGCCGTAGAACCCGGGCATCGTAAACCGGGGCCATCCGCCGCGAACGCTGGCTGAGCGGCTTCGCGGGCGAACTGCGTAACTGACGCTCCCGGGCCCTCGGGCGCCGCCTCCCCGCCCCCGGGAACCTCCCCGCAGCCCCGCCCCGCGTCGCCGCCCACGGCGCAGGCGCCCTGAGCGCCGCTGAGTCAGGCCGGGGCGGGGCCGGCGCCTGCGCCTGCGCCGTGGGCGGCTCGGGGCGGAGGGCGGCTTTATATCCGCGGGCATCAGCTGACGCCCCGCATTGCAGACTGCGGAGTCGAGCGGCACCATGTACGCGCTCTTCTTCCTGGCCGGCCTCCTGGGCACGGGTGAGCCCCGGGACCCCCTAGTCCTGGGGAAGGGGGCTCTCTCAGCGCCCGCCAGCCGCGGACCCCGCCGGACCGGGCCTCCTCGTTCCGCTCCCCCCTGCCCGGGTGGGCCAGGGGCGCGCACTGCGCAGGCGCGTGTGCCGGCCCGGTCCCTGCTGGGGCGGCCTGGGGCGGGGGCTAGGGACACCGGGCGGCGCTGGGGCTGCCGGCCCGGGCTTGGTTAGGGACGAGTGGGCGAGGCGGGCCTGGCCGGGTGGCCGCGTCTCCCTGGGGACCCGAGTGGGTGCGGTTGGGGCCGTCCCCAAGGCTGCCCTTCCGGGCGTGGGGTGACCCTCCCGCAGCCGTGTTGTTCCTGAGCGGGGGCGCACGTGAGCGCGGGGGACTGGTCCCCCCACCCTGGGGGCGGAGGGCTGGCCAGCCTGGTCAGGCGTCGAAGTGGCCTGAAGAACATGCCTCGCCCCTGTGTTGATGTTTATCGTCTCTGCATGTGTGTGTGTGCTGCGCCCCACACCTGGAAGGCGCTTTTGGTTTGCACAGTCACTGAAGGAAATGGGTTTCTCCTCCAGCCTTACCCTGCCGCTGTCTGGTTGGCAGTCTAACGCCGCGGTGGTGGTGGTGGGGGGTCCGGATTATTCCGCTCTGGAAGGTTCTGCACCACCCTCGGCCCCTTTAGCAGTGGCCTTTGTGTTTGAGAAGATCTAAGTCGGGGAGTTGTGCGCACAGTGGCACACCTGCTTGTTAACCTGAAATGGTGCTGAGGGTTGTTAAAGGCCCTGCAGGTGCGGAGAACACCTGGGAACCAGCTGCGCTGCCCTCCCGGGTTTCCCGATCCCAGCCGTTCTGTGTTGCCTAACTCGGGCCTTCACTCTTCAGGTTTAAACTGAATCCCCGTGGCGAAGGGGAAGCCGTGAGGCGGGGTAGCTGTGGAGTGCCCAGTCCTGGAGGCACACCAGGGGAGATGAATCTGAGCTCCGGCTTCCTCACCCTCCCTCTCTGGTTTTCAGTAATTGTGTGTAGTTTAGGGAGCAGCATCCATCTTACCATTCAGCTCCTTGATGCATGTATTTGAAAAGCAGACAGCCAGAGAGACAGGTCCCATCCGCCGGCTGGCTCCGACAGCTAGCCAGGCCTGGGCCTGCCGACGCCGGGAGCCTGGAACCCTTGTGGATGGCAGGGCCGGCAGCTGCTGGGTCCTAGGGGGTGCGTTAACAGGAAGCTGGATCTGATATGGGATGCAGGCGGCTCAAACGCCCTCTCCCCGCTGAGGTTCAATACACAGTAATACAGGGGCTGACAGCTAATGGGAAGTCGAAGAAATTAGATCTCACTTGTGGACGCACTGGGTAAAGGGTGCTTTTCTCCTCTTAGCTTTCAGCAGCTCCCGGGACTGTGACTGACGCTAGACCCAGCTCTTAGGTTTGTTTTGCTGCTCAGCTGGGAAGGTGATCCTGCTTAGGAGAGAGTGTTCGCTTTAGGGTCACTGAAGAGAGCTTAGTTCTCACCGCAGCTTGGAATGCAGTCCCGCCATGGTCTGTTGAGCAACCCGGGGCTCCTCTTGCATTTCTTTTGTTTTTACAGTAGCAAACTGTTCTTGTTGGCATGGAGTCCCTCTTGGTGAGACCCCCCCTAAGAGTGCGGATTTGCTCAAGCTCACCCAGAAGGGACTTGGCAGTGTGACCTCCACCTCTGGTGTATATGGGAGTGTGTTTTACCAGAATAGTCAATCAAGGAACCTTCTTCCCTGGACACTTGGGTAAAGGCATTATAATGGCCTTGGCCTCACCTTGCTGCCCGGCCTCTGGGGCTATGCCAAGGTCGTGCTGAGAGCTTCTGAACGCTGGCTTCGCCTTGACTGCACCGGCTCTGTTGGAGCTTTTCAGAAGTGTTAACTCCTGACTTTTCTAGGATCTTTGATCCCGAGGGATGCAGTCGATTGAGCCAGCATCAAAGGATGTGAAAATAATTCGCCAGAGAGTGAGCAGCGCTAGGTTTATTGAACACAGTGCAGGAACATGGCGGGCAGGCAGGGGCTGACCAGTGTGCACCATCTGAGGGCTGTACCGTAGTGGCAGTCCCTTTTTAGTTAGAGTGACCGTTACCTCCTGCCTGTAAGGGAGCAGCCGGCCAAAAATCCAGACCACAATCCAGGAAGCAGACTTGGAACTGCAGGGTGTCCTCAGAATGAATTTCTGTGGCCCAAGAGGTTTTCCGTTGTACGTGATACGCATCTCTGGGGGCAGCCAGGGGGCTGGTATCCATTCAGTGCCCAGGGGTCACCCGCCGAGGGCCTGGGGACTGCAGCCATTGTCTGCTCCCTGGGAGGCTCTCGGAACCTGGCCGGCCGGAACTTGACCATTTCCACAGGGCCATCTGGAACCTGGCAGGCCTTCTGTGCTGTGTTGTCCTGATGGTCTGGGGGCTGGGACTCTTGCTTTTGAGTTACTTTATCCAGTCGACCCTGTCTTAGCCCCACCTGAAAACGAATGAGCCGGAGCCCCGATCACCTTAAGACACAGGCAGCCAGAGATGACCTTGGCAAATCACTGGCCGTTTTCTGGGGACGCCAGGCCCAGAACTCGGGACTTGCCCTTTGGACACCCCCCCCCCCCCCCCGTCTACTTGTACATCTGCGCTTTCTGAAAGCCCAGGGGCAGTTGGCACCCATGAGCATTTTAAGATTTTGGTCTTGCGGTCACCGAAGGAAATGACTTCAGAGTGAGCTGTCCTTGTATGCAGCCCGATAACCGATGCTGGGAGCCTGGTGCCCCCTCATTCACTGCCTAAAGGGGTGGGGTATGTAAACCCTGCCCTCCGCAACTCTTCTCAACCCAAGTCCTACAGCAAGGGCCAGGCGTTGGGTGGTCGCTGTCTTCGGAGAGGCAGGTGCAGGCAGGGTAATGAGACAAAGGGAGCTGCAGGCAGGGCTCTCTGAGGCTCGGCTGTCTCGCTGCTTCCCTGCTGAGTGGCCGACCACGAGTCTTCCCCGCACTGAGGCAGGTGTCTTCTCCAGGGATGATGCTACAATGTAGTGTTACGTATAAATTAATTTATTTGACAGGTAGAGTTAGAGACAGAGAGAAAGGTCTTTCTTCCGTTGGTTCACCTCCCAAATGGTTGTTACGGCTGGTGCGCTGCGCCGATCTGAAATCAGGAGCCAGTTGCTTCTTCCTGGTCCCCCACGCGGGTGCAGGCGCCCAAACACTTGGGCCATCCTCCACTGCCCTCCTGGGCCACAGCAGAGCTGGACTGGAAGAGCAGCAACCAGGACTAGAACCCGGCACCCATATGGGATGTCGGCGCTGCAGGTGGAGGATTAACCAAGGGAGCCACAGTGCTGGCCGTGTTACATACAAATGTATATGTGTTTGGAGCTTTGTTTACCTTTTTGTGATGCAAGGTGTGCGTTTGTAGTTTCACCTGTTAAATATCAACAAGAACTCCCAAGTTTCACCTGCCAGGAATTTTGGTTGACTCGTTTATCCATAGTAAATCAACTTGTATTCTGTGAAAGTAGTAGTATAATTCATGAAGGAAGAAGGATTTTTAAAATTTATTTTATTTGAAAGTCAGAGTTAGACACACAGAGAGGAAAAGACAGATCCTCTCTTCCATCTGCTGATTCACTCCCCAAATGGCCATAGTGGCTGGGCCAGGCTGAAGCCAGGAGTTTCTTCCAGATCTGCCACATGGGTGCAGAGGCCAAAGCACTTGGACCATCCTCTGCTGCTTTCCCAGGCACGTTAGCGCAGAGCCAGATGGGAAATGGAGCCACCACAGGCCACCAGGACAGGTGTGCCTCGTGGATGCACCCATGGACAGGTGTGCCAGGCAGCGTTTTGAGGCCATCTTCTAGCCTGGATTCTGGATTACTGCCTGCCAGGCCCTGAGTCTTGCTCTCTGGGAGGCAGATTCTGGGCTTTGTTAAAAATCAATAAGCGGAACACTAATGACATTGCCCTGCTTGCTGCTTCTGTTTCTTAATTGATTTTAAAACAATGATAAACGTAGTGATTGGGATGAGGAATTCAGCTGTTGCTAAAGTACTAACCGTTTTTCAAAACTAACGAAGTTCTTCTTAAAAAGATTTATCGGTCTTGGAAAGGCAGGGTGACAGGGAGGGAGATGGCTTCCATCTGCTGATTCACTCCCCAAATGGCCACCATGACTGGGGTTGGGCCAGGCTGGACCCAGGAGCCTGCCCTCTTTCAGGAGCCTCCACTGTGGGTGCAGGGATCTAAGCACGTGGGCCATCTCTCATTGTGGTTGCAGCCGCACCAGCAGGGAACTAGAGCGGAAGTGGAGCAGCTGGGACTCTGACCAGCAACCACATGGGATGCTGGTGTCGCAGGCCATGGCTCGCCCGCTGTGCCACAACACCTGTCTCTAAAGCCATGAAGTCCTAAGAAATAACTTGTAGAATTTCGTAATCCTTTGTCTTGGGGCTGAAAGGCCTGTGGAGCGGAAATTTCATCTTAAACACGTGGTAGACATGAGCTGCCTGATCCTGGGCAGCTTGGAGGCCTGTGTCTTATCTGTAAAAGAATTGTTGCTATCTGCTTGGGCTGCTCTGAGGCTTTACTGAGTTAATACGAGAAGGGGCTTAGTTAAGTACTATTTGTTGCTGTACAAACCATACTGTGTTCTTTTTTTAAATTTTTTTATTTTTTGACAGGCAGAGTTAGCGAGAGAGTTATAGACAGTGAGAGAGACAGAAAGGTCTTCCTTCCGTTGGTTGACTCCACTACAGCCAGTGCTGCGCCGATCTGAAGCCAGGAGCTAGGTGCTTCCTCCCCATCTCCCATGCGGGTACAGGGCCCAAGCACTTGGGCCAGCCTCCACTGCACTCCCGGGCCACAGCAGAGAGCTGGACTGGAAGAGGAGCAACCGGGACAGAATCCAGCGCCCCAGGCGGGACTAGAACCCGGGGTACTGGTGCCGCAGGTGGAGGATTAGCCAAGTGAGCCATGGCGCCGGCCTATACTGTGTTCTTAGCAGTTTGTCCCAGCAGCAAGGTGGCCCTCTTAACCTCCACTGCCTCCCAGCGCCTTTTATTTCAGTGGATAGGAGTTTAACAAACAAAACAAAATTAAATGGACTTAGTGTGTTATAGGTGAAGGGCCTAATTACTGAGTCGGGAACATAACAAAACCAGGTAGATACACAGCGGTTAGGAGGTACGTAGGGGGTTTGTAGACGAGGGAGGCAAAGGAGGTGTAGCTCCTAGGTCCTAGCAGAGCACCCAGCAGATCCTAGCTACTTCTGGGTAACCTGACTGCTCGCAAAGAGGCGTGTCGTCACGCGCTCTGGGGGGCTGGGTAAGGAGACGTCGTGACGCACTCTGGGGGCTGGGTGAAGAGACATAGTCACGCACTCTAGGGCTGGGTAGGTTAGTTTGAACCCCCAGTCTGGTTTCCCTATCTGTAAATGGAGAACTGTTGAGCAGATAATAGTCGCGTGCAGGAAACAAGGTTGGCGGGTGTGAGCGTGGAGGGTAGGACCCGTGCCTCCCCAAGCCTGGGGGCCTTGGTGCTGTGCCGGGCCCTCCTCTGTCACACACGTCATGGTGCTTTGCCCGATTCTTGCCTCTTGTTCTTCAGGTTCTGGAACGTCTCAGACTTCCAGACAGGTGGCAGAGTAGCTCTAATGAGCACCACAAGTATGGCCCCCGGTCAGTCCTGGCCCTCTGCTTCCGATAGCGCTTCCTGCTCATGCATCCTGGGTAACTGCAGATGGTGATTCAAGTGTTTAGGTCCCTGCACCCCTGTTGGAGACGTGGATTGAGGCTCCTGGTCTTGACGTGGTACAGGTATTTGGGGAGGACTCAGTAGATGGAAGCTTGCTCTCCATCTCGCTCTCTTGCTCTCTCTCTCGCTCTACCTTTCAAATAAAGAACAAAACAAGAAAAAAGTGAAAGTTGGGACTTGCTCTTCATTAGTTACCTCTCAGCTCTTGGCCCTGTCTGGAGTCAGGGCTGCTGGACAGCCTCCTGGACCCTTGTTGGTGCTCAGAGCCTTTGTGTTCGGTCCTCTTCCCCGCTGCCTTGCTGAGGGTCTTCCTTCCTGGGGACGGCCAAGCTCCGCTCACCTGCCGCCTTGTCAGGCTGCTTCGCTCTGCACCTGGAGCTGCCACCCAGCCCTGCCTTGCTCCTTGAGCTTGTTTCATTTTTCTTCTAGCACTCTCTGCCACCTGCATTATTAGTAAGTAGGCTTACTGTTTGGCTTACTTCCTGTATTTGATGTAAGGTCAGATGTACTTCAGCTTGGCATGTGTTGGTGCACTGGTATGTGTGAAATTAGAAGTTTTTGATCTTTGTCACAGTTATGTAGAGCATTTTCCTTTTTTTTTTTTTTTTTAAGATTTACTTATATGAAAGGCAGAGTTACAGAGAGGGAGAGACAGATTTTTCCTCTCACTAATTTATTCCCCCCAAAGGACTGCAGCTGGGGCTGGGCCAGGCAGAAGCCAGGAGCCTGAAACTCCATCCAGGTCCCTCACCTGTGCACCTGAGCCATCCTCCACTCTTCAGGTGCATGAGCAGGAAGGTTGATCTGAAGCGGAGCAACCAAGACTCGAACAGGTGCCCATACGAGATGCTGGCATCGCTGGTAGTAGCTCAACCTGCTGTACCGTGACGCTGGCCCTCCGTGCTTTTCGGAGATTGATTTTAGGAGGTGCTGCTCAAGGGTGACTTCAGGCTCAAGTGAAGTGTTGACCTTATACAATAACGTGTGTCAAGGCTAAAAGGAATGCTGGGTCGAAGGGTCACGGAGCCTAGTGCAGCGTGGATGGTGTTGGTGGTCCTGATTTGAGGTGCATCTGAAAAGGGAATCAGCTGTGGTTTGAGGGACTTATTTCTCCTCTGTGGCTCCAGGTTGCGAGGAACCTGAACTCCATTCCGTTCTCCTTGTGGGTGGCAGGGGCCCAGGCGCTTGGGTCATCTTCCATTGTTTTCATTTTCTTTTTTTTTTTTAAGATTTATTTATTTGAAAGAGTTATGCAGAGAAAGAGGCGGAGAGAGAGTGAGGGAGGGAGGGAGGGAGGGGTCGGTCTTCCATCCACTGGTTCACTCCCCAAATGGCCATAGCGGCCAGAGCTGGGCTGATCCAAAGCCAGGAACTTCTTCCGGGTCTCCCACGTGGGTGCAGGGGCTCAAGGACTTGGGCCATCCTCTACTGCTTTCCCAGGCCACAGCAGAGAGCTGGATTGGAAGTGGAGCAGCGGGACTCAAACCGGCGCCCACATGGGATGCCGACACTGCAGGCAATGGCTTTACCAACTACACCACAGCGCTGGCCCCCCATTGTTTTCCTAGGTGCATTAGCAGGGCACTGGATTGGAGACTGAAACCAATGCTCATATGAGGTGCCAGTGTCGCAGTTGGCTGCTTAACGCACCATGCCACGACGCTAGTCTGAGGACTTGGTTTTTGTCTTAATGTCGATCCCAGTGGTTCTCAGAGCTTTTGGTCCCAGGATTGCTGTACACTCCTGAGATACCAAGGACTCCAAAGACCTTCTGGAGTTTTGAGTTGCTAGCAGGGATCGCTTGTGGGCGTCACTGTCAGTGTGGCTGGCTCATGGCCCCGTGCAGCTGAGCATCGCTTGGACCCTGTCCCCGCCTGCACCTGCTCACCTCACTGCAGCCTGGGTGTCCTGCCATGGCCTGCTTTTTCACTTTTCAGGGGCTGCCACATAATCTTATTTTGGAAGGAGAGCTGTGTTAGAGTATTTACTGGACTGCAGCACTCCTGAGAGTACTCGACCAGAGTTCATGTTCCCCAAATTAATGAAGCTCCCACTGCGCCCTGTCCTCCCATCTCGGTCATTAGTGCGCAGAGTGTTGACCTGGTGAGGCTGTTGCCTTCCCCATGTGATAGATTTCTTGACCTGGAATGAACCAGCTTAAGAGGAAAACTAAAAAGGTTGCTGGTGAGAGAGGAGAGGCAGGGAAGAAAGAGTCTTTGTCTTCATAACAGCTGACACAGGTCAGAGGTGATGGGTGTCAGCCCAGAGAGCTTAAGAGCTTAAACGCCACTGATTACTTAGGTGATAAACGAGGTATTTGGGCCTTAAATTCTCCATATCAAAACAGTGCCATTCTGAATGATTGAACAGGCAGTGTTTTTATCCTGTTGTACAGGTTTTTTCCAAAAGCCGGGCTCTGTGAAGAGGGGACGAGTGTTTTTTGCCAGCTGTTGGATACGGTGGTCAGTGTTAAGTGCATTGTAGGAGCTGCTCTTCGGGGACTAGAGTGGATGCATTCCTCTGAGAAATGTCTCGGTGCTGGGGAGCTGGGGACAGAAGCAGACGCGGCCCCTCCAGGGGATAGACTCTCTGAGTTTCCTAGCAACCTGCTCGTTGCTGTGGTGACGCATTACCCAGGCAGCAGATCCACTGCCCTGTGGAATGTATGCACTGACTGTCCCGCACTGGGAGGCTGCACCCTTTGTTTTCGGTTTTTTATTTTGGTAGCTAGACTCAAACAGTATTTAGCATATGCTACCTGAAGTGTTTAAAAGGAAGAGCACACGTTGTGTGGCTGAAACAAGCAGGTAGAGCGTCAGGTGTCAGGTGCGTGTGCTAGGCAGGGTGGGGCCCTTCTTTGAGGTGGCTCTTGAAAATCTTTGGTTGTGATAGTGTGTGCATTTGGTACCCGCAGTGGTGCTGTAGCTTTATTAAAGACCTGTCATTTGCAGATTCTGTGCGTGAACGAGGTAGTTTATTAAATTGGGTTTAGGTTTGACTGTAAGCAAGAGAGACTGAGAGCCCAGTCAAAGAGACTGAGAGTGGCTTAAATACAGTTGGATTCCTCTGGTTATCACAGGAAATGGAGGAGCCAGGAGTGCAGCAGGGGCCTTGCTCCCAGGCACGTGGAGCTCCTGAGCGCATCCTTCAAATCTAGCCCTTTGTCTCATGGCCCGAGATGGCTAAGTTCCAACCACCACACCTGCATCCCAAGGCGTGGTGACTGCTACTTACACCCTGTTGGCCAGAATGGGGTCTCATGAGCAGACTCTGCTTTGTGGGGGAGACTGGGACACGTGGTTCTTAATCTTGGCAACCGTGTATTGAGCTAAAAATCTGCAGTTCTGTCCTGACGGAGGAAGGGGGGAAGGAAGTAGGGGAGCGGCCTGTGTCTTAGCCGTGGTGGGGAAGGGTTGTTCCCCAAATCGGCTTGTGAAGCTTAGGCTTCTTTTTGGTCTGATTTTAAAGTTAGCATAGGAGAAAATTAAAATTATGCTACAATATAAGAATTAGAACCCCTGTCCCGGTCTTCTCCCTACAGGTAGGTAGGTGCACCTTCAATGAGCTTCCTAGCTGCCAGGGTCAGCGCCTTTCGTGGGATCTTCACTCGGTCCCTGAGAAGCAGGGACTCACTGCGGTGGCAGTTGCCCAGGGGCTGGGGGACAGCAGGCCAGGGATTTTCGCTGGTCTGCGACTGCTCCCAGCACACAGATGAGTAACATGTTGCTGTGTGCCTCCTTGCCCTTCCTATTTGAGGAGCGCTTGGAGAGGGTTTAGGGTGGCTCTTGGGTGCGAGAAATACTTTGAACAGTGATGCCTAAGGCTTGGAGTCTCCTGCAGGGGATTCGGCTTGTAGCTCGAGTTTCATGAGCTTTGGAACGCGGTTCACCTGTGGCTTTCTTGCCCTGCCAGGCCCCTTCCTTGCTCATGCAGAACCTGTTTAGCACCTGGAGGCCAAGCGTCAACCCCCTGGGCTGGTATCTCACAGCGTGGCCCAGGTTTTGCGCTCTGGCCACTCCTGGGTCTTGAGTTGGGTAACTGCCTGTCTGAGGTTGCAGGGATCTGGCTCCTCAGGTCTTTGAACTGCCAGTTAATTACCTGGGAAGTGTAGAGTGAGCAGCTCAAGCAGCCTTGACTCAGCCCCCTGTGGGGCACCTGTTCCTGGCCACGGTGCATGAGAGCAAGCTGCTCCGGTTGCTGCTGTGGGCGAGAGCACTTGGCGCCCTCCCACAGGGTGCTGGCACGCACGTGCAGTGCGGCTGATAGCGAGAGGTTCCGTTTCACCAGCACCTCGGAGTAGCCGCCACGGCCAGGCCCCATTTGCAGAGTTAAGGTCACGCGGTTCAAAGTGGTAGCGCCAGGATCTCATGCCTGATTGCAAAGCTCGTCATGGAGCAGAGCAGACAAGCCAAAGTCTCGGGGAGATGACGGGCAGGGTGGAACGGATGGTGTAGTGCCCTGGCGGTGTTGCATGTTGACGTGTGATTGTATGAACTTGACGTTGTCTTCATTTTGTACGTGGGAGGACAGACTCTGGGGAGCAGTGATCTGCCTGAGGCTATTCGGAGAGGACGTCCCAGAGTTTGGCTTAGAGGCAGATCGTGTTTGCTTCCACTGTACCATGAGTTGCTGAGAGCATCAGATGGTGGTAAACTGCCCTAGAAAGTGCGTGTCTAAGGCTTAGTGTCCTCTCGCGAGGAGTCTCGAGCCCCCGCATTCCCACGGCTCCAGTGAGCTCTCCTTGCCTCCTGAGGTGCTGCACGCTCCCCCGCCCCCAGCAGTCCCGCTCTCGGCCAGTCTGGGTATAATTGCAGTGAGACCTGTCTTTGATCCAGTGACGTCCATGTTAAGTCGTTCAGAACAGGGGAGTTTCTTCTAGAATGTTTCTGTGTGTTCTCGGCCCGGGGGTCAGGAGGCATTCCCTGCTTTCCTGAGGGAATAGCCTGGACGTCCGTGACTGCACAGGAGGCCTGTCTGCTGGCTCACACGCAGGCCCTCTGAGCCGCAGGTGTAGTGTGTGGTTTGCCTGGAGTGGCGTTCATGTGCGCAGCAGCCCACTTCATCAGAAGTCTCCCGGGGCCAGGCAAACGGACGTTCTAAGAACTTTCTTAGAGTTCATATTGCCTCGAGAAGGAAGTTGGTCTTTGGGGGCAGGGTGAACTCTGCTGGGGCTGTGTTTTGAGAAATAACTTACCAGAAAGTGGTTTGGGGTGAATGGTGAATTTTTTTTTAAATTTGAAAGACCAGCACAGAGATAGATGTGTCATCCGTGGCTTACTTCTCCAATGCCTGCAACAGCTGGGGCTGGGCCAGTTTGAAACCGGGAGCTAGAAACTCCATCTGGGTCTCCCTGCACTGGTAGCAGGGACCCGAGTCCTTGAGCCATCAGTGCAGCTGACTTTCATTCTACGGAAGTGGACATCTCCGGGCTTCAATCAGTTTTTTTTTTTTCCCTGTGGTTGCTTTCATCACTTAAATTTCTTTTTTTAAAAGATTTGAAAGTCTGGGCCGGCACCGTGGCTCAATAGGCTAATCCTCTGCCTAGTGGCGCCGGCACACTGGGTTCTAGTCCCGGTCGGGGTGCCGGATTCTGTCCCGGTTGCCCCTCTTCCAGGCCAGCTCTCTGCTGTGGCCAGGGAGTGCAGTGGAGGATGGCCCAAGTGCTTGGGCCCTGCACCCACATGGGAGATCAGGAGAAGCACCTGGCTCCTGCCATCAGATCAGCGCGGTACGCTGGCCGCGGCAGCCATTGGAGGGTGAACCGACAGCAAAGGAAGACCTTTCTCTCTGTTTCTCTCTCTCACTGTCCACTCTGCCTCTCAAAAAAAAAAAAAAAAAAAAAAGATTTGAAAGTCAGAGTGAGAGACAGAGGTCTTCCGTCCGCTGGTTCACTCCACAGATGGCTGCCAGCAGCCACCATTGGACCAGGCCAAAACCAGGTCTCCCACTTGGGTGGCAGGGGTACAAGCACTTGGGCCATCCTCCACTGCTTTCCCAGGCACATTAGCAGGGAACTGCATCAGACCTGGAACAGCCGGGACATGAACTGGTCTGGTGCCCATATGGGATGCCAGTGTCGCAAGTGGTAACTTTACTTGCTATGCTGCAATGCCGGCCCCACTATAGAAAATCTTAGATTATAAAGGCTTTTTTTTTTATTTTGGGGTGCAAGGCGGGGTGGTGAGGCTCCCTGACACTGTTTGGAAATAGTTGGCGAGTCCTAGGGAAGGGCATCTGGCTTAGGGATTAAACTGCACCTGAGATGTCCACATCCCTTACTGGAGTGCCTGGGTTCAAGGCCCAGCCCCTGCTCTTGGCTGCGGCTTCCTGCTGACACAGACCCTAGGAGGCAGCAGTGATGGGTCAAGTCACTGGGCGCCTGCACCCACATGGGCAGACCTAGATTGAGTTCTCGGCTTCCAGCTTGATCTTGCCTGTTGTGTGCATTTGGGGAGTGAACCAGGAAATGGGAACTCCCCCAGTTTCTCTGTCTCAAAAAAACAAGCAGAAAGAAAATGAACCAGATAAGTGAGTCCCTTCCAGCCCGGTGACTTAGGACGACCCAGCTCTGTTTCGAGACAGCTGTGGGAGTTGTGTTTCCTAGGCTGGGGAGAGCCAAGTGAGAGTACCTGGCCAGAGGGCCAGGCCCAGCCTCGTCCTGGGGAAGTGCGTACAGGGTGGCCAGTGTCTGAGAAGCCAGAACACCTTCATTGGGCTTTTCTTTCCAGGTCTAGCCAGCCCAGTCCTGGGCCTGAAAGAATGCACCAGAGGCTCGGCGGTGTGGTGCCAGAACGTGAAGACGGCCGCCGACTGTGGCGCGGTGCAGCACTGCCTGCAGACTGTGTGGAGCAAGCCCACCGTGGTGAGCGTGGTGACCCCACGGGTGGCCCTCTGCGGGGTGGGGCGGGGCTTCCCTGTGTGCCTTTGTCCTGCTTAGCTTTGCTTGCTCCTGGCTGTGAGCCTGTAGCCCTGTGTCACTGGATGTACCTCTTGGACCTGCAGAGAAAGTAGAGGCTCGGGTTAAGATTCCCTTTCCCTGCGGTCATCTGGTCTCTCGGCGGAGAGGACCAGGCCCCTCTGCTGTGCCCCGTCCAGCGGCCCCCAGGCCTCTGGAGCTCTCACTTCCCACCCTGGGTAAGGGGCCAGTGCTGTGCAGCGCTGTTCCCAGCACTGGGCACACAGGCACAGCCCTGACCTTGGCCACTTACTCCAAAAAGTCTGTGCTGAGCTCTGCAGGTTCTTCCTGCAGTCTGAGATTCTGTTCTCGCCGCCTCCCTCTCGGACAGGAAAACCCACTGAGTGCGGCCTTGGAGCTTAGGGGGTACTTAGCATTTTATTTCCAGCCATAGCCACACCAAGGAGGAAACCAGCGACTGACCCTGGGGGACTGGGCCCAGCCTGTCACGTGGCACAGGCCGTGTTCAATGAGTGGAGTTTGCGCTCTGAAATGTGTCATCGGCCACCAGTTCAGACAGAAGAAAACTTAGTTAACTAACACCGCTGTTCTCTGAATTGTTTCTGAACATGGCCGGGAGTGCTTTCAGATTTGGTTCCTCCTTTGCTGCAATCTCGATTTTATTACTGCTTCCTCTTCACAAATTTGTCAAGTGAGGTCTGGATGGGAAGGTTTCGGTGGCTGCCTGGCCTCTGGGGGTGGCCCAAACGCCACACTCGCCCAGCCAGGTCCCCAGGTTCGGGTTGCTTGGATTGGTTTCTCTAAACGCAGACAGAGGCGGGTGCAGCCTCCCTTACTGCCGCCCGGAGGTGTTCGTTCCCGCTCCTGGGTCCAGAGCTGGCAGGTGCATTCCTCCCCAAGAGCTCTGAAAGCCAACCAGGGTTTCCTTGCTCCTGGGCTGGGTGGGGCCCTGATGCTCGGGCTTGGTGTGGCTGATAAGGCACAGCACTACTGGGAGGTCGAAGGTCAACCCGGTGCAGGGAGATGGCAACGGGGTGTGTTGGCTGCCCCGCCGCACCTTGCTGTGTGATAGACATGTGGCTCCGGCTTCGCTTCTGAGCCTGTGTCCTCAGAGTGGTGGGTGTGTTCAGGAGAACGTGACCTGTACCCCGTGCACCAGGGAGGGTGCAGAGGGGCGGAAGGCACAGACAGGAGCTCTGTGTCCTGCAGGAACATGGGGGTTTTCCTTAAATCACCCCCCCCCATGGCATCCTGCAGCTAGGCGTGCACCGTGCCCACGTCCTGCGTTAGCTAGCAGGGGAGGAAAGCCGTGGCCGTCCGCAGCTGTGTGGCGTGTGAATGTGTGCACAAATACAGATCTCTGTCCCTCGGGTTCTTCTTAGAAATCCCTTCCCTGCCGCCTGTGCAAAGATGTCATCAGCGCAGTGGGCGAGATGCTCAAGGACAACGCCACCGAGGTGAGCGGCGGCGGGCGGGCCGGCGGCGCCAAGGCCGGGCCGAGCCCCTGGGGCCCAAAGCCGAGTGGTCTGGGTGGGCCCAGGGCGCAGGTGTCTTCTGTGAGGGACCCTCGGGAGGTGTTACAGGCCTGTGGGCACCTATGTCTCTCTCCCCCTCCCTCCTCTCCCTCCCCTCCCTCCTTTTTTTTTTTTTTTTTTTAAGGGATGGGGGATGTTTCAACACTTTAAAAATGTAAACATTCCTTTTAGCACTGAGCTGTACAAAAATAGGCTGAAGTTAGCTGACTGATGGACTAAGTATTAAATGCCCAAGGTTAATTGGGATTTTATGTGCGTGATGTTAACATCCAGGTGCAGTTGGGTGTTCTCTGTTTAGAACTCCCTGTGTCTGTGGGACGTCAGGTCAGGGTCTTCATTTTGGATTTTCCTGCCAGCTTTTGTGTGATTGAGCCGACAGAGCCGTGGGTAACCACCGGCTCCCCTTCAGGTCCTCCCTGGGGGCTGGCTGTTGGCAGGCCTGCTTTTTCCAGGGCCTGTTAAAGGTTGTCTTGCTCATAGCCGCTCCGCAGGGAGGAAGCCAGCTCGACCCTGACCCTTGCCCGGTGTCCCCTCTTAGGAGGAGATCCTCGTCTACTTGGAGAAGACCTGTGACTGGCTTCCCAACTCCAACTTGTCTGCCTCGTGCAAGGAGATCGTGGACTCCTACCTCCCTGTCATCCTGGACCTCATTAAAGGAGAAGCGGTGAGTGGTGGCAGCAGGCACCCCGGAGCCCAGAGGGGAGGGTTGGACACGGGAAGCCTGCTTGCAGCAGGGGCTCCCTCCACAGCTCTAGCTCTCCACAGCTGGGGAGGCTGCAGCGATGGGGTGGTGGAATTGTTGGTGGTGCCGAAGCAGTGTGATCCAGGATTCTGTTGAGAGTTGCCAGTTGGAGAGCTCACATCCAGTCTGTTTAAGATTTTATTTGAGAGGCAGAGTTAGGGAGAGAGAGAGAGAGAGAGAGGTCTTCTATCCACTGGTTCACTCCCCAAATGGCCACAATGGCTGGAGCTGTGCTGATCTGAAGCCAGGAGCTTCTTCTGGGTCTTCCACATGGGTGCAGAGGCCCAAGTACTTGGGCCATCTTCCACTGCTTTCCCAGGCAGTGGGAGAGAGCTGGATCGGAAAGAGGAGCAGCTGGGACGCGAACGGACGCCCATATGGGATGCTGGCAGTGCGGGCGGAGGCTTAGCCTATTACGCCACAGCACTGGCCCGTGTCCGGTCTTTCAACTGACCCTTTGGTCGAGCAGGTGACTTCATCTCTGTGAACTGAGAATTAAGGAGTGATCCGGGACTGTCCTTGTGCTTTCAACTATAAGTTTTCCTGTCAATCCAGCAGAACACAAGCATATTGTACCCCAGCTGTGTGCTAGAGGCTGGGTCTGCAGCCATGAGCAAGGAGCCGGCTCTGGAGTTTGGAAAGGGACAGAGACAGAGCGGCTTTAGGAGACTGAAGAGGGCGGCAGGGCAGGAGCGTCCTGAGACAGGACCGTGGCTTTGGCGAGGAAGGCAGCAGTCACGCTGTGCAGGGCCTTCCGGGCTGGGTTCAGGGATTGCAGCTGCGGCCGGGAGCCGGGAGCAGCGAAGGAGGGACCGCGTCATTGGAGCTGCGTGGGCTGTGGATGGCAGGATGTGTGGGAGGTCATCACGCTGAGGAGAGCCTTCTAGGTCTCTGGGGAGATGAGGGGAGCAGGTTGGGTGGGCTGGAGACAGTAATCTGAGATGTGGAGCTGGGCACGGGCGTGAGGCATGGAGGAGGTGAACTCGGCAGCATGTGCAGGTGCTTAGAGCCTGGTTGCCCTGGCTGCCTTGTGGAGAGGCTCGGAGTTGTGACCCTCCTCTCCAGCCCTCTCGAGAGAGAGAAGAGCCGAGGCTGAGCACAGGGGATGTTCAGGAAGCCTAGAGGCTGCTGGGTAGTTAGGCACCAGGGCTGGGATTGTGGTAGTCTGCTCAGGGAGTCAGCTTGGACAAGATGTTGTGTTTCCTGGCTATGGGTGTGGGGAGAGGGGCGCACTCGACGGCGCCGGGCAGCCCTCTTGTGCTGTGCAGGCAGCAGGGTGTCAGCTGTGCCTCTTTCCTGCAGAGCCGGCCCGGGGAGGTGTGCTCCGCGCTCAGCCTCTGCCAGTCCCTCCAGAAGCACCTGGCGGAGCTGAGTCAGCGCAAACAGCTCGCGTCCAATAAGATCCCGGAGCTGGACATGACTGAGGTGGTGGCTCCCTTCATGGCCAACATCCCCCTCCTCCTCTACCCTCAGGACGGCCCGCGCAGCAAGCCGCAGCCCAAGGTGAGGCGGGGGCCCCGTTGTGGGTCGTGCTGGGGCTGGGACGGGAGGGGGCCGTGTGTGCGGTCGTCCAGCTTATCCCTGTGTGACGGCGCCTGACACCTGCCGGCCTTGAAGGGCTGGTCACAGGGCACTGTGCCGTCGCGGTAATGAACACCCCACTGACTTGAACCCGGCTGGTGGTTGGAGAGCGCCAGGTGCCGTGGCCGGGAGTGGGCGAGGACGCTTCCCGGGCTTCCGTCCTCTTGGGCATGGCGTAGCTGACCTCGGCTCCCTGTCTGCAGGACGATGGCGACGTGTGCCAGGACTGCATTCAGATGGTGACCGACATCCAGAACGCTGTGCGCACCAACTCCACCTTCGTGGAGACCCTGGTGGAGCACGCCAAGGAGCAGTGTGACCGCCTGGGCCCCGGCGTTGCCGACCTGGTGAGCCTCGCCCCCGTGCCCTGGAGAGAGTGCTGGGCCCGGGAGGGGGGACCGAGGAGACCTGGCCCCTTGCCGCCTGTGGCAGCATTTTAAGTTCCAGCCTGGCCAGAGCTGTTGTCGAAGGAGCGCCCCGTGCCCCGTCCCAGCTGCTTGGCTGCTCGACTCTGGATGCCTGACTGACGGGACAGTGACGGAAGGCCACTCTGGAAGCTCACTGTTCCAGGCAGTGTACGCGTTAGAGACCACACTGCAGCTGTGCGTCACCCCGCTTCTGGGAGCGTGGCTGTTGTGTCCGAGCCTCGGGGTTCTCGGTGCTTCCTGCGGAGAACAGGGTCGCCTCGGCGGGAGCCCACAGGCACAGCCGCAGGAGGCTCCGCCGGGAGCCCTGCTCCTCCTCGGGCTTGGACGCTCGCTGTGTTGGCCTCTCGGGCCCTTGGGTTTGGAGCTCCATCCTGTTAGCAGCCACACTCGGGAGACGGATGTGCGGCACGCGGATGCCGTGGTGGCTGACGGAGAACCTGCTGGGCTGGCAGCGGGGAGGCTGCTCTGGGATGAGCACGCCTCTGCCGGGCGGGAGGCTCCGCGGGAGCCGGGCTTCCTGCCTGGAAATCGTCCAAGTGTCTTCGCAACTGCTGCTTTGATTCCTCTCCCAGTGAAGCCCTCTCTGGGGGCGGTCCCATCGCTCTTGATATTCCCTCGGTCCGCTCAGGTACCGGACACCCCTAGACTTGGACGCAGCCAGGCAGGTAGAACTCCTGTCACTTGACCGCCTTCACTGTGGAGTCCTGTCCAGGGACGTGTCGGTGGCCTTAAAGTAGGAGTCTCGGATTCCCAAGCAGTGACCGGCGGCCGCCTTCTCTCGGCTGTGGCCGAGTGGCCGACCCCAGGGCAAGTCGGAGCCACACAGAAAGCAGCTGGGAAGAGGGACCCTGTCTGGTCCCTGGTGACCGTTTCCCGCTTTCCTGCACGGTTCCTCTAAGCTGCAGAGGCACCCAGCAGTTGTCTTTGTCTTATCAGAGCGGGCCCAGAGCAGACACTCCCAGAATTCTGCGGTGGGGATGTCCCTGATGGTCCCAGGGTGATGCATGCGAGCGCTGGGGTGGGGTGGGGATGTGTTGGGTGCGGCCGCCGCAGCGTCGGTGGGACTGACGGTCTCTGTGTCCCCGCAGTGCAAGAACTACATCAACCAGTACTCAGAGATCGCCGTCCAGATGATGATGCACATGGTAGGTGGTGGGGAAGCCCTTGCGCGTGCTCCTCGGCTCTCGTCATCTCCAGGAGCTCTGAGCCATGACGTTGGAGCCCTGGACGCCCCCCTCCGACCAGCAGGCTGTCCCCTTGCAGTGACAGTGCCCCCCCCCCCCCAAAGGGAAGCAGCTGGTGCTCAGGATGGCCCTGGCGCCTTCCTGGCGCTGTGCGGACTTGTGTGGGGGCGAGCTGACCTGGCTCCGCCTGCAGCCCCTAGATAGTCCGCTGTATCACTGAGCCACCTGGCCGGAGGCTGGGAGGAGTCCTGCCCTGTGGAGTTGGCCTTGTGCACTGTGGCAGGGCTGCTTGCACTGGTGCCTGTCGCAGCCAGCAGGGGAGGGGCGGGGGCCGGCAGTGGCAGAATGAGGGGAAGGGAGCTGGCTGGGCCGGTGCCCGCGGCTGGTGGGGCGGCCTGCGGGTGTCCTCACGCTGGGAACAGCACTCGGCCTCCCGGTCTGACCTGCAGGGGTGCACTCTGTCCTCTGTCACGCTGACTGGCTGACGAGGTCTAGACTCGGGACAGCTCTTGAGTTGATTGTCCACAAGGTGCAGCGTTTTCGCTCTGCCACCCATGGTGCAGCACAGGGGCAGCGTTGAGTAGCTGGAGTCGGGACCTTAGGACCGGCAGAGCCTTCAGGATTGGCTTTGTGGCCCCACTGGAACCATGAGATGTCCACCCAGGCCGGGTGAGGGTGGGTGCCGCGCACACCCCGCCTTGTTCTAACAGCTGTCTGAGGCCGCTGGCAAAGGCGTGCGCTGGAAGGAAAAGCAAGCCTTTGAGAGGGCTGCTGTGGTACGCTGCCTCCTCCAGCTCACGGATACGGCCTTCATGGTCAGAGTTCCAGCACGCAGCATTGTCTGGAAAACACGGATAATCTTTCTCATCCCAAAAACCATTTGGGGCTTCCTAACACATCACTGGGGTAGTACATCATCTGCTACTTTGTACTTGGCAGGATGTTTTTGGCCACAAAATGTATATTGATGATGAGAAACTGGTCTGAGTGATTATTAAGTGGCCGCCTAAGAACGGGCTGTGTGGCCAGGAATTGACATAGCCCGTGCCCCGTGGCTGGCTGGTGATGTTTCTGGTTTGCCCCTGGAACGGTGGCCATCCTCGCAGCCGGTGGGTGTGTCTGAGGTCTGTGGGATCCCCCCGAGGAGGAATGACTGAAGCTGGAGTCGCCGAGCCCCAGCACCAGGCTTCCGGTAGTGCTGTCAGATCTGCTTCCCGGCCGGCATTGTGCCACCTTGGCAGGACTGAGAGGCCTGGGTAGTGGAGAGGGCACTGGGTACCACACGCCCTTCCCTGGGCAGCCCCCTCTGTTCCCTTGTGGACCTGCCAGGGGGGTAGGCTCCTGCGGATGGGGCCCTTTATAAAGGGGCGTCTTCTGGGGGCCTCGCTGCCCAGCGTGGTGAGCAGGATTTAGTGGTTGACCATGGGGGCCACGCACACGCTGCTGGATGGTGTGGTCATCCCTCGAGGGTTTACAGGGCCCCTGTCCACAGGGGGAACAAGGGAAGTTGCCTGATAACCTGCCTGTGAGATTCTGGCCCTTTAACTTCCTGTGACGTCCCTACAGCTAGTGAACTGCTTGATTATTGTTTTAATTTTCTTAACTGTTGTGTCCTTTCCTTTCTCTGATTTCATCTCCGATTTCCTGTTTTTTTGTTCAACAGCAGGATCAGGTATGTGATGGGGAATTTGCTTGTAGTTGCGGTCTGCTGCTCTCCTAGTTGGTGCCTTTTTTTTTTTTCTTTTATATGGCGTGATCCGCTTTGACAGATGCAAAGAATGGTTGCGAAAGGCAGAGTCCTGGCTGGGGAGAGCTTCTGCATCTCTCCTCTGAGGTTCCTCACTCGCTTTAGGGGGCTGGAAAACAAAGCCAGCCGAGCTCTGGGCTCTGGTCAGAATGGACACACAGGCCGCACACGGGCAGGCCACGAGTGGGATGATGGGGAGCCACAGGTGGCCCGGGAGGTGCCCCAGCCTCCCTCAGTGGAGGCCTGACTTCCGGCAGGACACCTCGTGTCTGTCGTGTCAGGAGTGGGCGTTGCATGTCTTAGCGCTTCTGCTGCATGAGCGCATGATTCGCAAATAGCCGGCAGATTGTTCCCCCGTCTGTTGGATCCAGAGCGTTGGAAGCAGTCTCTCAATCGTGGCTTCTGTCCCTCTGGGTGATGGGAGCCACAGCTGAGGGCCTGCTGTGGGAACCGAGCCCCCTGGGCCTTCTTGCTCTGCGCCAGGGTACTTGGGGAGCCACTGTGAGCATTGTCCCCTTCTTGGTGCTGGCATCTAGCTCCTAGACTAGAGACAGATTTTTAAAAATTTTTATTTCAAAAGTGAAGAGACAGAGATGTTCCATCCACTGGTTCACTCCCCGAATGTCCGCTAAAGTTGGGGCAGGGCCAGGCCAAAGCCAGGAGTCTGGAATTCCGTCCAGGTCTTGCACCTGGGTGGCTGGGATCCAAGTGCTGGAGCCGCCGCTGCTGTGTCCCGCGGCGCATTTGCAGGAAGCTGGAGCAGAGCAGAGCCAGAACTGGAATTCCGGCGCTGTGATGGGGGGTGCGGTGTCCTGAGCCGCGTCCTGACCGCGGCACTAGTGCTTGCCCCTTGAGATGGATCATTTTTGGAAGGTCTTTTGAAATGACTTTGGTTGAGACAGCAGACTTTTCACCTGGGCCTCCTCGGGGACTAGGAGCGAAGCTGATCCTGAGACAAAAGCAGTGATGGCACCTTCTGGATCTTGACACCGTTTTACTAAAAAGCCTGCATCTTCAGCTTTGTCCCCCCCCCCCCCCCATTCTTGAGATGTGCCAGAGCTGGGCTATGTGGATGTGCTTGCCAATCAGAGTCCCCACCCTGATTTAATCCTAGAGCCCCCTTGACGTAAAACAGGGTGAACCACGGCCATGGCCCAGCTCCTCCCTTAACAGGCCCTGTATTTGGCAATCTTGTTGCCACTGCTTTGTGGGGTCTTGGTGGGAGGCAGGTGCCGGTAGGCCTGTAGCTGGGTGCTGGACGCGCTTGACGCACAGTATACAGAGCGCGCCAAGCGTGTATACTTGTCTCGCCTTGGGCATCTCGGTGCGGTGGTCAGCGTGTCCGACCTGCCTCGTGCTCTGCGGTTTGCTGGTGTGCTCTCTGGATGGTGGAAGGGAGCGCCACACAGGTCTTAGGACCAGAAGTGATTCAGCGCTGGGGGTTGGGTTTTCGTGTGCACTCTGCGTTGTGAGCGTGGAATGTGGTTTTAAAGGAGCCGGCATTTCCCCTCAGTGCCTCGGGTGCTGCCGCCTCTGAGAGATCCGGTGTGGTTCTGTTTCTGCCACACTTGGTTTGCTGTTGGTGTGTGGGCCGGGTCATTCCCCCTCCAGAAAGACCTGGCGCACGGGTGTCCTGGGAGTCCCTGTTCCCGGGGGGCCCTGGCTGCCGGCCTGACTGACAGCCCTCCGGGGCTTTGCATGTCCTCCTCTCCAGACATAGCCGAGCCCTTTTCAGTGGAACCTGGGATCTTGGCCTGGCCTGGGGGCGGGGGGGGTGGACCTGACAGAGGGCCCAGGGCCCAGCGGGCTACGGAGTGGTGAGTTCAGGCTCATGTCTGATTGGCAGTTTTGTGCTCTCTTCAGCAACCCAAGGAGATCTGTGGGCTGGTCGGGTTCTGCGACCAGGTGAAGGAGATGCCTATGCAGGCCCTGGTCCCCGCCAAAGCGGCCGCTGAGAACGTCGTCCCGGCCCTGGAGCTGCTGGAGCCCGTCAAGGTAGCTGGTGTCCCTGTGGGGTGTGGGCTGTGCCCCGCGAGTCAGGCCAGGCTCCTGAAGATCCCCAGGTCCAAGACTGCTAGGTGCGGTGTGGCTGTTCTCTGCACTAATGCAGCCACCCGGCGCCGAGGTCTCGGGAGAAGGTATTTCCCTGCGCTAACACAGACCCTGGTGTCCGGGGGTCAGCTGTGCGTTTTCTCGGCGTGTCATTCGAGAGGGATTTCCGTGCCTGGCCCCAGCCCGACTGACGTGTGCTGCCTGGGTCCTCCCTCGTAGCCATGGCACAGACGTGATATTCCCACAGGATTGCCCCCTCCCTGCTCCCGGCCCTTCGTGGCTTTCTCTGGGTGTGTGGGAGTGCATTTTGGGCCCCTGGACTCCACCCCACAGTGCTCACTGTGGGTCAGGCAGTGCTGAACGCACATGCTGATGGGGCTGGTGGTCTGGCTCTGCCAGGCCCAATCCGTGTGCTGCGTTAGCATGTGGCATAGCATCACTTCCAGAATGTTCCCTGGCGCTTGGCCACCAGCTGTCTCCCCCCCCCAAGTGTGACGAGTGTGTGGCCCACAGGAAGTGCCACAGTATCAGGCATGGTCAGGGAAGCCCCCCTCCTGGCTGTTTTCCCCACGACACGAGAGCGTGAGCGAGCCTCGGGCTCCTGCTCTGGCCGGGAATTCCATACAAGTAGACAGAAACGTAGAGCATCGCCTCCCTGTTGCCTGCCGCTGGGGCCTCGTGCACAACCGAGGTGGCGCTGTGCCCCCATAGGAGGTTCTGCACAGCGGTGCTGCGTGTCTGAGGCAGGCCCTAGAGCGGCAGGTTGACGCGTCGGCGCTGCCAAGTGAGCCGCTGGCCGGCCGGGGTGGGAGAGCCTGGCCTGCGCAGGGCGCATGGACCAGACCGTGACTCCTCGGCCTGCCCTCCCCTCACTCATCTCCCCAGCGCCAGCACCGCATGTGGACAGGGACCTTGCTTCGGTTCTCCATAGTCGGGTGCGGGGGAGGGGAGGGTGGCAGTGTGGAGGATGGGGCAGGGTTAGGACAAGAAAGGAACTTGAGCGTGGGTGGTGAGAGGAAGCCCTGCTCGTCGAATTCTGTGGGCCCGGGCCCCTCTGTGAGGGGAGCAGGGCTGAGGGGCGCGGGTCTCGGCATCGTGTGCTCCTGCCCTGTCCGCAGGAGAGACCCGTGCAGGCCCGTTCTGACCTTCTGTGCAAGGCCTGTGAGCTCGTGGTGAAGAAGCTGGTGGATCTGATCGACAACAACAAGACCGAGGTGTGCCGCCGTCCTGTTGACCCCCGCCCCCCCGAGTGAGCCAGGCCCTGCCGGGGTGTGGGAGGTTCGGGTCTGGCCGTGGCTGCGTGTGGACCCCCGTCTGAGAAGGCATAGCCGCGGCTCCTGGTCATCTCCCCTTTAGACGGCGGAGGGCGCCGCGGCTCCTGGTCATCTCCCCTTTAGACGGCGGAGGGCGCCGCGGCTCCTGGTCATCTCCCCTTTAGACGGGGGAGGGGCCGCGGCTCCTGGTCATCTCCCCTTTAGACGGGGGAGGGCGCCGCGGCTCCTGGTCATCTCCCCTTTAGACGGCGGAGGGCGCCGCGGCTCCTCGTCATCTCCCCTTTAGACGGGGGAGGGCGCCGCGGCTCCTGGTCATCTCCCCTTTAGACGGGGGAGGGCGCCGCGGCTCCTGGTCATCTCCCCTTTAGACGGGGGAGGGCGCCGCGGCTCCTCGTCATCTCCCCTTTAGACGGGGGAGGGCGCCGCGTCTGCTGTGGCGCCCTTTAGATGGGGAGGAGGGCGCCGCGGCTCCTGGTCATCTCCCCTTTAGACGGGGGAGGGCGCCGCGTCTGCTGTGGCGCCCTTTAGATGGGGAGGAGGGCGCCGCGGCTCCTGGTCATCTCCCCTTTAGATGGGGAGGAGGGAGCCGCGGCTCCTGGTCATCTCCCCTTTAGATGGGGAGGAGGGCGCCGCGGCTCCTGGTCATCTCCCCTTTAGACGGGGGAGGGCGCCGCGGCTCCCGCCCGGCCGGGTTCCTGGTCATCTCCCCTCCCACGCCCACCCTCGCCGCCCCGTGGTCTCACAGGGCTCCCTGGCTGTGTTTCAGGAGGAAATTATCCACGGTTTGGATAAAGTGTGCTCGGAGCTGCCCGCCTCCATCTCGCAGGAGTGCCAGGAGGTGGTGGACACGTACGGCAGCGCCATCCTGTCGGTGCTGCGGCAGGAGGTGGACCCTGAGCTGGTGTGCCACATCTTTCACCTCTGCTCCTCTGGCAGCGCGCCGCCCGTGGTGCCCGCTGTGCCTGTGGTGCCCGGTGAGCCGTGGGCGTGGTGGAGGCCAGCCCGTCCCGGAGCTGGGAAGGCTGCTGGCGCTGAGCCCCGTGTCCCGTGCCCTCTGCCCTAGCCCGTGTGGCCCCAGTGAAGGACGGTGGCTTCTGTGAGGTGTGCAAGAAGCTCGTCAGCTACTTGGAGCACAACCTGGAGAAGAACAGCACCAAGCAGGAGATCCTGGCTGCCCTGGAGAAAGGCTGCAGCTTCCTGCCTGACCCCTACCAGAAGCAGGTGCGGCCCGGCCCCTGGGGCGGACGGGGTGGCTCGCTGATGGGACCCTGGGCTGGGGGCTGGCGGGGAACCCCGCTGTGGGTGCCTCCAGCCACGGAGTCCAGGGAGGTGTGAAGCACTTGGAGGCTGGTTGGCTCAGACGGCCCCACGGGGGGAAAATGGGCTGAGGCCGCCCCGCGTGGGCAGGTGTCAGGAGGGAGGCCCCAGGGCCGCTGGCCGGGAGCGTCGGCGTCTTCCTAGAGGAGCCTGCTCTGCACCGGTCTGGCCTCCTGGGTGCCCCTCTGCCTGGGCGTCCCTGGACCCATGTCCCCTCTACTCCCAGTGCGATCAGTTTGTGACCGAGTACGAGCCGGTGCTGATCGAGGTACTCGTGGAGGTGATGGACCCTGCCTTCGTGTGCCTGGTAAGTGGCCCTGGGCCGCCTGGTGCTCCCCGCCCGGGGCGGCTCCTCTTGGACTCGCACCCACGGGACGGTGTGGGGGAGAGAGCGCCAGGAAGGCAGAGCAGCGGGCTGTGGCCCCGTGCTCCACTCCCCCGTGTGTCCCCGACTGTGCTGGCTGCTGCCCTGTCCTGAAAGGGCTGAGCAGGGCTGTGCTCGCTCTGACCCTCCTCTTCTCACCGCACAGAAAATTGGAGCCTGCCCCTCGAGCCCCAAGCCCCTCCTGGGGACAGAGAAGTGTGTCTGGGGCCCCAGCTACTGGTGCCAGAACTCGGAGACTGCTGCCCAGTGCAACGTGAGTAGCGGGCGGGCTCCCTGCCTGGTGTAATGGACCCGGGGACCACTGTCCCCCGCCTTTGTCTCGGGGGCGCGGCCCAGAGCCGTGGTTAGGCTGGCTCCTGGGCCCCCGGTGCGGGCAGTGACGGGAAGGAGGCGGGTGTCCTGCAGTGGGGTTTGCTTCTGCTTTCTCAGCCGTGTTCAGTTCCCCTGTGCCATTGTCAGACTTGCACCGTCACCACAGGGGTTGCACAAGGCCCGCGGGACTGACTCAGATGTGTGTTGCGGGGCACCCTTGCCCTGCAGCCACAGGGTGCCGTGGCCCTGGCCGCGCTGGCCGTCACCTGTTTGGTGACCTGTGCTGCCTGCTTTTGGTGGGAGCAGTACAGGTGTGGCCTGTTCTACCCAGTGTTCCTCTGTGCAACCATTTCCGCCTCCCTGGGGTTCCTCGTGACCAGGTCAGGGGGGACTGAGTCACCACTGCAGGGCGGGGCACAGAGGCCCCGGGCGCTGGCCGCACCCCGTGCTGGAACGGCTTGTGGCTGCTGGCCTACGGAGGGGATGGGGGTGGCCGTGGCCTGAGCCCCTTTCCTCCTCCACAGGCTGTGGAGCACTGCAGACGGCACGTGTGGAACTAGGAGGTCGGGCCTCGGGAAGCGAAGCCGTAGCGTTTTGTTACCTACTTTCGCCTGGGGTAAAGAACCTCCCCTCCTAGTTGACTGTTGTAAAAATAGGGTCCCCTCCCCTCCCTTTGGCACCTCATTTCTCTCCTGTAGTGTTGCTGCCCCCAGGGCAGGTACCAGCTCCCTACTCCCCTGTCCCCACTCACTGCTTGGCGGTTGGTGGCAGTGTGCACCGAGGGCTCCTGGCTGCCCGCACGTGGTACCGAGAGGAGGCGGTGGACTCGTGCAGGCTGGAGCGTTGTGGGGGGATGGGAAGCTGTCCACCCTCTGAGCTGGGGCCTTGCTCCCAGCCCATGGGGCGGCGGCGGAGGGGGGGGTGGTTGCCCTAGCCAGGGCCCCTGTTTGCTCTCCGAGAGCAGAGCAGGGGCCTCCCAGGGAAGAGCAGCTCCTGCGAGCGCGGTTGTGTTAATCCCTGCTGTCCGGGCCCCACGTGGGTACCCTTGATCTAGCTGTGCCGTTTTCTGGTGATGCCTCGTTTGGGGCCCCCCGGGGTTGGGGGGGAAGGGGGAGTCTGCTTGAATGTACACGGCTCATTCCCTGTGAGCCTGCACCCCGGGGTGCCCCCCCAGCTGCAGGGCCCTGCCTCGCGCTGTTCCTGTTCAGTGCTTCTGGAGTAAGTGGATGCCACGCTCCCCCCGGCTGCCGCCCGTGTGACTACTGAAGCTGCTGTTCCTCCTGGGGGTGCCAGCGCCCAGCGAGTGGGGCCGCCGCTAGCAGATGAACCTGATTGTTTGTTTTGCACTAAAGTTCCTGTGACTTAATAAAGGTCTGTTAACCCGATTGGCCAGGATCGTTTCTGTGCCACCGCCCGAGTAGGCCAGAGCAAGCCAAGCAGGTTGGAAAAGCAGCAACCCCTCTCCTCCCTCTGTGCCGCCCGAGCCCACCCCCCACCCCCCCCCCCCCCCGGCCAGCACGGAGGCGGGGGACCAGAGCCAGAGTATATTGCCAGTTCCTTGTGAGTTGCTTTTCTTTTAAATGGACCATTCTAGAAACTCTCAATGCGTGCCAATTGAACAAAAGTGGGAGAGTACGGAGAATAACTTAAAGAATACACACAGACACTCCACGTTCCAGACGCGAGGGAGCAGCAGTCTTCTCTCCGTAAGCTGGGCGGAGGGGGCAGCCATGACACGGGGAGGCGGCTCGGTCGGCGACACTGATCATCTCTGGGGTGTGTGCCCGGGGCTTGGCCCCCTGCGGCGTTGTGCGGACTGGCCTTGGGTGGAGTGCAGGTGTAGGCCAGCAGGGGGCGCCAGCTTCCTGTCTCCCACATGCAGTGCATGAGGTCCGGCTTGGCCCTTGGCCTCCCACGTCCCCACTGTACCTCGTCCTTAGACGCTTAGCATTTTTGTTTGGTTTTCTTAAAAAAATAACATTTACTGAAGGTAGAGGTCAGATGACTGAGCGCCTGGCAGGAGTAACTCGGAGCAGCTGGTGGGGGCCACCAGGGCCAACCGGTCCTCGTCCAGGCAGGGCTGGCCTGGT
Organism: Lepus europaeus; assembly: GCF_033115175.1. Taxonomy (NCBI): domain Eukaryota; kingdom Metazoa; phylum Chordata; class Mammalia; order Lagomorpha; family Leporidae; genus Lepus; species Lepus europaeus. The sequence continues at coordinate 60,770,659 of NC_084843.1, read as the reverse complement.
CATAGCTCTGTGATCTCCAGCGGGCTCTCCATGATGACGTCGCGGAGCTTGTGGAGGGGCGTGGATTTGGCGGACTCGGTGCGGGCATTGCGCTCAAAGGCAGCGGCCTCCGAGGCTGCGAGCGTCTCCAGGGAGCGGCCCAGGCCCTTCTGGTCGTCCTCGGGCAGGCTGCTGAGGTCGGTGGCCAGCAGTGTGCCGGTGCTGCCGTGAACCACGTGGATCCCGTCGGGCCCCTTGAGCTCCATGGGGGGCTTGTGGCGGAAGCGCAGGCTTCCCTGGCCTGGGCTGTGGTCCCCCAGCTCTTCCTCCAGCTCGGTCTGGATCAGCTGCAAGAGACCAGGAACCCCCCAGCAAGGTGCTCAGGGCCCCACCCCCAGGGTGGGCAGGTGCATGGCCCGGAGTGGACCTGGGTGCTTTGTAAGAGCATGCACGCCGGCCTGCAGAGCAGTGTCCGGCTCTGTCACCGTGTTGGCCTCGTGCAGGGCCAGGTGTCCCCCGGAAAATTTGGAAAGGAGGAAGCACACTGAGTCTGCGAGGGCCACTCCCGGTGGGAATGTGCGCCCAGCTAGGAGACCTTAGTGGAGCTCAAATGGACAATGCTGACATGATCCCTTCATGCAGACAGGGTGGCCTTTCACCCCGAGGGCCAGTTAACCCACCCCCCAGTCCTGTGACCGCTACCCCACCTACTCCCTGCCCCCGCGGCTATCCTTGGCTCTGGCTGCAGAGGGGCCGAGAAAGGAGAGTGAGAGCGCGCACCCCCAGCAGTGGGGCACAGCACACAGCGCCGGGCCGCCCGGCTACCTCGGACAGGGAGGAGTGGCTGGAGGAGGCTTTTTGCACCATCCGCTGTGCAAAGAGCTTTTTGAGCCGCAGGTAATCCTCCAGGACCACTTTCAGCAGCGAGCCCTGGGAGAGGGAGAGGGTTAACCCTCCCCTCCGAGGCCATCGCCCTCCTGCGTTAGGAAGGCCCAGGCCTCACAGGGCCTGGGAGGGATTGCTGCAGCCGGAGGTGTCCCTGGCATGGGGCGGGCTTACCTGGATGGGCCCCTCCCGGATGATCTGACCCAGCTTGGCAATATTGTCGTATTCCTGGATGGCTGCCCGCAGGTACCGGTCATCGGCGGGCTTGACGGCTGTTGGCTCTCGCCCGAAGGTTCCCTGGGGACAGGGAGCATGGCTGGAGCACAGGTAAACGTCACACACACACAGGGCCGGGACCAGCCCCTAGGGAGGGCCCCTGGGGCTCACGTGTGTGCGGGTGGGGCTGCTCCACAGGTCGGCCATCTCGCTCAGGTTCTCGGGGAGGTCGTCCTCGCGCTCAGCCTGGGCCGCCAGCTCCAGGTTCCGGCAGAAGGGGTCCAGCCACACGGGATTGGCTCTGCAGGTGGGGAGAAGGAGGGGCAGACTCCCTTCCTGCTTCCCTGGCCAACTGCAGAGCCTTCCTGAGGTTTGGGGCCGTGGGAAGGAGCCCTCCAGCAGTGGCACCTGCGGGTGTGTTCTCCCCACCTTGGATTCTGCTGGAACGAGCAGGACTGGCCCTCTGGGTCAGCAGTGGGTGGTGTCTCACCCTGGGCCTGGTGCTGCAGCTCTGTGCCCTCTGGAACTTGGGCACTGTCAGTGAAGGGGTGGTCAGCCCACCAGGGGGCGCTCACATCCCAGGCTCCAGCCAGTCCATTGGATCCTGGGCAGCGTGAGGGCCCCACTCACCCGTCAAAGGAGTACTTGTTGGTGTTGGGCATGTCCATGATGTCGATGAAGCCGCGATTCCCTGCAGGGACAAGCGTGGGGTGTGGAGGGGAGGGATGCAGCCAGCAGGGGCTGGGGGAGCCTGAGCCGCTCCCACGGCCACAGCCCTCACCTGCTGAGCCAGCCACGATGGCCTTGAGTTTCCTCTTGTGTCTGGGGAGAAGCAGAGACAGGCGCTGCTGAGAGGGGCCGGGCTCCCCTGCCCCCTCCGTGGCTGTCTGGGGTCAGGGGCACTCACACGGTCCGGTAGTACCAGTTCATGAGGATGAAGAGCATGGCCGCCAGGAAGAGGAGGATGGCCAGGACGATGATCGCCATCTGTTGGGACAGCGGGCCTGGGCTGAGCGCGGGAGGCCGGGGCCAGGGGCCTGGGAGGGCTGGGCCCGGGGTAGCGGGGACAGCAGGCGGGGCTGAGCGCGGGACACCGGGGGCCAGGGAGAGCGGGGCCCAGGGTAGCGGGGACAGCAGGTGGGGCTGAGCGCGGGACGCCGGGGCCAGGGGCCGGGGAGAGCGGGGCCCGGGGTAGTGGGGACAGCAGGCTGGGGCTAAGTGCGGGACGCCGGGGGCCAGGGAGGGCGGTGCCTGGGGTAGCGGGGACAGCAGGCGGGGCTGAGCGCGGGAGGCCGGGGCCAGGGGCCGGGGAGAGCGGGGCCCGGGGTAGCGGGGACAGCAGGCGGGGCTGAGCGCGGGACGCGGGGGGGCCAGGGAGGGCGGTGCCCGGGGTAGCGGGGACAGCAGGCGGGGCTGAGCGCGGGACGCCGGGGGCCAGGGAGGGGGGCGCCCCGGGGTAGCAGGGACAGCAGGCGGGGCTGAGCACGGGACACCAGGGCCGGGGTACCTGCAGCGCCGACATGTCGTCAGGCAGCCGCACGGAGATGGCCGGCTGCACGTCCAGCACGTTGTAGTTGCGGAAGAGGTTGCGCAGCTGCTCCTTGTTCTCGTCGATCATCTGGATCACCCTGGGTACGGGGCAGGGGCCTCAGCTCCCGCCCTCAGCCTGCCCCCGGGCTGGTCCTGCCCCTCTCCTGCCTCGGGTCTCCAGTGTTCTCATGCATCCAGAAGCCCTGCCCAGCTCAGACCCACCCGGCTCTGACTTCTTCCACAGGGTCCACGTGGCTCCACCTGGGATCTCATCCTCACTGGAGGAGGAACGCTCCCATGTTACGGACGGGGAGAGTAAGGCTCGGGGATCCCCGAGCCGTGTTCTCTCCTGGCCTTGCCCACTTTGAGGCCCGTGTGCCTCCCGGGAAGGGAGGTGGAGAGGGCCCTGGCCCAGGCCCCTACCCACCGGTCCACGCCCAGGATGCGGTTCGTGTCGCGGTTCACCACGTGGATGAGCAGCTCTGTCTGCGCGAAGTTCACCCGGCCCTTCTTGTCCACGTGGAACTAAGCGAGAAGGGGCGTCGCGGGGGGTGGTCACCACAGCAGGGCCCGGGGCGGTGCGGGGCAGCTCTCTGCCAGGAGCACCTCCTAGCCCCCTCCCCAGCCACAGACCCATCACTGCCGATACTTGCTGCTGTGCGCCGCATAGCTCCACCTACGCTGGGCCTGATATTGTTAATCCCATTTTGTGGGGACAGAGAGGCCCAGAGGCCTGGGAGAACCGAGAACCTCCTCACAGCCAGCCACGCTGCTAGGAAGCGACCCCACTTTCAGGCCCCTCGACCTGTCTGCCACACCCTGTCCCTCCCTAGGGCCTGGCCCCTGCCCGGGGTGGGGGTGGGGAGCAGGGGCACCTGCACGTCGTCAGTGTTGACGATGGCGCCCGTGATGTTGGACAGCAGGCGGATGAACTCCTCCTCGAAGCTGCGCACGCGGTCCGGGATCTCGTTAATGACGATCTTGACGCGCTGCTCATCCCGTAGGATATAGATGCCGATGATGGCCGTGTCGTTGTGGCCCGCCAGGTCCCGGGCCACGATGTCCACCATGAAGTAGCCAGGGCTGTAGGCCATGAACAGGTCGAAGGTGCGCAGGATGCCGTCCACGCTCCCTGCGGGAAGAGCCCGGGGCGGGGCACAGCTGGGGGACAGCCCAGGGATGATTAGGGGGAGGTGGCACAAGCGCCCCAGGGTCTGGCGGGGAGCAGGTGACAGGTGCGTGGGAATAGCGCCCCGCCAGGAGGCAGCAGCTCGGGCCGGAGTGCAGGTCGCTGTGCGGATGCGAAATCCCCAAACGCTCTGCACCATCATCCCCGCGCGGGGCTGTAGGCGGCCAGCCGGCCCTGGCTTACGTCACTTCCGAATTCTGTAGGCATGGCTGCGCACAGACCGACCCGAGTTCAAAGCCTGCTCCTTTCTAAGGCAGACCCGGGTGGCCTTTACTCAGATAAGAGCAGAGAGTTCAGGAGAGCGCGTCCGGTTCTGTAAATCGAGGAGGTGACGCATGAACCAGACCTTGAAGGACTGGGGGTGGCCCTCCAGGAAAGGAGAGGATCAAAGGGGAGAGGAAGATGGCACGGGGCTCGGTACGGCTGTGCTAGGGGCCATGGAACAGGACCTGGGGTCAGGAGGAAGAGGGAGGGGCCTTGAATGTCAGCCCAAGCGACTACCTGCAGACAGGGAGGGGTGACAGGAACGGGTAGGTATTGGGGGTGGGAGTAAGTGATGGACACCCCCAGGGGCATCTTCTAGCACCATCCCAAAGGCTCAGCATGCCCCAGGCAGGTGCACACGCAGGTGTGCTCCTTGAATTCTGGCCCCTAGTTCCATGCCTGACACACGGGACAGCGAGATGCCGAAAGGGAGACAGACATGGAGAAATGGATGAATGGACAGTTGGATGGAAGGATGAAAAGTAATGGATGTAAAGCTATTTACACTTCAATGAGACTTCCTATGAAGATATCAGAGATATACTTTATAGAAATTGAAAAAATCGTGGGGCTGGCGCTGTGGTGTATCAGGTCAAGCCGCTGCTTGCAGTGCCGGCATCCCACATGGGCGCCGGCTCAAGTCCTGACTGCTTTACTTCCGATCCAGCTCTCTGCCATGGCCCCTGCACCCACATGGGAGGCCCAGGAGAAGCTCCTGGCTCCAGATCAGTGCAGCTCCAGCCGTTGTGGCCATCTGGGGAGTAACCAGCAGATGGAAGACCTCTCTCTCTGCCTCTCCTTTCTCTGACTTTGAAGTAAATACATAAAATCTTTTAAAAAACCAATCTTAAAGTTCACATGGAATCACAAAATACCTCAAATAGCCAAAGTGTTGTGGTGTAGTGGATAAAGCTACTGCCTGCAGTGCCAGCATCCCCTATGGGCGCCGGTTCGAGTCCTGACTGCTCTACTTCCGATCCAGCTCTCTGCCATGGATTGGGAAAGCAATAGAAGATGGCCCAGGTCCTTGGGCCCCTGCACCTGCGTGGGAGACCTGGAAGAAGCTCCTGGCTCCTGGCTCCGGATTGGCTCAGTCTGGCCATCGTGGCCATCTGGGGAGTGAACCAGCAGATGGAAGACTGCTTTCTCTGCCTCTCTGTAAATCTGCCTTTCAAATACATAAATCTTTAACAACAACAGAACAATGCTGGAGCCATCAGAATGGTTAACTCACAAACATTGTGTGTGTCTACTGTAACCCATACAACATGGTTCTGGCGTAACAGCCAACACAGACCAGTGGGACAGAACACAGCCCCAGGAGGAAGCGCACAGGTCTCCCGGCACGGCACCCACCACACACCCTGGAGGAAGGACTGGGGTGTCGGGGCAGCCGCAGGCAGGAGCTTGGGCTCCACCTCTCAGCACGTGCGGAACGCGCCGTGGACCCACGACCACTACGACCCTGCCGGAGTAGCGTGAGGAGGAGATGCTTCACGACACGGGTGCCAGCACTGACGCCGTGGATTCGTCCCGAAAGCGCGGGGCCAGCAAAGTCAGTCCAGGCATTCAACTGCACTGCGGCACAGTGGGGAGGCTGCCCCCGGAGAGTGCGGGGGAGCTGCCCGACAGAGCCCGAGTCTGCCGGATCTACAAGGAACCAAAGCCTGGCGACAACCTGGGCGCGTGCTCTGCGCAGACGTTTGTCAAGAGTCACGAACAGCCATGAGGCGTGTGAGGACGTGCTCCGTGTCACTCGGCACCCCATGGCGCCGCCAGCTCACCGCAGCCAGAAGACGGCCCCGTCGGTGCGGGGGCAGAGCAGCTGCACGGACTCACGGCCCATAGCCCAGTGTCCGCTCCTCCGCTTCCCGTCCAGCCTTCCTGCTGAGGCCGCTGCGAAGGCAGCAGGTGACAGCGCCCGTATGTACGGGGGTCCCTGTCAGCTCGGGGGAGACCGGGAGGGAGCTCTTGGATTCTTGCTGGGGCCCAGCCCCTGTTACAGACATCCAGGGAGCCCCAGCCGGTGGGAGACCTCTTTATCTCTCCTTCTGTCACTGTGCCTTTAAAATAAGTAAATACAATCTGAAGATAAGCAATGCTGCCAAGAAAAGCTAAGTCTTAGGACATCACTAGGAGGCACGTAAATTATACCCCCATCAGGGAGCACAGTGTTGGAATTCCTCAACACACTACAAATAGGACTCCACGTGATCCGTCAGTCACACCACTGGGAAAAAACTCAAAGGAAGCGAAACCTGTCAACCAGACACCAACAGCCCGCATTCCCTGCAGCACCATTCAGAGTAGCCGAGACGGGATTGGCCACGGCGTCCTTGGACAAAGGAAGCGTGTACCGACACGAGGAGCATTCCTCAGTCATAAGAAAGGGGGCCAGCGCTGTGCTGTAGCGGGTAAAGCCGCCGCCTGCAGTGCCGCCATCCCACATGGGCACAAGTTCGAGTCCCGGCTGCTCCACTTCCGATCCAGCTCTCTGTTGTGGCCTGGGAAGCAGTGGAAGATGGCCCAAGTCCTTGGGCCCCTGCACCGTGTGAGAGACCTGAATGGGACTCCTGGCTCCTGGCTTCAGCCTGGCCCAGCCCAGCCATTGCAGCCATTGAAGAGTGAACCAGCAGATGGAAGCTCTCTCTGTCTCCTTCTCCCTGTCACTCTGCCTTTCAAATAAAAAATTAAATCTTTTTTTTTTTTTAACTGCCCACATCAAACCTGTGAGCAGGAGGCAGAGGGCCCAGGCCAGCCTCCCTCTCACCATTGGCCTAGAAACCGACATTTCAGTCCAGTGAAGAAGTACGATGCCGAGAAAATGGACAAGCTGAACACTAAAATTCTGGGGCAAAAAGTGGCGCCCACGTGGGAAAAGCTGGAGGAGGTGCCTGGCTTCGGATTGGCATACCTCCAGCCCGTGCAGCCAGTTGGGGCGTAAACCAGCAGATGGAAAACCTCTCTCTCTGGGTAACTCTGGCGTTCAAATAAATAAGTCTTTAAAAATCAAGGAAAAAAAAAAAAAAAAAAGGAAATCCAGTCATGGTGGCAACTCAGAAGGGACCAGGGAGGTCAGGAAACCAAGCCTGGCACAGACACCTGTTCCTGCCCAGATGTGGAGGTGGAAACAGTTGGCTTCATAGCATAGAGGCAAACAGTGCTCACTGGAGGGGGGCGGGGGCCCAGGGGAGGAGCCCCTGGAGGGTGGACGTGGTAGTGGGGGGGCAGGGGCCCAGGGAAGGAGCCACTGGAGGGTGGACATGGTGGTGGTGGTGGGGTGGGGGCAGGGGTCCAGGGGAGGAGCCACTGGAGGGTGGACATGGTGGTGGTGGTGGTAGTGGGGGGGACAGGGGCCCAGGGAAGGAGCCACTGGAGGGTGGACGTGGTAGTGGTGGTGGGGTGGGGGCAGGGGCCCCTGGGAAGAGCCACTGGAGGGTGGACATAGTGGTGGTGGTGGGGTGGGGGCAGGGGTCCAGGGGGAGGAGCCACTGGAGGGTGGACATGGTGGTGGTGGTGGGGTAGGGGCAGGGGCCCCTGGGAAGAGCCACTGGAGGGTGGACATGGTGGTGGTGGTGGTAGTGGGGGGAGACAGGGGCCCAGGGAAGGAGCCACTGGAGGGTGGACATGGTGGTGGTGGTGGGGTAGGGGCAGGGGCCCCTGGGAAGGAGCCACTGGAGGGTGGACATGGTAGTGGTGGTGGGGTGGGGGCAGGGGTCCAGGGGAGGAGCCCCTGGAGGGTGGACATGGTGGTGGGGACAGGGGTCCATGGGAGGAGCCACATCAGCCACTGATGTGGTGGTGTGGGGAGACAGGAGACAGGGGCCCAGGGGAGAGGCCCTTGCCAGCATCCCCTAGCACAGTGCTGCTGTGAGCTACCAAGAGCCAGGACAGATGAGTTTAGGTTCCCAACCCAGAAACCACTGCGTTTCAGAAGATAGACACTGGCCACCGTGACCACTCCACCGCACAGACGCGCACCAGGTCATCAGCCTGTAGCCCCCGCATAGGTACAATGGGTGAAAGAGCGAAGACGTGGGGGTAGAGGGGGATACACAAGGAGAGCAGGTGGGCAGGCACGGGGACAGGTGGGGGTCCGTGCAGGGCTGGCTTGCCTGGCAGGAGGCCGCCCGGACCCCGTGCAGCTGGTTCAGCACCACCCCCCCACAGCTCACACTGTGACGAAGGCCAGCCCCCCCGTGGCCAAGCTCCTACCCAAGGTGAAGACCTGGCCCACGTCCTCGGAGTCGTTGGCGAGGGCCCGGAAGTAGTGGATGGCCAGGATGCTGTAGAAGACCAGGCTGTTGTTGCCAATATCTGCGTCCAGGGCCAGCACCTGGATCAGCTCCGAGCCCACCTTGGCGTCGGTGGCCACCCCTGCGGGGATGGGCGGGCAGAGTGAGCGGCAGGGCGGGCGCTGCCCCACGCCCCGGGCCCGGGCTCCAGCCCTGCACCTGCAGTGTACTCGGCCTTGGTGAAGCGCGGCGGCTGGTCGTTGATGTCCTCCAGCACGACGCGCACCTCCTGCAGGCTCAGGTCCGAGACCAGGTCGAGGGCGGGGGCAGGGCCGCCGGGCGGGGTCCAGCTGCGGTTGCTCGAGGCCTTGACGATGAAGGAGAAGACGGCTTCCCGCTCCCGATCCAGGTCCCGCAGCACCAGCAGGCGCCCGTCGGGCTGCAGGTGGAAGTTCTCATCTTCATTGCCGGCTGAAAGGGAGCCGTGATAGAAGGGTGAGGGGTCAGGGTCAGGGTCAGGGTCTGTGTCCCTTCCAGCCCTGGGCAGGTGGGGCAGTGGCTTGGCAGGCCTCACCAGCGATGAAGTAGTAGACGATGGCATTGGAGCCCTCGTCTGCGTCCATGGCGCCCGTCACGTTGCCCACCAGGGTGCCATGGGGCGCGTGTTCCGGCACGGTCAGCAGCTGGTACTGAGGGCTTCCTTTCTGCAGGGCAAAGGAGAGGTCACCACATGAGGCTAGGGCTGGCGACGGCGGCGCTGTCCCCTCAGGGGAGCAGGGACTGTGCCTGGGGACCTGCGCCGCGCCTCCGGGGAGCCGACACTTGGTGCCGCCCTCTGCAAGGGCAGGGCCAGGCGCAGCCTGTTCTCCGATGGACCCCAGCACCTGAGTGCTGGAATGGCGGGGGCCAGTGCACCTGGCCATGCACCTCCGTGTGCGCACAGCTGGGCGCCAGGAGCCTCCTGCCCCACCTCCACCCCACGTGCTCCTAAGGAGGAAGAACCCAGGTGGGAAGGTGGCGTCCACACAACAGCCCCTCAGCCCCAGCTCAGTCAGGAGTGCACATGCACACGCGAGCCTATGCGCTCTGCGAGCCAGCTCCTTTTGGTTGCTCTCTGCACCACAGGGTAGCGTGTGAAACAGGGCTCAGTCTGGCCCATATCAGCGGCCCCGAGCTGCTTGGCAAATCTGTTCTTGGGTAAAGTGTGCATCATCTGGGGCCACTGTGGCCCTGTGCGGGCGTGGCCGGTGCAGGGGCGGGGCACACTCACTGGGGGCCTGACGAACAGGGGCTCGTTGTCGTCGATGTCCTCCAGGGCCACCTGCAGGGGCTGCATGGTCTCGTAGGGTACCGGCTGGCCCAGGTCACTGGCCACCAAGATGAGCTGGGAGGGGCGGAGCATGGTGAGAGTAAGAGGGGCTTGGCTTCGGGCTCCACACGAGCTCCCTCCCTGGGGCCCGGGTCCCCCAAAAGCAGTCCGGGTGACGGCAGAGGGGGGGCCTAGGCCCAGAGAAAGGTGTCCCCCACGGTCCCCGCCTCCTTACGTTGTACACGGCCTGCTTCTCGCGGTCCAGGCGCTGCGCGGTCTGGATGAGGCCGCTGACGGCGTCGATGGTGAAGTACTCCCAGTCCCGGCTGCCCGCTGTCTTCAGGAAGCTGTAGCGCACCGCCCCGTTGAGGCCCTCGTCCTTGTCGGTGGCGTAGACCTCGTACACGTTGGAGCGCAGCGGGATCTCCTGAGGGAGGCCCAAGAGAGAGCCCAGCTCCCAGCCCTGCCGGCTGCTGCGCCCAGGGTTCCGGCCACCTCTCCCCCAAGCCAAGGCTGTGGTCCATGACAGTCCAGCAGGGGGCCCCCTTCCCAGGAGCTATGCCCATCCCTCCGGGGCACTGCACAGTGAGGGTTCCAGGACAGCACAGCCAGCCATTCTCCGTCACACGGACCCTGCCCCCCAGTCACAGGAGCTCTGGGTGTCCCTGGATCCCTCCACAGTGGGGGACGTGCAGGCAGGGGGACACAGTGGGCAGAAGTCAGCCACCTGGGTCTGGCCTGTCCCTAAGTCCCTGTGGCGCCCTGCCGCCACCCCCGAGCCTCAGTTCCTGTGAACTCCGTCTAAGGCACCGGCCACGACCTGGCTGCCTGGGCCAAGAGCCCAGCGAACACTGTCCCTGCTTCTTGGTCTCTGTTTACCTCACTCATCAGGAAATCACAAGTTCCAAGTGGCAGTCCCATCTAACTAATTAAATGTGGGATGACTAACGGATAGTTACTTTATAAATGCTGGCTGCTGGGAGACAGAAGTTTTCTCAAATATGGAGCCCCTTAGTAAATGGGGCCTTCGGGGTGGAAAAGAGCTAGATTTAAAAAATTAAGATGTATTTGAAAGTTAGAGTTACACAGAGGAGGAGGAGAGGCAGAGAGAGGTCTTCCATCTGGTGGTTCACTCCCCAAATGGCCACAACAGCTGCAGCTGCGCCGATCCGAAGCCAGAAGCTTCTTCCAGGTCTCCCACATGGCTGCAGGGACCCAAGGTCTTGGGCCATCTTCCATTGCTTTCCCAGGCCATAGCAGAGAGCTGAACTGGAAGTGGAGCAGCTGAGACTCAAACCAGCACCCATATGGGATGCCAGCACTACGGGCAGTGAGTGGCTTTACCACTATACCACAGTGCTGGTTATTGCCCCTAGGTTATTGATTTATACCCTGCTTCTTCCCATAAAAAGGTTTGAGGTAGCTGACCAGAACATGTAAGTTATAATAAGAGGGAATGAGTTTTAAAAAAAATAGGTTAGGGGCTGGTGCTGTGGTGCAGTGGGTCAATCCTCCACCTGCAGCGCTGGTATCCCATATGGGCGCTGGTTCAAGTCCTGGTTACTCCACTTCTGATCCAGTTCTCTGCTATGGCCTGGGAAAGCAGTAGAAGATGGCCCAAGTCCTTGGGCCCCTGCACCCATGTGGGAGACCCAGAAGAAGCTCCTAACTCTGGATTGGCGCAGCTCTGGCTGTTGTGGCCATTTGGGGGAGTGAACAAGCAGATGGAAGACCTTTCTCTCTGTCTCTCCCACTGTAACTCTACCTCTTAAATAAAATCTTTAAAAAAAATCAGGTTAAAGGAGAAAAACAGTTGGCAGGAAGATGGACGCAGAGAGGGGAGGCAAGCTGTGTGCTCTGTGTCTCTGCAGGTAAGATGGGCTGACCATTCTGAGCTACCTAGTGGGCCAAGCAAAGAGGACCCCTTGGCCACTGCACCCAGATGAAAGCACGGGAGCTCGGCCCCCAGCAGAGCTGTAACTGTGGGATCTCAGGGAGGAGACAGAGCAACAGCACCGTCTCAGCACCAACCTCCCGCACCGCGGGGCCCTGCCAACGCTGGGAGGACAGAGTAAGTGGGAGACACCCAGACTGCACCAGGGGCATCCAGGGCTTGGGTGCCCGGCAGAGTGAAGGGAAATGCAGGACAGACAGGGTACTTCCCCTAGCTCTCTGTGGCAAGTCAGACCGAGGGACGAAAGAAGAACTGGAGAGATTCCAGGACCCCGGCCACTTCCGCTTGTTTCTCACCCAGATGCTGTCCCTCACGTCCTGGCCCGTCTCCACACCCGTATCAGCAGGAACAGCAGCCAGCCGACAGGGAGGCGGGGGTTATTTTGAGACAAGCATGGGGCGAGGGGGTTGCCGGGGAGACAGTCCATCCTGGTAGGAGCCAGGAAGGGCTCCCATTTTGCAGATGAAAAAGCCGAGTCCAAGGAGTCACCTGCTCAGGGTCATCGGCTGGGAAGCCACACGTCTTTTGCAAGCACGACACAAGCTCCTAACCCTGTTGGACACTGCCCTGCGTGTCTGGCCTCACTTTGCCCACCCAGGGTCGGGTGCAGGGAGCGGGTGTTGGGGGCAGGAGTACCTCCCGGATGTGGAGGATGGTGCCGTTGGGTGGGCGCACGAACACAGGGCGGTTGTCGTTGACGTCGATGACCTCGACCAGCAACATGGTGCTGCCCCACAGAGGGGGCTGGCCACCATCCGTGGCCACCACGGTCAGGTTGAACCTCTCATAGGACTGCAGTGGCCGCTGAGTGGTCACCAGGCCCGAGTCCACGTCCACATGGAAGGCCTCTGGCAGGAGGGGCAGGAGAGCAGGGCCTTGGCTCTGGCTTCCTCCCCTCCATGCCTCTTCCTCTCCCACCCGGCCTGGGCTGCAGGTGCGGCAGCCTGCCCTCCCCAGCCCCCGAGCCGTCACGGGCATCCCGGGCAGGCCCCGTACCTGCACCAGGGCCCTCGAGCGAGTAGGCCAGCTCCCCATTGGAGCCCTCATCCTGATCAGTGGCCACCATGGTGATGACTGAGGTGCCTGCCGGCTCGTTCTCATACACACTGGTGCTGAACTGGAGCTTGGAGAACTGTGGCCGACAGTCGTTGACATCCAGCACTTGGATCACCACCTGGATGGGAACAGGGATGGTCAGGGCCAAAGGGCAGGAGCATGATGGGAGCTGCTCCCAGGGACCTGGCGACTTGGGTGTAAGCTGGGGTAGAGGAAGGAGAGGTGCCACCTTGGGAGGGAGCCACTGTCTTCTTTTTGCTTATTTGAAAGGCAGGTTTACAGAGAGAGAGAGACATCTTTCATCCACTGGTTCACTCCCCAGATGGTCACAAAGGCTGGGGCTGGCCCAGGCTGAAGCCAGGAGCTTCTTCTGGGTCTCCCATGTGGACGACTGGGGCCCAAGTTCTTGGGCCATTTTCACTGCTTTCCCAGGCAGCTGGATCACAAGTGGAGCAGCCGGGACTCCAACCATTGCCCACATTGGATGCTGGCACTGCAGGCAGAGGCTTAGTCTTCTATATCACATCACCAACCCAGGTACTCTCTTCTAATGAGTTGGATCTGACCTCAGACAACTCACATAACCCCCGAGCCTGCATGGGGGCCACAGTGTCTTGTCTTAGGGTCCCACGCGAGGCTCACTGGCTGCATGATAGATCCTTGGTGTAGTGTGTGACTTCAGCAAATACTCAGTGGGTAGCAGGTTACCTGCACCTGGGCACTGACACAGGAGCCCCTTCACCCACCCCCACCTTCTACTTGCCTTTTGCCACTCCCCATGGCAGCCCTAAAAATCTGGCTCTAATCTCTGGACCTGAATGCCCGATCATTGGTTCTTCCACTGCCAAAGGCCTCCTCTTGACTGGGACCCCTGCCTGCCCTGGGACTCGGCTTCCCCAGGACACGTCCTATGGGATCAGCAGACCAGGAGGCCTTTTATACCCAGCTGCTGTAGCCCAGCTGCTCCGTCACCACCCCCCTTCACGGCAGTGACCCAGTACGCCCACCTGCAGTGCACAGAGCACTTTCACAGGTCCTCATCATCTCGTCTGCACCCTCCTCAGAGGCCTGGCAACAGAGGCTCAGAGCAGTTTGCCGACAAATGCAGTGCGCTCAGCCAGTGGAGCCTTGGCGTCTGGCTCCAAAGACTGTGCACGTCCCACCAGGGCCCATGCAGATGTGACAAGGACAAGGTTCAGGTGGGAGGCAGTGCCCTCGGCCCTTCCTGCTCCTGAGCAGTCCGTTTCCGCCCACTTAGTGTCCCAACGCCCGCCCCTCAGGAGCGTTTTCTCTGGATCATGGAGTTCTCGTGGGTGCGATGAGGAAGAAAAGGCACGGAAAGGCCTGCGGGAGGCAGGAGAAAGGCGGCAGGATGAGGAAGAAGCCAGCGCTCATGGCTTGGGCCTCTGGAAGGCAATGGGATAGAGCGACAGGGTTTGGTGCAAGAGTTAAGTGTCACTAGGGATGCCCACGTCCCACACCAGAGGGCCTGGCTCCACTTCCAATTCCAGCTTCCCGCCGACGCACACCCTGGGAGGCAGCAGGTGAGGGCTCCACTAGCTGGGTGCCTGCCACCCATGCACCTGACTTCTGCCTGGCCCAGCCCCAGCTGTGTGGGTATTTGGGAAATGCCCCAGCAGACAGAAGATCTCTCCACCTTTCAAGTAAAGTAAGTTTTAAAAAACTTTAAAGAGGGAAAAGGGATAGAGGGCTTGGGAGGCGAGATGCTGGCCTTGGAGCAGCCGTGCAGACCCTGGGACTGGAACGGCATGGTGGATTCGCTCCTCGGGAGCAGTTCTAAGCACACGTGAGGAAGGGTTGCTTCGTCAGGTTGCAGGACTGTGTTTCTTTCCATGGGCCATGCTGGCACACGAGATTCATCCCAGGGAGTCCCTGTCTTCCTGTGCCCCACAGCTGGCCACTGGCTGTCTGCTTCCTGTCGTCAGGTCTCTGAGGGTTCCCCTCCACAGAGGCTGTGCTCACGGCCTGCCCGACCCCGGCGCCAGCGTGCCTGGCCCAGGCTGCTGCAGCTCACCTGCACCGAGTTTTCTCGACGGTTGCTGGCCACGTCCCCAGGGTTGTCCTTGGCCAAGGCTGTCAGGATGTAGTGGTCCTTCTTCTCCCGGTCCAGAGAGGACAGCACGTAGATGTCACCCTGGTAGGGAAGCCTGGCTTCAGACTCTTCATCCGTCAACAGGGGCCTACGGAGCACCTGCTGTGGCAGGCTCTGCTCTGCGCTTGGGACACAGAGCACCCAACCAGAGCGATGACTGCTCCAGTTCTAAAGTAGAGCCTTGCCCTTGCTACTCCAGAAACTGCTAACCACTGGGCCAGGGCTGGCACACAGGTGGTACTCATTAGTTGCTGGGGGCAGATCTGACTGCTGTACCCGTGGACAGGGCAGAGAGGGGCGGTGGGAAGTTCAGTTCAGTTCCAGCTCCGGCAGCCATGGGGGCCCTGCTGAGCAACAGGCCCAGGCTGCGGGGCTCTCTGCCCCTCTGGAAGACAGCGGCTTCGACTCAATGAGGAGACAGCTGGAGTCATCACCTGTTTTTCCCCTGGTTTTCTGTTCTCCCACGGTCTGTGACTTATGGCAGCACAGGGAATCTCTCTTTGGGGCTCCCTTCCCTCCCCCAGCACGGAGTCCAGGACTGTGTATACAGTAGGTGCTCAAACACCATGCCCACTTTCTGTGTCTCTTCTGAAAGTGTCCTCAAGGGACCACTTCTCGGTTCTCGCCCCAGAGAGCCAGTTACAACACACGGGGCCACTTCCTTCCATGTCTGCTGGACAGAAGGGCTCAGGATGGGGCTGCTGACTTGGCTCCAGGAACTCTGAAGCTGCACAGGGCCGGGGGCAGCACCGGCATTCGGGGGCGGCAGCAGTAGCAGCAGCACGTCTGACCCTGGGCCTCACCGTGCTGGGGTTGATGGCAAACTTGCCCTCTCCATCCCCGAGGCTGTACTCGATGAGGGCGAAGTTGCCCGAGTCGGCGTCTGTAGCAGCGATCGTCAGGATGACCGTGCCCACAAGCACGTCCTCGAAGACAGCCTCCTGCAGCCCAGCGGGCAGGGAGAGGGAGGAGGCCAGGGTCAGTGCCAGAGCCCACGCCTTGCCCTGGGAACTCCCTGAGGACGGGAGCCCAGGGCGTCCGGCTGCTCATGTGCTGGACCCTCATGGGGGACCTAGAAGCTGGCAGGTGCAAGCGGAAGATGCCCAAACCCCGCCAAGGAGAGGGCCCGGGTCCTGGCCTCCCACCTGGTAGTAGGGCTGCTCGAAGATGGGGTTATTGTCATTGACGTCCACAATCTCCAGGAAGACAGGGATCTCGGCCGCCCGGGGTGGGGACCCGTTGTCCGAGGCCCTCACGGTGAAGTTCAGCCAGTGCACTTCCTCGTAGTCCACCGTGCGGTTCGCAATGACCTTTCCTGAGACACAGAGGCACCCGCTGCCGTTTCGGCCACCCCTCGCTCATGGCAGCTCTCCCAAGAATGGAGAGATGGCTCTAGAGTGCTGAGGGGGCAGGGGTGGGCCCTTTAACAAGGACCATGGCCAGGGAGCACCGCCCAGGCACAGGCCGGAAGGCGGCAAGGGCCTGGTATCTAGCTGTCCTCACTTGGCAGGTCTGGGCGAGCCTCTTGGAAGCCAAGATCAGAGCATCCAGCAGGCCAGACGCCCCCGCCCCACGTCCCTCTCAGCTTTCCTGCTCCGAGCGATCGGAATCCTCGGAGCTGGGGGGCCAAGGAGATGCTGGCCCAGGACTCCATGCTTTACCCTGCTTTGGGAATCGAGTGCTGGCCAGCTTGGATCTGCCCCAGCTCACAGAGGGGCCAGGTGACAGGCAAGCCGCAGACCCCCCCTGGAGGCCCGGCAGGCACAGTCCCGTGTCCCCCAGCCCTGCTCCGGCAGAGTTCCCGCCTACCCGCGGAGGAGTCCTCCAGCTTCACGTAGCCTGGGGGCGTCGGGTCCAGCAGGGTGTAGGTGATGAGCCCGTTGAGGCCCTTGTCGGGGTCCACAGCCACTACAGCGATGAGCGTGGTGCCCGGGGCGGCCCCCTCCAGGACTCGCTCTGTGTAGTAGGTGATCCCAAAGGGCTTGAACTGGGGTGTGTTGTCATTCACGTCCAGGATGTTGACTGTGAGCTTGGCTGGGGGATGGCGGAGGGGGAGGGTTAGGGTGAGGTGAAGCTGCACCAGGGTGCCTGGCCCGGGCCTCCCTAAGCCTCAGCCAAGCCTGGAGGCATGGCAGCGTCTGGTGGCCCTCCTAGGACTCCTCAAGGGTCGACCCAGCCCACAGACGTGACACGTGACGCCCTGTTCTGGTCTCCATAAGCAGAAGGGGCTTGGGTGGCGCCGACTGGCCTGGTGACCTCGGAGCCCTGAGCTCTTTGTGTCTGTTTCCTAAACTGCTCAGTGGCCCAGCGGCAAGATTATTTATTTATTTATTTTGGACAGGCAGAGTGGATAGTGAGAGACAGAGAGAAAGGTCTTCCTTTTCTGTTGGTTCCTTTTCCGTTGTTGCTGCGGCCGGCACACCGCGCTGATCCGAAGCCAGGAGCCAGGTGCTTCTCCTGGTCTCCCATGCGGGTGCAGGGCCCAAGCTCTTGGGCCATCCTCCACTGCACTCCCGGGCCGCAGCAGAGAGCTGGCCTGGAAGAGGGGCAACCGGGACAGAATCCAGAGCCCCGACCGGGACTAGAACCTGGTGTGTCAGCGCCGCAGGTGTAGGATTAGCCTATTGAGCCGCGGCACCGGCCGGAAGGTTATCTTTAAAGCCTCCTTCTGTCCCCTCCGAGGTCCAAGTTGTCCCCTCTCTAGAACCAGCCTGGGACGTCTCCCCTGAGCTTGGGACACAGGTGGTGACAAGTCTGCCTGTCCTGCCGGAGGAGCTGGCCATGGAGACGAGCAGCCGACAGCTCCCGGCCCCAGCTCCCGGCCTGACAGCCATCTTCAGCTCCCGGCAGAGCCAGTGGAGGCCACCCCATCCCCACCCACTGCATCCTTCCCCGCGCTAAACCCACCCCCCGGCAGCCCCCTCCCAGCCCCCGCCTCAGAGCAGCATGCAGCACCGTCCCAGGGGAGGCGTCTGTGGCCTCCAGTCGCCTGCCTTTGCTCTTGCCGACCCCCTGGCTTCCCAGCAGATCCCGAGTCACCCGCCGCTTAGCGGTTCTCACAGCTGCTTGCCACCTGTGTCTGTCCACCCAGCCTTTCTCAACCCCCTTCCAGGCTCCCCCCCCAGCCTCTTCCAGTCTGAGCCACAGGACCAGATCCGGCACAAGCAGGGCCATCCAGCCTGAGCTCACCCTGACTCGCACCTTCCCGGCCCAGTGCTGCCCGACTCCCGGCAGCCCACGCGCCTGCATCCTATTGCTCCCTCCCTGGGGCCAGGCTGTGCCTGCTCCCAGCCCACCCCTCTGCCCCGACTGGCTCCGAGCAACCAGAGATGGCGGTGGGAGAACTTTACCGTTTGGCACACTGACAGAGCGCTCCGGTAGGTCGCTGGCATTGTCAATCACAGAGAGAGTGACCTCATAAGTGGCAACTAGCTCCCGGTTCAGGGGGGACTTCACCATTACAGACCCTGTGGAGCAAACCAGGCCAGGTTCAGCCTCGGGAAACCCCTAAAACATGGGCTTTCCTGGGGGGTTCCTAACCAACACTCCCAATACCCACATGGGCAACAGTCCCCAAGCAGACCCTGGGACCTGAGGCTGGTGGACCCCCCAGCCACCTGCTGTGTGAACAGGGGAGGGCCCACAGCACTCTGCTCCCCTCTCACCGCTTACTCGCTGGGCGGCCTTGGGCGCTACCCCCCGTTCTTCCTCTGTGAGCTAACTGCACTGCCCACTGCACAGGGTCCTTCTGAGGATGTGAACCATTCGTGAGGGGTGTAGAACAGTGCCTGGCCCACGGGAAGCGTGACTGTTTAAAAGGCACTCAGGTCCCGCTCAGCGGGAAGCTGCTTCCAGCACCACCGAGTCGGACGCTCAGACACGGTCCAGGGGCCCAGTTCTGTTACGTGCACCTGATCACAGCCTCAAGGAAACCCTCTATTCCGGGAGGTCACGGCGGCCAAGATACCCCGAGGGGGCCCTGGAGGGGACGGGTGGGATGTCTCAGGGCTACCCCTTGGTTTTTGATGAATCGGGACGTGACCTGGCTGACTGGGCCAGGAGCTTTAGTCCCGTGTTAGTGTCAGCGAGCCATTCCTTTTTTCCACCCACCGCCTCTGCAGTCCCTGCCTGCCCCATACGCCCAGGAGCCCTCAGAGCCCTGGGTTCACACTGGCGGACCCAGCCGGGCCAGCCTCGGGGCCGGGTCTCCTGGGCTCTGTCTCCTCCCGGCCTGGTGGCTCCTCGGCTCACTGGCCTCATCCCACAGCCAGAGCCTCTCCCCTTCAGACACTGGGGTCTCAGGGATTCCCGTCCCTTGGCCCAGATCCCCCGGTTGGGCACCTGTCCTCTGCGGGTCCCCAGCCGTGGGCGGTCACTTACCCTGGGCGGCCGCCTCCTCCTCCTCCTCCTCTTCCTACTCTCGCTCCCTGTCCCCCAGGCTGGGGAGCGAGGATGGGGAGAGGGCGGCTGCATTCAGTCTGCAAAGGCTGGGCTACGGCCGCGGCCCGGGCCCCACGGGGCGGGGAGGGTGGGGGTGCGGCGGCATGGAGGAGGGCAATGGGGTGAAGCGGAAGAGATGAGGTGGGAAGTGACAGAGAAACAGAACTCAAACCTGTGGGCCTGCCAGCCGTGAGGAGGAGAGAAGAGGGTTAACATCAGTTAGTTCGGGGTACAGTGGGAGGGGGCCCGAGCAGGGGCGGGATGGGGAGAGGCAGAGGACAAGGAGACCAGGGGACAAGGTGGAAGCCCAGCTGAGGTGCACTGTGCAGGGGACAGAGTCTCCGGCAAGAACAAAGCAGAGGGGAGGTGGGCAGAGTATGAGAAGGGGGCAGACACTGGAAAGAAAAAAGTCAGTCGGAGAGAGGAAGGGGGAGGAGTCAGGGAGAGAGGGAAGGGGAGAGGGGGAGAGGGCGGGCAGAGCAGGGGAGGCATCGCCAGTAGAGCTGGAGTTGGGTAGGGCGTGGAGCAGCTCTCCAGGGTCCTGACCGACCAAGGCCACCAGGCCTCTGGCTTCTATGGGCCTAGATGGATTCCACCCATCTTCTCTCCGCACTCATGGTTTGTCCCGGGCCTACACACACAGAGCGATTCCTAGCCTTGCGCTTGTCCACATACTGCTCACAGGCGCCTGTCTGGTTTTGCACGCATCTCCCCTTCCCTTCTCCCCTCTGGCACTGAAGTGTGCCTGTTATTTAAAAACAATGCTCCTCGTCAGGGCGTGTTTTGCATCTGTGTGACAGGCACGGTGGTCTAACTCACTTTATTCCTTACTCATGGCGGCATGTACTGATTTTCATGCACTACCTACACTGCTGTGTGTCTCATCTACCGCTCAGAACTGCTGCCTGCCAGCCCCCTGGTGTGCACCTGCACTGCCCTCAGTCTGCCAGGGACGCACACCTGCGGCCCCCGGGAACGCTGCCACGGGAGATCCATTCAGCAGCAGAGCTGCTGGCCTTGGGACGTGCGTGTGCTTGGTGCTGGGTTGCTGTCCCAACGGTGGTGCTGGCGTCAATTCTTGCAGCAGTGCGTGAGGGCCCAGTGGTCTACCTGCCGCCCCTGTCAACACTGTGCAGCATCCTCGTGTCCACTAGTTACACACGGACACTGATCTCACTGCTGTCGTACTACAGTTCTCTGAATAACCACCATTTGTAGCATCTTCCCATAGCCGTGTTAGTTTTCTGTCACTGTTTTAGGCCCTCCAAGAAATACAGCTCTAAGGACCACTCCTCCTTCTCTAACTCCCCAGAAGAGAGGAAATATTGAACTCCTGGGGGAAAAACGGTAAGTCAGTCCAAGTTACAACATGGGGGCCAGTGCTGTGGCGAAGCAGGTAAAGCCACCGCCTGCGACACCAGCACCCTGTGTGGCATTGGTTCAAGTCCCAGCTGCTCCACTTCTGATCCTGCTCTCTGCTATAGCCTGGGAAAGCAGTAGAAGATGGCCCGAGCCCATGGGCCCCTGCACCTGTACAGGAGACCCAGAGGAAGCTCCTGGCTTCAGATCGGCCCAGCTCTGGCTGTTGCAGCCATTTGGGAAGTGAATCAGCAGATGGAGGACTTCTCCATCTCCCTCTTTTTCTCTAACTATACCTCTCAAGTTAAAAAAAGAACTCTCCTGTGTTTTTTTTTTTTTTTTTTGACAGGCAGAGTGGATAGTGAGAGAGACAGACAGAGAGAAAGGTCTTCCTTTTTGCCGTTGGTTCACCCTCCAATGGCCGCTGCGGCCGGCGCATCTCGCTGATCCGAAGCCAGGAGCTTCTCCTGGTCTCCCATGCGGGTGCAGGGCCCAAGCACTTGGGCCATCCTCCACTGCTTTCCCGGGCCATAGCAGAGAGCTGGCCTGGAAGAGGGGCAACCGGGATAGAATCTGCGCCCCGACCGGGACTAGAACCCAGTGTGCCGGCGCCGCAAGGCGGAGGATTAGCCTGTTAAGCCACGGCGCCGGCCAGAACTCTCCCGTACTTTAAAAAACAAGTTACAATATGCTGCATGCACTGTGCAACATGAGCTCTTTGTAACAGTGTAGGAAAATCATGAAGGGTACAGATACGACCGATGATTAAATGGTCGGTCAGTACGTGGGTGGGAATGTGTCTGGTTCAGTCCACTCACTAAAGCTATGTATAGCACAACTGGGCACAGTTCTCCCCTGAAATTACAAACGTGGAATGCTGGCAGGAGTGTGGCGGGCTGGACGCTCCAGAGGAACCCCAGCAAAGCGAGGGACTCAAAGGCCTCAGGGGCTGGGCCAGGGCAGGAGCCAGGGGAGGAGCCAGGGCGGAGACAGAGAAGGGAGGGCAGGGTGTGGTGTCAGCAGGGGAGAGGAGAGAGGAGGAAGCCAGAGCCCGGGCAGGGAGCTGAGGGCAGGGGAGCAGCCCTGGCACCTGTGTTGACGTTCACGGCGAAGGTGTCGTCCTGGTCAGGGACCAGACGGTCGGTGTCGTCCTTGGCCACGATGCCAAGGATGTGGTATTCCAGCTTCGGGTTGAGGTCACGGTCGACAGCGGTGACGTTGGCAATGATGGTGCCGGGTGCGGCCGACTCCAGCACGCTCACCGTTTGGACGGGGTTCAGGAACTCGGGGCGGGAGTCATTGACGTCATCGATCAGGATGGTGACGACAGCCGTGCCGGAGAGCGGGATGGTGCCCCGGTCAGCGGCCACCACGGTCAGCCTGTAGGAGTCCTGCTCCTCCCTGTCGATGGTGGCGTTGCCCACACGGATGAGCCCAGTGAGCGGGTGGATGAGGAAGCGGTCCTGGGCCCCGGCTTCTATGCGGTACACCAGCTCCCCGTTGAGGCCACTGTCCTCGTCGGTTGCGGTGACCTGGAGGACTGGGAATCCTGGGGAGGAGGGAGGAGGAGCTGAGCACCCAGATGCCCCCGTCAACTGCACGTCCGAGGCCTCGGGCTGGCATGTCTCAACATTTTCCTCATTTGCAATTTTATAGGAAAACACAATCTTATTTTACTTTATTCTGATTAGTATGAGTTACACGTGTTTTCTATAGATTGTCTGCTTTTGTATTTTGCCCATTTTTCTTCCAATTTATGAAGAACTTATATCAAATATCTTCTTCCTCTGTTGGTTGGTTGCCTATTTTCATAAGGGTTTGAGGTAAAGAAGTTTACCTTTGTATGTACTGAAATTGAGTATTTCATTTTTTTGAATTCTGTTTATGTGTAAAACTTTCTTATCCAGAAGTCCGGTGTTAAAATTAAAAATGTTTAAAGAAAACTTAGCTTATCTCAAAGGCAGAGAAATACATGGAGACAAAGGCTTTCCATCCACGGCTTCATTCCTCAATTGCTTGCAATAGCCAGGGCTGGGCCTGGCTGCAGCTCAGAGCCATAAATTCATTCCGGCCTTCACGTGGGCAAAAGGGACCCCACTACCTGAGCCACCACTTAAGTCTCCCAAGGGTGTGTGTGTGGAATGGAGAGCGAGCCGGGACTAGAACCCAGGCCTTCCAGTGTGGGATATGGGTGTCCTGAGTGGTGGCTGACCTACTGCGCCACACACCCAGACCATTTCATTTTTTTAAGATTTTATTTGAAATGCAGTGTGTGTGATAGAGATAGAGTAGTATCTTCCACCTGCTGGCACACTCCCCAAGCGGCCACAATGGCTGAAGCCAGTAACTCCATGCAGGTCCCCCACGTGGGTGGCGGGGGCTTAAGTACTCAGGCCATCATCTGCTGCCTTCCCAGCTCTGTTATTTTGGGGGAGCCGGGTCAGAAGCGGAGCACTGAGACGCCAATCTGTGCTCCCATATGCGATACTGCTATCACAGGCTGCAGCTTACCTGCTGCATCGCAACACTGGGCCCCCAAACCCTTCTATTTTTAAACAGTATTTTCAGCTCCTGCATATTCCTTTAGAATGTCTTTGATATGGAGAACCTACAATAAGTGTATTATATAGATTACATAAATTGCACTATTTTCCACACACTAAGTGGTTTTACCCTTGTCTTGGTCACATCCTGTGGTCTTTGACAGCACCTGCTCCTGGGCTACTGCCCCAATGAGCCTTGTGTTCCTATCACAGGGTTTGCACACTGAGGCACTGGGACAGGAATCTGGCTTAAGACAGCCCTAGCCCCTATCAGGGCCAGCGCTGTGGTTCACTTGGTTAATCCTCCGCCTGCGGCACCAGCATCCCATATGGCACTGGGTTCTAGTCCCGGTTGCCCCTCTTCCAGTCCAGCTCTCTGCTATGGCCCGGGAAGGCAGTGGAGGATGGTCCAAGTGCTTGGGCCCCTGCACCTGCATGGGAGACCAGGAGGAAGCACCTGGCTCCTGGCTTCGGATCGGTGTAGTTCTGGCTGTAGCAGCCATTTGTGGGGTGAACCAAATGAAGGAAGACCTTTCTGTCTCTTTCACTGTCTGTCAAAAAAAAAAAAAAAAAAAAAGCCTAGCCCCATCAGTACCCGGGTGTCATACTCGACTTTTTTGGCCTGGCCCAGCCCTGACTGTTGTGGGCATCTGGGGAGCCAATCGGCAGATGGGCGTTTGCGCTCTGCCTCTCCAAATACTGTTGCTTTCAAATACAAGGCCCTTCAAAAACTAAGTGGGAAAAGGGAGTTAGAAGCCAAGCAACATCGGAACTCTATGGTTTTCTCACAACATGCACTTTCCGCAAACCTTCAGAAGCCCTCCCACGCATCTTCCTACTTGGTACGGCAAAGCCGGCTCTGCCACACTCCGGTTTCATAACATTCTTATTCTTCCACGTGACCTTTGGAGCTAAACTCATCCCCCCAGTTCACACTTCAACAGGAATCATGTTGTCCCTATCTTGATTTTAAAACAGCATTTCAGGGGTCTATGCTGTAGCGCAGCAGGGGAAGCTGCCACCTGCGACGCCGGCGTCACACTTGTGTTGGTTTGATTCCCAGCTGCTCCACTTCTGATCCAGCTCATGTCCCTGGGAAAGCAGCGGAGGATGGCCCAAGTGCTTGGGCCCCTGCACCCGTGTGGAGACCTGGAAGAAGTTCCTGGCTCCGGATTGGCCCAGCTCCAGCCATTTAGGAAGTGACCCAGCAGATAGAAGACCTCTTGGTTTCTCCCTCTCTGTAACTCTGCCTTTCAGATAAGTAAAAACTTTAAAGGGCTAAACAGTGCTTCCATCCAGGAACACACGTGGGGCACACCCGGTGAGCTTGTTGTGAGGCTAAGGGCAGGGGGGCCAGGTCTCCCAGCTCCCACTCGCCTTACTCCCTTCCCCCCAGCCCCGCAGGTGAATTCTGCATCCAGTCGGAGGCTCCACCTCCCACCAGCCACCAACAGCTTCTGGGGGGTGGGGGTAGGAGCTGGGGCTGGGCGGAGCCCTGCTTACCGGGTGGGCAGTTCTCCAGCAGGTGAACAGTGAGGAAGGCAGGGCTGAAGGTGGGCCAGTTGTCGTTGTCGTCCAGGATGGTGACGAGCAGCTGGGCTGTGCCGTTGAGTAGCCCGATGTCCTCAGCCAGAAGCAGCAGCTCCAGGACAGGGGGCGAGAAGGCCTCCCGGTCAATGACAACACCTGACTTCACCATCACCACGCCTGGTGCCACCAGCCAGGGAGGCAGTCAGGATACAGGTGCGAGCCAACAGGTTAGGGACAGAGGAAGACAGGGACACGATGGGGACAGATCAGAGAGGAGCCGGAAAAACAGCACATTCTTCCCTGGGGCTGCACTGCCCGCATTCAGAGAGGCCCCCCCAACAGGTGCCCCCTGTAGGGCTCCAGATCTCTGCCTGGGGAGGGGCCCAGGGCAAAGGATCAACATGCCTGTCGGTACCTGTCACCCTGTGAGCCTCCCCTCCACCACTACACCCACGCGACATGTCCCTGGAAAGCTGTGGCTCTGACGTGAGGACAAGAAAGTTGCCACGCCTCTTCCTGCTAAGCAGGGCTGGCCTCTGGCCTGGGCACAGGGAGGGGGCGGGTGTGGCACAGGGCTCAGCAGGACCTTCCCATCACCTCCAAGCTTCTCCTGGGGCCTCCCACCTATGTGGCCCCATCGGGCTGCAAGGAGGCTGGGGGACTGTGCAGACTGAGGCCTCCATAGAGAGCTGAGAGCCAGCACTGAGAAGGGAGGCCGTGGGTTCAGCCATGGGCCCAGTCCTACCCAAAGCTGGGCCCGGAGCGCTGAGCCCTGGGTGTGGAGGCCTCACCCGTGCTGTTGTCGATGTCAAAAAGGCCACTCTGGGCACCCAGCAGCCGGTAGCTGACCACAGCGTAGACATCCTGGTCGGCGTCCAGGGCCAGGATGGGCCCATTGAGCACCGTGAGGGGGGTCCCTAGGCCGGGATGGGGGGGGAGTCACCGCAGGGCCACATGGGCCCCCCTCCCTCCCTCCACCCCAAACCCCTCCGTGCCCAGTGAGCCATGGCTGATGATGGATGAGAGGGGAGGGTGGAGGGGTGGGCGGAAGGTGGGGCTGGGGAGGCCGAGGGGTGGGCCTGCGGCAGCCTCGGCAGACTGAACGCAGATGCCTGGGGAGCAGCCTCAAAGCCCTGCTGGGGAGAAAACACAGAGTGAGCCACGCCTGCTTCCCAGCAGCCTTTGAGGCTGGCCCCTCGCAGGAGGGTCCGGGCTCCCTGATGCTCCCTCCTGGCCTGGCCCTTGTCTGTCCGCACCTGTGCGTGTGCCCAGTACTCCCCACGGGACCAAGAATCCACACACTTGTGTGTGTATACCTTGCACTCACGGGGCTGTAGGTGCACACACGGCAGCGCTCATAGGCAGACACATGGGCACGGGAGCGCGTGGCATGTACACGTCTCCTCCCACGCACTGGCACTTGTGCAAGCCCAGGAACAATCTCCCAGCTCTTCTCTGCCTTGGAGTCTCATGGGGCCATGGCAGCTGGAGGAGCGAGGGTACCAGCCCGGAACGGTAAGGAGGCGATTCTGGCCCTGTGCTTGGGGCATGTGCGTGGGGAAGGGCTATGCTGGCCTCCTTGGGACCCCTGATCCCCAACCTCTCCTGGGAGCTCCCTGGAGCCTTGGACGCCCCGAGTTCCTGGGGTGGGGGGAGCAGAGAGGGGTGGACTCAGCCTCTCCTGGGCAGTCCTCACACCTGACCTGTGCCTCTTAGGGGATGACAGTGCTGTTCTCAGACCACTCTGGGGACCAGTAACCACAGCTGTCCATTCCACAGACTTGCGCTCTCCTGGGTGATACACAAGGGGCCCGGGAGCCCCTGCCTATCGGGCCCTGAGAGCTGTGCCCTTCGCTCCCCTCTGTGGCCCCCTTCCGCTCTCCCGAGGTCTGGGCCTGGCCAGGCCGTCACGTGGGGCCTGGCAGCAGATGGGCCTGGCACCTACCAGCAGGAGAGTTTTCCATCACCTCGGCCTGGTAGGTGCTCTCAGTGAAGAGGGGGTGGTTGTCATTCTCATCCGAGAGGAGGATCACCAGTAGGTCATAGTCCTGCGGGCCAGAAGGGGGCGGGCTGCAGGCCTCGCTCTAGCCAAGTCCCCCATTGAGGGAGGGCTGAGGGATGGAGGTCAAGAAAGCCCAGGCAAGAAAACCCAGACACTGGGATGCAAGTCCCTGCTCTGCCGGCCACCCTGAACTCCTTCCTGCGTGGGTCAGTTTTCCCACCTGGCAAATGGGAACCTAACTCCTTCGTGGAGTGCAGAGGTGAGTGGCACCAAGTCACATGGCAGCTCTTGCACGCAAGGACTTCAGGTGGGAGAAGGTCCTGCTCTCCAGGCCCTCGAGGCTGGCCCGAGGTCCGGGTCAGAGAGCACCCACACCCTGCCTAGCGCCACACTACATCTCTCCAGCCTCAGCACCCTCCGTGTCTGGGTGCTGCCTCCACTCCCAAGCGGAGGGAGCCAAGGCTCAGAGTGGCACAGTGGCCATGCAGCTGGGCCCAGTCCCAAGCCTGCCACTTCCCAGGAGGACTTGGGGCCTTCCAGACGCACAGGCAGTGCAAGGGATGAGAGGAGCAGGGAGAGAAGCAGAGAAGTGGGGTGCGGGGGAGCACCCAGTCGGAGAGGCTCGTGAGCATCTCCAGCCCCATGTCTGCTCGGCTTAGCAAGATGGGAACACGGAGGCCAGCAGGCAGTGCTGGTCTCACCTGGGGCGCCGTCTCGGGCTGGTGCACCAAGACCGGCCCCTCCAGGATCCCGCCGGCTCACCAGCAGGCAGGTGACCAAACGGCCAACCTTCACCCTAACGGATTCGCTGCTCCCGCTCCCTCAGCCCTGCAAAGCCATGAAAGGCCTGTTTTCCCGCACAGGCTCTCTGCACCCTCTCCCTCCAGCCTGTCGGGGCCCCCTACCCTGACAGCAAGCTTTTCCTTCGACTCCGCTGTCTGGTGGGTTTTGCAGTGGCCTTTCAGGCAGGAGCTAAGCCGAGATGAGCCAGACCCAAAGAGTCCTGGCCAGGGCTCTTGCTCCAGACGTCGGGGGCCAAGGGAGCCAAACCCAACCCCACAGGGGCTGTTCGCTCTGCTACACTTGCCTTTCGATGTCCCTGCCTTTCGAGGGAGAAGTCTACTTAAGACACACCCTTTCGGCAACCTGGAGTGTGTGCGTGTCTGTGTGTGCGTGTAGGTTCGTGGGACGGTACTGCGGCTTGGAGAGCACAGGCAGCAGCTCGGGCTTGCTGGCGGCTCGCCACGTGCCCAGCACTGTGCTCAGAGCCGTTTGTGTGTGAGGGCTCTTCCATGCTCTCCCCAGTTGAGAGCCTGGCCGAGAGTTCGTGTGTCAAAGCCCTCTGCCCACTGGCCCAGCACGTGCACACCCTGAGCCTGGGCCCCACCGCCAGCGGAGGTGGGGTAGGCCCCAGGCCCCCTCCCTGCACCTCCAGCACCAGCCTCACCCTCCTGGCTATGCGCGGGTTCTCTGGGTTGTCCTTCACAGAGATGGTCAGCTTGTACTCGGGGATCCGCTCTCGGTCCAGGGGCCGGTTCACGGTGACGATTCCTGTCTGGGATGTGCGGGGCTGGTGAGCCAAGCCGCAGGGGCCTCGCCGCTCTGCCTACAGCTCCACAGCGCCCGTGGACAGCAGACTTGGCTCTTGGGCCGCCATGGTGGATGAGGCTCCGGCCCCATGCACGCAGACGGCATACCCAAGTGGAGCTCAGCACGGTGCCTGCGCTCTGGCTGGCACCCGCAGACCCTGCACCTGGTGAATGGATTAGGCTGCAAGCAATTAACTCATTTAGCTGTAACCAGTTGCCTGACTGATTAAGCTGTAGCCAATTTAGTTAGCCATCCCCAGCTCCAGGAGCTCCCCTGTTTGCAAGTGTTTTGCTCACTTTTCCTGTTTTTCTTCCTTCAGATCCACTCTGCTTGGTGACCTGGGGCTAAGGAATGTTCCCTTCCGAAGCACCTCCCTGGGGAATCCACAAGCTCCCCTCTCCCCCCGCAGAGGCACCCTGACCCGACCCAGGGGAGTGAGAAAGCCCACAGTGTGGGGCCCTCCGTGGTAGGGACGGCCCTACCGTGGCGTTGATGGAGAAGGCCCGCTCGCGGTTGCCTGCCGTGATGTTGAAGGTGAGCAGCGCGTTGCAGCCGCTGTCGGCGTCGCTGGCCAGGACGTGAGCCACGACGCTGGAGACGGGGCTGTGCTCACTGATGGTGATGTTCATGGGCAGGTTCAGCAGCACGGGGTCGTTGTCGTTGATGTCCAGCACCCGGATCCCCACCAGCATCTGGGACCAGCCGGGCGGGAGGAGGAGGGGGAGAGAAGGATGGTGCCAGGACCACAGAGGAGGAGGTGGACAGCACGGGGGCGGCATTCAGGGTGGGACGGCGCAGGTGGCCGTGGGGAACAAAGAGATGACAGAGAAGACCAAACAAGAGGCAGGAGGATGGGCAGGGGCCAAGGAAGGGCTGGGGGGGGGGCACTGGCAGTGTGGGGAGGGCTGAGTGGCCACAGCTGCCAGCGCTGGGTCCAGCCTGGGGTAGGGGGCGCAAAGCTTGGAGGTCTGTGTAGGGCCCTGGGGCTCGTGCTGGCTCCCAGGCAGCCCGTGGCCCATCTGGGAGAAGGCAGGCCTCCAGACTCACCGTGGAGCTGAGCGGGGGCACGCCCCTGTCACGAGCACAGATGGTCAGGTTGTAGAAGGCGATGGTCTCGCGGTCCAGCTCCACATCTTTCCGTACCCGCAGTACCCCCTCCACGGGAGAGATCACAAACTCCCCTGCAGGCCGCCCGGGAGAGGCCCGAGTCAGCGGGGGGGCGGCCCAGAGCCCTGGCCTCTGGCATGCCGGCCACAGCAGGCTGCAGGGCAGCCGGGCCTGGGGCCTCCAGGACCACCCCCCCCACCAATTGATATCCTCTCGGGGTTTGGCGGGGGCTGTGAGCGGGCGTGGGCGAGCCTCCCACCATGTGCCTCCCAGGCCCGGCCAATCAGCCTTGGCAGGCCGGGCCTGGGCAGGAAGGAACAGGAGATGCTCATTTCTTCCCGAGCAGCCTCTTGCTGACCGCAGCTGATGAGAAACTCATTAACGATGTTGTGTGACGGACAATCCCGGGGAGCGCGCAGCTGAACACAGTGGAACTTTTTGTAGGCAGAGGCAGTGGGCAGGAGGGCTGAGGAGCCCCCAGCCCCCCAGTCAGCCCTCGCACTGAGCCACGCTGGAGTGTGGAGAGAGACCTCCCTTTCTATAACATTCCTGAGCGCCCCCAGCTGACCCCTGGCCTCAGTCCTGGTGTTGGCCTGGCTCGGGGGCCAGATGTCTGAGGGTAAGAACCTCACATTGTTTGGGAGACCTCAATCCCTCGTGTTCCTTGGAAAATGAGCCCAAGGTGCAGAGAAGGGGAGCAGCTTGGCTGTATCACGCTAATGACAGAGTCAGGATTAGAACCCAGGGCTGTGGGTCTTGCTGTCTTCCCAGGCGGCACCACTAAGAGCTGATCAGGGTGAGATGGGGGGGTGGCGGGCAAGTGGGAGCCCACCTGGAGCGGAGGGGAGGCAGAGGGAGAGGGCGAGAGGGGAAGCGGGTTCACTGCACACTCCCCAGGAGCTGGAGCCCAGAAAGTTACTCCTGTCTTGACACTGGTAAACAGGGTGGGGTGCTGACCTGCCCTGGGACTCACAGAGACCAGGCCATTCCCGCCCCCAGCTCCTCCCACTGCCCCTGGAGTGCCACCTGCAGCTGGGGTTTCCCCGGGGGCCCTTCCGCTCCCAGCCTCCCTGCCCAAGGGGCGGAAGCGGCTGGAGCAGGATTTCCGGAGCCTGGTCTTCCAGAATCTCTAAAGAACCGGGGATTCCCTTTCTAGGGGGTTCCCGGTCCTAGCCTGGGGAGACCCATCACCATCCCCTCGGACACCCCCGAGAGGCAGGCCTGAGCGGCTGGGGGCTGCGCCTTGGAAGGATCCATCTAAAGATCGGAAGGCACAGGCCAAGGCCCCACACTGCCAGTCATGCTCTCAGCAGCTTGCGGGACCCGGGCTGCCCCTGTTCCACCCCTTCTGCAGAGAGGAGGTTACAAGAACAGGCTTTCAAGTAACTCCTGCGTGCCCTTGGCCACGCTATGGGGCCTTGCCTTGTTGTTCTCATCCGGAAAATGGGCCAATACAGAGGTGTCGCCACAGGGCTGTGCTGATGCTGGTCCCCCTTGTATGTGCCCACCTACAGAAGCTCTAAGTATCACCAAGGACATCCTGAAAGGGAGCCCAGGCAGTGGAGCTGAGCGGGGCACGCCCCTGTCGCGAGCACAGATGGTCAGGTTGTAGAAGGCGATGGTCTCGCGGTCCAGCTCCACATCTTTGCGTACCCGCAGTACCCCCTCCACGGGAGAGATCACAAACTCCCCTGCAGGCCGCCCGGGAGAGGCCCGAGTCAGCGGAGGGCGGCCCAGAACCCTGGCCTCTGGCATGCCAGCCACAGCAGGCTGCAGGACAGCTGGGCCTGGGGCCTTTCTGGGAGGACGGGGATGTGGAAAAGGGGCTCAAGGAGTGGGCCTGCCGGAGGGGCAGCTGGGGGTCCTGGGAAGGCTGGGTTGGGGGAAGCGGCGCAAGTAGCTATAGACTCTTCACCCACTGCTCTCGGACCAATGTCCTCTCCTCTCCAGGCTTAGCGGGGCTTGCAGGAGCCCAGCCATCCCAGCTGTCCCCTGCCAGGCGCGGGCTGCCGGGGTGGGAAGGCACCCTCAAGCTGGGTGAAGGCTACATCCCTTCACCCGAGGGCGTGAGGATAAGCTGGGTCCCCGCACGTGGGGGCTTTGCCAGGCCCTAGCCAGGAGCCGGTGCTGGGAGGAGTTGTGAGGGGCGGACACTGGGGCCACGCAGCCAGTTCCAGGACTCTGCTGGGCCGGCTGGCTGGCTCTCCCTGGGCTCTGGGTGCCGATCCTGCCTTCCAGGGGGGACACAGCCCCCAGCCTAGGAAAGCCCCAGGCCTCGCTCATCCTCTCGGGGTGCAGGCTGTCTCTCCATCTCCAGGGACATCCCCCAAGGGTCCCTGTTTCTAAGGCTGCACCCCCTGCCCCTCTTGGCTGGTTTCATGGGTGACTCCAAAGCCCACAGCAAGAGCGGGTGGCCTGGTGCTTGGGGCACAGCTGTGGGCCCCGCACCCCGAGAATGCTGCCGGGAGTCTCCGCCAGGCTCTGGTGCCCACTGTGGCTGCAAGGGCCCTGGCTGGCAGGAGAGGACACCGGGGGACAGCAAAGGGGTTCCGGACCTGGCCCTCTAGACCTGTGCTGTTTTTTTCCCCAGCCCTTTTATTGCAAATTCGCTCAGGTTCCACGTTCTCTCCCGGGGCTGCTGGATTCCGTCTCCTGGCTTCACATCCTGTCTCCGCTGCGAACTCCTACAGCGTCGCCTCCGGCCTAGGCCTCTCCTTTGCACTCCCGCCTGGAATATCCGTCCTGTCCTGCAATGTCACCCTCGCCTGCCTTCCCCTCCACGACTCCCCCTGCAGGTGCCCTCTGTTAAATGCGGCACGGGTGCAAACCTGGACTTTATTATCCCAGGTCCCACCTACACTCAGCACACCTGTCAGCCCCGCCTCCGAAACAAACCAGGGCGGCCCCCACCCTGGTCCTGAGCCCCCACAGAGTGTCCTGAGCGCAGGAACCAGTGTGGTGCTGTTAGAACCCAGGTCATCGTGTCCCTCTCCACTCAGGGTCATTGTGTGGTCCCTACCCTGGCGGAGAAGCCAAGTCCTCATAGCGGTCTCCGAGGCCCTGCTGCTCCCCAATCCTATCTGCCCCCCCTCTGCCCATGCTGCTCTTCTGTGAACACACCAGGCACACGCTGGCCCCAGGACCTTGGCACACACAGTTCCCACTGCCCGGGACGCTCTTGTCCACATGGACATCTCCTTCCCTTCTTGGCTCGTGTGTCGCCTCCCAGAACAACCTTTCCGAGCACTCCGTCTGCAGTCACTGCTGTTACCACCCCCCCGGCTTGGTTTTATTTTGCTCTGTAGCATTGAGCGCCCCGCAAAATATCAAGTCATCGGCTTAATTAGTGAGCTCAACGCCTGTGTCCTTCCGCTGGGGTGTGTGTTCTGAAGGGCAGGGGTTTGTGACTGTCCTGGATGACTGCCCATGGCCAGCACGAGGCAGGTGCTGCACAAACACTTATTGAGTGATGCATTACCAATCCGGGCATTTCAGAGAGGTTTGCATTGCTGCTTTTCCCTGAACACAGCCTGCGTTCTCACAGCTACAGCTGCTGGGAGCTGAGCTGGGGTTGCCCCAATCCCCACCGCTCCTTGTTGTCTTCCCTGGGCCTCTTCTGCATGCGTGCCCTGCATGATTCCGGTAGGCCCTTGAGTTTGGGATACCTGCTCTACAGAAATGAGTAGAGACCGACCTGAGAAACGGCTCCCGAGGCCAGGGCGAGCTTTGCTCTTGGGATTAAGGAGGCAGCGGGGGCCAGCGCTGTGGTGTAGTAGGTTACACCTGCCTGCGGTGCTGGCATCCCATATGGGCGCCGGTTTGAGTCTCAGCTGCTCCATTTCCAGTCCAGCTCTTTGCTATGGCCTGGGAAAGCAGCGGAGGATGGCCCAAGTGCTTGGGGCCCTGCACCACGGGGGAGACCCGGAAGAAGCTCCAGGCTCCAGGCTTTGGATTGGCCCAGCTCTGGCTGTAGCAGCCATTTGGGGAGTGAACCAGCAGAAGGAAGATTATCTCTCTCTCTCCCCCTGCCCCCATCCCCATAACTCTGCCTCTCAAATCTTAAAAGGTGGGGCTGCCTGGATGTGTGTGTGGGGGTGCTGGGGTCTGGGGCTGGGTTCCACACATGTGGCAGGATGCACGCCCTTCACCCGCCCATTTTCTAGCACATTCTCAAAGGGGTCTGTGACCAGTCCTCAAAGGCTCTAAGCCTCTGTTCTCAGCCTCCAGAGTATTCTTACTATATCCTGGTGAAGAGGGGTAGGGGAAGTCGATCTCTACCACCTTAGGGATGGGGAAACTGAGGCTGGGAGTGCGATCATTCCGGGTGGGGCCCCCTGCCCGCAGAGCCCCAGCCTGTCCTGCTCCTGAGTGGGGGGCGGGGAGAGACCCCTGGGTTGTGCCCGTGCCCTCCGCCCGGCACAGACCCTACTCACCCAGCGGGTCTCCGCCCACAACGCTGTACTCCACCTGCCCATTGGGGCCCGAGTCCCGGTCATGGGCCAGGAATGTCCACACTCTGGGCCCCGGCTGGCCCTCGGTGACCTCAAACGGGCCCTCGTAGTCCCGGGGGAAGGTGGGCACGTTGTCATTGATGTCGTTCACGTTCACAAGCACCTGTAGTGGGGAGCGGGCTTAGCCAGGCCCCCCACCCCCACCTCGAGCCGTTCCCTGGGCCTCAGTTCTTTCATCTGCAAACTGGGCCTGATAACCCTGCCTCGTGCCGCCAGCGCCAGAACCACAGTGCATGTGGCAGGGCCTTTGAAGCGTGGGGACGGGTTCCGATGGCCACGTTGCTAAGAGCTTCTATCCACCGCAGTGGCATTATCATCCCACGGCCTCAACTGCTCCACTCACTCCCGAGACACTGCTCATTGCCCCCTTTCACAGAGGGAGACGTCAGAGACGCTGGGTCTCGGGGAGCTCGGAGACCCGCCCAGGGTCTCCTTCCCACGGCCGGGAGCGCCAGGGCAGGGACTCGGGTCCCTGTTGGTCTGAGCGGAGCTTGTGTTCTCCCGTGGAGAAGCTGTCACCTGTCTGTTCGGGATGACGCCCCGCGGAGGTGCGGTGACTTCAAAGTGTGAGAGGCCGAGCTCCTTGATTTGGGCATTTCCCCTGGACAGTCTTGGCACCCATCCTCCCCAGGGGAGCGCTCTAGGCCCTGACCCCCAGCATGCGCATTGGGGCTGAGCCCCGCCCACCCACCGTGGTGGTGGAGGTGAGGCGGTGGGACAGGATGGGGCACTGGTCCGTGGCGGTGACCGTCAGGGTGTAGCGGCCATGGCTGATCTCGTAGTCCAGCTCCTTGATGGCACGGATGACCCCCTGGGGACACAGAGAGGTGATGAGGGTGGATTGATGGACCAGGCCCCGTCTCACCCCGGCTCCCCCTCCCCACTCCACTGGACTCCATCCTTGTCCCCTGCCACTGCCCTGGGGCCTGCCGCCAGCTGCTGACCGTGTGTCTGTTGATCCGGAAGGTGTTGATGATGTTGCCTGCCACGATGGCGTAGGTGACTGTGCCGTTGGGCCCCTCGTCCAGGTCCAGCGCCTGGACGGTGATGAGGCTGGTGTTGATGGTGTTGGGGCCCTCATCCAGCAGCACCTCATAGTGGGGCTGCTGGAACACGGGTGCGTTGTCGTTCTCATCCACAATGGTCACGTACACGTGGGTGGTGGCCTGTGAAGGAGATCATGGGCAGGTGCCTTGGTCAGGGAGGGACTAAGGTGGGGCCTCATGGCTGTTCCCCGGGGCTGAACTCGCTCAGCATGACCCAATATGGAAAGGAAAAGAAGGAAGAAAGCATGGGGTGGGGGGAGTGGAGTCATTGCCTGGTAGAGGAAGAAAAGTACAGAGGCACCACCAAAAGCCAAGCTGACAACTGTTTAGGTCCAAGATAGCACTTGCACCAACACTGCCAAGTCTGTGCCTGTGGCAGACATCACTAATCAATATGGCACTGCTGAGGTCAGAAGTAAGTCTGGGATCCCTGTCAGCATAGTGATCTAGTGATTAAAATTGGTGCTTGGGATGAACATCCATGGTTTCCCCAGGCCAGAGCTTTGCCTGGGCCAGGGCCTGGCTGCCAGTGACAAGAGGCAAAACTGGAGGCACTCAGACCAACGCAGGACTTCAGCTTTGCTCATTATTCATATAAATGGAAGAAAGAGGAGGGGCTCTGTGTGTGGGGCAGAATCCGTGATGCTGTGAAAAAAACTCACAGAACGTGACCTCACAGAAAAACATTTCAGGGATTGGCCATCTCTGGCTGACGCTCAGCCAATCAGAATGCAGGGATCAGCACCCAAGGCCCAGCTAGAGACAACAGCTGTGTGTTTCAAAATAGCCCCGAGAGAGGGTTTTGAATGTTCTTGGCACAGAGTTAAAGGACTTACGTCGGAGAGGCTGGGAGTGCCAATCATCCCGATGTGACTGTCACACTGTATACAGGTGTCAGAATGCCACACCGTTCCCCACAAATGGTACCATTCTGCGTCCACTAAAATCTCTATAGAATGACCAGACTAGAAATGGTTGACATGCATTTCACAAGCACAGGAGGACGTGGACAAAAGCAACAGGCCTCGGGCCGCCCCCGCCCTCCACCTCGCTCCAGCTGGGAGGATTGTCCCCGTGGACCATCTGATGGGGGCTCCCTCGCTGGCTGGCTTCCAGACGGGCGTGGCCGATGGGATGCCCTGGCAG
This sequence comes from Lepus europaeus, assembly GCF_033115175.1. Taxonomy (NCBI): domain Eukaryota; kingdom Metazoa; phylum Chordata; class Mammalia; order Lagomorpha; family Leporidae; genus Lepus; species Lepus europaeus. Next base: position 60,734,655 of record NC_084843.1, on the reverse strand, counting down.
GGGACAGGAGCGGGGAGGAGAGAGGTGGTGTCAAGGCTCCCACACGCCCTCTGCTCCTCGCCGCGATCCTGCCATGGCTGCCTTTCTCCTGCTGGGCCCCAGCAGCATCACTGCGTCCCAGCCTGCACTGGGCACGTGGGCTGCTGCCTCTGGGCGCCTCACCACCCTCTCCAGACACTCAGCCATTAAGCGCTGAGTGTGCCAACTGTTTCCTGCCAGGATCCTGCCCCACACCAACCACTACGCGTGACCAATGCAAAATAATAAAGGCAAGACCCCCACCAGGAGGCCTGGGCACTGCCAAGCCCAGAGGACAGAAGGTGGGTGGTACTAAAAGCTGGACCCAGGCACCATGGGTAAAACGTTTTCCTTGGGCCTGGCTGGCTCTAGAGCCACCTGTAGTGGGACAGATGGGCGGGGGACCTGGACCCCAGAGGGCTGTCACTGTCCCCGGCAGGTGCTGACTGCTCAGAGCTGCAGCTCTGGATCCTGGGGCCAGGGGTGCTGGGTGGCTGCCTTGGGCTGGAGCTGTGTGACACTGTGCATGCTGTGTGCTGCACCTCTTCTGTCTCTTGATCAAGGTGCTGATGTGGTCTCTAAAGTTGCTCAGGTACTCTGGGGTTCCAGTCTGTTGTCACCCGTCATGGGAACTGAATCGCACCATGAGGGAGGCAGCGCTTGGAGCTGCAGGATCTTGGTGAATCTGGCTGGGGCTGCACTGTGGTGTAGTGGGTAAAGCCGCAGGTGACTTTACCGGCATCCCATATGGGCACCAGTTTGAGTGCCGTCTGCTCCACGTCCAATCCAGCTCTTTGCTAAAGTGCCTGGGAAAGCAGTGGATGATGACCCAAGTGCTTAGGCCCCTACAGCTGCGGGGGAGACCTGAACGGAGTCCCAGGCTCCTGGCTTCCACTTGGCCCAGCCCTGGCTGTTACGGTCATCTGGGGGAGTGAGCCACCAGATGGAAGCTCTGTGTGTGTGTGTAACTCTGCCCTTCAATTAAATAAATAAACGTTAAAAAAAAAAAAAAAAAAACCACCAAGGGCTGCAGGAGGGAAGATGTGTTACGTTAACCCTTCTCCAGCGTTTCCACCAGAGTGGAGGGGAAGTGGCACCGAGGCCAGGGCACAGCCTGAACTGCGCATCTCAGGCGTGAGCTACGTAGGGATCTGGCCTCCTTCTCCAAGGTGTACTCCTGTGTGATTTCATGACAGATAGTGGCAAGGCCCTAACCATGTGAGCAGAGATGGCTGCCCAGGAAGGCCACCCGGTGTCCCCCGTGGTCCTGGGTGCAGTGACGAGGCCCATGCATGAAGGAGGAGGAGCTCAGCCCTGGGTCCTCCTGGGCTCCCCCGCCTGCCAGCAGGTTCACAAGGGAGCCGCCCTGCTGGGAAGGGGTGGAGGCAGCGGCATTTCCCACTTGCAGACTCCTGGAAGTGGGTCTGAGTGTCCACAGGCTGCGGGGCTGCCAGGGGTGCTTCTAACGGAGTTGTCACTCACAGGCGCTCCTGCTCTGCACCCAGACCAGCCCCGCTGTCTTCTTGTGGCCCCTGCAGCGAGGAGGAAGTGAGAGGCTCCGAGGCCCTGAGCTCGGCCCTCCCCTCCCTGCCCCGGTGATGAGGAAATCGCTGGAGGTTTCAGGACCGTGCCCACACCTTGGGCAATGCCTCTCCTCACTGTGGTGCAAGCCCAGGAGCCTTCGTGGTGGGGAAGAAGGAAGTCAAAGGGATGGGGGAGGTGCCCTGGGGGCTCACCCTGGAGTGACCCCAGGTGGAATGAGAGCCCGGTGCTCCCTGATCTCACCCCACTTCGTACCTTCCATGGGTGGAGATAAGTGTGCCCTCTGCCAGGTGGGGTCCCGAGGCCAGGATGTTGACCCAGGACCTGGCTTGTGTGCTGGCAGCCTCTGGGTGCCCATCCCAGGGGGGCTCCCCGGCTCTAGGGCCACTAGGCCTGCACAAGGTCGCCAGGTGACAACACAACTGCCTACCCTTCCTGTGTGGTGGCCTTCCCCGCCCCAGGAGTCCCCGGGGATCAGGGCCCTCCAGAGTTCTGCCTCCCATTCAGTCCCACGCCCCTGGCTCCTCACCCCGCTGGCCTCTGGTTGTGCTCTGCTCCTCAGCCAGGGGTCACCCATGAGCTCAAGGTCCCCAAGGAGCCTGGGAACTTCAGCCAGACTGGAGTCACCAAGCCCAGCACTGGTGTCCTCGCTGTCCCTGGACCCTGAGCCCAGCTACAGTCATCTCCGCCCCTCCAGTCAGACAGTCACGTAGTCAGTGCTTACTCAGGCTTTGTCCATCCTGATAAGAGGGCAATAAATACCTTCTCCATGCCACACACACCTGGGAGAGGCTGTGGTTCCCATCCGGGCGGAGGAGCCCCCGGCGAAAACCAGCATGGGAGAGGCTGTGGTTCCCATCCGGGCGGAGGAGCCCCCGGCGAAAACCAGCAGCCGGCTGGTCCCCAGGCCTGGGGTGGTGGCAGGAGGAGGAGGCCTGGACAGGGCCTTAGGGAGCGTCAGGGACTTTGTGCAAGGAAAGGATTCCAGTTGCGCCACCATGGCTGACAACTTGGAGAAGAGAGAGGAGACCCTGGGGCTGGGGGTGGGGTGGGGGGGAGTTGTGCAACAGCCAAGGTGTTAGAAGGGAGAGTTGTGGAAATCCAGGGCTGGTGCTGAGCCCGCTGCGGACCTGGGCCGGGAGCCTGGGGGCCACAGCAGAGGCTGCACACGCACCTGTGTGGGTCCCAGGGGGATGTGCCCAGCCGCTGTGTGCTCCTGCACCTGGCCCTCAGCGCGTGGGTGCGTGTGGGAAGCCAGTCTTGGCCTCCACATCTGTAGACCAGCAACTCCACCTTGCTTCTCTCAGCCTCAGAATTCACTCCTGCCTTCATCCATTCCACACCTGGGCGTGATTACCACAAACGAGGCCCCGGGCTGGCTGGAAACTGTAGCACCCAAGTGCCGGCCCCCAAACAAACCGGTAACTCTGCTTCTTGGGTGTGCAACTTCGTGATCCTCCACAAAAAAGGCTTGGGTGAGAGGAGCGAAGGCTCCTTTCGGGGACCTAGGGGGACACCTGCGGGCTCCCCTGCTCAGTGGCCGGCGGGAAGTCCCTCCGGCAGGGGTTCTCGGAGACGCAGCACCGGCCGCGGCCCCCCGGGGGCGCTGCGGAGCCCCGGAGCGGCCGGACCCCGGCCGCCCGCCGCGCTCACTCGCTCCGCGGGCTCGCTTGCGGGAGGTTCCCCGGGCAGCCGCGTCCCGCCACTCCCCGCGTAACCGGAGTCTCCCGCGCGCCTGCCGCTCCACTCTGGTCCCGCCGCGCCACACGACGCCCCGCCCGACGGCGACATGGGCGTCCCCCGGGTCGCAGTTGCCTGCGGCCGGCGCTGGGGCCCCGTGCTCTTTGCTGTTTTCCTGGCTGCGTCCCGAGGTAAGGTCGGCGCTGGGGAAGAGCCCAGCGGGCAGGGTGGGGAACACTGGTGTGGCTGGGAGGCCCTGAGAGTCCCCTGCTCCCCGCCTACTGTGGACCCCACCCGCATACTGAAAGCTGCTGGCATGGCAGGGTGGGGTGCAGCTGGGCCTGGAGCAGGGGGCAGCACGCACACCTGTACACCCTGACAGCTGCCTGAGCCACAGGCAGGCTGTCCCCGGTGCCTGCCTGTCCAACCCTCCGTGCCCAGGCACCCCAGGCTCAGCAGCTCTGCAGGGCACGGGTGGGCCGGGGTGGGCAGCCCCTGTGGGCTCCTGCAGGTGGTAACAGCTCTAGGCAGCTGGGGCAACTCCCTGCCCCTCTGACTTGAGGCAGCTCCTGGCTGAGCCTGGGTGGGCCCTGCTCCGCTCCTGCCATGCGTGGTGCTGCCCACCTGGTCCCTACTCGGAGTGACAGATCAGCAAGGCCACAGTGAGACATAGGTGGGGGAGGAAGGGGCGATGTGGGACAGTCTCCCAGCTCAGCCGCGAGTCCCCCTGGGTCCCTGGATGACTTAGGGCCTCTCTCTGGCCTCAGCTTCCTCAGCTGAAGCCCCACACAAGAAGTGCCAGTTTGCTCTTGCACAGTCCACCCTGTCATAGCTCCAGATGGCATCCTGTCCAGGGCCAGGGTAGCCACAGCCTGGCCCCTGGTTCTTGCATGCCTAGAGCTGAAGAGTCTCTGCATGTCGAGGGGAGACAGAGCCAGCAGGCAGCCTGTGGACCTGGAGATAGTAGGGAGGGCCCAGGGAAAGTGTGAGGCAAGTGGAGAGTTTGGCAGAGCAAGCCAATGGGCAGGTCGGAGGGGGAGGGAGTGGACAGGGCTTGGAAGGTATCTCAGAAACCAGCCAGTGCCGGCAGGCAGCCTGGGTGACTGCTAGGGAGAATGGCTGCCCAAGCCCTGGCTGGGACGATGGAGCAGGGGATGAGGGCAGGCAGGAAGGCCAGCACCGCACCCCGCAAGGGTCACCTGCCCTGCGCTGTCTCCCCCAGGAGACTCCGTGAGGCTCTTCCTGTTGGCTTGGCCCTTCCCTGACCTCGCTGGGCTGGGCTGCACTTTGTTTAGCAAGCTCAGCTGGAGAAACTGAGTTCCAGATACCCAGGGCCCAGGGGCCCAGCTCACAGAGCATACAGGGGCAGGGAGGCCCCGCGAGGGGCTCAGAACCCCTCACCTCCATCACCCGCGTAGCCAGGAGCCATCACTGCCAGCTCCTTGGCCACTCAAACTACTTGGTGCCCCACAGGGCCAGCTCTTCCTGGACCTCACTCAGGGGGTAATGAGGGCTCTGTGTGGCTTTCCACTAAAGGGAGTTAGCGGAACGGAAGCTTTGCATTGCTCGGGACTCAGTATCCCTAACTGGATTGCAGGTGCACACACACATATTCAGCACACTCCCCACTACAGCGTGCAACACAGGAGGTCATGCTGGGAGGCCTGGCGGTGAGTGGAGGGCAACACTCACTCCCCAGCCTGCTGAGGCACTGGGCTGCCCTGGGCGGGACTACTCAAGGTCAAAGCCTTTTATACCAGGGAAGGCAGGAGGGAGTAGCTGGAACAGACTCCTTCTCCAGCCCCTGGGCTGGGCTGGCACCAAAGACAAAGTGCGAGGCGAGCAGGAAGGGCTCATCAGAGGCCCCTCTTCTGGGCCTGGCGCAGGTTGAGATGGGTGGAGGGGCCAAGACCCCGAAGACCCCTAGGGTGATGGGCCTCGTCATCCCCACCAGCTTTCCCAGCACGTGTGCATGTCCCTATCCTCGCCCTGTGCTCACAGGCTGACTCAGGAGCACTAGCACAGCCAAGTTCATGGGTGCAGTGGGGCTGGGGGGGGGGGTCCTCTTCTTCCCCTTCTTGATGGACCGGGCTGCGGGCCCTTGTGGAGTAACTCAGTGCTGCAAGTCTCTGACGCGGCAGCGGTCAGCTCTTGGGAAATCCATGACCCACTGCCTAGAGGTCCTGGAGTGTGAGAAACAGCCTGGAGGTCGGGCTGCCCAGTGCCAGGGCCCAGGAACCCTGAGGAGCTCCGTGCTGAGCTGGGACGCCTCCCCCCATCCCCCATCCCCCACCCCAGGCAGAGCTGGGTCTCCCTGCTGGGGCCTGACCTCCTGGGCAAGGGTGCCTTGCTGGACGAGCAAAAGGGGTCACAGCCCTGCCTGCACACTGGGAAGGGGGTCATAGGCCTGGGCAGAAGAAAGGAAGGGAGTGGCACCGGGGACCCTTCTAGGCTGTTGGCAGGGACGTAGCTCCAGAGCCCAAGCTCGAGGCCCCAGGTGTTCAGCCAACTATGCAGCCAGGGTCCGTCCGGCCGAGCTGGCAGAGGCTGAGCAGGGATGGGCACTGGCTTCAGATGTCCCATGGGCCAGCAGCAGTGTAGCAGTGCCGGCCGTTCCGGGGCCTTCCCCACAGCACTAAGCAAGGGCCCTGCGCGGCCCCTGCCTGGCACTGGGCCCAAACGCCAGATGCTTTGTGACCCCGGGCGAGTTGGTCTGCATCCATCACTCAAAGAGGGGCGCTGGCAGCCCGTCTCTCACACGTCCCCCGGGGCCTGGATCCTCACACTGCTGCGTCCCTTGGGGCTTTCCCTCTGAGCTCTGGGCTGCCTCCCAGGCCCTGCGGAGGGCACTGGCTGCTTCCCTGGAGCTGGACTCCGGGATCCGGGAGTCTGAAGGAGGCAGCGGCTGGGTGCAGCACCCCTGGGGGCCACCTGTAGCACTCCCGGTCTGCCATACCCAGCAAGGTGCCTGCGGGTTCTTTTCCTGAGGTCCTCCAGCTGAGCCCTAATGAGCTTTCCTGCCCCTCACCTTTCAGCCCATTTGCTTTGGCTGGCCATCTCTGCCACCTTGCTGCCGAAGCTCTGGTGACAGACACCTGCAGCCCTGTTAGCATAGGATCTGCTAGGATCTTATCTCCCACCTTGCCCGAACCAAGTCCTGCCTCTACTCCTCACTTGTGCTGGGGGACCTGCCACCCCACTTCCCCTTCATCTCTGTGGTGGTCAGGTTGCGGGCCGGACACAGTTCTCCCCCGTGAGGCCGACTGCTCCTTGCTCAAGGGTAATTCCATGGTGGTGCTGCCCAAGCTTGAGCCGTTTGCTCATCAGTGTTAACACCAACTTTTTTTTTTTCTTTAAATCTACATATTCTTTTGTTGGAGCAGATTTTAAAAGGAAACTTTAAATTACTACTGTAAGTGGAAAGCCGGTATCATTTGCCAGAAATGGAACAAAATCAGAATAGGAAAACCAAATAAGGGCATTCGATTCTAGTTGGAAACTTTAGCCCGGGGAAGGCTCTAAGTCTGAAATCAGCTGCCCCTGGCAAAAACAAACAAACCAAAACCCAACTGAATTAATAAGCAGATGGCACGAGGCAAGGATGTTGTGAGCACACTGTCACCGACTGGGACTTTCTCTTTGATATAACCAGGGCAGAAAGAGAATTGAAAAGGGAATAACCTTTTCTCTATATGATTCAATGTTATTTAACGCCGTAAAACCAAAAGTAAAACTAAGTTAGAGATGCCGCAGGCAGGCTGGACTCTGATTGGCCAGGCCACCTATCTATCTGCAGGGAGGGGGTGGGGCCTCTGCACAGTCTGGGGCGCCCTCCAGTCTCTGGGAGAAGTCAGCCTGCACTGGGCCCTGCTCCCGGCATCACCACCAGCCCTGAGAATGAGGGCCGCGGCCCCTCCCCGTGCTTGGTGAAATGGAGGTGATTCTAGTACCTGCCTTGTAGGTGGGAGGTTGAAGGAAGTGATCTAAGGGCTCAAAGCAGCAGCCCGGCCCCTCCTATGACCACCGACCTGCCTGTACAGCAGAGGAGCCCTGGGAGGAGCCATCCCGGGAGCCTCCCCCAGGCAGCCTGCAGCCTGCAGCCTCCAGCCCCGGATGCACGGGCGCTTTCCCGAGGTGCTGGAAGCGCCGCTTCCTCCTATAGAGCCCGACTTCCCCTTCCCGGCCCCCTCGGTCGGCTGTGAATGGACACTTCCTGAGGGGGCAGGTATCAACACACACATCTGAGATGCCCTTTGTCCAGCAGGCCAGCGCCCCTGCCTGCGCCCTGGCCCACTTCCTTTCTTAGCCCCAGCAGATGCAGTCCTGACTGCTCGCTGCCTCTGTTTCCCTCTGCGCCCTGCAGCCCCCCGGGGACCATCCTGGGAGACGGGGACTGGCAGGGAGCTGGAGCCGGTTCCTGGGTTTGTTTGGGGCCGGCAGTGGCCGGCAGTTCGCAAATGTTTACTCCGAAACCCCCTCTGCAGCTGGGCAGAGTCCTGGTGTTTGGGTGGGGCCTCCCAGGCCTGACTAATCAAGCCCGGGACCCACCTCCGAGGGCTGGGGTGTTGCCTTGGCGACCACAGGCTAAGGTCACAGCTGTCAGGGAAAACACCCAGCCCGTCCACACCCACACACAGCCGTCCTGTGGGCTCCCGTGAACCTGCTGGGCTGAGCCAGGTGAGGGTCCCCAGGAGGGGGCATGTGGGAGCACCAGCAGCTTGGCTCCGAGGTTGTGGGGTGGGGGGGAGCTATGGGTGCCACAGACGCAAGCCTGAATCCCCAGCTTCACCCCTCTGTGGCGCTGGGCCAGGCTCATGTCAGGACCTTGCTAACTATGTGTGGAATGAAAATGAGGTTTTCAGTTTGGGTCTGAGCGTGCAGCGGCTGGCGTGGGGTCAGAGCGTCCTGTCGGAACAGCTGGAGGATGAGGCATGGGCTCAGAGCCCTTGGGGGTTGGGGGCCCTTCCTGTCTGCAGGGTTGGTGCTCAAGGTGTGGCTCTCAGCTTGGTCACAGAGGGCTGTGCAGCCTTCGGCAAGATGCTTGGCTTCTCTGTTTTTTCACTGACATGGAGCTGGCAGTACCTGCGGCAGGGCGTGTTAGAACTAAGTGAGGTGAGCAGGTGCCCAGCAGGTACCTCACGCGTGGGAGGTGGTCACAAGATGGCCCCTTCCTCCTGCCCACTTCAGAGCTGGAGGGGCCTCCAGCACGAGGGGCCTTGGCTACAGATGGAGAAAGGAGACGCACCCAAGGCCACACAGCAGGCAGGGCCCAGGGATCTCGCTGCCGGGGCCAGAGTTTTCATCCTGACCCTCAGGGTCTTCCCGGGTCAAAGCGTCCCCGCCTCTTCACCCAGTGGCCCCAGGAGCAGCACGGGCGCTGGCTGTTCCTGCCTGGCACGAGCGAAGGGCCCGGCCCTGGTGGTTTTCCTGTCGCGCGCGCTCTCGGCCATCCTGGAGCCAGGGGCCTTCCTCCCCACCCACTTTCCCCGGTCTCTGACAATGAGCCAGGTGTGGGAAAGCATCTGCTCCTGACAATGAGCCACATCCTCCCGCCCAGTGATTGCAACTGCAGCCTGGAGCGGCCGGGCGTCTGCACGTCTCCGCCCGCACTCCCCAACACTGGGACCTCGAACGTCCTCGGAGGATGGACAGCCGCTCTGGGCTCTGTCCCAGCTGTGTGCTGGCCTCCCCTCGCTCTCCAGGACCAAGCCCTGTGGCTCCTCAGCCCCTTCCCACCTGGGCAGCTGCTTAAAAGTGAACTCTTGGCCCTGTCCCCCAGGCCCGAATCCTAGCACAGCTTCTCCTTTTTTCTAAAAGGGGAAGAGGTCTTCAGGGGAGCTGAGGGGGTGGGTGGTGTGTTGGGTGCTGGGGATTGAGCAATGCCCCCTTTTCCTGCTGTGCCCAAACCCCACTTCTCTCTGCGTCTCTGTGGGTTTTGAAGGAAGCTGCCTTCGGGGCTCAAGACTCCCTCCCAGCTGTGGGGTCACCACCGCGGCCTGCACACTGCAGACCCACAGCCTGTCTCCCTGCCCCTCCCTTGTTCACAGGGACACCCAGCCCACCCAGCAGGCCCCCATCTGGGCCCCTCCCCCCTGCTCCACTTCTGTGCGTTGCCTCTGCCTCTGTTGCACACCACACCCTGCTGCCCCAAGGCACACAGCACTGCCAGTAAGTGCTGCTGGGACGGACTGCAGCTCTGGGTGGCCCTGGGGCTGGAGACGGTGTTAGGAAAGGGAAAGGGGCAGTGGCTGGGAAAGGTGCTAGTGGCAGCTGCCACGTGGCCTGCTGGGAAAAGTGGCCACACAGGGCAGAGATAACACCGGGGGCCACTTTTTGGGTGGGTCTTAGTCCTTTCGGGGGGCACCTGGGAGAGCCACTCCCCTAGGTACCACCTACCCTGCAGGCTTTGGCACAGCCACAGACTTGGAGCCACATGCACGCGATGCCAGCCTGTGAGGTGGGGATCTCAGGCTGGCGTGGACAAAGCCAGGGGCACAGCTGGGCTGTCCGGGGCTCTCCTCCCACTGAGCCCACAGCAGGGTAAGAGCAGTGGGGTAGCAGAGTTGGTCAGTCCCTGCCCAGCAAGCTTCCCCTGGGGATGCTGGCAGACCACCTCTCTGAGCCCAAGGGTCACATCTGTAGGCCGTGGAGCCCCACCCTGGCTTGTCCGGGAGCCACATGCACGTATCACAAACTCAGACGTTCCCGGGACTGACAGCTGCAGTGAGGCAGTGAGGCAGTGAAACGTTAGGGAGTGGTGGGGACTGTGGCAAGCTGGACGGTCAGTGTCCCCTCCCCCCTGCCCGAGGGGAGGTAGCTCTTCAGCTGCAGCTACAGCTGCCCTGTGGGAAGCCGGTTTTGTGTTCTGATCTTCAAAGGGAAGCTAGGAGTCAGGGTTTCCATTTCAAATTCCTAGTTTTTAAAGGTTGGCAATCGCAAAATCATTGCAAGAGACTCTGAGAGTGAAGTAAAATTGCTCTGAAGGCGGGGTGTGGCCTGTGGGCCCCCAGGTCTAGTCCTGCTGCAGCAGAGTGCCCAGGCATCTGGGCTCACCTACCTGCCGTGTGGGCCGCGGTGAGCTACACGGCCTCTCTCGGCCTCAGCTTCCCCAGCCGTGGATGGGAACCCCCCCACTACCTTAACCAAACTTTAGCCTAGCCCCCACGCGCACTCCCTGCTCCCGCTGACACCCGATGGGGCCGCAGGCCAGCGGCCTTCCGTCTCTGGGCCTCCAAGGTTCTGCCTGGCGGGGACACCTGTGTCTTGCCAAAGAACCTGTGTGGTCTCTGCTCACCCTGGCGTCGACTTTCCAGAAATCTCGCTTCCCGGCGCCACTCCCTCTCACACGGCCGAGTGCCTGTCTTCCCCGCCTCCCAGGGCCCAACACTGCGCTCCTGCAGACATACACTCTGCTGTCTCCTGGGTACCCTAAAATGTGCAGGCCCTCGGGCCCGGGCGCAAGGGTCGCCAGTCCTTCCCACCTCAGTAGAAAACAGGGTGAAGCCCGCTGCTCCCTTCCATTGCCTTGTCCCTACCCGCCCACCCGGCGAGCGTGACCTGATCTGCTGAATGGATCAGAGACCCCCTTCGCTCCCGTGCATCCAGCAGCAGCTACCGGCGGGACGTGCAGCTCCCATCACGTACATGATCACTACCCTGGCCTCACCCCCGCTGGTAGACATTCCCATTTCTGTTTTATTCGGAGGAGTCTATAGTGAGGCCCAGCCACTGGATTCCAGTGCAGCCTGGCCCGGCTCCAGGAGGCACAGCAGGCTGCCTCTCCCACGTGCCGGGGCAGGCTCTCAGCCTGCTGCCTGGGCACCTGGGCTCCAAGGGCAGGCACGGGGTGTCTGGAGGAGGGTGTGGCATTATCTGGGGTGCAGGCAATGCCATCGTGTTGGGGCAAGGCAAAGGTGCGTATTTCCCAACCTCCCTTCCCTGTGTGCAGGATCGACAGCAGCCCTCGCACAGAACACGCATAGCCACCTCCCAGGTGTGCAGAGGGCATCAGCGCGCTTCGTGTGCTCGTCTTCCCTCATCTGCTTCTCTCGGAACCTTGGGTGCTGCTAATAATTTCTCCTGGCATAGATGAGGAAGCAGACTCATCCCACCAGAGAGCATGGGGACCCCTACCACCCCCGTGCTTTGTGGGGTGGGTGGGGGTCAGCCTGGCTAAAAGCCAGGGGGCTGCTCCATTTCTGAGGTCGGGTGGGAGGCGGGGGTAGGAGTGAGGCCACTATCCACCTGTCACGGACTCCCCGCCCCGGCTCTCAGAGCCTTCAGTTTTCCTGCTTCTCTACCACCCAGCTGAAGGTGCCCCCTCCACCTGCTGCAATCCTACCTGTCCATCAGGGTCACAGCGGCTCCTCCTCCCCCAAGCCCCTCAGTCATCTGTAGAGGCCCCGTTTGCTCGCTCCTCCGAGTGCCCTGAAGGCTGGCACTGGTCTGCCTTTGTCCGTGGGGGTCCTTTGTCCCCCGAGTGGGATCCCCTGCCTGTCCAGATCGTCGGCTCTCAGGGGAGCCCACGTGTATGGCGTGACACGTGTGGGTGCTCCACTGGGACTGACTGATGAGATGGGAAGGCACAGCACGTCCCGGGGTGTTGGTGGACTCCTGGCAGGGGTGCCCGGGGCACAGAGCTGCTGTAGCAAACATCCTTTCTCACCCCACCTCCCACAGGGTGAGCCGTGGAGGCCAGGCGATGAAGGGCCTGGGTGGTCACCCTTCCTGCTCTGCGGGCAGCTGGAGCCCAGGGGCATGCTCTCCCGGGAGAGAGACACACTCACCGGGCCCGGCCGAGTCTCTCCTCGCCCTGCCCCGCTTTTTGGGACACCCTGAGTTGGGGAAGCTCCTGTGGTTCCCTGTGCTAAAGAAGAAGCTGGGGCCTGGGGGAGGTCCACTGACCTGCTGACCTGTGGCTGGGGTGTGGCCAAGGCCAAAGCCAAGACTCTCACCTGCTCTGGGGGTGCTGGGAGCAGCATGCGCTCAGACAGGTGACAGGCGGCAGGTGACAGGGCTCTCCTTTCTCTGTGCAGGTCTGGTGGCAGCCTTCAAGGTCAGCACGCCATACTCCCTGTATGTATGTCCCGAGGGGCACAATGTCACCCTCACCTGCCGGCTCCTGGGCCCTGTGGCCAAGGGGCACGACGTGACCTTCTACAAGACATGGTACCGCAGCTCTTGGGGTGAGGTGCAGGCCTGCTCGGAGCGCCGGCCCATCCGCAACGTCACATTCCAGAACCTTCACCTGCACCACGTGAGCCACCAGGCTGCCAACAGCAGCCAGAACCTGGCCCGGAGCCACGGGCTGGAGGTGGCCTCTGACCACCATGGCAACTTCTCCATCACCATGCGCAACCTAACCTCGTGGGACGGCGGCCTCTACTGCTGCCTGGTGGTGGAGCTCCGGAGCCACCACTCGGAGCACAGGGTCCACGGGGCCATGGAGCTGCAGGTGCAGAGAGGTGAGGGCCTGCTCTAGGTGATGGGGAGCGCGTGGTGCTGCGTGTCCGATCACGTGGCGGTGCAAGGTCCTGTGCAGGGTGGGGGTGACAGCGGCACTGCCGGGAGGCTGTGTGTGAGACGGGTGGCTGTGGGTGTGTGGGCGTGGCCATGTGGTTAGCTGGTGTGAGAAGGAGGGTGTGTGTGGCTGTTTGTGACACTGGGACCTTTTCATCTGAGAGGGTGGCGTGCCTGGGCTGGGAGTGTGACTGTGCCCTTGAGAACCCCAGGGCTGTGGTGGGTACAGATGACAATGTGACTGACAGGTGCCCTGCAGTGTGAGCTGCTGGCTGGGTGGCAGGATGGCTGTTGGGGAGCGTGTGTGTGTGTGTGTGTGTGTGTCGGGGTCGGGGGAGGGTGGTGTGAGGGCTGGTGGACTGGATGGATGGACAGAGGTGTGGCCTGGCAGGTGTCTGTGTGCCCTTGGGGGGGGTGGCGTGGGGGTGCAGGGAACAGGCCAGGGTGTGTGTGTGTGTGCGCATGGGCAGCGGACGCCAGCCTGGACAAGCATCCTGGCCTTGCGAGCCTGATGCCCACCTAACAGCCCTTCTCTCTGCTCCCACAGGCAAAGACGCGCCGTCCAAATGCATTGCCTACCCGCCCTCGCCCCAGGAGAGCGAAAGTAAGGCACCACCCTTTGCCCCTCTGGGGTCTCTGTTTTCCTCTGCCCGCATCCCAAACCAGGCCCCTTACTGGACTCTGACCCTGGCTCCCCATGCTCACAGAACATGCATTTTGGTCTGAGCCAGAGCCCCGTGGAACTAAGACAGCCCTGGGCTCAGGCCGCCTCCCTGCACCCCGCAGTGCCTGTGCTGGCTCTGTGCTCACTTCCCCTCTGAGCGGCCCCTCCTCCCCCCGAAGCCGGCTCATGGCCTTGGGAGCACAGGCACCTGTGCACAGAGCTGCACGGCAGGCCTGCCTGGCAGGGTGCACGCCACGCCCCCTTCCCCATGGCTCCTCCCTGCTTTTTCCTCTCTGAACCCTGGAGTTGCTGCCAGGCCGTTGGAGACGGCGATCTCCATCACAGGTGGGGCAGCCCAGGTCCAGGCAGGCGAGGGCACTGGCACCAGAAGCCCAGGGGAGACGCTGGAGCATGCGCGCACTGCCTGAGCACTGGGCTGCTTTCCTGCCCTCAACAGACTTTCTGAAGAAACGGTCGTCCCATTTAAGTGCGGGCGACAGGGACAGGAGGTGCCAGATGGGCGCTGCTCTAGAGACCAGGTACAGGGAGCTGAGATTCGCTGCATTTCTCCTGATCCAGAGAAGCAGCTGGTGGAATGCAGGGAAAACCAGGCATCTGGACCACCCCAGGGGTCAGGCGGAGAAGAGCCCCAGGGCAAGCTTGACTGGGATGAGGGGGCCGGGCTCCTCTGCTGGGCGTTTCGACATCTCCACCCCCTCCACTTCTGCTCTGGCCTCTACTCCCCTGAGCTGCTGTCCCCAGAGAGCTGGCTCCTTGGGAGCCAAAGAGACTCGCTTCTGTCCCAACTGTTGGGGGCAGGGGGATGGCTCTGATGACCTCGGAACCCCCTTCCAAAGTCTTGGCACTCACAAGGAGAGGATCCCAGATGAGAGGAAACCCAGCTGTTCTGTTGGGTTGAGGGGCACGGGGCTTGGACAGCTCCTCACTCTCTGGGTGCCATCGGCCCCCTGAGAGTGAGGAGCCACTGTGTCCCTCTCCCGGAGGTCATCAGTGTTACCTACAGGGCTGCATCAGGGACGGACACGGGTCAGGTGACAGGTGACAGGACAGTAGGGATGAGCGGAGACTGCAGGGAGCACGCAGCCGCCAGTGGAAGGGCAGTGCCAACTGCTGTGTGTCAGGACGGGGCCCCAGGGTCTGCAGAGCCACTAAGTTTTCAGGGACAGTCAGATATTTTCACGGAGTCTCTCCCTTTACAAATGTCGGCAACTACTAAGAAAAGCTGTTTGTGTGGATCATGGCTGCTGGCTGCATCCATTCCAGCGAAAGGCCATGCAGTGACTCTGAACAAACCGGGCAGGGTCTCTGGGCCTCTGTTTTCTCCTCTGTAAAGTGGACATGATGTCCTAGTCGTACTCTTTCTGGGGTGCCGAGGTTAAAGCTGGGCGTTCCACACAAAGTGCCACGAGCCACGCCAGGTGCAGGCAAGGTGCCGTGGCAGTGTCGGCTCTTTCTGCTTCCTGAGGTGTGACTTCCCAAGCCACCAAGGCAGTGGAGAGCCTGGTGCTGTTCTCTGACGGCCCTGCACCACTGGCCTGGAGACCCCGGGGCTGGCGGCTGGGTGCTGCTCCCTGCTGTCGCTTTGCTGTGGAAAGCTCTAAGACAGGTGCTCCACAGCCGCCGCGGCCTGGTCAGTGACTGGTGCCCCTGGAACAAGTCCTTGGGGGTTTCCTTCTCTGCCTTCTGCCCCAGCCTCCTAATGTTACCCTTGGGCAGGAGGGAAGGGGCTAGACCATGAGATAAGCCCAAGTCCTCGGGAGCCAGGGGTGGGGGAAGCAGGAGGGTGGAGCCACAGCCGGGCAGCCCCACATTTCAGGGGGTGCTGTCTGCCTCAGCCTCCTCCCTGCCTGGGGGAGCAGGCCGCCCAGTCCTGAGAAGCTGAGCTCCTTCCTCTGCAGACACCTGTGAGGTATCTGCCAGGCCCTGGACAAAGACTGAGTGAGCTGGCGCGGCCCCTCCCCTCCCATGCTGCGGGGCAAAGGCCTGGCGCGCTCCTCTGTGTGGTGCTGGCAACTGCCCCGGCCAGTGCTTGAAAAACCTCCCCAGGATGTGACCAAGCACAGCCCCCAGCCCCTCCCAAGAGGGTGCAGCCCTGGCACCGGCCACCCTTCAGGGGAGGGCTGCAGAGCTGCGGCCAGGCTGGGCTTGTGGAGATGCCCGGAGCTTCGGGGGGCAGCTGGACCTGCAGACCTCTTCCCAACCCCCTGCCCCCTGCCCCCTGCCCCAGCCTCAATGCCCAGCCCAGGATATGGAAACCTAGGTTCTGGGGCCGCAGGGAGGGACTCTCCACCTGTGGATGAGAGGCAGGCAGGGAGATCGGGCCAAGCCCCAGGGGCAGATGGGAACAGGCTGGCATGCACCTGGCCCCCGTCAGCGACTGTTGCTTAGCAACCGTGGGAGCAGCATTGCAGCACTGCCTGTCTCTCAGATACTGCCCGCAGCCGGGCCTTTGAAGGAGCTCAGACGCATGCACGCAACATCTGAGTGAGCGCCGGTTCTTACTTTCACTATTCCACGCTGAGAGGCAGCCTTGCTGAGAGCTGCGGGGAACCGCTCTAATACGGAGTGGCGCTTGCTTGGTAACTAGCACGGCAGCTGTTCCGGTACCAGCGGGTACTTCTACAGCACTGAAAACAGTTTGTTCTCTTCCGCGTGGTATTGCTACCCCACTGCTGAAAGCTTGTTTACACCCCTGGGCTGTTGAGCAATACCATGAGATACAAATGGCCTTTATTCCCAAATGCAGCATGCAGGGGCAACGCTCAGACCGCAGCACGTCCACCACGTGAACTTGACATTGCCAGGAGGGTTCCCAGCCCATCTCTTGGTGGAGGGAAGGGCTCGAATTGGGAAGGAAATGCGTGCATGCCGGTTGTGGTTCCAAGGGCACAGCCGTTCCCAGCTACACTCCTAGAGTCAGCAGATGAACGAAAATAAACCAGACCCTCCTGTGCTGGTGGCATCAGGAGACGTACAACCTTTCCGGAGGAAAATTTTACAACAGCCGAAAAGAAAGTGCACGTACTCTCTGGCTCAGCACTTTGCCTGCCAGGAGTTCGTGCACAGAAGTGGCCGGGAATTTCAGAAAATGCATGGGAAATGGAGTTAAAGGAGAAGTTTGTTTTGGTGCAAAAGTTTTTAGAAAATACAGTTTTCCAAAACATGCATTTCCTTGAACTTTTTGAAGGATCCTTGTTTGTGTGAATTTTACAATTCTTTGCACCAAGACAAACCTCTTTTAATTCCAGGTTTCCATACTTTCTGACGTATGCTCATCATTGCCCCAGTGAGCAGCGATGTATCCACAAGGTGGCCCCTGCTCCAGCGTTAGCTTTGTCGAAAATGGAAGCAAACACGCACGCTAACCGGCGATGCTTCAGTACATCTGGGCCGAACTGTGCTAAGCCCTAAGCAGAACGTGGGAGGTCTCTGTGCCGCTGTGGAGATGCCCAGCCAGGCTCGGTGCACACAGCGGTCACCCAAGGGGCCACCGCAGCTGTACACGCGGGGGGCAGGTGTGATGGGTGTGTGGGGGCAAAGTGTGATGGGTACATGGGGGGCAGGTCTGATGGGTACACGAGGGCGCGTGGGGGGGCAGGTCTGATGGGTATGCAAGGGCGTGCGGGGGGCAGGTGTGATGGGTACGTGGGGGCGTGGGGACAGGGAGGAGGTCTCACAGGGAGGAGCCTGTGGAGGGCTTTTTACACCTGTGCACTGTATGTGTTTGCAACTGTAGAAGTCCAGAATTCTGAAAGGTCACGCGGGGGGCACGTGTCTCTAGGTCTTGGGGCTCGATTTGTCCTCCGTCACTTGTGTGGATGAGATCAAGAGGAGGGGCCTGCAGAGGGCTGTGGGGGTGAACTGGAGTTTTTACTGATTTTTTGTGGAGATAAAACACTCCTATGCAACATGGGACGTGCTGTTTTAGCCAGTTTCAAGCGGGCAGCTCAGTGGCCTTAACTGCAATTCTCCATGTCGTGCAATGCTCACCACTGGCTAATTCCAACACTTTTCCATCACTCGGACTGCTTTTGACCTTGAACTCTGTGGCATAGGGTCTTCAAGGCCCCCCCCCCCCCATAGGGAACAGCCTGCGGCCCAGGGTGGGCCAGCTGACCCCTGCAGGCCAGGATGAGGCGCCTCTGCTGCCTTGCTCCTCTGTGCTCTTGGCACACGTTGGGGGAGGCACGGGGCTCTGTTTACAGGGGATCCAGACCTTCCACGCCTCTGCAGGTCACGGGGGCTGCGCATCCTTCGCTCCGGGAGCCCCAGTTTGCCGTGGGGAGGAGCGGAGGGACCGAGGCCTCACTCGGCTGCCTCTCTGCCCTTGCAGACATCACGGCCGCGGCCCTGGCCACGGGCGCCTGCATCGTGGGAATCCTCTGCCTTCCTCTCATCCTGCTGCTGGTCTACAAGCAAAGGCAGGCGGCCTCCAACCGCCGTGAGTATCCCCTGCCACGGGGGGACGGGGGCGTGAGCGACCTGCCCTGCCCTGCCCCTGGGATCGCACGCCCTGCTCCATTGTCCCCGCGTGGAGCCAGGCTCCACGGCTGAGAGACGAGGCGACCCGGGCAGTGCCCGCTGGGCCTTCCACAGCAGCCGTCTGTGGAAGGGATGAATGATCACCTGGAGTGGCCCAGGCTGGTTTACGAAGCACTGCCGCTCAGAGAGCCCCTGGGTACCTGCTGTACCATCTTGTAGTGAGTAGCCATCGCTGGGACCTAAATGACAGGGGCAGGGGTCTTAGAGACAACTCAGCCCCTTCCTCTCACAGACAGGAGCCGACGCCCAGCAGGGTTAAGCAAGTCATCTGATGCTAGGAGACTCAGCAGGTGGCGGAGCCAGGGCCCGGCCCGAGCGCATTCAACCTGAGCAAAAGCGTCCTCAGCCCTCCGAGCGCTTGGTGCCACCACTGTCCCCATTGCACAGATGAACGCACTGAGGCGCAGAGGGGCTAAGTAGCTTTGCCTAAGGAGCCACACAGCGAATGAGTGATGGGACCAGGCTTCAAGTCATGGCCACAGACACACCCCCAGGGGACCCTGCCTTGCTTGAGTTTGCTCCTCCCGTTCTCCAAGAACAGACCACGGGACACACACGCACACACACACCCTGAGCTCACATCCAATTTCCTCCTGACAACCCGATGTCCCTCCCTTCCCTCTCTCTGGGCCACCCAACCCAGAGCACCCAGGGGGTCAGCAGGGGGCTGTGACCACCTTGCCCTTCTTCCCAGGACTCCCATATGTTTGCACCAAGTCACCACGGCCCACCCCCAGGAATGCCCTGAGACTAAGTAAAGGGGTTGGGAGAAGAGAGGAACCCAGGGACTGTGTGAGGGGGAGTAGTGGCTGCAGAGGCGCTGGGAGTGCCTGCCCATCCACATAGGGGAGGGGTCCAGGAGGGAGGCCTGCTCAGCCAGACGTGGCTTCCAGGTCCAGGGGTGTGGTCTGTGTCCTGGGATCAGAGTGGGGGACAGGACCTGGACATCAAACCCATCGTGGGAGGAGGATGCTGTGGGGGGGGGGGGCGCGGGGGCTGGGTTCCTGCCGGCACAGGGTCCGGAGTTGCTCCTAGCCTCTCCCTGTGCATCAGGCCCACTGGGTGGGGGACAGCTGGAGGACAGAACACTGGGAGTCTGGGGTCAGCCCCCAGCACCTCCTGCTGCACACACTATGACAGCTTCCATCCAAGTGCTGGCTCCTGGGGCTCCTGGGGGAAGGGGCAGATGGCCTGAACTGAGAGGGGACGGGTGGGTACAGGGCTGGCACAGACACAGGCTGCAAAGTCTGCATGGCACCGTGTGCATAACAGAAAGGTTTCTGTTGTTTATCTTCCAACAAAAATAGCTTTGATGCCACTCCCCCCAATAGAAGACAAATTAGCCATCTGATTAAAGTCTTGGGGCAGAGACGAGAAACGCTGGCGAGGCCGAAGCTGGGGAAAAATCAGGTGCAAAACAGAGAAGGCAGGCAGGCTGAGTTTGTGCCCCCTTGATGGAGGCACTGGAGAAACAGCTGCTGGGATTCAGGGGAAAGACAGCACCTGGCAAGTCCTGGGAGTGTGGGCCGGGGTGGGAGCCGGAGGGGCACAGCGGGGCTGAGTCAGGAGAAGGGGCAGGGTGTGCTCGGGGCAGGAAGCTGGCCTGGAGCCTGCTCCGTGGGGTGCTCTTCTCAGGAACACACACAAAGCAAGGAGCGGGAGCACTGGGTGGGGGTGTGCAGCAGAGGCCAGCTGTGATTCCCGTCCAGTGTTCCACTGGGGCTCAGTTTCCCCGCTCTAAGGCAGGAAAAACGGTGCCTACCCCAACGGGCGAGGTACGCGCAATAAGTCACCCCAGAAACAGCAGCCAGGACACAGATTTCGGGAACGTGGGAGTCACTAGCCTGCATGTGTGCTGGCGTCCAGCCCTTCCCTGCCACAATCAGCTGGGGAACCCTGCACGGAGTAGAGCTGGTGCCTTGCCTCTGGCTGGCAGCCAGTGGGGCACAGGGAAGCCCAGGAGGAGGGCAGAAAGTGGGGGGAATGATGGGGCTGTCACGGGGCCCTCGGGTGCCCTGGGAGATGTCACCTCTGTTAGGCAGCGTGGAGGGTGGGGGCAGAGACGGCCAGGACCCCGGTAAGCGGGAGCTGACCAATCACGGCCAAAGACCAACACGTGGCAGATGTCCAAGCAGGAAACCCCGGTTAGCAAATGCAGGAGCTAGGGCTTTGGCTGACACCATACGGGTCAAACAGTAGAGAAGGCGTTGGCTCCTCTGGCTTCCTGGTGGCAGATGTCCTGCACACCGGGGACCTGCAGGTCGTGTCCTGTGAACAGTCGCAGTGGGCCCCTCTTGAAGCCCCACTGCTGGACGCACCAGACAGACCTGCAGAGCTGCACCAGATGGGCCTCCTGGGCCGACAGAAGCGGGGGGCCGGGTGAGCAGGCACCTGCCGGCGGGGCAGGGATGCTGCCTGGGGAGGCCTTCCCTCTGGTGACCTGCTTTTCCGTCTGTCCCTAGGTGCCCAGGAGCTGGTGCGGATGGACAGGTAAGACCCATGGACCCCTTCTGGAGCCAGCTTCCCTGTGGCTGTGTTGGAGGGCCGCCAGTGGCCACCTAGCACAGCCAGGAGTGTTGGCTAATGCCGTTATACCTGGGCTGCTTGCCCCTTCTCCAGCAGGGTGATGAGCCGTGTGCCCACTTTCGGGCCTCAGTGGCTGAGCCTGGGTTATGGGAAGGGGAGGAAGCAGCTGACCTGGAGCAGACAGTGAAACAATCAGAGGAGCCGGGGCCAAGCCCCAGCCCCAGCCCCAGCCCCACCTGGAGGTGCGGCTCCTCCCAGCAGGCCGGACCAAGTGGATAGGGGCATGGGCCAGGGTGCTCAGGGAGTGAGCCACACTCGGGGACTTGGCCTCAGGCCAGCAGCGCCAAGCCCAGAACTCCTTGCAGGCTTTGAAAGGGATGATTTTCAAGAGGGATCCCAGGAAGCCCCCCAAGCCCTTCTGGGAAGAGACCACACTCCTCAGCTCCAGTCTCAGGGGACACTCAGTCCTGATGCCACTAACTCTGATGACTAAAGAGAAACTTGGAGCCAAGCTCCTGAGCCTACTGTTCTCGAAGTATCACCAACCCCAGGCTTTGTGACCAGGCCTGGGGCGGATGTCAGACCATCTACCCTGTGCCCTGAGCTAAGGGCAGGGGCACAGTGCAGCCCATGGCCCTGTCTGAGGCCTGGCTGCTGGCAGCTAGGGCAGCAGGGGAGGGGAGTGGAGGGGAGGGGAGAGGGGGAGGTGGGGAGGGGAGGGCAGAGGCTGTATGCTCAGTGCTGATGAACTTCCCTTCTGCTTCTGCAGCAGCAACACCCAAGGACTGGAAAACCCCAGCTTTGAGGCCTGTCCAGCCTCCCAGGGGATGCCTGAGGCCAAGGCCAAGCCCCCACTGTCCTACATGGCCCAGCGGCAGCCTTCTGAGTCTGGGAGGCACCTGCTCTCAGAGCCCAGCACTCCCCTGTCTCCTCCAGGCCCTGGGGACGTCTTCTTCCCATCCCTGGGTGAGTGCTTCCATGGCTCATGCCCTATTCTGGGAGTCCTCCCAGCCTCGGGGGCTGGTGCTGGGGCCCGGGGGCCTGGGAGCTGCTGTTCACTCTGCTTCTTTTGCCTTGCAGACCCTGTTCCTGACTCCCCAAGCTTTGAGGTCATCTAGACTAGCTCGGGTGCAGTGGATGGCTTGGGGCAGGTGCACTGGAGCTGGACCAGCCCTCGGCATGGCCTCCTCGGCCTTGGTTTGCTCCCTCCTGCTCGGAGCCCAGACTTTGTGGCCCCCCGATGCCCAGACCCTCTCCCCCTCTGGATGCTGCATGGGAAGGAAGATGCTGGATCGTTCAGTCCCCTCCCAATGATGATGGGGTGCTGGGTCCCCCTCAAAGACTTGAAGCTAACCAGCTACAGATGCCAAATGGCCTGCATCCTAACATGTCCCGGATGCCCAGCTCTGCCTTAGTCTGTCTCTCTGGGACACAAGCCTTGGGGCCTGGGCACATCCACAGGACAGTGGAGAGACTCCTGCCGCCCGTGCTGGACCTGGCCCCCGCCCCAGCCCCAGCCCCCAGCCCATCTGAGGCTGTTGCACTCACTCTTTGAGCCCTGGGCGGGGGCCCTCTGGGCCTGGGTGGACTGGGCCCTGGGCCTTGGCGCTTGCTCTGTGCTTCTGAGTAGCCATCTCTCTGAGGATCTGTCCACAGGTTAAGTGAGTCTAGGGCTCAAACTGCTTGCATTCTGATCCCCAGAGGCTCCGAAACAGGAAGTATGTGTTGGGGCACAATGGCCGCTGTGCACCAGCTGAGGTCTTGGGCAATGTGCGACCAGGCCAGAGGCTGAACCACCCAGCGCCTGTGGGAGCCCTGGGAAGCTGGGTGTTAGGGACCTTTCTCCTGCCCTCACCATCCCCGACTCCTGCTGCTCCGTGGCAGTGGCAAGGGTGGGCACACGTCTCGACACTTCTGAGTGTGCAAAGGGGGTGCTATTAAAACTATATGGGGCAAATGCTGAGCATGGACCATGAGGGCCCAGCTTGAACCCCTGCTTCTGAAGTGTCCCAGGCCCCCGCCGTCTTGGCCTGAGGGGCCATACAATCCTCCATACAAGGCATTGTTTCTGCTTTGCTCCAGAACCCTCTGCCCCCTCCTGCTTCCAGGCCTGACCTGCGTTTGTTTTTATACACACATGCCATGGGGTCCTCGGTGGCATGGCGAGGGGAGGGTCGGGGAGGAAGGGGTGTCTCTCTGTAGTCTGGAGGGCACAGGGGTGAGGCTGTGCTGCGCGGAGCCCCTCAGCAGGACAGGAGCCCTGGGCTGTGCAGAGGCCACACCTCCAACCCGGGCATCCAGCTTCCCGCAGCCTACGCTGCTCTGCTGAGCTGGGCCCGGGTGCTGAGAGCCAGGGCTTGGGGTAGCCCCAGAGGCCCAGCAGGCAGGGAGAAGCCCCGCCCATTGCCTGGGGGGCAGGGGCAGGACAGGGGAGCAGTGAGTGTGTGCTGCAGCGGGAGCCACCTGGACATGCGGCCCTGCATCCAGGCCCCCTTGGCAGGGCCAAGGGCACGGTCACTGCGGGCTTCCCACTGTGTCTGGTGCTGAGCTGGGGGCCCGGGGCCTTGAGGAGAGAGTGAGCACGTGGCCTGCCACCTTGAGAAGCCGCAGCACCGAACTATGTGCTCCTGGGGCCCCTTCTGCAGTTCTGGGACACTCAGTGCCAGCTGCCCTGCAGAGAGGGTCCTGTCCTCACAGCACAGGAGTCGAGGGGGTGACACCTGCTCCAACCCACAAACCCAACTCCCTTCCGCTGGCTCAGCACAAACAGCGCTGCCTGCTGGGGAGGCCTCAGCTGCAGAGCTCGGGGGCTCAGGGGCCAGGTGACTTCTAAGAACGGAGCTGCCAGAGCCCAGAGCGGGCCCCGCCGGGGCGCAGGCCCCAACTTCCGCCATGGCTTCCTCCCGCACACCTCGCACTCTCCTCTCCCCTGGACCCTCCCGAGTGAGCGCATCTCGGCTTCGCGGTTTCCTGTTTTCAGAGACACCTACTCTGAGCTCCAGGCTCCCTCTTCATCCATGACCATGACTCTGCCTGCACAGGGGCAGGGGCGGGGTGCTGCAGGCCAGGTGCCTGGGACAGAATACGTGGGGCAGGACTGGAAGCTGGCATGACGGAGGCCCCGGCAGGGGCGTCTGTGCCTTCAGGAAGGAGTTCACTGGGAGGACAGCACCAGGGAGGGGCATTCGTACCTACATCCTGTAGTGGCGTCAGCGAACACCTCCTAGGGAGAGGCAGAGCGGCTGCGCAGCACCTGCTGGTCAGGCTGGCCCTGCCTGGGGGAGGGTGTTTGGGCACCGCTGGGCCTGCCAGAGCTCCCCACTACCTGTGGCAGCCTTGGGCCTGGGCAGGGGGCTACTGCCTGGCCTTTCGGGGAACAATGCAGTGGGGCCAAGGGGCTGCTGAGGGGTCCTCCCCTCCAACCCTGACTCCTGGAAGAGGCCATGCTGGCTGTCCCTGTAGGAGCACCACAGGGCTGCCCGGTTGTGCTGGGGTGGGGGGCGGGGAGCATGCTAAGATTTTTTTCTGGGAACTGCAATGGGCAAAAGAGGAACCACCAGGGTGCTGGCCACCCGGCCTCTCCCTGCTTTGCAATCAGTTCTCCTCCCTCAGGGACGCTGCGTCTCCCTGACTGTGCAGAGTTCTGGATGGGCAGGGCCCTTTGAGCTGGCTGCCGAGCTGCTGCCGGGGAGAGCGCCCCTGGGCGAGAGGCTGAGCCAGGCCGCGGCTGGTCCCCTGGAGCACATGCCGTGGCCGGGGCCGCCTCCCACCTGCCCCCAGCTCTGGTTGCCAGCGGCTGTGCCTGGCCAGACAGGGCCTCAGCAGCAGTCATGGCCAGGCCGGGGGGTCGGGGGCAGGATGCATAGATGTTTCTGGTTTGCAGTTCCGGTCAGTTGGTATTGCTTCCTGGACTAGGTGTTGAGAGGGATTCTGAACTATGGGTAATGGCTGACTGAGACTGCCGAGATTGGCTGGCGATGTCTGCCCAGGAGAGGGAAGTGGCAGCACGAGTGTGTGTGCTGTGTCTGTGCTGCTCTGTTAACATGCCCTGTGCTCCTGAAACACGTGCGTGTGAGCTACTCCTTGTTTGGGTCCCCAGCCCCACCAGGCCTCACTGTCCCTGCTTAATGCATCTGGAAACCGAGGTTCTGAAGGCTTTGCCTTTTGTCAAAACAAGTGACCTGTGGGACTGGGATCCAACGCCTGGGTCTCCTGCTGCCCTGCCCATGCCCCTCTTGGCCCCTCGTCACTGAACTGAATGGCGGTACAGCCCAGGCATGGCCTTCACCTTGGACTTAACTGCAGCACATATCAGGGCCTAGGGGGATGAGATATGCCCACAAGTCCACGGATCCACCTCACTCCACATGGGCCATGTTCCTGCCTGGGCCCTGCCTGGCCCTTCTTATGGGCCCAGAAGACCCAGTTGCCCACATGGAGGCCCCATGCGCTGCCCTTGGCCTGCAGCGGGGGTCGGGGAGGGGAGAGCCCTCAGTTCATAGCAGGGCCTGGAGGCCTCTTGCAGGAACTGAGCTGGTGGCCCGAGCAACATCTGGGCAGCTGCAGCACACCCTTCCAGAAGCAAGGCCAGGAGAAAGTCCAGCTTCATCCATGCTGGCCGATGTGTGTGCAGCACTGGGAAGGAGGCGGGCAGGGTTTCCTGAGCCTGCGCCGGTGGGGGAGGCAGGCCTCAGAGCAGAGAGCCCTGTGCACTACAGACACGAGGCGTGTACCAAGAGCAGCGTCCCCGATCAGGGACTATCAGGTGGGTCCTGCTGGGTATGTGGGCACCACATGTCAGGGGCTGGGAGATTTTACTTGTTCTCTTGCCTGGTCCCCACCAGTCTGCCAGCCAGGGCTTATCATGTGGGCTTTTATCACCTGCTGCCTGCAGGGAGGCCTGGGTCAGGCCGTCCCGCCCGCCTGCTGGGGGCTCCGCTCTTGACCTCCTTCCACCCTTCCGCCCAGGGCTGGGCCCTTCCTCCTGACAGCCACTGAGACCCCTCCCCCAAGCCTGGCCTCCCACCACAGCTGTGCTGAGCCACAGGGCCAGCGGCTGGGCGGAGGCGGCCCAGGCTGCTTGCTGGAATGTCCGGCTCTCAGAACCTGGGGGAGGGGCTCAGGGAGGACAGTGGAGCTGCGGCACGGGGCGGTGCTTGGACCTTCTGGGCTTCTGGGAAGCTGCTGGCCACTGAGCCCAGGCCCCTGTGTAGAGAGCTTCATCCTTTAAGACAAGGGTGCAAAGGATTCTTTCTCCGGGACACCCTCCCCGGTTCCTGGCTCCCAGCAGCTGTCATGGGGCAGTGTCTCTGCTCCCTCTCCCATCAGACGCTGGGCTCTGCCTCCCAGCTTGCACAGAGGTGGTGTCCAATGGAGAAAACACCCCTACACACACCCCTGTCCCCCAGGCTGGGCCCGAGCTGCAGGTGGGACTCGGAGGACAGCACGGGGCCTGATCTGCGCAGGCTTCTAGGGACCAAAGGGAGGCCCACTGCTGCCTCCACACCTGTGTGTTAGAAGGCGAGGGTTCCCGCTGGCTGCCGCCCCGTGAACTCCAGGGCCGTGCATGTGGAGGGAGGAGGGATGTGCTGCCTGGCCCAGGACCAGATGGGGAAGGGTGGTGTGGCCAATGCGGACAGGTGCACACTCAAAGCCTGTCCTCTACCTCTTCCTTATAGAGTCCCGATTCTGCTTGTGGGCAGTAACGGATGTAGTTCCCTCATCCCCCAAGCAATAAGCCAGTTGTGACAACCTGCCTCACTTTTTTCTAACTTCCCTGGAGCTAAGGTGCCCTTGTGTCCATGTCTGCCCAGAGACCCAGCAAAATTCTGGAGGGTGGTTCTGGGAAAGCTTTCATCTTCCTGATAAAGGAGGATAAGTGGCTAGCAAATGATCAAAGTTGACTTGATGGCTGGAGCCATAGCAGCTATCTTGCAACCATGAGCAAAAGGCTAAGAAACATGAGCCCTGACATCACTGAGCCCGGCATCACCATCTGTAATTCTCTCCAGCATTCCTGTTAGGTGAAAGAATGCATCCTGATTTGTGACTCCATAGTTAAGTTTTCCTTTACTTGGAGCCAAACATATCTTTCAATGCCATTGGAGGGATGACCAAGAAGAGTCACTCTGAGGGTAGGCATGGTTGGGCAGAGTTCTGTCAATACTGGGTCCCCCGACGGCACTTCCATGACACCCTTGCTTCCCTTGCCCCCGCCCCTGGGCAGTTACAGCTGTCCTGTGAATGCTCCTCTCATTAGCCCACTTCTTGGGCCCCTGGGAGTACTGCCCCGCCCCCCTCCCCAGGAACTCCCCTCCCACGCATCATTGCCAAAGGGAGGGGCTCATCTGCAAGGAGCAGCAGGCTGAGGCCTCACTTGCATCAAAGCCCTGGCGGGGATGGATTGCAAGGCTGTCCCTGCTCCTGACCCCTCCTGGGGCCTCACTCTGCAATACTTTGCCCCTTATTCCAGTGGTGTTTATGTCCCTGTATCAAATCCGGGCTGGTCCCGCTTTGGTCAAGAGATTTTCATGAACAGTCCTTGTGCCAATGCCAAACTTGGTGCCCGTGAGGCCCCGCATGCTTCTGCTCTCTCCCCTGCAGCCTTCCCAGTGCCATGAGAACAAGCCTGGGGCCGCCCGGCTGACCTGCCACTGCCCACCCGTGAATCAGAGCACTGCGTGGAGAGCAGAAGAACCGCCCAGCTAAGCCCGGTCTAAATCACCAGCCTGCAGAATCAGAGCTAAATAAACAGCTGCCGTTTTATGTCTGTGTTGTGCCTGGTTTATACTGCAGCATACCTGGCAATAGACGGCAGATACAATCCCCTCCCTCCTTTGGTTTACCAAGGGCTTCCCGGACAACACCCGAGTGGCAGATGAAAAAACTGGTGTTCTGACAGGTTCTGACTTGCCCATAGCCATGCCCCGAGTCCACAGTGCTCCCGGCTCCAAATTCCTCACTTTCAACTTATAAACAACTCCTGTGGCGGCCTGTCACCTCCTAGACCGTCACCATCCAGCCCTTCAAACCCACACCTTGTTCAGCCTTGCAAACCTCAAACCCTGGCCGCGGGCAGCGGCCCTGTTCATTCTAGCATCAGACCAGACCTCAGACATCAGCCCCCTCCAGCCCCGACACGCTGCAATTGTGTCTCCCCAGCGTGCCTTGGGGACCTGACTGGGGCACCCACACAGGGGTGACTGCTGCCCCACAATGACTGCATGGCGGGTGCACTGGGGCTGAGTCCAGCTTCCACCTGCTCCCTGGGCCAGGCCCTGATGTAGAGGCACAACCTGTATTATCCCACAGAGCTGCTCTGTGATAGCCAGCAGGACCAAACAGAGGTTCAGGGTCGCTGGAGACCTGGGGGACCAGTAGCCCGGCCATGCACTCCATGGCCTCTGCAGAAGTACTTGCAGGTCAGTCATCTCAAGGCGCGATGGCCGTGTTGTCCAGGACCCACTGCTTCCACACACCCTGTCCCCTCCGTGGCCGCCCGTCACTCACCGACAGGGTGGGGGTGCCCTCGTCTTCCACGGTGACCACCAGGTGGTAGAAGCTCTGGCGCTCGCGGTCCGGCGGGGCAGGCCGTGTGACGATTTCACCGCTGATGCGGTCCATGCGGAAGGTCATGTCCTCGTTGCCCTCGGTGATGTAGTAGGACAGGACACTGTTGATCCCGATGTCACGGTCGCTGGCTTTCACCTGGACCACAGCGGTACCCCCGCCCACGTTCTGTGAGGAGAGCAGGTAGGGCTTGACGGGGATTCAGGGCTTTGGAGGCCAAGGACTGCACCTGCACCTCCTGACATCTCGGCTCTGAGCGACAGCAAGGACCACAAGGGTGAGGGTGGGGAGTTTTGTTGGCATCCAAAACGGGCTGGGCCCTGGTGGCAACCCTGTTTACAGAGGGGAAAACTGAGGCGCAGGGAAGGAAGGAGTACAGGTGCACACAGCCCATCAGCAGAGCTGGGCTCTTCCCCGGGCTGTCCTGCTCCCGTGAGCATCTGCCCTGGCACGCTGCCCAGTGACGCTGGGGCACTCCCTCTCCCAGGGTGCCTCAACCTCACACAGCGGCTCCTCCAGGGAAAGCCGCAGTCTGCTGCCAGGTGAGAGCGCTTCCTTCTCTCCTCTCTCCCCTACCACAGAACAGCTGTGGACTTCCAGGACGCAGGCTGGGCGTTTGGGCACAAGTAGGGGGGAGTCACAGTCCTGCCCCAGGGGCATGAGAGGCTGGCGAGCCTGGTGGAGGTGTCAGCAGGTGCATGGGGTTGGCTCACGCCACCGTCCACGCCGGATGTGCCCTCACCTCGTTCACGCTGACGTTGTAGCCCGAGGGGCTCTCGACCACGGGAGGGTTGTCGTTGACATCCAGGACGGTCACCTGCAGGAGGTGCTCCTTCTTCCGCGGGGGGCTGCCCCGGTCGGAAGCCACAACCTGCGAGGAATGGGAGGGGACAGCAAGACTGGAGCCGGGGATGGGACCAGGAACGTGCAGCCCACAGGATCCCCTTGGCGGGAGGGGTGGGCAGACAGACTTGCAGACCCATCCCTGCTCTGGGGGGCTGTGGAATCTTCTAGGAGTTTTCAGCTTCCGCCCAGGCTGCAGATAATCCCGGCCCATCCGCATCTGACCTGCGATCCTCATTTAGCACGGGACTCGGGCGTGCCTGAGCCTTCACCTCCTGACCCTACCCCTGACCCCGACCCCGGGCCTGCAACCTGGTCCAGGGCTCCTGCCTGCCCTGCGCACTCACAGCGGGTGCCTGGCAGATAAGGCAAGAGCCCTGGACCAGCTTTCCAGCAGCCGGCTGGGATCCTAAGCAGAGGCCGGGCCTGGTCTTGGGAGTCTCTGTGCAGCCTGGATGGCACCTGGGCTGCCGGAGTGCTTCCTGGTGCCCAGAGAGCCCCTGCAAACGCGGCCGGCACTGAGACGCAGTCGCCGCTCCTCATGCCTGCCCTGGCAGCTCCCTCCGAAGGGGCAGGCCAGGTTGGGTCTTCTTTTTTTCTTGGCCCACTGCACAGGTAGGGAAACCGAGGGCCAGGCAGAGTGAATGACTGGCTCAAGATCACAGAGGGTTTGTGGGGGACAAAGGCTCTCCCAGCAGGGCCAGGTACCAGAGACCCCTTCCCTGTCACCCTCCTCTAGCTGTCCCCACGAGGTGTGGCCAGCCCACGGCACCAGTGGCAGCAGGGAGGTGGCCAGCCAGGCATGAGTGGCCCAGGGCGAACAAGGGGCTGTCCCCACCTTGAGGATGTAGTGGTCCAGCTCTTCTCTGTCCAGGGGCCTGGCCACAAACACTTCGCCGATGGAGTCGTTGGTGGTGACGATCTCAAAGGCCCCGGCGATGTTGCCGGAGGCCAGGGAGAAGACCACCTGTGGGGGGGGGAGGGAGGAGGAGCAGCGGCGGGCAGGTCAGGCCGAGGGGTGGGGCTGGTGGCCACCTGCTCCCCGCTGGGCCCTGGGTTCAGCGAGCGCCCTGCACAGCAAAGCGGACGGCGAGATCTCAGAGGGGTACTGACCATGGCAGGTGCCTGGGCCTGGGGGCCAGGGCACAGGGCGGGGGAGGGGGAGGCTGCCACGGGGCTGTCTTCCCAGGGGATTCTACTGGCCCTTACTACATCCCTGCCGAGAAGTTTCCAGGGGTGAGGACGAACACGAGTGACCAAAACCCCTCCCACTGTGCCCCCAGTTCCCGGAGGGGATGAAAGTGGTGTGAGCGCTGACAACCCCCTCCCAGTGTATCCAGGTCTAGAGGGAGGGACTACCTCCTGCTGTGGAAGGGGAGGGTGTGTCCTCAGGAGCACCTGGGCTGTGGGGGCAGGGCTGGCCCACAAGGAACCAGGTGCTGCGCGGACTGTGGACCTGGGGCATTGCTGGAAAACCTAGGCCCTCTGCTGCCTCCTCGCTGCGGGGCGGGGCTGCGGCCTGCCCCGGGGATCCAGTGCCCGTGCTCCAGGCATGGCCCTGGCAGCACAGCTCCACGGGGCGGCTGGGCCTGGTCTCCCTCCTGGGGGTCCTGAGCGGGGACTGGGACAGTTCAGACGGCCTCCTCCAGGGGGAGCAGCCCTGACGGTCCCCACACACAGGCAGGTCCCTGCCGTGTCCCCGGGCGCCTACCTGCCCATTGCTGCCGGCATCGGGGTCCTGGGCCTTGACAGTGGCCACCCGCTGGCCCACGGCACAGTCCTCGGGCACGCTGACCGCCGAGTCGGAGGTGACGTCGAAGTGCGGGCTGTTGTCGTTCTCGTCCAGCACCGTGATGTAGACCTGGGGGCGAGCGCGGCACAGCCTATGTCGGCTCCGCCTCCTTGCCGGGCCTGAGGCCGGCTGCAGCTCCAGAGCCCGCCAGGGCATCAGAGTCAGCATAAGCCCCATTGCCCTCATGGCCTGGGGGTCCCTGGGCACACTCACAGCAAGCGGCAAGGTGTATGGTGGAGGGGAGGTGCTCAGAGCAGTGGGGACAGGGACAGCCTGGCCGGGGCTAGAGAGGAAGGAGGTGCAGGTGTCAGGGCACAGCAGGTGAAACCAGTGCCCCCGCTGTTCCTCAGAGCGAAAACACCAAGGCCCCTGGGATCTGATCCCCGACGCATGCCCCTGCTCTGGGCAAGGCTTGCTAAGGCTAACCGTGCCTCCTCACACCACAGGGCCTTTGCACATGTGGTTCCTGCTGCCGAGAGGTTCTTCCTTCTTGGCTGTGGTCATTCCTAAGCACACTGTGGATCTCAGCCTGAGGCACTTCCTCAGGGAAGCCCTCCTTGATTCCCCTGACATCCTGTTACAGGTGTTCTCGTGGGGCCCGCATTTCCTGCCCTTATCCTCGTATCAGGTTTTCCCCTCACTCTGCCTTCTGCCTGGGTGGTCAGGTTCTGTGTCCGGGTTTGGTTTCCTGCTGACGCTCAGGGCCTGGCCCACGGCAGGGTCCCCACCATGACTACGACTCAGTCATGGTGAGGGTGGTGAGGTGGGGGTGAGGGGCTGCTGAGCACCCTGGCAAGAGGCCTTGGGCCTCTGTGGGGGAGAAAGGATGGGTGCAAGGTCTGTGGGGAACACCCAGGGCCCACACGTCCCTCCCTAGCCCCCCAAGGCCCGTGGTGCCACCCAGAGCTCCTCCGACAGAGCCCCCTGGGCCCTGCCACCCCTTCCTCTCTGCCTCCCCACCCTCCGGGCCTGCAGGAGCTGCTGGGCCAGGGAGGAGCCAGGTGGAGGTGAGCTGTGGTTTGGGTTCTGACCCCGCGGAGGAAATGACATTATCTCTGAAGGCCCCTTGGCAGGCCCCCGCCCCAGCCCTCGCACGGGGTGTGCAGCTGGCGGGGCCACTGCAGCTGGGGCAGCGGGAGCCACGGAGAGGAAGCTGGGGCAGAGCACAGCGGGGCGGGCCTGTTTCCTGGAAGAGGGCCAGCCTCCCCTAGGGCTCAATGTCTCACCGTCATCACAGGGGCCATCCCAGTAGTGGCTCAGGTGCCCCCGGACCCGTCCCCAGCCTGAGCTCTCCTAGGGCCTCCCCTGGCACCCCGAGCCCAGAGGCCGCCCTCCCCGAGGGCTCCAGCATGGTCTTCCTGGCTTCACCTGGAGTCCCGAGCGCTCCCTGGCCCCAGCACCGCATGCTGCACATCACAGGCCCCTTTTACGATTCGGCAGCCGAGGCGGTGGGGCGATCGCTGCTCAGTCACCAGTCCACCAAGGGCTCCCGAGCTGCCATCTTGGGACTGCTGGCTCTGCCCGCACAGAGAGGCCAAACACCTCGCCTGTGCCACACAGCCAGGCAGGAGCGGAGCCGGGCACAGGCCGCAGGGTTCCCTCTGTTGTTCCAGCTACTTCTTTGTTAGTGCACCTCCTACCTTGGGACCCCTGGGTGGGACACACAGGGACCAGCCCGGGGGCAAGGGGCCTGCACCCCAGACACACAGCGGATGGACCAGCGAGGTCACCCAGGGTGTACGCGGGGACCCACCACATGCCTCTCTCTGCAGAGGGGGTGGGAAGGGCCCTGGCCACATGGATGGTGAGGGGCAGCCCCAGCCCACAGGCCACTCACCTTCTGCGGGCAGCGTCGGCAGGACGAGGGCAGCCAGAAAAAAGCAAAGATGCAGACAGTCAGCAGTGTGGGCCCCTCCGCCCCTTCCCACAGCCTGGGGGCTCACCCTGCCCGGCCCACATGCGGCCCTGCCCTCCCTGCCCACTGCCAGGCCTGCGTGCTGGGCGCTGGTGAAGACGTGGGCATGGGGGCATCTGTGGGGTGCCCACCTGGGCCCACTCACCACAGTGGAATCTGCCTTGGGGCCGCCGTCGTCCGCTACCACAGTCAGGGTGTAGAAGTCGCCCTTCTCCCGATCCACGAGGCCTTTGACAGTGATCGCTCCCTGCAGAGAGTGGGCCACATGGCTGAGTGACAGCATCACCCCCACCAGGCAGACCCTCCCCCCAGCAGTCCATGCTGCAGCCAAACCTGCCTCTGCCCACTGTCCACCTGCATGCCACTCCCTCTGCCTGGCACAACTTCCCCCCAACCACGGTTTGTGCAATCCTACTTCCCTCTCAAATCCCACTTTGATGCCACCTCCTCCAGGAAGGCTTCCTGCTTCCCAGCCAGTTATGATTGCTTTCTTATCTGTTGGAGTTCTTCTCACACCTCCCCAGGGGTGTTCTGAAGTGCCTCCTTGATTATTTCCACTTTCACTCCTAGCCTCTTGGGATGCTTGTCTTTGTGCTCCCCATACTCCAAAGACCAAAGCCCGTCCCTTGCCTAGTCTCAAAGAAGGGCTTCTGATAGGAGACACACGACAGCAAGGATGAGGGAGGAGAGCCAGGCAGCTGCGCCTGTCACCTTGTGAGAAACACAGAATTTGTATGTGAGCTTCCTAACGGCCAAACTCAAAGGGAAACAAGGCGACTTGTGATGTCGATATAACGAGAACTAAACATCTAGTCTTTGGCCCCAGTTCCTAGGACAGAGTTCCTAAAATGGCTGTGATTTCCTTGGCAACAGAGGTGCTAGGAGACGCTTCTGCTCTCACACCCGGTCTCCGGCCCCGGCTCCTGGCACAGAGCAGCTCATGGTTTGGAATCTCCGGGCAACAAGAGCATGTTTGTGCTCCTGAGGCAGCTCCGGGTGGGCTCCTGGATGGGGGCAGGACGACCAAGCTCGGCCCTCGGCCCTACCCCCGGCCTCCGGGGAGCGGAGCTGGGCTGCAGGCTAAGTGTGCCTCGGTCACGCCTGCGTGGGCGTGGGGGTGGGGCTTCAGGAAGCTCTCTGAGCTTGAGAGAAGCTTGCGGAGGCTCCTGGAGGCCGTGGAAGCCCCCGCACCTGTCCCCACGCTGCCCCGGGCCTCTCGTCCTCAGGCTGCTGGTGTTCAGCGGTGCAGACTGCAGGGTCTCCCCTGTGTTCCGGGGGGTGCTCCAGCACCAGCACCGCGCCCAGCGAGGGGTCTGTGGGAAGCCCCTCAGAGCCAGGTGGTCAGAGGCGCACGGCAAACTGGGCAGGGCCACCTCCTGGGCGGAGCCCCTCGCCTGCTGGCTCTGCCGCTCTCTGAATAGCCTGTGTTGGGATGGAGTTCACCTGCGGACCCAGCTGGCTGTGTGCGCTGTGGAACCGCTCAGGGCATGGGAGGGGCTGCGCCCTCCAGAGAGAGCCGGGAATGGAACCGCATGGCAGGGCGGGCCCCTCCCCCACCCCATCTGGGGTGACCAGACTGCAGCGCCCTGGCACGGTGTGAGCACAGTAGGACCACAACTCGCTGTCCCCACCAGTGCCCGGGGAGGACAGCAGGCTGCTGAGGCGCATACCTCAACGTGTTAGGCTTGCACAGCAGGGATGCTTAGCCCCAGGGCGCTTTGTGACAGAGGGGAGGGGGCCACGCACGATGGGGGCGTGCAGCCGGCGTCGGGGGTCCTCACCGTGACGGCATCAACCTTGAACAGGGCCTTGGCCTGGGCGCTGGTGTGGGCGTCGAAGCGGTAGGCGATCTGGTTGAGGTTGTCCAGGGAGTAGGCCTGCACGCGCACGACCTCCGTGCCCAGCGCCAGGTTCTCCCAGATGGCGGCCTCGTAGGAGGCGTTGGAGAACTGCACAGCCTCGTCCAGCTCGTTGAGCAGAGTGACATGGACGCTGCAGAAGCCGCGGTGGAAGGGCGGCGCCTGGTCCGTGGCCGACACGTTCATCAGGTAGCTGGTCTTGGTCTCGTAGTCCAGGTAGTCCACCGTGATGACCAGCCCCGTGCTCTCGTCAATCTCGAACTTGCCTTCCGCGCCCGACAGGATGTGGTAATTCACCAGGCCGCCGGCCCCTGCGAAGCACACAGCACTGTGTCGTCCGGCTGGGGGAGGGGGGACTGCCGCCCAGACCCACACCCAGGGCTGGCCCTGAGGCCACCCCAAGGGTGGTGTGCAGGTGGCTAGGCTCTAGGAACTGTGGAGCCCCTGCTTTGGGGCCTGGGTATTTGGACAAATAGGCGAGGAGGAGATTAAGGGTCTCTTGTGGTGGGGCCGTCCGGTTAGAGGTGGCCCAGCCCTCCCCTGTCCCTCTGACCCAAGGGTTTCAGTGCCCCGCCTCCCTACCACCTCCACCCCAATCCCTGGGCTGTGGCCGCACCCATTCACCCAGAGCGAGCCCTGGGACTCCTTAGCCCAAGTCTGCAGGTCTCGAGGGAATGGTCACAAAATCGGGACATCTGAGAGCCCCTTGAAACTACTTGCAAAACTCTGATGGGTTTTCTGGGCGGGGGGGGGGGGGAGGAGGGAAATGGGTGAATGCAGATTTTCTCAAAGGCATGCCTGAGCCAGACACAGCCATGCATGTGGGTCCCCGGCACGGAATGACGGGCCCCGCGCCGTGGAAGCCCCCACCGAGGGAGAACCGGGTGCCTGGGTATCTTGGTGCATTCCCCCTCCCAGCCCGGCCCGGGTCACAGGTGAGCTGCAGAAGCTGGGGGTGGGGGTGGGAACTGACATGAAGGTAGGGCAGTGGCTGGGGAAAGCAGGGGCGGCTCGGCGAGGCGCGTCTGTGTGGACCCTGAGAAAGAGCTCCTCTCTGGCCTTGGCCTTGGCTGGGGCCAGGCCCCACGCAGAGGCTGCAGCAGCCTGGGCGTGCTCTCCTTGCTTTGCGCCTGCTCACTGTGACCTCAGCAGGCTCAGGCTGCCCTGGGGGACAGGAAGGCTGCCTGCACCCAGCCCTGAGCCAGCGCTCTGACAAACGCCCTTGACCTTTCCCGGGCCCTGCCCTGCCCCCAGCCGAAGCTTAGCTGACAAATCTGGGCTTCCCAAGCCCGTGTCATGGACACCTCTGCTGACTCCTGGGCCAGGGCAGCTGGTGGGGTGTGTGTGTTGGGGGGTGGTGGGCAAGTCAGTCCCACAGCCCCCATCCCTGGCTTGGGAGCAGCTGAATGGGGGCGACGGAGGCATCGAAGGTGATGCCCCTGGGGTGGATGGGCTGGGGGGACTCGCGGTGGGGGTCACTGAGCAATGGGACACCACTGGCTTCCCCCACTGGCCTCACCAGTGTCCCGGTCCGTGGCGCGGACAACGATGACGGAGGTGCCGATGCCGGCAGTCTCGCGCAGTCCCAGGCGGCTGTACTGCTGCTGTGTGAACACCGGGGCCTCGTCATTGACGTCTTCCACGTACACGATCACCTGTGCGGGCCGGGCCAGGTGTGCAGGGTTAGTGGGAGGCAGAGACCGGAAGCCCAAGTTGCTGCTGTCCTGGGCCAGCGGGGAGCAACCTCTCAGTGGAGGTGGAGGCAGAGGCCGGAGGGGGGCTGGCCTGTCTTGTTGGACACCGTGTCCCCCCACCTTGCACAGCCCCTGGCGTGTGACAGGTGCGCAAGCGTTACGTGTTTAGGAATGATCCTCCCCTTGCTCTGGGCTCTGCTGCTGACCCTGTGGGAACCTGTGGCTAATTACCGCTGCAGGTGTCTCAGCTCTGAAGCGGCCACGTCAGTTAGCACTGACGGCCCCATAACGCTGCCAGGGTTGTCAGGAAGGCAAGGAGGCAGGGCCCACAGAGGGGCTTGAGGAGGCGCGAGCTGACCCCATTCACACAATGAAATAAGACTTACAGGTGCTGGGGGCGCAGGAGGCCGGCGCCCAGATCCCTTTGCGAACCTCCAGCACCTGTGGAGTGCAGTGACCCACAGAGGCCAACTGCCCGGCCCCATCACCCCCCTCCCCCACCCCTGTTGCTGGAAGCCAAGCTCCTGAGGACAGAAGGGGAATTCACATCCCACAGACAGGCACCGAGCACAAGCACTCCAGGCTGCGGCCCTGTCGGGGGCAGCGAGGCGAGCCCAGAGCTCCCCGTGGGACTGAGCACGGCTCCCTCTGCACTGGCCGCCGCTCCCTCCTGGCCCCGCACCCCTTCCTGCTTTTCTCCAGGATGCTTCCTGCTCACTTCGTGCACAGCCTTCCCTCTTGCAGGGTTTGCCTTTGGGAGCCCCACCCAGGAGAGCAGCCGTTTCTGAATTGCGTCATTGGGCATCATTCTCCCAGTACCCAGCTGTGCTGTTCAAGTTCTCTGCAGGGAACGTGGGTGCAGGCGTAAGACGCGCAACACAGCAGGAGAGGGAGTGCCAGGATTACTGCACCAGGGTGCAGAGGGCCAGGGCCTGGCTTCTTTTCAAAACTAGGGGGAGAAAGCCCAGAGGGGGCAAGTGACTTGCTGAAGGCCTCCCAGCACCTGGGGGAGCTGGAAGAGGATGGGGGCTCTTCTGGTGCCCAGTCTACTGCGTGCTGGGGCTGAGCTGGCCCTGGCACAGGCCTGGTGGAGCAAGAGGGAAGCAGAGTGAGGCTGGGTAGATTTCGCCCGTGTGCACAGCTTGCCATGATGCACATACAGGGGGTCTTCACGGAGTTCATGGAAAATGCACATTGAGGAAAGGAACTATGCATGGATTTGAGCCATTGTTTCACCAGAATAAACTCTGTTAAATCCCTTTTGCCACTACCTTAGTACCTGGCTTCTGAGTGAGCCTGTTCTCTGGGACCAGCCCAGGCTGAGCTGGGAGCTCAGTGGAAGAAGCACAGGGGTCTCTGGCTGCCTACAGGTGGAGGGCTCCCGCAGCCCTGCCGTGTCGGCACCGAGCTCCCGTCCCCACACTGAGAACCCACTATGCAAACTGCAGTGTGAACAGCTGCTCACCCTGCTGGAGCCTTCTATATTTGGCCTCACCCAGGCCTTGGCTGGGGAGATCCTGGGTGGGGTGGGTGTGGGGGGAATTTGCATGGATGTATTTCGGGAACTCTCTTTCTGTAAACAGCAACTAACCATCCATCTTTCAAAACCCGGAGCCTGCCCCTTCCTGAGTGGGCTTGTCCAAAAGCCCTCGGCTCCAGGGGTCACGGGGAAGAGGCAGGGCCAGTGTGACAGTGGGAGGGAGCGGGCGAGGCGGGGAGCCTGGGTGTGGCGCGGCCTGAGGGAGTCCGGCTGGTTTCAGCCGTGTGTTTCAGAGCAGCGGTGCAGGCCACACGGCGTGTGGTTTGCAAACCTGAGAGAAACAGATGCACAGGAAGCGCAGCAGCCTGCCGAGTGTGTGCGGAGCAGAACAGAGCTATGGGGTCCTCGGAGAAGCAGGCGCGCTTGCCGTCCAGTGCCGTGCCCGCCATCAGGGACGGGAGAGGGTGTGCGTGGGCACATGTGCAAGCATTTTACGTGCACAGGTGCATGTGTATGCACTGTGTGCGTGCCCTGGAGGCACCCAGGCTCGGCAAGCACCCTTCCTTCCACACCCCTCCCTGGCTGTCCCTGGTTTGCTGAAGCAGGAACTGGAGAGCAGCATGGCTCGGCCGGCACTACCGCGGCTGCAGAACCGAATCCAGGGCCAGGCTGCAGCCCCTACGCTGTCTTTAGGCAGGGTGCGGTTTTGCTGGCTCTCGCGGGGTACGGAGGCTATGTCCTCAGCAAGTTCTCCCCTTGAAACAACTCTCTGGGGATGAGCCAGTGGGCTCCAGCTGTGCTCCCAAGAGCCTCTGTGCGGCGGCAGTGGGAGTGCAAGTCCGAGCTGACTGCCTGGGTGTGAAACCTGGCTCTACCCTTCCTGCCGTGCAACCCTCAACCACTTGCCTGATCTCATCTGTAAAATGGGTGTCACAACAGCACCTACCTTGCAGCCCTGTTCAGGGGGTTCAGGGAGCTCAAGAACACAAAGCACTGATCAAGAACCCAGTGTGAGGGTTTCCTATGCCTCGGGTTCATGGCGGAGAGGAGCAAGGAGGGGGCATGTCCCCACCCTGGCACAGATTGGCACAGCACACCCGTGGGTTACTGCCTACCGCGTGCTGTGCATCGTGCGGCTTAGAAAGCTTTGCAGTCCCAATGCCTAGGCACTGATGGGAACTGGCCCTGGGTGGGTGGGGAGGAGGGGGCCACAAGGAGGGCCACAGTTAGGAAGCCTCAAGTCCAGGGCCCAACCCCAGCCTTCCCTGCTGTCCATCACTCTGTGGCGTGCAGCACCCCCCCAAGACTTCTGCTGTGGGTTATTGGTGAGGCCACAGATACGTGGTTCACCAGTGGGCAGGCGAGCATGGCCGCATGGGACTGTCCGGCACCCACTCAGTCACAGGGCCCTGTGGAAACCCGCAGGATCCGACCCCCTTGGCCATTTCCTACTGAGAGGAGCAGCTGCCGGGACCCCAGCACTCTTCCGGGGCACAGCTGCGGCGCCCGCAGTAGCAGGGGCCGAGTCCCCAGTCCTGAGTCCTGCGCCCCAGCACCGCCCCCCAGTGACGCAGGCCAGGTAGCTCATTGTTTCCAGCTGGGGGAACGGTGCTAGAGATGGGGCTGATAAGGGCAGCTGGTGCTGCCCCAGGGCCTTCTGGGGAACAGTCTGGAGGCGGCTCTCCCCTGACTTTTCCCATCTCCCTCCCACTCGTGCCTGGCTGGGCTGTGACTCACTTCCCCCTGGTTTAGGGGAGGGGGCTAGGAGCTGATGAGTGTGCAGTGGGGGCGGCCTGGAGAGCTCTTCTTGTTCCCCTCCGTCGGCCCTGCCACTGGTGGGAGGTGGGCTTAGCAGCCGCCTGGGAATACCAGTGTGGTTCTTTTTGACCATTCCGGAAGGTATTGGCTGAGCTGCTGGTAGCCACACAGGTGAGGGTGCCTGGAGCATTTCAGGGACTTTCCAGTGCAGAGAGCCCTGATCGTGGGCCCCAGCCTGGTTCTGTCGCTCGTGGCTTCCCGTGCCTCAGTTTCCTCGCCCGTGCGGTAAGGCTGCTTCTGTGCCTCCGAGCTCATCTCTGCCTTGTTCCTTGGCTCACCCTGGAGGGCTGTGTGGGCGCAGGGCCACCTCTTTCCTCCCTTAGGATAGATGTCAGTATCATTGGTCCCTTTCTACAGGTGGCAAAACTGAGGCTCGGGGAGACCGGCGAGTCCAGGATCCCAGGCTGCACTGAGCCTGCCAGTGACCCTCCTCGCCCAGCCTCTAGACCTGGACATCACCCAGCACCTAGGGCGGCGCCAGGTGGAGCCCCGCCCGGCCCGCCTCACCCGGACAGAGCTCCTCATGGGGCCCAGGTCGTGGTTGTAGGCCTCCACCACCAGCACGTGGGACGAGTTCCTCTCTCGGTCCAGCGGCCGGGGCCCTCGCATCAGGAGCCCATTGCTGACATGGATCCGGAAGTTGTTGCCGTGGTTACCTGTGGGCGGGACGGATGCGGTGTGTGGGCTCTTTGTGGGCCTGCCCAGAGGTCTCTGGACTCGTGTGAAGTCCACGCTCAGCAGGGAGGCCTCGGACTCATGCTGAGTGAGTGGGGGCGGAAGTTCACCTGTGCTCTTTGGGGGTAAACTGGGGGGTCTCCCTTGACCCTCCCCCAACAGGTGTGGGCACCATGAGGCCTCCTGTGTGTTCAGAGGGATCCAGCTTCTCTGTGGTGGCTGAACCCGGATTTAGTGGACGTCCCTGGGCACCCCAATAATCACACCCCCACCTTGTGAGGGCACCCCTGGCCCCCTCCCCCCTCTGCTCCTGTGGTTTGGGTGGGGTGGCTGCGGCCAGATTCCGGGAGGGGGCCGGCAGCATATCTGATTCTCTGGCCAGTAATTGGCGGTCTGAGATTCTAGCTGGGCCAGTGAGACTCAGTCTCCCTGGGGCTCACGGGTGCGGTGGGGCTGTCCTGCTCCCCCAGGCCCCTTCTGTTGGGGTCACAGCTTCGGGAAGCATGCAGGACCCAAGGCACTTTTTTGGGAGTGTGGCAATCCGAGGTAGCGCCTTTTCCGGAAACACATCCAACCCGGGGCCGATCACCAGAGCACTGCGACGTGCGTCCCCTTCTGCCCGCCCCCACCCCCGGCCTCCTTCCCACAGCCTGGGCAGCCAGCAGAGGTGCCGCCCTCCCAAGGGCATCCCCGTGCCGGGACAGCCTCCCTCACCGTGCAGGATGCGGTACCACACTCGCCCAAACTCGCCCTCGTCTGCATCGGTGGCTCTCAGCTGTGGAGAACGAGACCCTGGCGTTACTCCTTCCATCCTCCGTAGCGAGGACGGCAGATGCTTGTGGGGCTTCCTCCTTCCCCTCTACGGCACTCCCCCCTCCCCGCCAGCAGAACCCCTGGCTGCCCACAGATGTGGGGGTGTGGAGGTGCAGGGGGCACGCTTGTCTTTCTCAGCCCCTACGAGGACATCCTAGTGCTGATGGCTCCAGGTTGCCCTGCCCAGGTTCCCGGCGAGGACGCGGGACCAGGCGAACACCTGCCCTGAGCCATCAGAGTCAGCTTTGACCAAGAGGAAGCAGTTCCCCACCTTCGGGCTGCCTCGCCCAGGGAGACTGGATAGCCAGGCTGCTTCTGGAGCTCCCATGACCTGAGGTCATGCTGGCCGCACTGGGCCCCAGCTGGGTGCTGGAGACAGTAAGAGCTTTGTGGAGGCCCAGAGAACCCCCCTTTCAAAGGACAGCCCCCAAGGCGTTCACGCGCACCGGGGTTCCGGGCTAGTTGCAATCACCCGGTTCCCTTGGCTGTCTCTGGGGCTGGGGTGTTGCTCTCCCCCAGGGACACTGCCTGGAACTCGGCTCTGTTCGAGGAGCTGGGCTTCGAGGCTGTTGGCCCCAGTGAGTCCTGTCGAACCAAGAGCTGCACACCTGCTCCACACTACACACCTGCACAAGGCGGTGCAGAAAGGCCTGGGAAGACGCCCCCAGAGCCCCGCCTCGTTGTTCCCAGGCTGGGGGTGAATCTCTGTGTAAGGCCCCGGAACCCCCTCCTCCGGAGCTGCCCTCCTCTCTGCACCTCTCCACCCTGCGGGGTGCACTGGAACTGCCTTGCCTGCCTGCAGGCAGGGAGAAGGCGGGAGGCAGATACATACACACAGAATGGAGAGAGAGAGAGAGAGAGAGAGAGAGAGAGAGAGAGAGAGAGCACTCTTATGTGCTCTCTTACGTGCTGCTCCTCTCCCCAAATGCCTGTAACCACCAGGGCTGGGCCAGGCTGACGCCAGGAGTCTGGAACTCCACCTGGGTCTCCTATGTGGCAGGGACCCAACTACTTGAGCCATCACCACTGTCTCCCGGAGCCTGCATCCGGGCCATGTGTCATTCCCAGGCGCTCTGATATGCGACGCGGGCAGCGCAGCCTGCATCCTCCAACAAGCCAGATGCCCGCCCGGTCCCCCACTGCAGCCAGAGGCAGCTGGTGTGGAGCGGGCGCCTGATCGGGAGCCTGCATCCAGGCCGTGTGTC
The DNA here is from genome assembly GCF_033115175.1 of Lepus europaeus. Taxonomy (NCBI): domain Eukaryota; kingdom Metazoa; phylum Chordata; class Mammalia; order Lagomorpha; family Leporidae; genus Lepus; species Lepus europaeus. The sequence goes on along the minus strand of NC_084843.1, from coordinate 60,692,480 downwards.
ATTCCCAGGCGCTCTGATACGCGACGCGGGCAGCGCAGCCTGCATCCTCCAACAAGCCAGATGCCCGCCCGGTCCCCCACTGCAGCCAGAGGCAGCTGGTGTGGAGCGGGCGCCTGATCAAACTGAGCCAAGCACACCTTTCTCTGGGGTTCCAGACCTTGGGCCCAGAGCCCCAGGGCGAGAGAGATTGATTCTTGCAGTAAGATGTGGGAAAACCACCCGCGTGCCCTTCCCCAGCCTGTCTGAGCTCCCTTTCCAGCGCTGGCTCCAAGCCTGCCCTGGCCACGCTGGTCTCCATGTGATTTCTTGAATGCCTGAGCGCTTTGCCTGGCCCAGCCACCTCTCCCTGCAGACTCCCGCATGCTCACTGCCTCGCCTCCTTCTCACAGGCCCCTCCTGACTGCCGTCCACAGAGCAGCAGCCGCACTCCAGCCCTTGGCCGTCTCCCTCTGACCCATAAGCCACTGAAAGTAGGGGCTGGGTGCTGTGCTATAGCCCTGGCCTCTAGAACCATGATCCTGGCACACAGTAGGGTCAGATGTTTGTTGAATGAATACGTGAGTGACTTAGCAGCAAACCTCTAGCGAGAGCTATGACCACGGACTTTCATGGTCATCTTTCATCTTTCTCCCTTGACTTCCCCTCCCATTTGTGGGGTGTCCCAGTTCTGCACCACTGAACTCCCCTGTTGCGGGGTGTCCCAGTCCTGAACCACTGCACTCCCCACTTTGCCCCAGGAAATCGAGTTGGGTTCTTGTTTCCCACGGCCTGAAGCCTGAATGTGGGCTCTTCTGTCCTTGTTTGATGGACCGACTTCCAGAGAGGAAGGACAAGGCCCCCACTTGCAAACCTCAGGCAGGCAGAGGCCATGGCAGGTGGCACTGGCTGGAGGTTTCCAGAAGAAAGGGCTGGGGCGGAGCTGGAGGAGCAGAGAGGGCTGGGGATGAAGTGAGCAAAGGAGGGGCTGCCAAGGGCACTGAGTGAGGCCTGGGACCCTCCTGGTCTGGAGTGGAGGGCTGGTGGTGGGACACAGCCGAGGGAGGTGCTTGGGTGACGCAGAGCCTCAGCAGAATGTGACACAAATGCCAGGGTAGAGCCCCGCGGCGTTGGCCCCATGGGACTCATAGGACGTCCAGAGACAGCCTGTGTGTGTGTGTGTGTGCGCGCGCGCGTCTAGGCTGGGTCGCTTACTGGCTCTGTGACATGGAGCAGTACTATGAGCCCTCTGAGCCTCAGTTTCCTCATCTGGAGATTGGGCACAAGGACAAGCACCTTGCAGGTTGATGGGGAGATTAGAAGCCGTTCTGCAAAACATCTCATCTGGTCCAGGAGCAGGCAGTGAAGGTGGACTTGATGAGGATGCCACCTTCTCCAGGGAGGCCCTCTTGATTTACACTGGGGTTGGTTGGCTGGGTTGCTCCTGGCTGTGAAGTTCTTTCTCTCTGCTTTCCCTGAGAGGTCTGAAGGGCTGGAAGGTGAAGGGCAGTGGTGCGGAGGCGGCTGGCAGGAGGAGGGCCTGAGCTGCCTGGGGCACAGCCCGTGTGCCTGTCCACGGGGAGGCTGCCTCGCTGCCCCCTGCCCCCAGCAGTCTGTACCATCCTGGAACACTGGCGCCTGCCATGCTGGGAAAGTAAGCCCCGGATGAGCTGCCCGGCCTGGGAAGACGTCACAGAAGCTGAGAACAGTGCAGGCTGCCACGGAAGACAGGGTTGTCCCCGGGCCTCCAGGTGCTCACACACACACCAGGGACCTCGCCCGCACCAAACCCCACCACCACCAACGTGCTGGGTGACCCCAGCGGGCCACACCTCTCGGGACCTCAGTCTGGTCTTTGGGGTGGGGGCTGGATCCCATGGCTCCTAATGGTCTCTCCAGCTGAGCCAGGCCATGGGAAGGTCCCATCCACAACAGGGAGGTGACCACCGCCTCATTAACGTGCTTGAAGGCTAAGAAAACTGGGGCTCCAGCGGGCAGGCTTTGGCACAGCAGTTAAGTCGCGCCTTGGGGCACCTGCTTCCCTCATCGAAGTGCCTGCTTCGAGCCCTGGCTGCTCCACTTCCGCCCCGGCTTCCTGCTCACGCACACCCGGGCAGGCAGCAGAGGATGGCTCACGTGCTTGGTTCCTGCCCTGCACTAGGGAGATGCAGATGGGATTCTGGGCTCCCGGCTCTGCCCTGGCCCAGATCTGGCTGCTGTGGGAGGTATCTGGGGAGTGAATCAGTGCCTAGAAGATCTCTCTCCATCTGTCTGTCTGCCTTTCAAATAAACTAAATATAAATTAGTAAACCTTTTTTGGGGGGAAAAAAACAAGCACAAAACTGGGGCTGGAAAACAGTGGTGTTGGTCCCAGCTCAGGTCCCGGGCAGAGCTACGGCTCCTCACCCCAAAAGTGTGCTGTGTCCCGGGAGCCTGGAAGTCCCTGATGGGGCAGCTGCTCCGGACCCCTGGCTCCTAGCAGGCAGCTGGTTGCCCGGGAAGCTCTGGTTCCCAGGGAGAGAGGCGGCGGGAGGGGGGCAGTGTGCTGGTGGGGCTTGCAGAGGGCCGTGACGGCCCACCCACGCTGCCCGCCGACTCCGCTTTCTCCCTCACTCCCGCAGCCCCACGCCGTCAAGACAAGGTGCTTGGCTGGGAGGCCAAGAGGAGAACCCCAAGGGAGCAGGGCCCAGGGACACTGCAGCTGGGGCCTCCCAGCCTGCCGGGGCCCATCCCTAGGCCTGCTCCCCTCCCGCTGTGTGACTTGGAGCCCCTCTCCCGGGAAACCTGGAGCCTGGCAGCCCCTGAATAGCGACCCGCTGGCTGCCGCCCGACCATACCATTCATACTGGCAACGGGGGAAGGTGACAGCCCTGGGGCCCCAAGGAGCAGCGCAACCTTGTGCCTGCGTCCCCCTAGTGCCTCCCAGCCCTGAGAAGGCTCCAAGGAGACGGGCTGGAGTGGGGCAGAGCCGTGGGAAGGCTCAGGGGCACCCGGCCCCACCAGAGGGCCCCGGCTCCCTTGTTGCAGCCCAGTGGCCATCCCTGCCCTGTTGGCCGGCCCTCCTCTTAAGGCAGGGCCCAGATTCTCCCAGACAAAGCCAGCTGTAGAGTGAGGGGAGAAGGCCTGGCTGGCTGGCCGAGGGGGTGCAGGCAGGGCAGGGCTGGGGTCACGAGCACCACGCGAAGCTCCTTGGGGGCCCCCTTGGAGAGACAGCCGGAGAGACCGCCCCCCAAGCCGGGACTGCTGAGGGCTGCTCTGAGGTCAGTGCTCAGGGGCTGCAGGAGAGGAGAGTGGGGTGTGGCCCTGGCGGGGGCTACGGGGAGGATGTGAGGGTGCGCTCACACCTGGGCAGCCCCTCGCTCTGCAGAGTGGGAACAAGGCCCAGCGAGGGCAGCAGCTGGCCCAGGAGCAGCCTCCTCTGCCCTCCGCAAGCCCTGCTCTGCGGAGCTCGAAGTGAGGGAAGAAGGTTCTAGAATGAGCCTGCAGAGATCTGCCCAGAGCAGGGCCTGTGGGTGCAGCCTGGCTCTGCTGGGGGGCCCTCGCTGCCGCAGCCACACTCAGAGGCTCATCACAACCTCACTTTTTTTTTTAAATTTGAAAGGCATAGAGAGACAGAGGGTCAGAAAGGGCCAGAAAGGGACACAGATCTTCCATCTGCTGTTCACTCCCCAAATGCCTGTAACAGCTCCGACCGGGCCAGGTGGAAGCCAGGAGCCTGGACCTCCATCCGGGTCTCCCACAGTGAGTGGCAGGGACCCAAGTACTTGATCCATCGCCTGCTGCCTCCCAGGGTGTGCAATGGCAGGAAGCTGGGTCAGAAGTGGAGCCTGGACTCAAACCCAGGGGCTCCGATGGCAAGGGGCATCTTAACTGCTGGGCCCTACACCCACCCCTCTACTTCCTTTTAAGTGGACCCCAAGGCCTGGAGCGTGGTCCCCACACCCACGGGCAGGCCACGCAGTAACATGACAGCTGGTTGGACCAGCTCCTCCCGGCTCCTGCTGCCCTGTTCTTGGTCCCCGCCAAGCATGGCCCAGGGGAGGAGAGAGGGCAGCTGGCTTCCTCCCCATGGGAGGCGGAGGTGGGCACACCCTTTCCCTCCTCCTGCTCAGACCCAGGGAAGGGTCAACCCTCGTGGGCTGGCCCACCAGAACACTCTCCAGACGCGACGCTTGAGAGGCGGGGGCTCGGGCAGCTGGACGGGCATCAGAGTTTCCAGCCGGGAGCTGGGAGGTGGTGTTTGCAGCCTGGGGAGCGCTGGGAGGGTGGTGGCAGGAGCTGGGTGTGGGGGCTGCCAGGGACGCCCTGTCGCCTGCTTGCAGGGAGCTGGGAGTCGGTCCTGCGGCTGCTGGTGAGTGCCTGGGACGGGGCCTGGGGGCTGCGCTCTACTCCCTGTGCCTGCTGTGAGGACTCTGCACCACAGGGAGCCCTGGCAGGGCTGGAGGCCTCTCCCTGCTGAGCTGTGGGGTCAGAGACCCAGCTCCCAGCCCAGCCGGGAGGGAGGGAGGCGGGGAGGGACAGCCATTCCTCTCACCTCGCCCCCTGCCTCAGGAAAGACCCCAACGTCAAACAAATGGTTGTTTTTGGTGAGAGCCTCTTGGGTTTCCTGGTCTGTGCGTGGAGACCCCAGAGCCCACAAATGCCGGCCTGCCAGCTGCAGGGAGCCGGCGTCGGTGTCCTGCTTGGCCTCTGTGTCCTGCTTGGCCTCTGTGTCCTGCTTGGCCTGTGTTTCAAATGCTTGCAAGTACGTTCCCTTTCTTTCTGGAGTTGAGTTTATCTCTCCTCTGTCCCTCTCTCTTCTCTCTAGCCTTAGACTTAAATTAGCTGCCAACATTTAAACACCAGCACTGTTTACCTAAGAAAACCCAGGTTTCTGGCTTCTCTTGGGAAATGGGAAAAGCAGACCCACTTCCTCCACGTGCTCCAGGCAGCCCCGCCCGGCCGGCCCCGTGCTGGCCAGGCTCTGGAAGCTTTTTTATGTGCACCCCCCGAGATCACCGGGAAGCTCACCCTGGGTGTCCACCTGCAAGCACCACTGGCCATGCCCCCTCTACTGGGCGATGGGAAATGATGTCGGAACACCCCCCCACCCGCCCCACCTCAGAAACCCCTGGGGGCTTCTTCCCACCTGTTCCCAGAGCAGCTCCCTGAGCTCAGATGGCTCTGGGGGTGACAGGAGTCAGAGAACCTGGCTCTGGCCTTTGTTTAAGCCTTGACCCTGGGCCTCAGTTTCCCCACCTGGTATGGGAGCAGGTTGGACTGTATCGGGAAACAGCAGCGGGAATGCCCATGGGCCAGGAAGGTGAGATATGGTGGGTGGTGGGCTTCTGGGGGGGGGGGTGGCCAGCTGGTGGTGAACGCCTTGTCTGGAGGTACCAGTTACAGCACCTTGGCACCGGGCAGAGGCACTGTCCAGTGCTTCTACGGATGGAATGCTGAGGTTCCAAGAGAAGCCAGGCACCCAGATATTCATGCACAATATTTTTTAAAAGCTAACTAATTTATTAAGAAGGCAGAGTGACAGAGAGGGAGAGAAAGGGGGTGGGGTGGAGACAGAGCGCCCCACTAGTTCACTTCCCAAATGCCTGCAACAGCTGGGGCTGGGCCAAACCAAAGCCAGGAGGCTGGACCTCCATCCAGGCCTCCCATGTGGGTGGTGGGGGCCCAGGTATTTCAGTTGTCATCTGCTGCTTCCCAGGCACATTAGCAGGAAGCTGGATTGGTGGCAGAGGAGGGACTTGATCCCAGGTGCTCCAGTATGGGATGTCGGTGGCTTAACCCTCTGGACCACAATGTCTGCCCCAAAATATTTTTTAAAAAATTCACAACCAGGGCTGGCATTCTGGTGTATCTGGTAAAGCAGCTGTCTGCAACACCGGCATCCCTTATGGGCACTGGTTCATGTCCCGGCTGCTCCACTTCCAAGCCAACTCCCTGATAATGGCTGGGAGAGCAGCAGAAGATGGCCCAAGTGCTTGGGCCCCACTACCCACGTGGGGGACCTGGAAGCCCCTGGCTTTGGCCTAGCTCAGCTCTGGATGTTGCAGCTACCCGGAGAGTGAAGCAACAGATGGAAGGTCTCTCTCTCTCTGACTTTCAAATAAATTAATAAAATCTTTTAAAGATTCATAGTTAGGTTTATAAAGATCCTGCAGTGACTCAACAAAATGCACCTGTGGGCCTGCACGTGCAGCATGAGCCTTAGATGAGAGCTGAGCCCCCCTCCCCTGCCCCCCCCCCGCAGCACTGTGTAATCCCCAACTCGCACCAAGTGGAGCAAGTGGCTGTGAGACTGGCCCTAGAGCCCAGGTTCCTAGCCCACACCTCTGTGGTGATCCATGGGAACTGAGTTTTAAATGCTGGGAGGGGCTGGGCACTTGGCACAGTGGTTAAGATGCCACTTGGGACGCCTGCCTCCCACATCGGAGTGCCTGGGTTGCAGCTTCCCCGCTAATGCTCACCCTGAGAACCCTAGACTGCCATCAGCGACGGCTCGAGAACTTGGGGTCCTGCCACCCACGTGGGATGCCTGGGTCGAGTTCCAGGCTCTCGGTTTTAGCCTGGCCTAGTCCTGGCTGTTGTGGGCATTTGAGGAATGAACCAGCAGATGGAAGATTTCTCTCTCTCTCTCTCTCTCTCACTGCCTTTTAAATAATAATGTTCCGCGCTGGTGGCAGCGGCCATTGGGGGGTGAACCAATGGAAAAAGGAAGACCTTTCTCTCTGTCTCTCTCTCTCACTGTCCACTCTGCCTGTCCAAAATAATAATAATAATAATAATGTTAATTTGGGAATACCAGGAGGCACTACCCTCTTGTCCCCTCCCAGGCAGCTGGGTAGGGGTCAGGTAGCTGGAGGACATAAGCTCAGGCCCACCCCCACCGCATATCAGCTGTGGGAACTTACACCTGCCACCCCCTGAGCCTCACTGTCCTAACCTGGGGGGTGGCCAGGCTGCTGCCTAGTTTATCAGGCTCAGCTCCCATCAGGGTTCCCAGGTAAGCCTCCCTCCCTGGCCCTGGGAGCCGCTGATCAGCCTCTGACCTCCTGTCCCGTTCTTGTTGCAGGCACCATGAGCACAGAGGCACCCAGCCTCACCGGCTCCCGGGTTACCAGTCCCCTTGCCTTTCTCACAGCTCAGGAAGCTGCTGCAGGCACCCCTGTGGAGGCAGCCGGCCCGGTCCCGGTGCTCGTGGCCCTGGCCTGCATTTTCCTCCTGCTGGCCACCTGCCTGCTGTTCATGGCACTCTGCAAGCCGGCCGCACTGGACCCGCGCCGCCGCGGCGCCCGCGAGTGCATGCCCCACCACCCTGGGAGCCCCAGCGAGCCCCAGCTGCGCCTCTGGGAGCGCCTGGGGTCCCTGCGCCACTCCCTGCGCAGCTTCCGCCGGGGCCGGCCCGCAGCCCCTCCTCGCCCGCTGCCAGCCTGCAACCACAGCCAGGGCGATTGGGACTGCTCGGAATCCACCAAGATGTGACAGGTGGCCACAGCACGCCCCTCCCCCCGTCCTCCTCCAGGCCTTCCTGCCTGGCCCCGCAGCTGCAGGCAGACAGCAGCCCGGGCAACTTGGGCCACACACTCATCCCGTGTGCCCAGGCCTGTGCCCTTTCCGGACCTTCCACCCTGCAGACCCCCCAGCTGCTGCTTGCTAAAGGACCCCTGGGCCAAGGGGAGCACCTGCTGCCGCTGAGCCTACAGGCACAACCTGGGGCTGCCCAGGGCCTCCTCCGGGCAGCGGCACCCCTGCTCCACCAGAGCCTTGCTGCGTTCTGGGTGCTAAGGCCAGCTCCAGGAGCTGCTGAGCCACAGAGCATCTCTCCAGCACGGACACTGCTCAGCCTACACTGGGGCAAGCTTCGGTCCTGCCACCGATGCCCGCTCAGGGCCCGAGGCAAGGGAGAACCCAGGACTGCCCTCCTGGAAATTCCGGGGCCCTGCCACCCACGCGAGCGAGCGGCTGGCAGCCTACCGGGAGACCTGCGGCCTGGGTGCCGGCTGGGAGGAGGCACCGCCTATGGAGTCACCGCTGCAGCAGTTGAGGCCCGATTCAGTGCACCCGCGTCAGGAGCCACCAGGAAGGGCCGGGGGGGGGGGGGGGGGGGCGGGGAGCCGGTGGCTCTGTGCCTCGCCCAGGGAAGGAGTGGCCTCCCCTTGGGTGGGGCGGTCCAGACATCCCCAGGACAGCTGTGGGGCCTCGGGCTGGGGCCACAGAGGCTGTGCTAGTGGGGATTGCTTCATTGGCCGGCTACCTGCGAATGCAATCCCACCCCAGGGAGGCCTCTCAGTACCCCAAATCCTGGGCCTTCCCCCCCAAGCCACGACTACACACTTTGGTCTGGTTCCAGATTCGGAGAGTGGACAGAGGGGGCCTGAACTGCTTCACTCCTGTCCCAGAGCCAGCACCTCTGCCTATCCCGCTGTGACCCACGGTGCAGCTAGCCAAGGCTTCTTGAGGCCTGAGCACTGGGTTCACCTCCTCCTGGCTCTAAAACCTCCCCTGGCTCCCTGCTTCCCGCTAGATAACGCCCATGCTGCCCGGCCTGGTGGGCAGCACCCTCGGGAACTGGCCCCGGTCTCTCTTTCTCCTTAGCTGGGCCCGAGGCAAAGGGGCCCACTCTGTGGAGTCCCCTTTGCTCCGCCTTGAGCTGCCTCCCCTCCCACCGCTCTGGGGGTGCACGAGGAGGACTTCCGTTGGCAGCCCTCTGGTCTATGTCCTTTCCTTCGTATCAGGCTGGGAGTCTGTGGAGGGCCAGACACCCTGCAGCCTCTCACTGTGCCTCACTGGGCACAGAGGGGTGAGGCTTCTGTTTATCGGGGGGAAGACAGCCAGGCCGTGTCCACCCCCCAGGCGGAATGCGTGCTCGCAGAGCCTGCAGGACCCAGAGCCCTGCTCTCTGCTTGGCTGCACGGAGGAAGGAGCTCTCTCCAGGTGGGCTGTGCTCCCTTTCTTCTGGGCCAGCCTGAGCTCCACGCGTCCAGCCTTGAAGGAGCTGCCCCAAGACCCTGAATTCACGCAGGAGAAAAGGGGGAAGGGGTGGGCACGCGTTTGGCACAGCAGGTGGACACCTGCACCTGTATCAGAGGGCTTGGGTTTGAGTTGTGTCTCCTACTTCTGATCCAGTTTCCTGGAGACAGCAGGTGATGGCCCAAGTCCTTGGGTCCCTGGTCCCCGCATAAGAAACCAGAAGAGAGTTTTGGGATCCTGGCTTCAGCCTGGTCCAGCCCCTGCTCTTGCGGGCATTTGGGGAGTGAACCAACTGATGGAGTTGTCCATCTGCCTTTCAAAATAAAATAAAATAAAATGGAATGGAGGGTGGGGAATCTGGCCTGCCCTGCATCACAGACTGCGGGATTTCAGTTGGAGCCGCGCTGTGCAAATAGAAACCAATTCTCTGGGTTTTAGCAAGTGGGGCCGGCTTCCTCCCCAGGCCTCTGTTCCTCCTTCCCTCCCAGTTTCTCCTGGTTCACTTTCCCAGGGCCTCCACGAGACAGCCCAGGCTGACTGCAGTCTGTGGTCGTCCAAGCTTGCTCTTCCCTGAGGGTGCACGGGACTGGGTGGGGGCAGCTGCCCTGAGACCTGAGGAGAGCTTCAGGCAGGGGGTCACAGCCCTGGGGCTCTGGCCAGTTGACTGGCACAGGTACAAGACTGGGGGAGGGGCTCACAGCTTCCTGCAGGGGGCGCTCCAGGGGCTGAGGCCCGAGAAGAGAACCTCCTCCTCCTCCTTCCGGAGCTAACAGACGCTGGCCAATCCCCAGGGCTTCCCGGATGCTCTGCGCCACAGCCCCTGTCCCGGGCACACTCCCAGCCGCCCACTCTCTGCTCTCTGGCAGCCGGGGCTAGAGGCAGGTCTGGATTCGCTGTCTGGCTCAGGCTCCGGGTTGGAAAGCCCCAGCCAGCGCTTGTGAAGAGAGCAATTCATGAAGGCTGGGATTCATTCGGGCCGCTTGCCCGCCCCGCTAGCAACCCAGGCCTCCCGGGCAGAGCGGGGGCGGGCACCGTACTGGGCCTCGGGTCCTCTCCCGGCTCCCTCGTCATGCCCGCTCCCTGGGCAAAGAAGCCCTTTCTTCCTGGGCCTGCTATTGCCCAAGAGAGGGCCTGGTCAAAGCCACGCAGTCCTGGCACTCTCTGGGCCCCACCTCTGAAAGGCCACCCTGGGAGGGCTGTGGGAGCAGGAGGCCATGGCTGCTTGCCCTGGGAAGGAGGAGAGGGCCGGGTCCCCCTAGACCCAGAGCAGCAGGCCCGCCTGCACCCCCGCTTCCACCCTCCAGGACCCCACTGAGCAGGTGCCCTCAGAGCTGCCACCTGCCTGCACGATGCTGTGGCCCTCGGGAATGTCCTCGGGGACGCTGGCCTCGTAGCTGCTCTGCAGGAAGATGGGCCGGTTGTCGTTCACGTCCAGGACGGTGACAAACACGGTGGCCGTGCCTGTGCGCCGCTTGCCTACGGGGCCGTTGTCTGTCGGGGGTGGAGGAGGACAGGTGTCAGCGGCTGCCCGTGCCCATTCCCGGGTGCCTGGCCCTGGCCTTCGCAGCACGTGATTGTTCTCCTTTCCAGGGTACAGATGACATGGGCCGGGCTTCGCTCTGACCGGGCCAGCCCTGGGCCATGGGCACTGTTACTATCACCCTACTCAGCAGAGCCGCTGCCGCGGGTCGAGCAGCGGCTCCCAAAACGTGCGCCGGTGTCAAGTCCCCGGGAATCCTTGAATGTAAACTCACGCGGGGAAAAGGGGCCCCTGCAGATGTCACTAACTGAAGGGCTGAGCAGGAGACCACCCTAGATCGTCCAGGGGGCCAGGATGCAGTGCCCAGCGTCCTTCTGAGAGAAGGCATGGGGTGAGGCAGGACAGAGAGCAGGTTCCGGGAGGATGGAGGCAGAGACTGGGTTTGTAGCCACGAGCCAGGGACACCTGAAACCACCAGGGACTGCACAGGGCGGGGGGCCCCTCTCCTAGAGCCCTTGGCGGGACCAGGGCCCTGCCACGCCTTGACTGTGCACTTGTGGCTTCCAGAACCACGAAGAGTACGTTTCTGCTGTGCGAAGCCACTGTGCTTGCTACGTGAAGATCACGGCGCACAGAACTGTCATGGCCAAGGCTGAGAGCTGGGGGCCCACACGCGATTCTCAAGAGGACGGAGCATCTGAACCTTGGAATAAAATCTCCTGCTTCTAAGTGTTCCACAACTACTTCTCATTCCTTACGCAACATAGGATGGACGGCCACACGCGGCCACGGACTCTGCCCAGGGCTCCCTTCTTTCTAAGCCCAGGGAATGCAGGCCCTCCTGGGACAGCCCCAGGGGCAGCTGCTGGCTGCTATCCCTGGAGGAAGGAACGTGCGTGCTGTGCTGCGTGTCCAGGCATGAGTGGTCACCAGGGAAGCGTGCAGGCAGCGGGAGCCGCCGGGGGGCCTGGGACCACTGCCTCCTTCTTCTCCAGGCCACACGCAATGGGGAAATCCCCCCACCCCCTCCCACACCCAGAGGGTCCTGCTTCCTTGCCCCGGCTAGGGGCCCCCTAGAAGGCCCAAGTGCAGGCCCTCACCTGCTGCTAGCCAAAGCCTGAGGCTCAAGCTGGACTGGGGTGGGGGACAGCATGGCTCTGGTGGCGGGGGGCGCGCCCCAGCTGGGAGGAGAGCAAGGCCGAGGGCAGAGGCATCCAGGCATGGCAGAGAGGTCATTCCCTCTCACTGAGAGTGTGCTGCCAACAGGGAAGTGGGGCAGAGCCCTCAGCACGGCCTCCTCCTGCCCAGAGCCCTCAAGGGCTCCCTGCTGCCTGTAGACCGAAGACCAAACTTCCAGCCAACGTTTGCCCTCTGCAGCCTGCCCTGCCTGGCTGGGCCACCTCCTCTCTGGTGCAGGCCACACCAAGGGCCGGCGGCCACCACTCACACTCCCTCCCTCCCTTTCTCTCTTACATGCACACACACATATACTCACACCCACACCTCACACACACACACACACTCATACATACACACACATGCACTCACACTCATACAACATTCACATACACATGTATATATACTCACACTCACACACACATATACACACAGGTACTCACACCCACACACATACTCCCAACTCATGCACACGCACACATACTCACACAAACTCACACACAACATTCACACACACAAGTACATACGCTCACACTCATACCCCCTCCCTCTCTCTCTTACACACACACACACACACTCACACAACATTCACATACACATGTACATACACTCATACTCTCTCACACACAGGTACTCACACCCACACAATACCCCCCCAACTGAAACACATGCACACACACTCACACACACAAACTCACACACAACATTCATACACACATGTACATACGCTCACACTCATACCCCCTCCCTCTCTCTCTTACACACACACACACACATACACTCACACAACATTCACATACACATGTACATACACTCATACTCTCTCACACACAGGTACTCACACCCACACAAACCCCCCAACTCATACACATGCACACACACTCACACACACAAACTCACACACAACATTCACACACACATGTACATACGCTCACACTCATACCCCCTCCCTCTCTCTCTCACACACACACACACACATACACTCACACAACATTCACATACACATGTACATACACTCATACTCTCTCACACACAGGTACTCACACCCACACACAAACCCCCCAACTCATACACATGCACACACACTCACACACAAACTCACACACAACATTCACACACACATGTACATACGCTCACACTCATACCCCCTCCCTCTCTCTCTCACACACACACACACACACACTCAGCCACTCCTCACTCACTCACACTCAGCAGCTCTTTCCCCGAACCGGGCCCTTGCACTGGCTGGCTCCCTGCAGCTCCCCTGCCTGAAGCACCCTCCTGCTTCTTCAGCTGCGGCAACGTCTCCTCTCCCGGCCTTCGGGGCGGCAGTGGGCGCCCCTCACTTCGGCCTAGCAGCACCATCCTGCTCCTTCCCAGGGAGGCCTCACCCCGAGTGTCTCTCTGAGGACCCCTCCCCACTTTCCCACTCTCAGGCCTGGAATTCCGGGCTCAGGAGACTGGCCCCAGCTCCCAGGACGGGCACGTCTCATGCCCTTGGCTGTGACGCGGGGTCCAGGGCAGGCACTGGGGCAGAATGGAGCTAATCAGGCCCAATCTGAGCGCTGCTGCTCAGGAGGCTGGGAAAGAGGCAAGTGCTGGCCTCCCTGCTCCTGCCCCTGATCTTGGAGGATGTGAAGGGGGGCTGCTGCAAGGGTTCCCACCTCAGCACCCAGGTGCTGAGCCTGCTGGCATCCCCTGAGCCCAGAACCAGTCAGACCTAAAGCCAGACCTCCCGGTGGACTGGTTCCGTCAGCCCACACTGCTGAAGTCAGTTCATTTTCATTGGTAAATTTACAACCAAAAGAATCCTGCCTCAAAGGTGGTCCCAGATGCTGCTTCCTCCAGGAAGCCTTCCTGAACCTGGCCTGCCCCACACTCCCAGCACCCCTCTTTTCCCTGCCTGCTTGTTATCTGTCGCCATGCAGTGATTGGAGCTGGCCTCCACGGAGCTGTTGCCCCTCTCTCCTGGCAGGGAGCCCCACGCCCGGCAGTGCTCCAGGGATCTGCTGAGTGGCTGTGGCTGCTTCCCCGCTGTGGTGGGCAGAGGTCATCCTGCGGCTCCAGGCCTGGCCCCTCGGGGGGTTCCCTGTGTGAGCTCTGCCAGCAGGGACTGTTGGGAGGTGCAGGGCGGAGCGGGGCTCACCAATGGCCTCCAGGACGAGTGTGTACGCGGCTGTGGTCTCACGGTCCAGGCCCACCACCGTCCTCACCACAGCATCGCGGTAGCCCACGCTGAACTTCCCATCCACGTTTCCACCTGTGGGCGAAAAGGACCGAGGCCTGGGGTTACAGAGCAGAGCCCCCAGGGAGGGAAGGGGTGGCACCCAACTCTGCTCTCAGAAGTGGGAGGCTGCGCTGTGGCTCAGCCTTGCCCCAGGGCTCTGAGGAGCCTGTGTGGACTGTAGTAGGTACTGTGTACCCAGTACCTACTGAGCACTTGCTGTGTACCTGGCACTTCACCTGCAGCACTTCATTTAACCTCCGAGGGACAAGAAGTCCTTGAGTGAGGGTGTGTGCTGGCTTGGGCTATGGTCTCTGTGCTGGTTCCGGCCCCGTGCCCTCCACCCCTCTGCACCTGCCTGCCCCGCAGCGGCGTCCGAGCAGTTAACCTGCACGGGTGGCTGAGGACCTCGGGTGGCCGAGCATCTTGTCAGCGGTGTGGCAGGGATGGGCTGGAGCACAGCTCTGGGACTCCCCCGGTGGGGCACTTATGGCAGCCACACACAGAGTGAAGAGTAGAGGCAGCTGCCCAGAGCCAGGTGCCCCTGAGTCCCCTGACTTCTGGGCTCCTTGGGGAACACGAGAGCCTCCTGTCCTGCGTGGACAGAACAGCGTAGGAGACCCCGCCCCTGCCAGCTGGCGGGTAGTGCGGAGGTGCCCACAGCAGAGGGCGCCTCTGCGCTAGGTTTGGAGCGAACCCGGCTCAGGATTCTGCTCTGCTCCCAGCACAATGCACAAGAACGGAAAATCGGGGAGGGGCTCTCAGCAGGTCTCAGGGACCCACCCCCCTGCGTGCTGGGAAGGCCTCCCTTGTCCTTACTGCTTTGCCCCTGGGGAGACCCCTTGGCTCCTGAACTCCAGAGCTCCCTAGTTCTGAAGTCCCCACTGCAGCGGCCATGGGAGGAACTGCGATGCCTTGAGTGTGGCAGCTGAACCACGCGGTGTGCGAGGGGTCTCCATGCTGCCTTTCCTGGGGTGGTCTCGGAGACCAGACCAGGAGAGAGGTGGGGAAGGAATCTGAGAAGGAGAGGCCGAGTGCTGGGGAGACACTTGGTTGCAGCGAACAGAAACAGGTATGGACAGGTGCACACATCCTCATACAACATGTGAGCAAGGTGGCTGCAGGTAGATCATGGACAGAGAGAAGACTGAACTGGGCAAATGGCCGAGAATGTGGAAGAACCTTTCCCGCCTCCCCTGTGTCCTGGTGCCTGTCTGTTGTGTCAGGTCCTGAATACTGAGCACTGGTTCTCGTCCAGGAATGCCAGACACACGGCATGCACACCACCACCTACCAATCCTACCACTGCGGCAGACATCACCAATCGATTATGCTCACTTTCCCCCATTGGGCCAGGCCACTGCCCCATAACCTTCCTCCATGGCTCTACAGGTGGAAGCTACTTGACATTTGGAGCTAAACCAATTCATTTAGGGAGAGCTAAACCATCGGCCTCTAAACCGGTGGGGAATCTCTTTATGAGCAAAGGGTCTCCCAGGGAAGGCCAAGGCCACATTCCTGCAGTCACTGCTTCGCCACCCTCACTGCAGGTGGGCTGGAAACCTCATCAGCCTCTCCGCCCGCCTGCAACAGCTTCAGGAGGTCCCTAGGGGGCCAGGCCAGAGAGACCTAGCTGCAAACATGGCGGAAGCTGAGAGCGCAAATCCTCAGGGTGCCACACGCAGGGGCTGGAGCACGTGGTGGGGGCTGCAGCCTCCCTGCCACCCTCACATCGGGGAGGGGCAGGCCAGGGTGAGCGGGGATGGGGCCTCGGGAGAGGCTCGCTGGGATGAGCGGGAGCGGGGGCGGGGCCGTGGGAGGGGCGGGGCTGTACCCGTGATGAAGTAGCTGAGCTCAGCGTTGAGGCCAATGTCGTTGTCCGTGCAGTTCAGCCAGACCACCCGGAACTCGCGCGGCACGTCCTCCGACACCGACACGTTGTACACGGCCGGGAAGAAGGTGGGCGTCTCGTCGTTTACGTCCAGCACTGCGGGTGGAAGCAGGTGTGGGGAGTTGAGCCCAGCTTCTGCTCCGGACGGACGAGCAGGAAAGGACTTGGAGGGGAGTCACAGGCTCCAGGCGGCATCCGTGTCAACACCTGGTCCTGAGCCTGGGGCCCCAGGACCAAGCTGACCAGAGGGACACGGCCTCCCGTGGTCATCGGGAGGTGAGAATGTAAGGGCCTGGTGATGACAACGGTGACAGCGGCTCTTCCCACTCTTCCCACTTGCCAATCCCACGCCAAGTGCTTCCCATACGGGGCCGCAGTACCCTTCCTGGGGCCCTCACAGGACAGGCACCACTGGGTGCACTGTGCAGACGGGGGGGGGGGGGGGGGGGGAGGGGCGAACGCTCAGGGCCGCTGAGTGACTTGTCCTGGGTCACACGGCCAGACAGTGGAGTGGCTGGGGTCGTGGGGGGGGTCACGCCCAGGTGCATGTTGGGGTCACACAGAAGGGGATTGACTATGGGGGTCTGTCTCCCCACAAGGCTAATGTCTCTTAGAGATGTGGTTTCCACGGCACGGCTGCTGCTGAGCCTCGGACAACGCCCTGCGACGAGGGTCCTCTCTGCCAGGCTGGGCACACTCCCTGCCAATCACTGGTGAAAACCTGGGTCCTCACACTGCCCCCAGGGACCCGTGGCAGCCTTGGAGAGCAGGAGAGGGAACGTCCAGCCGGCCCTCTCTGCTCCTCGGGGTCTCGGCTCTCCACTGAGCAGGGCAGGTGCTGGTGCCCGTGAGAGCTGAGGACACTCCCGGGCCCTGCCTGCACGCCTAGAGCACAGGCCGTGTCTTGCCTGCTAAACTCGCTCTAATTTCCTCCGTGGTTACTCCTGGCCGTTGGGCAATAGCTCACGTCAGCGTCCTCATTAAAGACACATCCGGAGTGGATGAGACCCAGGGCCAAGAGGACTCTGGGGATTGCAGCTGCCCTCCCGCTGGGCGGGGCTTGCAGTGAGCCCCGCCCTTCACCCCCACAGGAGGTGGGGCCTCCCTGGAAAATCCCTGCCGTCTGGAGAGGGCAAAGGGCACCACCGTCTCCCCTGGCTGCTCTGCCACCCGCTCTGCTGTTGCTGGGGTCAGGGGCCGGGGAGCCTGGCAGTGGTCCCAGTCACTGCCCTCGGGTTCTGGAGGCCGGGTCAGGACCAGGCTCTGCTGTGGGGAGGGGACCAGTGGAGGTGGGGGTCCCGTTAGTGCATGCGTCTGTGCCCACATGACTGTGGGCTCCCCACTCGGCCTGGTGCCGCCCCTGGGCAGCCCTGCCGTCTCACCTCGGATGGTGAGCGTGCTGGTGGAGCTCTTGGTGGGCGTGCCCGCGTCGCTGGCCACCACCCGCAGCTGGTACTCGGCGACGCGCTCGCGGTCCAGCTCGGCCGTGGTCACCACCACGCCGCTGCTGCTGTTGAGGAGGAAGTCCAGGCGGGGCATGCCCACCTGCATGCGGTAGGACACCAGCCCGTTCAGGCCCTCGTCCAGGTCGATGGCCACCACCTGAGGGGCAGGAGAGCTGCGTGAGGGGTGACCACACCAGGACCGCCAGAAGTGCCCCTCCTCCCTGCTGACCCAGGCTTGGCTGCAGCCCACACACCTACCCCTGCTGGCCCCGGCTGGCCACTGCCCCCCCACCGTGTACCCTCCCAGATGCCCCCTAGGGGCAGCGTGTCAGCGTCCAGACACGCCCTCTGGTTCAGATGCACTGAGCGAGGCTGGGGTTGGCGTGGGAAAGGACCTTTCTGGGACAGAGCCCAGGCCCCCATGGTCTTCTGCCTTTAACACTGTGCTTTCTCTCAGGGGGCCCTCCAGGATTTATTCCCGCAAGCTCGGGGCCTCCATGCTGTCCAGCTGCCCTGATCCTCCAGCCCTTGTACAGGTGTATGGAGCAGCTCTCACAGCTTCCAGATTCTTCCATTACCTGGAGCTCAACTACATGACTGTGCAGTCAATAGGCTTCCTCTCCTTTGTTCTGATTTGTAAGACAGCAAAAACAGAAGAGTATCAAAGAGGTTTTTGGGGCCGGCACTGTGGTGTAGCAGGTAAAGCCACTACCTGCAGTGCCGGCATCCCATATGGACACCAGTTTGAGTCCTGGCTGTTCCACTTCCGATCCAGCTCCCTGCTCATGTGCCTGGGAAAGCAGCAGAGGATGGCCCAAGTCCCTGGGCCTCTGCATCCACGTGGGAGATCTGGAGGAAGCTCCTGGCTTTCGATCTGCCCAGCTCTGGCCATTGCAGCCAACTGAGGAGTGAACCAGTGGGTGGAAGACCTGTCTGTCTGTCTGCCTCTCTCTCTGCCTCTCTGTAACTCTGCTGTTCAAATAAATAAATAAATATATATTTTTAAAAAGCCACTGCATGTGATACTGCCATCCCATGTTAGGGTGCCAGTTCCAGTTCTGGCTGCTCTGCTTCTGATCCTGCTCCCTGCTAATGTGCCTGGGAAAGCAGAGGAAGATGGCCCAAGTGTTTGGGCTCCTGTCACCCACACAGGAGACCTGGATGGAGTTCCTGGGTCTGTACCCCAGCTTGGACTGGCCCTGGCCCTTGCAGCCACTTGGGGAGTGAGCCACTGGATGGAAGATCGATCCCTCTCTCTCTCTGTAACTCTTTTAAATCAATCAATCAATCATTTTTTCCAAAAAGGATGATTTTTTTTTTTTTTTTTTTTTTTTTTTTACTTTTTGACAGGCAGAGTGGACAGTGAGAGAGAGAGACAGAGAGAAAGGTCTTCCTTTTGCCATTGGTTCACCCTCCAAGGGCCGCCGCGGCTGGCGTGCTGCGGCCGGCGCACTGTGCTGTTCCGAAGGCAGGAGCCAGTTGCTTCTCCTGGTCTCCCATGGGGTGCAGGACCCAACCACTTGGGCCATCCTCCACTGCACTCCCGGGCCATAGCAGGGAGCTGGTCTGGAAGAGTGGCAACCGGACAGAATCTGGTGCCCCGACCGGGACTAGAACCCAGTGTGCCGGCGCCGCTAGGCGGAGGATTAGCCTGTTGAGCCACGGCGCCGGCCCAAAAAGGATGATTTTTAACAAGTCATTTGGAGATTTCATTGTTGTTTATAGAAGCCATTTGGGTCCACGTGGGCAAGGCTCCTCAGAATCCCTGCTCTGCCCCGCTGGCTCCTCTGTCCCCATCGGAATGATCCCGACTCAAGACCCTGACACGCTGCGTTTCACAGAAGTGGGCTCAGGCATCTGAACAAAAGACAAGTGTAACAGAGGTGAACATAAGAGCTTCGGGGTAAGCTAAGACACTCGGGATTGGAAAATGATGTCAGGGTCATCTTGTCTAACTCCCACTCCACAAACTGGACAGGAGAGAGTCCGGACTCAGCTTGGATGCACTGTGGAATGGGGAATGCACTACTCCTGCTGTATTTGCACACGGCTCTGATCTCTGGAGAAAGTTCTTCTAGCAGGAATCTTAAATGAACGTTTATTTCTTGGTTTTCATCTGCTTGAAATGCAGGGAGAGAAAGAGAGGGGGAAAGAGGGAGAGAGGCAGGCAGGGAGGGAGGGAGGGAGGGAGCTCCTCCATCCACTAGTTCACTCTCCAAGTGCTTGCAGCAGTCAGTGCTGGGCCAAGCTGAAGCCAGGAGCCTGGGACTCCCAGCAGAAATCTTTGCTAGTGGAGGTCCTGGGGTGACCAAGGAGCCCCATAGCTCCCGTGGGAAGCCCCTTCCTCTATCTGCAAATGGCCTCCCAGCTCCTCCCACCGCCTCCCGAGAGCCTGGGCCCTTCCCTGTGAATTCAGCAGGTGGGCTGGTGGGTGACTCCCTCCTCTGCTGAGAGCTGGGTCTCAGGCTCCCAGGCTGGCCCGTCCCCACACCCTCTCCTCTGGGGACTCTTGGGAACAGGGCTGCTGTTCCTGGGGCTGCAGCTCCCCCTGCTGGGGGCTGGGAGTGGTCAGAGCACACCAAGAACCTCTGAGGATGCAGCCCTGGGTCACCCCCCTGGCGTCCGGTCCGGGTGCATTCCTGTGTGCTTCCAATGGGGCCCAGCTGGCCCGGTGCTGCTCTCTCCAGGACAGCCCCCGGTGAGACGTGTAACGAACACAAGGGCTGCGTGCGTTCCTGCGGGCTGAGCCCCAACTTGCTTTGCGGGGGTGTCTGGCTGAATACCTGCAGTGCGGCCGGGTAGGTGCTCCTGCTGTCTCCATTTCATAGGCAAGACCACTGAGGTGCCAAGACACACAGTGCACAGTGGGACCACATATTCCAAAGCCCATGCGCGTACCAAGGGGGCGGCCTCGTGGGTGGCCTCCTGCTGGGGCATCAGCACCTTCAGGGCCTCCCACACTGGGACGGTGGTATGAGACCCAGGGCAGGCTATCTTCTTGGACAAAGCCTCCTAGAACTCAGGGCAGAGTCCCAGCCCTGCACAGAGCTGCCCAGGGCTCACGGGAGGGCATGGGGGAAGGGACACCTGCCTAAGGGTCTAGGCTACCTCATCTTTGTGTTCTAGAACCCCCTCTGGTTTGGGGCATGGAAGGGTCTGAGGCTAGACCTTCATAGTTAGGAGACGAGAACTCTCTGACTTGGCCTCTTTCCCCTTTCCCCACAGCTTTCCTGCCACCTCACCTAGACCTCCTGTCTTCCAAGTCCAAGCTATAGGCCCTCCTCCTCCAGGAAGCCTTCCCAGCCACCTCAGCCACTGCCAGTCACTTGCAGTACCAGCTCTGAAAGCCTGGAGCAGCTCACTTACTGTGTGATGTTCATGGTTGGCACCCCCTGTCCTGCCCACTGCATGGGGCTGAGTGCCCACTGCCCACCTGTTGCCTGGGAGGCTGGGGGCAGGAGACTCACTTGGTAGACAGAGACCCCGGCGGGGGTGCCCTCCAGGACCTCGGCCACAAAGGGCAGGTTCTGAAAGGTGGGGTCATTGTCGTTGAGGTCCAGGAGGTTCACAAACACTGTGGCACTGCTGGTGGCCCTCAGAGGGGGTCTGCCGCCTGCGGGAGGGGGAGAGATGGAAGTCAGGAGAGGGCAGCAGCTCCGGTGTCCCTTCAGCCCCACGGTCCCTGTGGGACACACAGGGGCCAGGCCTTGCACCCCATGGCCCCTTCACCTGCTCTGGGGGTGCTGTGGGGGGTCACTAGTGGGCCACACATCACTCCCCGCCCAGCCCCAGGGAGCCCCAGGGCCCCGTCCCCGGGGGCTGGCCGGTGGGCGCGTCCGTACAGTCGGTGACGGAGACGATAATCCGGCGCATGAGCTCCGCCTCCTCGGGGTCCGGGTTCTCCCGGTCCAGCATGACGTGCGTGGTGCGGATCTTGCCCGTGGTGCTGTTGAGGCTGTAGAACTTGTTGGGCGGCTGGATGCTGTACACCAGGGTGCCGTTCTCGCCCAGGTCTGGGTCCACGGCCACCACCTGCCCCAGAGCGGGGAGGGGAGGAGAGGAGAGACCCCTGCCGTGAGTCCAGCCCAGGGAGGCGGCCTCTGTGTCTGCCTGGGGTTGTCTGAGCTCACACCCTGGTGCCTGCGAGGGGTGGGCATTGTGGCTCCAGCCCAGGCAAAGGGATCCTTGTAGGCCCTGGTAGGGGGTTCTGAGCCAGGCTGGGAGTAGTGGGGTGTAGAGCTCGACCCACAGCGGAAGTCTGGGGCTCTCCAGCTTCTTCATCTGCCACCTTTGACCTTAGGTGAGTGCCTTTCCCCCTTGGGCCTCCAGGGCTGTAGAGGTGAGAGTGGAGACCCTGCCTCAAGGTGTGAGGACCAGCTGAGGCACTTGCCAGCACCCAGCACACACCTGTGTGCAGCAGGCCCTGTCCTCATACTGCAGGTGTCTATATTACGCCCGTTTCACAGATGGGGCACAATGAGGCCCCCAAGGTTTCAAAGCCAGGAAGTGGAAGAGGAGGCTTTCTACCCCAGCTCTGGGTCCTCCCAGAACCCACACTGGCAGCCAGCGGCCACTCTGCCGGCACATTCCTGAGTCCTTCCTGTCTGGACACACAGGGTGCTGGGGGGCAGCAGGGGGCTCCAGCGGGTCTGTGACCGTGAGGCTCCCGAGAATAGGCAGTGGGGAGTCTGTGCCCCAGGCAGGGCCTTTGGAAGGGTTTGTAACCCTGCCTGGATTTTGGGAAGTGGTTGCTCATCCCAACCCTCTGCGTATGTCCTTTGCTGCTTCTGCCTGTGGGTGATTGACAGAGGCCTGGGCTCCTGTGACACCAGGAGTGACGCACACAGCGGGGGGAGCCAAGGGCTGGGGACTGATTTGGAGGACGGGACCCAGCAGGTTGGGACGGTCCTGGGCTCGGGGTGGGTGGGGCTTGAGGAGGAGCGGGCAGTACCACCTGACAAGGGCAAGGGGCGGGCACCTTCGCTCCCCAGCCCACCTGTGGTCCCATGTCCAAGGCCCCGCCCCACAAAGGGATCGGTGCTCAGCGCTGTCCTAACCTAACCTTGTGTGATGGACCGAAGGGCGAGGGCCAGGCGCCATGGACACCGTCCAGCGGGAGGACAGCGCGTCCTTGACTGCGGACGCTCGGCCCGCGTGCCCTCCATCTCACTCAGTCCTGGGGCTTTGTGCTTCAGCGGCAGAATCGGTCCCTCCCCTGCCTTTGGCCTGGCTGGAAGTGTCTCTGGAGCCACCAGACCAGAACAGACAGATGGGCGCCTGGCAGAGCGCTCCCGGCTGTCCCCAGCCCCTGGCCCAGGCAGAGGGGCTGACACAGGGGCCGCCCCTGCACCACCAAGGCTTCTTGTGTCACAGAGGGGTGGGGGCAGCCCCTGCCTTCCCAGCCTTGCAGCACTGATGTGGCGCAGGCATGAGGCCTTGGGGTCCCCGCTCGCTCCCGTGTTGGGAACAGGCCCAGGGCTCCTAGGCACTCTGGGCCTGATCAAGCCGGGCAAAATCAGCACCCATGGGACTGGCGGCTCCACACACATCTCCCTCCAGGGAGACCAGGAAGGGATTTTGTCACTGGCCTCTGCCTGAGGAAACTGAGGCATGGAGCAGTGACAAGGGCTGCCCCAGGCCAGCAGGTGATGGCCGCTTCCCTCGCCCCCGCCACACCAGAGGAAGCTCGAGCGGCTGCCCCAGGGCGGGGACGCTGGTGTCTGGCCTCCTGGCCCCTCCCTGGGCTGTGGGCTGCGGCCCCTCCTGCAGGCTCCCTGCTGGGCGATTTTGTCGGATCTCCCCACTTTTGCTCATTTAGTTCCCATTCCACGCGCACCATTTTTCTCCCGGCCTGACGGGGAATAATTCTCTCCCTCGCCCCACTCCTTTATTTTGCTGGAGGGCTTTGAAAGGCTCTAAATCAATGCCCATCAGCCAGGTCCTTGAAGAGGGCTGCAGAGGCCGGTGGGGGGGTGGGCCACCACCTCACTCACAGAGACGCTGCCCTGGCGGCGCCCACGTGCCCAGCCATGCCCCCACCCCCACAGGGAACCCTGAAGTACAGCACACAGGGTGGGGGGCACAGGCTGGCTCGGCCGCACACAGTTCTCTGCAAACTGCTACTGCCTGGGGCCCAGGGCCCACAGCCAGCACCTGCTCCAGGGGGCCCTGGGGAGAGTCCAGGGCTGGGGTCTGACAGGAAGGAGGGGCAGTCAGATATTCACCCGGATTCTGAACACCCACAGGCGGCCTCACTAGGCCAGGCAGGGCGTCATGGCTAAGCCCAACGGGTGAGACGCTAGCGGGGGAGGCGGATGACGGGAGCGTGCACGCCAGCCACAGGCCGCACACACCCAACCACAACTCCTGTGTGGTTTGCACCTTCACTGCCGCTTCATTCCTAAGTTATTTGCCTCTTAATGAGCAAGAGACCCAGTTGACAACTATGCACAGGCTTGGCCCGGCCAGGAAGGGGACACACGGGGGGGACACACGGGGGCCTCTCTGAAGGAGGCAGTGTTTTCAGCTGGCATAGATGGAGGAGGAGGAGCCAAGCGGAAGGGCAGGGGTCAGCAGTGGAGGAAGAAGAGCTCACGCGGGCTCCAAGGTGGGAAAGAGTTCTGTGGGTGCAGGAAACAGAAAGGCCAGTATTGGTGTGCGCCTACGTGTGCCTGTGTGCAGGTATGCATCGCGCACATGTCTGCACATGCGTGCATGTCTTGTGTTTGTGTGCGCATGCCTGTGCACATGTATGTGCGTACATGTGTGCACACGTCTGGATGTGTGCGCATGCGTGTGCACGTCTATCTACATGTGTGTGCATGTCTGTGTGTATGTGTGTGCACGCATGCATGTGGTGTGTGGGATGAGTCGGGGGTAGGCCAGTCCCTGTTTGACCGTCACCTTCTCTTTGATGTCACCAGGGGTCGCCATCCCTCCACTCCCCACACCCAGGCACAGCCCCTGCCTCACCCTGGGTGTCCTGAAAGGTAATAAAATAGACCCCAGATGTATGTATAAAACTTGAGGGATTTTCTAAAAGTTCACAGAAAATGGGATCAAAAGATAAAATTTATCTTGGTGCAAAAATATTTTGAATCCATGCACATAAGGGGTCTTCAAAGAGTACAGGGAAATGTGTATCATGAAAAATTATTCACGGCTTTCAAGAATTATTTGCAGCAAAATAAACTTAGGTTTTAGTTCCATTTCCATGAACTTTTTGAAGTACCTTCATATGTGCACAGGCATACGTGCACAGCTGTAAAATCTGAATTTTTACGACTGCTCCCTTTGAAACTATTTTGCCATGACAAACTTGATTTATGTAATGATTTCCTGGCAATTATCAAGTGTAATTGGGAGTTTCAGAGAATTCTAGAAAATTCTCAAGAATTCTAGAAATTCTAGACACTGTTGGTCCTCAGATGAGGAAATTCTTACCATTACTAAAGCTGCTGTCTCATGGTCGGTAACTTTAATATACCAAGTGTTCACTCTGATTTTGCTCTTTCTTCTAAACTTCAGGGTGTCAGATACTACCATGGGTGCTGAGAGGCGAGTGCCCCAGCCTCGTGCCTGCCCCGTCCGCAGGGTGCTCACATATCGGCCTGCCTAGAGGCAGGCACGGTGCAGCCTCCGTGGGCTGTGAGGTTCTGCTGAGGACCCTGGCTCTTCCTCTGTCGAGACAGGAGCCCTGGGGTCTGAGCACACCATGGCATGACACCCCCTGAAGGCAGGTGGGGGCACAGTTGTTCCCTATATCCCTGTTCTGCAAGCACAGGGCTGCACACAGTAGGTGCTCACGGAAGGCTTGTGGAGAACACCTGCATAGCGAGTGGGCCCTGGGGAGCAGGCACTGGCTCGCTGTCTGTACTTGCCCATGGCTCAGGACATGGGGGAGGCGGGAGACCTGGAGAAGACCACCAGGGGCCGGAGCTGGGACACGCCCACGGCCAGGTGCAGATCCCACCTGGCAATGGCAGGTGGGCTCTCTGATAAAGGCATCTCTGATTGGTGTCCCATGGAGCCACTCCCTCCTGGAACCACATCCTTTACCTGCCTTTCAATTCCCTTTGTGAAGAATTTTTTAGAAACACAGGAAAGAGCATGGAAAAGAGTTGAGCAGGGGTTCAGAGGTGGGCGTCAAGCCCCAGCTCTTGGGGTCCCTGTTGGGAGTGGGAAGAAGGTTGTCCAGTGCCAGTACCCAAGTGCCCACCAGGTGGCAGCAGAGACAGCCAGCGCGCCCCGGAGCCCCAGAGCGGCAGGCAGACGGCCCAGCACTGTGGTCTCTGGAGCTGCTGGTGGTCTGGAAGGCATCCGGCCACCTGGGGCTTTGGAAATGGTAGGTCCCAGGACCCTCATCCCTGCCGTACTGCACTGGGACCTCCAGGAGGGGTTAAACCCATGCACTGGCTGAGCTCCATGTGGAGAGGCGGGCAGGACTGTGTGGCGGCTGGCCTCCCTCTGTCCTTGTCCTTCCTCCTGGGTGGCCCTGGTCCCTACCAGGCATGTGTGATGAGGGAGCGGCCGAGGCTGCCTGGGCCCATGGGGTAGCCTTCCTGGAGGGCTGGGTTCCTCCTCCCACCTCACCTGATTCTCAGTCCCTCAGAACCAGGGCCACCTGCCAGGGTACCACCTCAGCCAGCTCCGGGGATGGCATGTGATGCAGCTGGTAAAGCCGCTGCCTGGGACTCTGGCATCCCATATGGGCACCGGTTTGAGTCCCGGCTGCTCCACTCCCAATCTAGCTCCCTGCTAATGACCTGAGAATGGAACAGAGAATGACCCAAATGCTTGGATCCTTGCCACCCACATGGGAGACCCAGGTGGAGTTCCACTCCTGGCTTTGACCTGGCTGAGCCCTGGCCGTTGTGGCCATTTGGGGAGTGAACCTGCAGATGGAAGATCTCTCTCTCTAACACTACATTGCAAAAAAAAAAAATCTTAAGGGGAAAAAAGACCAGTGTTCAAGTCCCAGCAACACCTCTTTCCAGCCCTGGCACTTTGGGACAACCCCAAACCCCAAGTGATTTCTTCTAGGGTGAGTGGGACAGGTGCCATCTGCCCGCGAGAGCACGATGAGGATGGGAGAGAACCCGTGGGAAGCCCTCGCGCGGTGCCTGTTGGTCCGGGCTCTCCAGTGTGTTGGTGCTACCACATGCCGTCAGGGCTCAAATGCGCCGCAGGCTGGCTGGGTGGCAGCAGGGCCACACGTGGCGGGACGGGCCTCCCCATGAGGACAGAGGTAGGTGGCTCAGCAGTGCGCTCCTCAGAGCCCCGTGGAGGACGAGGTTCCCCGTCCTGGGCGCCCTGCAGCTGTGGCTCCACCTCCCACCCCACCAAAGTCCTTCCTGCACACAAAGCCATCCGCCACCTACCGTGGTCACGTCTGAGTCTGGCGGCGTCATCTCCACCAGGTTGATGTAGTAGGGGGCGTCCTTCCAGGTGGGGTGGTTGTCATTGATGTCCAGGAGGGTGATGTTCACCTGCAGAGCCACAAGGGGCGCTGTGGGATGCATTCCCAGAGATGGGCCAGGGCGAGGCCCACTGCCTTAATTCCACCAGCTCCCCACACCGTGGGAACCTCGCCCAGGGCCTGGGTCCTGGCGGCCAAGAGGCAGCCAGGCTCCTTTAGGGAGGGAGAGGAACAGATCAGATGGGCTCTGAAGTCCTGGCTGTGACTCCCCTGCCCCCCCCCCCCAACTGGCAGGGTGGGGGTCTGAGACCCCCTTGAGCTTCCCCATCTCAGCTACAAGCCAAGCAATTTTCCTGCTCACCTGCCACCAGGTAAATTATTGCTAGGGCTCTGGTCGCTATCAGCAGGGGCCTCCCTGGCTGGGGAGGGCACTGGGGGTTTTCTTCTGAGTCCCAGCCAAATCTGGCCGGACAGGGATGGGGGGGGGGGGGGGCAGCTGCCAGCAGGGGGTGCCCAGGGAGAGCCGGAGAAAGCAAGGCGGGTGACAGAGTGGGCGGCTGGCTGGTCCTCCTCTTCCTTGGCCACAGAGGCTGGAGAGAGGAGTATCCCTGCCCTCTGCTACGCAGGTCGGAGAGGGCTGGGGTGGCTACAAGTCCCCTGGGACCCTCTAGAGCCCCACTTCCTTCTCCGAGCTCCCTGTGTGCCAGGAATGCTGGTTTCTGGTTCTTGGCAGGTGCCACACGAGGAAGGGGCCTGTGGGGCTTGTGTCTCCTGCACCCTGCCTGGCTGGCCTTTTGGGGGCCGCAGAGGAAATATGCCACTGGCTCCTCCCACACGGAGGCCCAGGTGCCTGGGTTGTGCTTTCCCACCGCTGCTGTGGCCCAGCGCTGCCCTCTGCTGGTGAGGGACTGGCACTGCCACCCCACTCCCCTCTCACATTGCCTCCCGCTGGCCCAGGACAGAGGCCTCAGGGAGGCAACCCGAGGACAGGACGGGCTGGGGAGCTGCAGGCTGACAGGGGGAGGGGTGCTCACAGTGGCGATGCCCGTCTTCTGGTTGTGGCCCACGCCCCCGTCCACGGCGCGGACAATGAGGATGTACTCAGACTTGACTTCCCGGTCCAGCAGAGATGTGGTGGTGATCTCACCTGTGGGGGGTGGGGGTTAGGTGGGCCAGGGGAGGTGCGAGAGAGACGTCAGTGAGCCGCCGTGCTCACAGAAGGACGGGGGCACCCATGCGAGGGGCGACGGGACCCCATGCCCAGGAGGGAGCGGTGGGCATGGAGACACCGAGGCTGGTGCCCGGGGCAGGGACTTCTGACAGTGTCCTTGTCGCCCATATCCTGTGGGCTTCAGTTTCCCCGGCCATGTGGAGCTCATTTAGTCCACAGGGTGGAGGTCTGGGGACAGCCTGGGCCCTGTGTGTTCACCCACGGGAAAACGAGGGCCTTGCAAAGGCTGTGGAAATGCATGTGGGCAAAAGCTGGGCTGTTTCAGGCCCTCTGCACCAAAGGAGAGTCACCTTTGAAGCCCATTTCCAGACTTTTGGAAGCCCCCCTGTACAAGGACAGGCAAGCAGGACCCCGAGTGTTTCACATGCATGTGGTATGTGACGAGTAGTGGACAGTTCCACCCCCGGTGCCTGGAGAACGAGCAGTCGGGCGGCTGGCGTGTGGCACAGCGGGTTACGTGGTCACTGCCGACATCAGCATCCCACACCGGAGCGTCCCCGCCGCTCTGCTTCCAACCCGGCTCCCTGCCGACGCACCCCGGGAGGCAGCAGTGAGGGCCCCTGCCACCCACGTGGAGACCCACATGGAGTTCTAGGCTGGTTTTGGCCTGGCCCAGCCCTGGCTGTTGAGGCCATTTGCAGAGGGAACCAGCAAATGGAAGACTTTTTCTCTCTGTCACTCTGCTTTCTAAATAAATAAATACATAAATAAAAGAATGAACAGTTATATACTAATTTCCTAATTACCTTGTAAGTAGCATAATTATATTGCCTTGAATTTTTTGATGTGTATAAACAAGTTATTGTTAAATATAAACACTTAAGGGGCCAGCGCTGTGGCGTACCGCCTGCAGTTCCGGCACTCCGTATGGGCGCCAGTTCGAGTCCCGGCTGCTCCTCTTCCATGGGGAGTTGGGGGTGTGGAATAAGGTTATGGAGAAGCTGAGGCTGGGAATGGAGACCAGCAAAGCCTTGCCCGGCCGAGCCCCAATCCCAGCCGGCGTGCTGTCAATTAATTGGCAGGGCGAGGAAGAAATTAATCTCTAAAAAGTTTAAAACACGAACTTGTCGGCGTGATAGATGGCCTCTTCAGTCTGGGAAATTAGATCCAATTAAGGCCACCTTTGTGGCGCAGGCCTGGCTAATTTGCCCAAGGGGCTCAGAGGGAGACGCTTACGCCTTGGGAGCTGAAGGAGCTGTGTTAAGGCAGCAAGAAATGGCCTGTGGTCAACACAGCCCCAGTGCCGAAAGGCCAGCTGGCCACTGTGCCCCTGGGGGCGTGGGGTGGGGGTGGAGGGTCTACCTGCAGGGTCGCGACATCCGGGCTCTGGCGTCACAAGCTCAGGCCCTGGGAGTCCTCACTCGGGGCCTTAGCCTGTCTTGTGCCTCGTTTTCCTCGTCTGGTCCCTGCCTCCCAGAGGGGAGGAAGCGAGACCATGGCAGTCAGAGCGTGCAGCACTCCGTATTTATTAACAATAATTAATTATTAATTGCTAGAATTAACGATGCAGTGAGCCCACCGGATCCATGAGTTGCATCCTCAGACTCAACCAGCCATGCGCTGGAAAGGTGCGGAAAAGACCACATTTATACTGGTGTCCATCCGGTGCCCTGAACGACACGGGCTAACACCTACTTATGCCACATTTGCATTGTGTGGGCAGGATAAATCATCCAGAGTTGGTTTGAAGAACACGGAGGTTGTGCAAATTCATGGAGGGGAGCTGGGGCTGTGGACCCTGCGACCAACCCCGGCCGGGGGCCCCTGGAGAAGCGAGGGGGGCGGCAGGGGAGGCTCAGGCTGGCCCTGTCTCACAGGACTGCTCTGAGAAGTCCGCGGGCTCACGTTTGAAAACATTTTCATGAGAAAGGCAGAGATGGGTCTTCGATTCGCTGGTTCGCTCCTCAAAGGCTCGCAACAGCCAGGCTGGGTTGGGTCAAAGCCAGGAGCCTGGAACTCCACCTGGGTCTCCCGTGTGGGTGGCAGGCACCCAAGCACCCGGGCCATCACCTGCTGCCCCTGGGGTGCTCAGCAGCAGGAAGCTGGGTCAGCAGAGGACTCTGGTATGGGATGTGGGTGTCCCCAGCGGTGGCAGCCACTGCGCCAGACACCTGTCCCCAGGTCCTCCACTCCCTGGATCAGTGCCAGCCATCAGTTCCCCGAGCTTCCAAGAGGGATGGGAGCCAACACCGACCTGGGAAGTGTGGGTAACAGGAAGACCCAATGCCCTGCTGTGCTGACCACGTGTGGCCAGCAGGGCCAGCGTCCCTTCCAGGGAGGAACGACAGTGCGACTGGGACTGCTAGGCAGGGACTCTGTTCCCCAGGGTCTTTCTGGCATCTGGGCAGGGCGAGTGCTTGGTTCAACCAATGGGATGTGGGCAGAGGTGATGGACGTCACTTCCAGGCCTGGCCTATAAACTCCTCCCGGCACAAGGTGGGGCTGGGGTCTGTGCCCTGCCCGCCCCAGGGAGGCCATCCCTTGAACATCTGCCTATCTCAGGCGTAACCTGTTGGGTGTCTGGGGTTCCTTATTGCACCCAGAAATGGGTGCTTGGAAATGGGGCACCTTGCATGTCCGCAGAGCTGGCCTGGCCCAGCCCCCAAGGGCCAGGACTTCCCCCCCTTCCTGGACCCCAGCACTTAGCACAGCCCCGGCTCCGAGCAGGCCCGGCGGTTTCTGAATGAGCCATGAGTGAGCGGGTACACAGGCTCCCGGGTCCCTCCCAGGGCTGGCGGGAAAGCCTGGGATTTTCCCCTGCTTCTTTCTGCTCCCCGCCTGGCTTCAAGGAGGAGAGAAAGCTGGAGGGGCCGTGGAGAGAGGAGGAGGAGGCTGGTGCGGCTGAACCGGGAGCTGCGGTGGGGGCCTTGTCAGTGAGCAGAAGGGACAGTGACAGTAACATCCCAGGCACCATTCGAAGCCCGTCTGGTCCCCACCACAGCCTCTCGTGCAGTTTGCAGGCAGGGAAACTGAGGCACGTGATGATGTGAGGGGAGGATCTCGAGGTCAGGGCTGAGAGGGGGACCCGAGGGCTTGAACAAAGGGGATGGGGCAGCGTCTTAACGCGGGAGGGCCCCCTTCCTGCAGGCACTGTGGTGGGAGGGGCACACTGGGGAGATCAAGGACCCCATGTAGCAACCAAGCAGGGTGCTTGCAGCTGGCTTGCTCCAAACAGACAGGGAGGGGACCTGGCCCCGAGGTCAGTCCGGGACGGTGTGGGGAGTCAGCCTGGGGTGCAGCCCTGGCCTGGGGGGCTCACCAGAGCGGGCGTTGATCCGGAACTGGGTGGAGCCCTCCAAGGAGTAGATGATGGACTCCTGGCCGTACTCGCGGGAGCGGTCCAGGTCCGTGGCGTTCAGGAACAGCACCGTGGCTCCTTCCGGGACACAAAGGCGGGGTGGCGGCTGCTCACCCTGGACCCACAGCCCCGGGCCCCAGCACTGGGAACCTCCAAGTGACCGGCCCTGGGGCAGGCGGGGAGGCCACCTGCTGGGGGGTCCCAGGCATGACAGCGGCTCAGCAGAGCCCTGGGCTGCGGCAGACAAGGCTCCACTGGACGGGGGCCCCTTCCTCTCCTGCTCGTCCCGGCCTCCTGGCCACCGCGCTGTGTGCACTCGGCCTGACCCGCCTGGGACGGAGTCAAAGCAGTGAGGCCCCGTGTGCAGGGATTCTGTGTTTACTGAGGCCAGTCCCCGCCTGCTTTCACTCTCTTTTGTTAGGGTTTTAGCATCCAGGTGAACCTGCATTTCCATTGCTACGACATCCCAGTCCCAGGGTTCAGCTATGTCTGCTGCCCTCGGCAGATCTGAGAGTGGCTTGTCCCCAGGCTGTGGCCCCCAGGGCTTGTGGCTACAGCCCCCTCCTGCCACCCCACTGCCAGCACGGGTGGGGTAGGAAGGGGCTCAGCGTCCGGGCTCCTAGGGTCTTTTCAGCCTCAGCTTCCTCCCCCGCCAATGGGTCCAACACCACGGCAGGGCTGCTGGGAGCGTGCAGGGTACAGCGCGAGCCACACTTGGCTGTCACTAGCTGTAGCACTACGGGTTGCCACTGTGCCTTCCACCAGGCAGACAGCACCTAGGAGGGTGCATGGTGTTGGGAGGCCACTTGGTCTCTGGCTGACACTGGCTCCAGCTGTCCCTGACTCCTGGTGTCCCCTGATTCCCAGTGTCCTCTAACTCCAGTTGACACTGACTCCTGGTGTCCCCTGACCCTACTGTTAACAACGACAGCTGTCCTGGCCTCCAGCTGTCCTGATACTTCCTGCAGCTGTCCTGGCTCCGGCTGTCCCTGGTTCCAGCTATCCCTGCTCTGGCTATCCCTGGCTTCGGCTGTCCAGACTCTGGCTGTCCCTGGCTCCGGCTGTCCCAGCTCTGGCTGTCTCTGGCTCCAGCTCTCCCTGGCTCCGGCTGTCCAGATTCCTGTTGTCTGGTTCTGGTGGTCTCCGGCTCTGGCTGTCTCTGGCTCCAGCTCTCCCTGGCTCCGGCTGTCCCTGGCTCCGGCTGTCCCTGGCTCCGGCTGTCCCTGGCTCTGGCTGTCCCTGGCTCCGGCTGTCCAGATTCCTGTTGTCTGGTTCTGGTGGTCTCCGGCTCTGGCTGTCCCTGGCTTCAGCTGTCCCAGCTCTGGCTGTCTCTGGCTCCAGCTCTCCCTGGCTCCGGCTGTCCCTGGCTCTGGCTGTCTGTGGTTCTGGTGGTCTCCGGCTCTGGCTGTCAGTGGCTCAGGCTGACCTGACTCTGGTTGTCCCTGGCTCCGGCTGTCCCTGGCTCCGGCTGTCCCCAGCTCCAGCTGTCCGTGGCTCCTCCACCTGCCGCAGCTGTCCCTGACAGGGGTGTTCTCCCACTAGGCCAGGTGAGTCTGGCTGTAAGGACGAAGCTGCCCCGAGGATGGAGCAGACCCCCCAGAGTCTGGGTGTGGAGCAGCCAGCAGAGGTGCGGCCTGGGGATGAGTCTCCCAATCTCATCCTCACACAGAGACAAGGTCTTCCTTTAAGGCCCCTCCTGTCCTGAGTTGTGGTCCCGGGGCCTCTGCACCTGCTCAACCCACAGGGCTTCACCAACCAGCGGTCCTTCCCCGCCTGCAAGATGGCCGCTGCGGGAGAGCAGGGCCTGTGTCTGCAAAGAGCGGTGGCTGCCCCCATGGCCCCTGGTTCGTCACAGAAGCCTGCCGGGGCCACCCCGCGTCTGCACGGCAGGGACCTACCTGCCATGATGTTCTCCACCACGGAGACGAAGTAGGCGGGCTTGCTGAAGGTGGGCGGGTTGTCGTTCTCATCCTGCAAGCAGACAGACAGGCTCAGGAGCAGGCTGGTGCCACGCCGGCCAGCTGCCCGAGGCCGGCGTCACAAGGGGTCAGCTGTCCCCCTGCTGGGCCGTGGTTCAAGGAGGCAGGACTGGCTCTGGGGAAGCACGCAGGCACAGGAAGGGACGCTGAGGGACAGAAGCTGCCGACTGAAGGCGACAGTGGGGTTGCCCACGCCCCTGCTCTCCCGTGTCCCCGTGAGCTCCAGGCTTCCTCTACTCCTACCCTCTGCTCATCGGCCCCATGCCAGGGTGCCCGCTTGGACCTGCCCTCCCCGTTCAGCTGTGAGGATGCTGGATGTTTCTGGAAAACCTCATAGAACACAGGAGCACCCTGACTCAGACATCCGCAGAGGCAGCCCCTTCCTGGCAACCCTGGCCTGAGACCCAGCCACCCTCTCAGAAGGGCTCCCTCCTCTGGCCCCGCCCTCGCCAGGCCAGGGCGTGGCACTGCCCAGGGGCTGTCACAGGCGGGGGGGGGGTCCCCCGATGCTGCTCTCCAATCAGAGGAGGCGTTCCTGCCTTTGAAACCCTCATCCTTAACCACTCGGCAGGAAGCTCTCCTGGGGTGGGGGGGGGAGTTGGGGCACAATGGATTGAGCCACTGCTAGGGACACCAGTGCCTCTGTCAGTGTGCCTGGTTCGAGCCCTGACTGCCTCACTTCTGATCCAGCTCCCTACACACACACAGCTGGGAGGGCAGCAGGTGATGGCTCAACTGCTTGAGTTCCTGTCACCCAGAGGCGAGAGCAAGATGGAGTTCCTGGCTCCTGGCTTCAGCTTGGCCCAGCCCCAGGTGTTGTGGCTATTGGGGAATGAACCAGCACAAGGAAGGTCTCTCTCTCTCTCTCTCTCTCTCTTTCAAATAAATAAAGCTTTAAACAAACCAATCAACAGACAAAAAGAACTCATCCCAGCCCCCTCTTCCAGGAAGCCTCCCTGGCTCTCTTGAGTCTTTCCTGAGTCTCCCCCGGGCTCCAAGAGCCCAGTGCAGAACTAGAGACCCTGGGGGTTTGATGCTGCGGTCTTCAGTGGATCCCACTCTGAGGGTTTCACCTCACAGAACGGGGGCCTCGCTGTGGGGCAGGATCCTGTATCAAGGCCCCCTGGCTGAGCAACGTGACAGAGACAGAGGCATGCGAGCTGGCTGCCCACCCTGGGGACTGCAGAGAAGGTTGCTGGGTGCTGGGCACCCGGCAGGAAAGCTCTTCTTGGCCTCTGGCTCTGAGTGCCCGGGACCCGTGCTGACCGGTCCCTCTGCCCACACGGCTGATGTCCCATGCCCCTGGGCACGTCCCGCCCCGGCCTGGCCGTGCTCCCCACATGCACACACATCCGAGCTTCTGTTCAGCTGCGCGAAGCGGCGCCGAGAATGTCAGCGACAGAGCACGAGGCAGAAACTTATTAGCGGTGATATTTCCCCGGATCCTGGCACTGCATTCGCTATTAGTTCTAATTCAGCGGCTCCCTCTACAAAAGCTTATTGTCCCCTAATGAGAAATCTACAAACCGAGTTTGACTTCTTTATTAAAAACCAACAAGCAGCGGATCGAAAGGAGTCACCTGGCTGGGCTCGCCGGAGCCCCATGGCGCCCGCCGGTGGCTGGCTGCGATCTGCCTCTCCCCACCCACGCCCTGTCCAGTACACGCCGCCATTTGCCACCTCCTGCAGCCCACACCGCACCGGTCCACGGCTTCCCCCGCCGGGGCTGCAGGGAGGAGGCAGCTGCGCCAAGTGACAGCTACTTAAAAACCACCCACGTGCAAAATCAACCTGAAGGCGGTGACCTTTTCAAGTGTGGTCCTTAGACATGAGTGACTGCGCTGTCCAGAGATGAGTTCACCCCCAGCCACGGCCGTACCTGGTCTGGCTGCCACAGCCTTCTGCCGCCAGAGGGCCGGGCTGGCCAGGGGAGGGACAGAAGATGCGTAGGGCCCCTGCTGACCCGCATGGCAGTGCTGAGGGCTCGTGGCGATGGCGTCCCTTTCCAGGGTGTGGGGGCCCTGGCTCCTACCCACCCCTGCCCACGGGGATTCTCCAGTCCAGGGAGGGGAGCTGCGGGCTACTGGGACTTGCTCTGGCCCCTGCTCAGGTTCCTGTCCTGTCTGAGCTGCAGCTTGGGCAGGACCTGGGGCTGGGGACAGTCTCTGGGATTCAGAATCTCCTTATTCAATCTCCTCGAAGTGGGGGCCCCTGAGCAGCATGGTCGGCGTCACCCGGGTGCTCGGTAGAAAAGCGACATCTCGGGCTGGCCTCCCAGCCGCCAGCTTAGAATGTGCCCTCTGGTATGTGCCCAGGCAGTTCTGTGCACAAGGAAGTCTGTCACTCATGGACGGGGGTGACCGAGGTGCTCAACGGAAGGCTGGGCTGGCAACAATGTCCACCCAGGGGTCAAATCCCATCAGTAAGTGAGGAAGGGGACCCTGGGCCGGCTGTGTTCTCTCCCTGGGCCTCAGCTTCCTCATCTGTAAAATGGGACCACAAGGGACTGGGCAGTGTGCAAGCACCTGGCTCACTGCAGCAAGCTCTCATGTCCTGGCCAGGGACGCCGGCCCAGCCCTGGGCTGCTGCGCTGACCTGCAGCTTATTTCCCGACCTGGTCTACTCTCCAAGGCCTGGAAGGAGCTCTTCAACTCCCTGTGGCGTGAGAGACGGCCTGGACACGGCTGCATGGACGGCCAGCGGTCACCTGCCCCGCCTCATTGCATCCTCACAACACGAGGCAGGAGTCAGGTTTATCCCCGTTTTCCAGGTAAGGGGACTGAGGTTCAGAGAGGGCTACAGAGGGAGGAAGAGCCCGGTTTCTAGCCCGTAGGCTTCCAGCAGCACAGCCTCTTCCCAGGCTGAGCCTCCGCGGGGCACGGAGCGGGCTTCAAAGTCACCTGCACCCCCTCCCTGCCCCGCCCAGGCCTGCTACTGCCCCTGGCACACGGGATTCTCTGTCTGCCTGGTTGAATGGGATGAGCAGGTGCTCAGGGGTGTGGTGTGGGTGTGGCCAGGCTGTGGGGATGTGAGGGCTGTGGGCAGGGTCAGGCCACACGGTGAGGAATGTCAGGGAGAGGTCACGGTTGGCAGGGAGGGCGTTCCCACCCTTGGGCACCGCCCTTGGCATCTGGAGGCAGGCAGATGCAAGTCTGTCCACTTCTGTGACTCTCGTCTGCCCTGTCCTTCGTCCCCTGCCACTCCCTGACGCCTGGGGTCAGACACACTGGCTCCAGAGCAAGTCGCTGATTCTGTGGCCCCTTTGCTGTCCCAGAGCCTGCACAGCCTCGGCCTCCCGGCCACCCTGAAATCCAGCTCCCACCTGCCCGCTGGGAGGGCTCCCTGAGGCACTGCCGCGGCGTCAAGCTCCACCGATCGGCAAGTACG
Organism: Lepus europaeus; assembly: GCF_033115175.1. NCBI lineage: Eukaryota > Metazoa > Chordata > Mammalia > Lagomorpha > Leporidae > Lepus > Lepus europaeus. The sequence goes on along the minus strand of NC_084843.1, from coordinate 60,656,011 downwards.
CAAGCTCTCCTGCCCAGCAAGGACCCTGCGACTTGGGAGCTGGCTCTGGGGCGTCGGCCTCCAGGGAGAGGATGAGGTGTGTTAGAGCCTGGTGTGGGAAGGCCAGGCGGCCAGGCTGGCGGGGGCGAGCTTTCCTGGCTGACATCAGATCTCAGCAGACTCCTCACCTGACATCTGACCTAATCTCCTGGGAGCCTGCGATGCCCCCACACCTTCACCAACACCCGATCCCCCTCCCAGATCACCCGATCCCCCTCCCAGATCACCCGATCACCCTCCCAGATGGAGGCTGGGGCTTGTCTTGTCCCGGGTCTGCCCTGTGGTCAGCCCACGCCCCGCATCCCTGAGATCAGTGAGGGGGTGGCACGTGGCAGGGGAACCAGTGCAGAGGTCACTCCAGACATGGAAAGCGCCGGGGTTTGCTCGCCACTCAGGCCACACCAGCCGCGGCTGGGCTTCAGGCTGCCTCAGAGGAGTGGGGAGAGGAAGGAAGAATGAAGGGAGGAGAGAGCGGGAGAAGACGACCTCCCAGCATTCCCTGCGCCCTCACAGAGCGAGGCCAGGAAGGAGGGACTCTGTGCCGTGTCCTCCTGGCCAGATCTCAGCTCCCATTCCTCTCTGAGGTGTCCCGAGGACCACAGGCGAGGTCAGAGCAGGGCCCCTTGTCTCAATTCTTGAGTTCCAGGGCCCACAGCCTCCCTCTCCATGCTGGGAGGCAGCCTCGTTGTGGCAGCTGGGGCAAGGCCCAGGTCACTGTGGGGACAGCCGAGGATGTGGGGCACCGCATCCTACCACACCCCCAGGCCAGGCAGGACCCTGACACTCCGGGAGGCACTCGCCACCCCAACTCTGGCAGGGCCAGGCCAGCAGCCCCGATACTTACGAACACCTCAATGATGACCGGGACGGTGCTGTTGAGGGGGGGGTTCCCGGCATCCTTGGCCATGACCGTCAGATAGATGAGCCCATTGGGTATCTGCTCGTAATCCAGGGGCCGGCTCACGCTGATCACTGAAACAACAGGAACATGGCACCCCTGGAGGCGGCCTCTCATGTGCAGCCCAGTCCGCCGGGGAATGTCTGGGCAGGGGCCGGGGCTGGCACAGCTGAGGCCAGCTCTGCCCTGGTGTCCTCTCCTGCACCTGCGTGTGGACCTCACGGTGGGGAGCCAGGTGCACAGATGGTGCTGTGCTGAGCTCGCCGGGCTGTGACTGCCGGTGGTAATGGAGAAACCAAGCTCAGAGAGGCTCAGAGACTCATAGGTCACCAAAGGAACTTAATGGAGCCCAGTGTGGCTGAATCCAGAGCCCAGGCCCCTCCCTGGGAGGCACCACCACCTGCTTGTCTGTCTGTCCGTCTGCACATCTCCCCCATTCACCCGGCCTTTTCTTTATGTCTTTCCCCACTTGGTCTAGAAGCTCCTCGGGGGACAGGGTCACGCCTTGTTCTCCTGAGCCCCACCCCTTTGCCACCCCCACTCTGTTCACTGTGCAGGGCCCAGCATGGGGCTATGGGGTCCCTGCTCTGGCTCCTGTGGCCCCAGCTATTTCTCCTGTTGCCTGCTCTGCCCTTCCTCCCCTCCATGACCCTCCACACCCTCCCTGCCCACCCCAAGGCCCCTGGAGCAGGGTGTGGATGCCCTGGGGAGACTCGGGCTAGGGGCTGCAGGCCTCCTCTCCTGCGGGGCTCTGCTCGGAGGAGGGTGAAGAACGCCAACGGGCAAGGCAGCATTTGCAGGGAGCGCAGGGATGCCTGGGTCCCTGCTACGGTCCCCTCCCCCACTGCCCCTGCAGGAACTCTCACGGGGTCCTGTTCCGGCTAAGTCGTGGGAGGGGGCCTAGGCTTGGGATGGGGGTGCAAGGGCACCACCACGATTTTCCACTGGGACAAGGCAAATGAGCCGTTGGCTGTAGCGACACGGCACCCAAGGGGGTTCCACTAGCTGAGGGCGGGCAGGTGACATGGAACTTTGGAGCTGTTTGAAGAGGGGCGGCATGCTGGCCTGGGGGGTCGGGGGCCCGGACTGCTATTTCTGTAGTGTGGGGGTAGGGGATGAGCCTAGAGCCACCGGTGCATGTCCGTCTGTCCTGGTGGCACAGACCTGGCCTTCAGCGTTAGGGACGCTTCCGGGGTGGGGATGGGGAGGGAGGTGTCAGGGGAGTCCTCGGAGCTTCACCCCCACCGGGAGCAGGGCCAAGGGCAGGGAGGCAGGGCCTTCCTGGCAGAAGGAACCGATGAGGTGGGGCCTGCGAAGGGACAGCCACCAGGGGTGCAAAGTGGCCAGATGCTGGGGGCGGGCTGTTGAGAGCGAATGGGCAGCTCTGCTGGGTGACCTCGGGTGGCCTCCGCTCCGTGTCTCTGGGCCTGTGTGCCTCCCCGAGAAGCACACTGGTCTCTCCGGGGACCTTGGAGCTTTGGGCTGCTGCTCTGCTCTTCCTGTCAGGGCCTTGGGCAGGGGGCAGGACGCACGGCGAGGCTGCCGGCACAGGGTGCAGAGGGAGGAACTGCCCGTGGGCCAGGGAGGGACAGGCTGGGATCTGGGAAGGCTGAGAGGGGTCCTAGGTCTGCCACAGAGGCAGGGAGGCCTAGCAGGTGGGGCTCTGTCTGCCCCATGGGTCTGCCCAGGCAGCGTGGCAAGCAGCACGGATCCCACCGATTCCGGGAACTCCAACTCCTGGCTTCCCTAGAGGGCCAGCTGTGGCCTGGGACAAAGGTCAGGCTGATGTGCGACCTGCCGGGGACCCTAAGGCAAGGAGCGTGCGGTGGCTTCCTGAGCAGTGCAGTGTGTCTGGGAGACAGAGGGCCGGCCTCTACCCCGCCGGCCAGCACCCAGAGGCGTGCGACCCTTGCCCCCAGCACGCCTTGCCTACCTCCGTAGCCCTCGTACACGCTGATGTCAAAGTAGCTGCCAAAGGCGGAGGCGTTGACGATGCTGTAGGTGATCTGGTTGTTGGGCGGGGAGTCCTCATCTGTGGCCTGGAGGGAGAGGGCAGAGGCAGCCCGTGAGCCTGCAGAATCCCCCAAGGCTGCAGGAGCTGGAGGCCTGGTGCCCAGCCTGGAGGAGGCATTACGAGGTGGTGGGACCTTTAAGAGGCAGGGCCTAGTGGGAGGCGGTAGACCACCCAGTGTGGCTCTCTGGAGCTCTGGTAGTCCCCACCAGAGCAGGCAGTTGTTACAGAAGAGCAGGCCGGACCTCTGAGCCCCTCTGGCTGTCTGATCTGCTATGGGGTCTCTCCATCTCCCCTAAACCCCTGCCGCAACACCTCCTGCCGTGCTGGGATGGACCAAGAGGCCCTCACCAGAGGCCGAACCAGTGGGGCCTGCCAATCTGAACTGTCCTTGTCTCCTACTGGGAGCTAAATGAGCCACTTTTTTCTACAGCCTGGCCTCAGGCATGTTGCTACAGCAACAGGAAGCACACTGAGCCTGCACTGTGCGTCCACCCGCCCGTCCCTCTCTCACCCCCGGCTGCTGCTCCCCATTTAACTTCCGCCTGCCTTGCGGACACGGACAGCTTCACGCCAGCAGGCACTTGGGTTCTTGACTCCTGCTGCACCCCTGGAGTCTGGCACAGTGTGTGTCACACAGCAGGTGTCTAATAAATGCATGTTGCAAGAAAGGAGTACTGGGAATGGGGCCAGGGATCCCTCTTCCCCTTGGCTGTCTCCTGGGCTAGCTGACCTGCTTAGCTTCTTTCCAGGTTGCTTCTGACCCCCGAGGGTCTCTGGGGGTCCCCACCGCTCCGGGCGAGGCGGGTGGAGAGGACAGGGTCCTAGGGGAGCCATGGCCACAGGGGGCGGCCCACGCCCACCCACCTCTCCACCCCTGTCTGCCTCAGCAAGTTCCAAGTGGAGGCTCTGGACCCTGGGGCTTTGGGCTGGCAGCATGGGGAAGGGAATGAGGACACTGAGACGACTCTGGCTGGAGGTCATGGAAGTGGGGTGGGGACCCCCTGCCGGCAACACTTGCAGCCTAGAGCCCCATTCTCGTGCTGCCCTGGCTGTGTCCTCCTTGGCCTGCCTCTCCCCTCCTGCACCCCTTTCAGAAAGCGGGACCGGACCCCAGGCCTCTGCAGCTTCGTTCAGTGGCAGCAGGTGCTAAATTCTAAGCAGCCCTGAGGGCTTGGATGGGGACTGCCTTCCACTCGGTGTCCTTGCCTTTTACTACACAGGGGCCTGAAACATAAGCTGATGCCGGGTACGGTCCATGCAGCCCCAGGGGTGTCATGGGGATGGGAGGTGGTGCTCACAGGGGATCCCACACAGCCCAAAGATCAACCCCCAACTCGAGGTTGGCACCTCCCATGGTGGTTTCCCAAGGGGGAAGTGCAGGGGCCGGGACTAGCCGAGGGCCCGCACCACAGGGCCCCGGGCTCTCACCCGCAGCCGCACCAGCTGCGTGACAGAAGGCTCATTCTCCCGCAGGGCGCCCACATAGGCATCCTTCTGAAAGGTGGGCACGTTGTCGTTGACGTCCAGCACGTTGATCCTGACCCGGCCTGTGGTCTCCTCCCCGCCCCCGTCCCGGGCGATGACGGTCAAGGTGAAGCGCTGGATGAGCTCGAAGTCTAGTCTGGCAATCAGCACGATGAGTCCGGTGTCCTTGTCCAGGGAGAACCTGTGTTGGGGCGAGGCAGGTGGGACAGAGAGGCCGCCCTGGTGAGAGCAGGCTTGCAGGTAATGGCCTGTTCTCACCAAGGCGAGGAAGAAAATTGCACCAAGTCGTAAGTCTAACCTCTCTTTCATTCTCCCTACACAAAAGCAGCCACTTCTTTATTCTTTTTTTAAAATTATTTATTTTACTTATTTGAAAGTTGGAGTGAGAGAGAGGGAGGAGGCACCACAGAGAGATCCTCTATCTGCTGGTTCACTCCCCAAATGGCTGCAATGGCCAAGGTTGTGTCAGGCCAAAGCCAGGAGCCAGAAGCTCCATCCGGGTCTCCCAAGTGGGTACAGGGCCCCAAGGACCTGGGCCAGGTTTTGTTGCTTTCTCAGGTGCATCAGCAGGGAGCTGGATCCGAAGAGGAGCAGCCAGGACTTGAACCGGCGGCCATATGGGATGCTGGCGTCTCAGGCAATGTCTCACACTGCAACACTGGCCCAAGGGCAGCTACTTGTGAAGGGGGTGGGCAGGCGGGGTGGGGTGGCTGGGTGCCGAGCGCAGGAGCAGGCTGACTTAGCCCAGGAGCAAACTTGGCAGGACGACGTTCTCTTAGTGCCCACAGGGGTTTCCACTGGCCGGAATACTGACGCTGCAGGACGCTGGGCCAGAAATCCTGCCATCCCAGATGGTTTGCACGTAGCTGCTCTGAACAGGCAGTGCAGCCTCAGCCAGGGAAGGGTGCTTGGTCCTCTCCCGGCATTGACCCGCGGTCTTCAGCTTGAGGGACTCAGCGTCAGGTGAGAGGCCGGCAAATGTCTCTGGGGCCTGGCGAGGTGCAGCAAGGCTGCCCTCCAACTGCCCCTCCCCCCCCCCTCGGACAGGCGCCTCCTCTGAGCTGTCAGCGGACATCTGTGTGCTCATGCCTCGTCCCTAGCCGCCAGCCACCAAGCCTGGAAGGTCCTGGCTCTGACGCAGGCAAAGCTCTAAGCCCAGAAGGTGCGAAGACTCGGGAAGACCCAAGATGATCAGACAAGACCATGAGAGCAAGCGCTGCCTGAGAGCCCTGCGTGGGTCCCTGTGCAGGCAGCCGCTGCCGCTGCCTTTTTCTCATTCTTAAAAATAAAAAAAAAAAATGCATTTGAAGGGCAGAGAGGAGGAGACGGGCCACTCTCCAAACGCCTGCGGCAGCTGGGCTGGACCAGGCCAAAGCCAGGAGCCTGAAACTCCATCCAGGCGTCCCACAGCGGTGGTGAGGACCCAACTCCTGCAGCCGTCACCTGCTGCCTCCCAGGGTCGCACTAGCCAAGAGGGAAGCCGGCCTGGGAGCCGCACCGGGCCCTCCGACATGGGACGCCGTGTCCCAGCCGTGTCTTAACCCCCAGGCCCACGCCCATCTCTCGCATCCCGTTTTGAGGCCCCCCAGGGTGGCCGAGAAGGGACAGGTGTGTGGGCCAGTCTCCAGCCTCTAGCCTCTCAGTCACCCACCAGGGCCACGGCCGTGGACGCACACTTCTGGCCGCGTCTCACTCTCCTCTCGGCCTCGGGAGGCAGCCGGTCCTTTGGGTTCAGAAGGAGACCTGCGCTGCGCTTCAGCGTGGCCTGGCCTCATGTTAAAAACCAGGGAGAGCGTTCTCCATGGGCTCAAGTGAACTGAGGATGAAGGGAAGAGGTGGCCCAAGCCCTGCCCGGAACCACATCACTCTGCTGGGGAGAGGGGGGGCAGGGCCAGGCTGGCACAGCTCAGGGCAGGAGGGGAGCTCCCAGCTGATGGCTGCTGTGCCTCTGGTACCCCTCCTGCGGGACGCTGAGCTCGTAGGGGTGAGGAGCGTGCAGGAGCCCCACCCTGCACTCGGTGGCTGCGGGACTCTGCACAAGCGCCTCGGCCTCTCATCTGCAAGCAGGGGGCGGGAACTGCCTAGCGCGGGCTCCTCCGCCGTTCAGTGTGGGGCCTGCGGGACACAGTGCACCCAGAGCACCTGGCAAAGTCCCGGCACATGGTAGGGGCTTCCTAAACAGCGGCAGCCGGGGCAGCGGGGAGTGACCGTCAGCGCCTTCTGGAGACATGGTCTGCTCCACTCCCAAGAAGTGCTGCCTGTGGGGGCTTGGAGAAAGCAGGCCCGGAGAGCTCCGAGGGCACCATTCACACAGCGCCACAACCGGGGCCAAGCCCGGAGCAGAGTCCTGGGGCCCCACCCCCAGCCTGTGTGCGCAGACAGGGCCCAGCTCCCTGACCCTGGCCTGTGTGAGGGGCACAGGGCCCAATCCTGGACCCCGGCCCACATGAGTGGCACAGGGTCCAGTACCCGGACCCCCGGCCCGTGTGAGGGGCACAGGGTCCAGTACCCGGACCCCCGGCCCGTGTGAGGGGCACAGGGTCCAGTACCCGGACCCCCGGCCCGTGTGAGGGGCACAGGGCCCAATCCTGGACCCCGGCCCACATGAGTGGCACAGGGTCCAGCACCCAGACCCCCAGCCCACGTGAGTGACACAGGGCCCAGTACCCGGACCCCTGGCCTGCGTGAGCACACAGGGCGTAGCACCTAGATCCCTGGCCCATGTGAGTGACACAGGGCCCAGCACCTGGACCCCGGCCCACGTGAGCGGCACAGGGCCCCTATGGAGGGGCCAGGGTCAGGGCCTTACCTATCAGGGTCATCGCTGAAGAAGTAGTTGACTTCCCCGAAGGTGCCCACGTCATTGTCCGTGGCCTGCAACAGTGAGAAGGAGAAGCCATTACTGCCCAGCCCAGTGAGGGTCCCAGGAAACCTGCTTCCCCCATGCGCTCCTCCGGCCCAGGCCCCGCCTTCCATCACAGGCTGCTGCCACCTCCCCTGTCTCCCTTGACTCCTCCTCCATAGGGCTAAGCAGCAGGAGTGGGTCTGGCTGCCCGGCCCTGGCCATGCACAGGGACTGGGGGTCAGGGCCGCCCTCCAGGAGTGCAGCCGGGACTTGGTGGATGAGGGTGGAGCCGCCGAGCCCCGGCGATTTCAGGGTCCTGACTCCGAGTTCCCTTCCCGCCGTGGCTTCGGCTCGGGGTTGCGTTGAGACCCCTTTTGCCCAGCCTGCTGCAAGCTGGGTCTCTGTCATTTGCAGGCCAAAGGGTCTAGAGGGGGAGGGGCCAGCCCCATGCTGGCGACACAGGGTGATGGCGGCCGCTGGCAGCCCACACGGCTGTCATACCTCTGACCTCTCAAAGGACACACATGTTTTCATGGCTTCACTTCACCCTCACTACCATCCATGTGCCGGGAAGACAGACACTTCCGCCCATCTCACAGATCACAACACTGAGGCCCAGGTCCCAGGGAGGCCTGGGGTAGCCCTGTCACCTCTCTAGAGGTCAGAAGCACTTGGAGGGGTGGAGCTGGCCTCCCTGCCCCACCCCAGCACAGCCCCTGCCTTCCCCAGGGCGATGGCAGTTCTCACAGGGGTAGGCTACTGTAGCGTGCCTTTCATTCACACCGTGCCCGGCACTGCCCTGGGTGTGACCCCTGTAGTGTCCGCAGGCCGCTGCTGTGGGGCTGATGGCCGCCCGCCTCCATGCCAGGAGAGAAAGACCACAGACCAGCCCCGGGGCCCATTTCTATCCGCCTCACACTTGGCACGCCCAAGTGGACAAAGGCCCTGTTGACAAAAATAGGTCGATGCCTTTACACCAAAGAATTTGCGAGGCTCCTTTTAAAGCTCCCAGGTTTTATGGAATCTGTGAAATCCCGTGATCCTTCTCATCGGCCTTCTTCTCAGGAGAAAGCTGATTCCTCTCCCAGCTCTTCCCCTGGGGAAGGCAGGCCGATACACGAGGAAGAGATCCCCGTCCTGGATGGCGAGGATGAACTAACGTTCATGCCCACGGCTTGAGGGCTTGGCCCTCCGGAAGACGTGGCCGGGGCTCGGGGCTGCCCGCTCTCCCAGGGCCGCCTCTCATGCCGCTGCCGCTCCTGCACCCACATGCCTGCCTCTGGCCCTGCCACCACCGTGCCAGCCTCAGAGTTCACCACAGGTCCTTGGGGGATGCGGCTGAGTGCCAGGAGCCACCCTCCAGCCAGGACTGACTCCCCGCTGGGCACCCCCCGCCCCGAGCTATTTCCTCCAGCACCTTAGACCCATAGGTCCTTCACTCTCTAGGCCATAGCTGGTACTATTAGTGCCGCCCCCACTTTACAGATGGGGAAACTGAGGCCGGGGCAGAGCAACAGCTAGAGAAAGAACCTCGTTGGGATCCGAGCCCGTGCCATCCGGCCACACCCTCAGCCTGACTACCCCAGAGGAGAGGGGAGACCAAGGCTCCACCTCACAGCCCCTCCCAGGGACCCAGAACCTTCACTCGGCATCACGCCCAGCACCAGCAGTCAGTCGGCACCAACCGTGGCTCAGGTGGGGAAGGAGTGACTGTGATGCCAGCGAGCCCCTGGGGTTGGGGGCAGGGACAGGGGGGTGGAGACCTCAGTTCCAGGCCAGCGCCAACAGCCCTGGTCACGGGTGCCCCGGCAGAGCCCTCTCCGGGGCACAGGCCTGAGGCAGCAGGAGGGCAGGACCAGCACCTGCCAGGCTCTGTGTCCAGCACAGACAGGGGCTGGCCCACTGGAGACCCCTCCCAAGGCTGGAACATGGGCGGCAGACACTAGTGAGGAGGGGGGTGGAGAGAAGGAAGGGCGGGGCAGAGGGATGGGGCAGACAGGAGGAGGGAGTAGAAACAAAGGCACATGGAGAGAAGGCAGCTGGGACCGCAGGCAGGCGGGGGCCTGGGCCAGTTCCTCGCACCCCCAACCTCACCCCCACCGGAGGGCGTGTGCAGACCCACGGCTGAGCCCTCCGGGGCCGCGTGCCCTGCATAACCATCAGGGTGGGCAGACTCCCGCAGGTCTCTTCGTTCTGTCCCCTCCACTTGGGGGTCCACCTCCGGCCCCCAAGCCATTCTCTCTTCTGCAGGCTGACTGAGCACGGCTCCAGCTCCCACGGTGACCCCTGTGCCCGCTCACCCTGCTCACCAGGGAAGACTGGAGAGTCCTTGGTGTGACGGCCACACAGCGCCACATGCGTGCGGAGCCGCGCAGGGCAGGGGGCTTCCCTTCTTCAAATGCACGAAGCAGCTGAGGACGAAAAGCCGCCTGCGGGCCCCGGCCAGGGTGGGGACAGGGGCAGCCGACATGGACACAGGGGCTCACTGCGGGGTGCCCTGGGCCTCGGAGGGGCACCAAGTCGGCCCGCAAGGGAAAGCCCCTCCTCCACTCGTGTTCTCCGCCCTCCGGGTCCAGCCTCACCTCTAACAGGACACTGGCTCTGCCTGGAGGGCGGGTCGTCCTCTGCCACCTGCTCCCTCCTGTCCCCACCCACCCGCCCCTAGCCCCAGGGGTGCTCACTCAGACTCCCAGCCCTGACAGCACAGTTTCACACATGGGGCGTGGGGTTGGATGTGCCCAGAGCCTGGTGCAGGGAATGGACATAAAGGCAGCGCAGCAAAGGCCCTCACGTGTCTGCCAGCTGTCGCCTCCTCATCTGTGTGACACACTCAGGTGCCCGTGTGCTGTCCTGCAGTCACCACGGTGGCCAGTGAGCAGTGACAATGGGGCTGAGGCTGAGGTTTCTAGAACATTCCCAAAGCCCTGGTCTCCTGCTAGAGCCCCCATGGGCAAACCCTGGAGGCAGGAGGCACGGGAAACTCAAGGGAATGGTGAAGCAGTAATGGATGTGGCCGGACACTCACACAGCCACATGTCCAGTGGAGGCGCTTCGAGCTCTTGCCAGCTGCTATGCCAGGCACTGACGTCGCCACCGTAAGCACGACCAGGCCCTCGCTGGAGTGCGACATGTCCAGAGTGGGCAGAGGACGAACTAAACAGCCCAGGTGTGGCCAGGGCTAAGAACTCAGGAGGGGGGACAGAGCAGAACATGGGCCCGGAGCTCTCTGAGGTCACCAGCTGAGACCGATCCAAACTGCAGATCTCTTTGACAAGGCCCCTCCCTGCAGTCAGCACCTGTCCCCATGGTCAGTGCCTGTCTCCATGATCAGCGCCTGTCCCTGTGGTCAGCGCCTGTCCCCATGGTCAGCACCCATCCCTCTGGTCAGTGCCTGTCCCCGCAGTCACCTGTCCCTGTGGTCAGCACTTGTCCTTGCGGCCAGCGCCTGTCCCTGTGGTCAGCACATGGGGAGAGGGTGCGGCTGGGCGCCTGATTTATGAGGTGTTTCCTCCGATTCCCCCAACAATGGCATTACCAGCAAAATAAATTCTCTCATTTGGGCCTTGATAATTGCACGGCAAGTGCTTATTTCTGTGATAGACAATGCCAGCCCAAATGTAATTTTCTTTTGCTGACAGAAAGGAAAAAAAAAATCTAAACACACACAGGGAGAAGGGGTGGGCAGGGGGGCGTTCCAAAGGTTGAGACAAGGTGAGAGGAGGCACAGCCACAGCCCTGGATTGGCCAGGCCTGAGCCGGCTGCAGTGCGGGGTTGGGGAGAGGGTGCTCCTGCCTTGCTCTGAGCGTTGACTGTGGGCCACAACATCTGCCAAGCACTTCCTGCTCTGGACTTTCCCCCATCCTCCCGACACCAGCACCTGCACCACCCCCACTTCACAGACGGAGGGGACTGAGGCGCAGAGAGGCCGGTCCACCCGCCCAGGTCAAACAACCAAGGTCAGGGCCAAGGACTCAAGGCACGCCGCCTGCCCCGCTCCTCCCTGAGGTTGCGCGGAGCCCAGCCCCAGGATCCACTTCTCCTTCTCGGCGCACACCCCCGAGCCCCGGCCTGGAGAGGGTGGGCTCCCTGCGACCCCAGCCACGCCCACAGCAGAGGCAGCAGGATGTCTGTATCCCCAGGATTCAGCCCCTCCATTGCGACCCTCACTCGCCCTGCCCCAAGCTTGGCCTTGGTCTGGGATTACAGTCAGGGAAGCTACAGGCGCAATGCCATTCCAATCCCCTGGGGCTTCCCCCTGACACCCTGCGGAGAACGTTCTCCCCGGCCTCCACGTCCAGCCCAGCTCCCTGTCCTCTGGTGCCGCTGTAGCATCTCATGCCCACTGCCAGGGACGCACTAGTCCAGTAGTGGGCAGGTCCCCTGTCTCTCCTTCCCCCTTCCTTACAGGCTGTCTGCAATGAACCGTCACCATCTCTTACCCTCTTCCATCTGTCTGCCCAGACAAGGGCTGCCTCTCCCAGGAGGCCCGCCCTGCCGACACTCTGTGCCCAGCTGTCCCAGCACATCGTCTGTGCGCCTGCTGTCCTTCCTGCTCATGGTCCTGGAGACGCCAGGCCTTATAACTCCCACGGAGTCTAGCCTGCGCCTCTAGGCTTCACGCCCTCTGTTCTCTGGGGTCTCCTCTCAACCGCAGCCCCTTCCTTGGCTACTGCTAACGCCGATGTCGCCACGCCAACAGGATGGAAGCCTCCCCTCTCACGCACTAACTTCCCTACCCTTGTTTAGGGCAGGAAGCTTCTGCCCTGTGTCCTCTCTCTTCTGAGTTCTCACACTTCCCTACCTACACACACACAGGTTCTCTTCTCTCTGTGTCTCCGGCAGCCCCAGCACCTGCCTGCACCCCCACCTTCTCCCCCCACCAACATACTCTCCTAGAAACCTTTCTTCTTGTCCTCTGGTTCAGTAGACCCCTCCCAGAGACACCCCCACCTCCACCCATCACACGCACACACACCCACTCAGCCTCCATCACGCCCCCTGCCCCCTGGCCTCAGCTCCTGCAGTCCCCTCCACCCCCTCCCTGGCCACCTGTGTCTCCCTACGGGGAGGGCCGGCAGGCACCACTCAATCACTCCCTGCCAGCCCCGCACCGCCGTCACGCGTGCCTGCCCAGGCGCCCCGCACGGGGCTTCTGCTCTGAAGCACAGCGGGCCCAGCTGCCACTCGCCAGCCCTGGGTCCCAGCCGCGGTGGCAGGCGGTGGCGCCGGTGCCGGCGAGCAGTTCTGCTCCTGTGCACAAATCTGCAGAGAAGGGCACGCGGTACAATTTGTTCAGGAAACAATAGCGATGTTTGACATGTCATCGGGATTGATGGAGCAGAAATTTACATGGGAGAATGCATTTTTAAACAGCTCCACGAGCCCCGGTGCTGGGCCGGGAATGCCTTCCCCATTCATCATGCGCCGAGCCCCCCAGATAACTCCCTGAACTACAGCAGATGAGCTGCACTCCTGCAGCTCCGGGGGCTGCCGGGGCCGCAGGAGGAGGAGGAGCGCCTGGCTGCAGGAACCTGCCAGCCCGGAGCCCCGGGGACCTCCACAGGGGTCCCACTGCGGGGGCCGGGATTCTAGCCTCTGTGGCCAGGAAACAGCGTCCGGTCTGCCCCACGCTTCTGCGTGCATGGATCACCTCGTCTCAACTCAGAAGGAAGCCAGGGCTGGTGGATGAGGGCAGGGGTGGTATGAGGGGCAAGGGGCAAGTTTGGCTGCTGCTCTGAGCACCTTCATGGGCCCTTAGCAGGGTGGCCACGCTCCAGGGAGAGGCGGATGAGATGGGGCCTCCAGGCAGCTTTGCAGGCGGGATGAGGTGAATGTTCTGCAGTGGTTCCAGGAAGCCAGCAACAGGTGCAGTGAGGGGGCGGGGGGAGGCATGGATCATGGGAACCTGCTATGTTCAGGAAAGCCCCTGCCGTCTGCCCTGGGCCTTCTGAGCCTGTGAGAGGCCTAAGCACAAGAGGTGCCAATGAGAAGGCTCGGCCTGGAGGCTCGGGTGTGCAGTAGGGTGGAGAGGGGAGGGACCTAGCCTGGCAGAGAAAGGGAAGGGAGCCACGGGGGACCTGGGATTTGCAGCCGCCGCTCCATTCCTGACCTGTGCCCAAGGCAGACATTACTAGTTGATCATGGCACTGACCGCAGAGAAGACCGCAAGGTCTCTCCAGTTTTCCTGAGATCAGCTAATAGCTGCAGCCTGTGTTATAGCTGCTCACTGCGCCTGGGGAACACGGTGCTGCTTGGGGGTGCTTTCCTGGAGGGAGGGGACAGGGGCATTGCTCAGAGGCACATAAATGGCCCCTAGAAGGATTTGGGGCAGTGGTTATGATGCCACTTGGGACGTCTTAACCTGCATCCCATACCAAAGTGCTTGGGCTCAAGTCTTGCTTCTGCTTCCGATTCTTGCTTCCTGCAAATGTGCGCCCTGGAAGGCAGCGCTAACGGCCCAAGAATTTGAGTTCCTGCACCCTGCAAGAGACCAGGATTGAGTTCCTGGCTCTTGGCTTCAGCCTGGCTTGGTCCTGGTTGCTGCAGGCATTTGGGGAGTAAGCCAGCAGATAGGAAATCTCTCTGTCTCTCTTGCTTGCTCTCTCTCTCTCTCTCTCTCTCTCTCCCTGCCCATCCGCCTTTCAAATAAATAAAAAAGAAATTAAAAATAACAAGGATTTGTGGCTAAAGGCAGAGTCATGAAAACTCCACCACACAGGGCAGCAAGACCTGGGTTTTGGCCCAGCCTCCGCCCGAAGTCCCAGCTGCTGTGGGACCAGGGCGGGAAGCACAGTGCTGCTGTGTGTGTGCTGCTCACCCGCTGAGCCGTTGCCCATGTCTGTCCAGCCTTGCCCAGCACTCCTCCTCCAAACTCCCCTCTCCCCGCCCAGCTCTGGCTCCTCCTGGCTCCTCCTGGCAGTGGCTCATTCCCAAGCCTGTGCTCAGTGGGTGCCCTGTGAGTCATTGAGTTACTGGTAAAGCCATCTGCATTTGTAAGCGCTCACTCTGCTGCTAGGACCGAAGATTAGAAAGCTAGGAAAGCAGCTTAGAGCTGGGTGGGTGGGGCAGGTGCAGTGCCTGGTGGCGAGAAGTAGGAGGGCTGGGGCTGGGGTGCTCGGGGAAGTGTCGGCATATGTTCCGAATCTGCGGCTGCACGGCTATGGGGCAGAAGGTCTTGGCGTTGGCAGGCAAATGCTGGCTGCCCACCTCCCCGGCCAGAACGGAAGCTCTGTGAGGGTAGGGGCCCCGTCTGTCTCAGTCCCCACGGGTCCCCAGCATCCAGCCAGGGCCTGGCACTCAGCAGGCCCTCAGCAGACTCCAGGCAGATGAACAAGGCAGGCACGAGATAGCTCCCTGAGGACGGTGAGGTCGCGCTCAGCCAAGGCGGGTCAGAAGTCTCCAGCCCTAACTAGGGGGCTGCTAGGGAGGAAAGAGAATCTGGAAGACATGGAGAGGGTGGCTGGAGGGGGAGGGGAAAGAGACCAAGAGAGGAAGAGGAGGAGGGGGGGCGAGAGCGAAGGGATTGGGAGATTCGCACCCTGAGCCTCACTCTCCTCACTGTTAAGACAGCAGCCGCCTCGAGGGGGCGCCGCAAGGATGAAAGACGGTAACGCGCCAGGTGCTCCAGCTCCACGCCTGGTGCACGGGAGCACGTGGGGGGGGGGGCAGGTTTAATGACTCCCGCCCCCATCCTAAGTGCTCTTTCTCCAGCCCTGGGCAGGCTCCTGCTGCAACCCCTCCTCCCCACCCCCCCAAACACACACCTGGGCCGTGGTAGCAGCTGGCCAGCTGCAGGTGCAGGGGGGCGGCGGGAGCCAGGCCTGACCCCTGTGTATTACAGTGTCCATCCTGGGACGGGGCAGGAAGGCGGGCAGGTGCCCTCCAGGCATGAGGTCCCCTGTGTTTGCTATTGCAGGTGTCGTTCGGTTCTGAGTGCCGCTGCCCCTTCTTTTATTTCCTTTATTTTATTTTAAAACCTGGAAATAAAAAATGATGGGGAGCAAATTGCTCTGGCCAGCAGCTTTGCACTTAAAGGAGTCATCACGGGGAGCGATTACAACACATCCAAGGCTGTCACGGTGGCCGGCAGCTCCTACATCAAGAGCCCGGCCCCGCCTGGTGGTCCCTGGGCCTCCCGCCAAGAGATGCTGGTGCAGCAGTGTGCGGGCCCCAGGGGGCACAGGAATAACTAAGATCTCGAGGTACTTGGCACACTTGCCCTTGATCCTGAAAATACCCAGCGAGGCAGGGTCACCGTCCATTGGGAAGGTGAAGAACCTCTGGCTGGGAACAGCCACAGAGTAGTAACCAGAGCTCCCTCCGCCGAGTCCCTACTGCATCCCAGGCGGTAGCGTGTTGTACTGACACACTGCACCTGCACTCCTGGTCTGTGAGATGGGCTCTAATGCTATCCTCATTTTACGGAGGCTCAGAGAGGTTAAGCAACAGGCAGAAGTCACACAGCAGTTCCAGGATTCTGTTGGGTGTCAGGCATGAAGGCAGGTGCTTCACGCTGCTCTTAGAAACAGCCTTAGTGCTCAGCGGTTTTATCACGTTGAGAATGTACTGCACCTGTCAGGCACATTCTGCTGAGCGTGGTACTTCACTGCCGCCATATGGAGTCCGCGTGATCAGGCCCCCTTTTCAGTTGAGGAACTCAGGCTCAGGGACTTGCAGCAACTTGCCTGAGGCACTAAGCCGAGTGGCAGAGCCAGGATTTGAACTGGCTCTGACTCCGAAGCTGAGCATGCGCTGGTGTCAGGGGCCCTGCTGCTAGCTGGCCGGGGGGGAGGGGGGGGTGTTGAGCCAGCCATTCCGTCTCCTCGTGCCTCGGCTTCCCGAGCTGTATTATTCCCTAGGGGGCCTGAGGCTCTGCTCCTGCTGGGCTGGGCACTTACAGGTGAGGCCACCACGTATTTTCTTGGACACCATCCCCACCCTGGCCAAGTAAGGATGCCGGGAAGTGTCAGAGGTGGCCTCGGCCCACAGGGAGCTCCCTGCCCCACAGGGCCAGAGGTGAAGGGTCAAAGGATGGTATGGACGGCAAGGGGGCCCAAGGAAGGCAGGGGGGCAGGACTCAGGCTTCCTGGAGGAGGAGTAGGCACTGCAGCTGGAAGGAGGGTGGGCTGAGATGGGTGGCTGGGAGGGGGGCACGTGGCAGCTGCGCATGCGGGTGAGGGAGGCACCGGAGCCTGCCACCCCAGAGTGCATGGGTAGAGGGGCTGGGCCGGCTGGCGGAACCGTAGCTGTGCTCGCGCCTACACTCGGATCCCCAACCTCTAGCGCGCCAAGGGAATTCTTCGGTTGCTTAAGCCACTGGGTTGGTGGGAAGTGTCCCAGCACCCCAGGGAAACTGGGGGAGGGGCTCAGCACGTTCCAAATGCCAACTATGCTGCAGTTCACGTAGCACTCACAAGCCTGCGGGAGCGGCACTGTTCTGCTGGGCTGGTGAGGAGGTGATGGCCAGAGATGGCTGCTCGACAGCTGGCCCCTCCTGGAAGAGCACCTCCTCGGGGCAAGGCGAGAACCCCAGCCCAGCCTGGCAATGGTCAGAGCCCGGGCTAGAAGCCGTGGTCGTGCCAGGACTGCTTAGAGGGCCCCAGCGTCCCTAGGCAGCGCCCCTGCCGCCCTCCTTCCCATGGTCATCGTGGATGGACCGTGACCGTGGCTGCCGGCTCCTGGGAGCTCGTGATGAGCGGCCGCAGCCTGAGTGCGCCCGGCTGAGGGCGGGGCCTCTGCCAAGCCTTCCCAGACCTGAGGCACGCCTCCTCTAGGTGCTCACGGAATATCTCCCACGTGCCTGGCTCTGGCAGGGCCACCGAGCCCACATACAACTGCTCAGCACTCGTCCCTCAACACAGCCAGGGTCCGTGCCCCTCTGCCCGTGGGCTGTGTCTCAAGGAAGCGGCCAGAA
Source organism: Lepus europaeus (assembly GCF_033115175.1). Lineage (NCBI taxonomy): Eukaryota > Metazoa > Chordata > Mammalia > Lagomorpha > Leporidae > Lepus > Lepus europaeus. The sequence continues at coordinate 60,638,816 of NC_084843.1, read as the reverse complement.
CGGTGGGGTGTCCCCATTCCTGAAGCTGCCCTCACTCCGCTGGGGCCACGAGCAGACCTGGGGCAGGCGTCGCGTGCAAGAGAAGGGGAGGGTTCTGGGGACGTGGGCACAGACCTGGTGTCTGAGGCGCAGTTAAAGGGACCTCCTGGAGGCCGGCGCTGTGGCGCAGTGGGCTAAGCCTCCGCCTGCAGTGCCCACATCCCATATGGCGCCACTTCTAGTCCCGGCTGCTCCCTTCCAATCCAGCTCTCTGCTATAGCCTGGGAAAGCAGAACATGGCCCAAGTGCTTGGGCCCCTGCACCTGCGGGAGACCCAGAAGAAGCTCCTGGCTCCTGGCTTTGGATTGACCCAGCTTCAGCTGTTGTGGCCATTTGGGGAGTGAACCAGCAGATGGAAGATCTGTCTCTCCCTCTCTCTGTCTGTAGCTCTACCTCTCAAATAAATAAATAAATATCTAAAATAAAAACGGTATGGGACCTTCTGGTGGAGGAGGGAAGGAGGGGAAAAGACGTCCAGTTGGCCCCCAGGAGGCACCAGCAAGGTCCGGCTGTGCCCCTCCCTCCTTGCCCTTGTGGGACACTCAGGGGACAGCAGCTCCCAGCCTCGTGGGCACGAGCTGGCCACCGCCCACGTGGCGGGGACACGTCCTCCTACAAGGTGACTTGGCGCCCACGCCTGCTGTCATTGGCGGGCACTGATTGGGCCGGCCTGTGCAGCTCACTAATGAACCATATTGATCCCACATTCTCTTGTTGTCACCCTAAATGGCAAGCTGCACATCTGATAGATTAAACACCCACACGATTTGCTCGCGGACATCTCCATCACTGTGCTGCGGGGCCCTAATGACTTTTACAGCCCCAGGCCGCCAGAAGGAATTAAGGTCAAAGTCCCTCGCAGGAAATCTAAATCACCAGCCATCCTGCCCCTCACTCACCTGGGCCCCGCAGCCTAGGCTGGAGGTGCGGGGATGGAGCAGGTGGGGCGGGCGTGCTGGGGGCCCTCATTCCCGGCAGCAGCCCCCACCCCGTGCCCCTGACATTTGGTCCCCTCACTCCTTTGCAGCCAGGCAGGAGCAGTCATCGACAAAGACGCGCTCCCTTGGGAGAGACCCTGGCCTCTGCTCTGAAAACCTCACCCAAGTGGAGCGGCTTCCGCCGAATTCTCCCCACTTAGCAGACAGGGAAACTGAGGCTTGCAGAGGAAACAGAGCAGCCGGGGCCCTGCAGCCTTTGACACTAAGTATGCAGGTGTTGTCCCGGGGGCACCTGCAGGGGTCTTTGGCCATGGCTTTGTTTCTTCTCTGAGTGGGGGGTGGGGCAACCCCCCTGGGGGGTCTGGGTAGAGAGGGGGCCCTGGGTTTCAGCGAGGGGCTCTGTGAGGAGGCTGATGTCCTGGACACAGGTCCCTGTCACATGGTGGAGCCTGTACACTGCTAACTTCTGACCTCAGGGCTCTCTCGCTCACTGGATTTGGTTCTCACCAGGCTGTCACAGGCACTCCGTGAGCTATCATGCCCCTGAGGTGCTTGGCTTGGCGCCAAGCGCTTAGCAATAACACCGGTCGTGTGTTTAGTAGCTACTGTCGCAGGCACGGGGCTGAGGGCTTCACATGTTCCCACAGCAGACCTTAAGGAAACCGCGTCACCATTTCTAAGGAGAGGAAACTGAGGCACAGAGAGAGTCAGGGACTAAATGTCCATGCTTCCTCCCACCCTCCAACTTTCCCAAATGGACCTGTGATTTTTGGGGTCTGGGGGGTGGGGCACAATGCGGCCTAGCTAAAATACTGCATTTCCCAGCCTCCTTTGTCAATAAGCATGGTCACATGACTAAGTTCCGACCAATGAGATGAGGGCAGAAGTTCCCAAGGCATTTCCAGGAAGTCTCCTTTAAAGGGAGGGGAAGTATCCTTCTTCGCTCCCTCCATCCTGTAGCCTGAAATATGAACGCAATGGCTGGGGTTCTAGCCACCGTGTTGGGCCTCGAGGACGACGGCCTAGCGAACGTAAAGAAGAGAGCATGGAGGAGCCGCCCAAGGCTGCTCACGCTCTACCGCTGTTATGCAGGCGAGGAACACACCGCAACCTTGTTCATGCAGCTGTGGGGGTGACGGCTCTCTGCTGCTGGCAGGTGCACTGGCCACTGCTGTAGACACACTGACCTGGTCAGAGTCAGGTGGCTCAGGAGAAACCAGGGTGGGCTAAGTCTGGAGTCGGGGTCTTTACCATGGTGCCCCTTGTAGCCAGCATGCGAGAAACCTGAACTGATATCATCATCACTCCCACCATCACCACCATCATCATCACCATCATTATCACCCCCATCATCACCCCCTGTCATCACCATGCCCACCACCAGCATTGTTGTCAGACAGTGAAATGGACAAGGCTCCTTCCAGAGATCTCAAACTTAGGTCACAAAATCAATCTAGTAAATCTTGAGCAGCATTTTAAAAGGTGAAATCTGGTAGAGCAAAATGGGAAATACTCGGGTGAATGATTGCATTGTTCTGCTCTGGATATGTGTGCCCGTGAGTGTTGTCTTGGGTCACGAAGACAAATGAAGTTTTTATTGTGGGTCATGGTTAAAATGAAAGAAAAATAAAATAAAAAGACTTGAAAAACGCCAGCAAACCAGCGGGCACAGGGGCCTGGGAGCCGCTCCAGAAACACCTGGCAGGAACCACAGCTACACCTGCTCCCGCAGGCACTGAGCAGCCAGACGAAGCCGCCCCAAGCCCAGAGGCCCAGCTCGGCTTCTCCCTAAGCCCCTGTGGGCCTCAGTCCTGCCTTTCTTCTGGCTGCTCCCTTGACACAGCCTCAGGCCAGGGCCCTGTGGCTGCTCCTGGCCCATCTGTCCCCTATCGCCCCAGCCGCCTTCGCACAGACACCGAGGTGCAGCACCTGTGCATCCACTCTGGCCCTGGCCACTGGCACAGCCACCACTGTCCCCTTGCCCAGGGGGCCATCGTCTCTGCTCCAGCATCCCCTGAACAATCGCCTGAGCAGGAGCAACCAGCAGCCATCCTACTGACGGGTCACCTGTGACAGGCGAGAGAGGTGGGGACTGTGGGGTGGGTGGTCACGTGTCACTCGCACAAGCCCTCCCTTTTCCAGAGGAGGTCGCTGAGGTGCCTGCCTGAGGTCACCCAGTGAGTGGGTGGCCCCTCCTGCAGGCCTGCTGGCCCTGGACCAGGGGGAGGAGTGGTGACCAGCGGGGGTGGGGTAGGGGTACCTAATGGTGAGTAGTGGAAGTGGGGATGAAGCCAGGAGCTGTGGAGTCGGTGGGGCCTGGGTTTTAATCCTGCGGTAGGTGCCTCACCTCTCTGGGCCTGTGTGTGTGATGCACAAGGCGAGGAGAGACCGCAGCAAAGTGCATGGTGCTCCCGAGCTCTTGGTGCGCTGCGCCAAGTCTGTGAGCACGAGCAGGGGCCTGGGTTTTGGTGCAGTGACAAAGGCTGGCAGCAGCAGGTCTCCCCGTCAAGGCGGGTGGATTCCGGGCACCAGTGCAGAGCCTATGGGGCGCTTCAAAGCCCAACAGGCCACAGGGCCTTTGATCAATTTGCCAGAAGTCAAAGGATCAAACGGTCAGCGTGAAAACCCATCAGACCTCACCCAGGCCCCTGCACTTAGGGCTCAGGTACGCAGAAGGCTCAGCCCCATAGCCTATTGGGCGGCCCCACTGTGGCCTCTCAACCCGGGGCCCTGCCCCGGCCCCTCCCTGAAGCCCAGGCTGGCGGTGGGGAGAACTGTCTCCCCTTAGCGCCTGTCCTGCCTCTTACTCCATCCTATTTCAGTTTTACGGATTGATATTTAGATTAAGAAGATAAATACAGCCTAGGAGCTCTGAGGCCTGACAGCAACTCCCGACCGTCCATCCCCATCAGCCAGCCCAGCCTCCCCTGCCCCTCAGGTTGGAGGGGAGCCAGGAGTGGACACAGCCCCAGACCCCGCCCCCCGCGCCCCTCCCCCACCCCCAAGTAGGTGAAGGCGCCCAGGCCAGCTGGGAGCAGGGCTGGGGGCCCCACTGTTTACTCTCTCTCTCTGGCCTCCCTCTTCCCCTCCCCAGGCTGCAGATAAAGAATTCAATTTTCTTTTAAACGGTGGGGAAATTGGAAGAGATTTTGTTCTGTTTAAGCACAGCTGGAGTCTCAGGTCTCTAGGGGCTCGAGAACAATGAGATCAATTAAGATGCCAATGGTGAGGGGTGTCAGCAGGGGCGGGGAGAGAGCTGGCCAGGTGGGGGTGGGGACGCAGGGGAAGGGTGGACAGGGGAGGCTGGGAGCCACGAAGCCCTGTTTCTCAGGCAGGGCCGCAAGCGTTGTCTTCCCCGGGAGTGGGCCCGCCTCTCGTCTCTGGGTTTTGCTAGAGTATCCAGATGGGGCCTACTCGTTGGGCTGTTCCCATCTCCCAGACTCACTAATAATTCATGGTGGCAACTGCTGGCAGCAGCTTTAGACAGCGGTAGACTCAAGTGGAGCCAAAACTACTGGCGGTGGGGGGAGCCAGAAAACCACGGCTACTCCTGGATGCTTGGATGCACGGCGCGCGATGACCGCAAGGTGTGTGCACCTGCCATCTGTGGGCCCAGACTCTGACCTTGACAGATGTAATTTTTCTCAACTGTGCGGCAGCGGGAGTGGGGACCCAGAGGTCAGCAGTGACACGCCCATGGCCCACCTGCTAGGGAGGCGCCGAGCAGACCCCCAACCCCGCCCTTTCCACTGGAAGTCTGCGCTGGCGCAGGCCCACCTGGCCGGTCAGGTGGAGATGCAGGGGAAGGCACCTCGCTGGCACTGCGGCTTGGGCTTGAGCATGGGCTGGGAGAAGAGACGCTCCCACCGCTTCCCTCCTGCATGGCTGCAGCCATCACTTCGCCAGGGGCTTCTGGCCACAGCCTCAGCGCTGCTCCCCCCAATTCAGTCCCAGTGCCCTCTGCCCCCCACCCCCAGCCTCACTGGCGGGTTCCAGGACCGGGAGGGAGAACGGCTTCATCAACTCCTGACCTTGCATTCTCTGTGTGGCCGCCCCCACCAGGCTCTGGCCCCACCCTTTTCACCTGTGCCTCCCCGACCTGGGGCAGCGCCTCCAACACTGGTTCTCAGCCTGGATTCCCCTGGTTCCATCTGCCCTCTGTTCCATGTCACGTGTGGGAGAGGCCGGGCCACCCCAGCCCTGGCACCGCCCAGCCCTGGCTCCTCCCCTGTGACTGGCTCCAGCTGTCCTTGTGCACCATCTGTCTCCCGCCCCTGTCACTCCAGGGCCTCCATCAGTGGTCCTCTGCCCCAGAGGGCACAGGGTCCTGCTCGGGACTGGCAGGCAGTGTGACGATGTGGGAGACACTGGGGCTGGCGGGCAGCCATGGAGGCCCCGGGGTCAGAGCCTGCTCTCCTGTCCACAGAACCAGGTGGCTTTCGGCCTTGGCCTTGGCATCACATCCCCCAGTTAGGACTGGAGGCCCGGGGGTGCTAGAACCTGGTGGCCATTATGCTTCTCTACTCTTGACGTTGGCTCTGCAGCCCTGTCTGACTGAGGACAGACACTGAGACGGCAGCCGGTCTGCCCTTTCCTGGGACAGAGCAGGAGACTGCGGCCCAGACAGGGCACCAGTCAGGCACAAGGTCCTGTAGAACGCCAGTGGCCTGGGACTCCCACTCCCCACCCACCCCCAGAGGAGCCTGTGGGAGCCATGAAATGTGGGGCGCCGAGGCTCCGGACTCGGACAGGCATCTCTGCCTCTGGGGAATTTGGGGTGTATAATTTCCCCTCTCCGTGCCTCTGTCTACCTATGAGGTCTCGGCTCACCTTCTCCTGCCCACATCCCTTCCTCCAGGAAGTGGCCCTAGACTCCCAGGCCACAGGAGGCACAGCTACTCAGTACAGCAGCCCCCAGAGAGGGGACACAGGGACAAAGCGGAGCCTGCCTGGGGAAGGACGTTGGGCAGGGAGCCTCCCGGCAGTGGGAGAGCAGCTGGGGGAAGCCAGGCCGAGCGTGCCTGCCACACTCTGCAGGTCCCCAGCACGCTCAGCCTGGTGTCTTTCCTGCCACCGGCCTCCCTCCCGCGGGGCTTGGTTCTCCCCTGCGGCCTCACCGACCGTTTCTGCACTCTGCTCACCCAGGCAGGCTGGAGTCCCAGGGTTGGGCACAGACAGGAGCTGAACCGCCTCTCCCGTGGTGGCTTCTGAGCCTGAGGGCCGCTCCTGCCGAGCCCCAGCTCCAGGAGCAGCGAGGGAAGGCCTGGGAGCGCGGAAAGACCTGGCCCTTTCTGCAGGGGCCAGGTGGCTCCTTGCACTTCCCAGACACAACTTCCGCCAACTGTTTCCTGAATGCCTGCCATGGCCACAGGGAGGGATTAGGCAAGGGGGTGAGGATGGCAACCCAGTGGGCATATTTAAGGTGGGTGTCCACTGGGGAGGAAGAAAGCTGAGCCATGTGCGCTTCCAGCTCCCCACACGCCATCCCTTCTGCACTGCACTCCAGCCACAGGGCCTTTGCACATGCTGCTCTTTCTCCCCTTGTTCACCCACTAATGCCTACTCAAATGCCACTCCCCCAAGATACCCTTCCCTGACCCCACATCAAAGTCAGGTAGCTGGTGGAGGCTCTCCTACTGCCCCAGCTCTGCATTATGGGAAATAACTCTTGACGTCCCAGTTCCTCCCTTGGTGTGAGTGTCAGGCTTTCCCAGGGAACTGTGAATGCCACGGGGGCAGGACTCACATCACCACGTACGTGGGGCCAGGAGCCCAGCACATAGTAGATGTTCAGCAAACACGGGGGATGAATGAATGAATGGTTGGGTTACTCCGGCTCTCTCGTGCTGTCCAGCAGCACCCACACACCCTGTCAGTCCGACACTCTGATTGGCCGCTCCATGCCTCGCTAAGACATTCCATGACTTCCGGGCCAGGTCGGGAGTGAGGATCACAGAATGGCTGGGGCCATGAGAGGAGAACAAACCGCCCTGCCCAGCGAATGGGGAGCCGCCAGCAATAGTCACGGACCTGCACGCACGCATGCGTGGGCGCGCACCCAGGAGGGCGCACAGCGTGGGAGGAAGGGAGGATACGCACTGCCCACGGGCTTTCTGAGCACCGCCCTGCCCGTCCCCGCACTTGTGTGCACACGGGGTACACACAGCCTCAGACGCGAGTCCTACATGGAGATGCACAGGCACAGGTAGAGTGGACACAGGCACAAACACGTACACGAGAGCAGGTTACACACACCCCGGCACACTCACACACGCGTGTGGCTGCCCCGCACACGGCGCCCCACCTCTTCCCGGGAGCCTGCCCTGAGCGGCACGCTTGGTTGCTGGCCTGGTTTCTCAGCGGTTTGGGCACCAGAGCGACCCCCTGGGCCCTGGGATGGAGGGGAGAACACCCTGCTCGCCTGTGCCCTCAGCCCTGAACACTGCTGCAAGGTCACAGCTCGGGGCCTGGCACAGAACCCCCTGGACTGGCGGCCTGGCTTGGGACCGGAGTCTTGGGGTGAGCTGCATTTGAACGTGAGGTCCCCACTGCACCCCGCCACCAGGGGAAACTCATTTTGCTGTAAGGGGGGAGCTCCTGGGACCTCAAAACCCAGGCTAGGGGAGTCCAGAGAGGCGGGAGGTGAGCAGGGCCCGCCCCCATGCCATGTGGGCAGCCACAGCGCAGGGCCCAGCCAGGAGGGCGGGAGCCTCTCGCAGCAGGCTCCACGACTGCTTTCAGTGCAAGTTAAAACATTTTCCTTTTCCCCATACATTTTTTCCTGCCACAAGTGCCCGGGAAAGGCTTTAATAATATCCTAGAAAAGGTCAGGGAGGAGGGAGTTCAGGCCCTGAGCGGGCGGTGCTCCCATCAGCTGCTCTCGAGGCAGAGAGAGCGGGAAATCGGATTGGCCCAGGGTTCCAGTAGAGAAAGCAGAGTGGGGAGGCCAGGGCGGGGCTGTGGAGGTGGGAGGGTAGGGGGCTGGGGAACCTGACACCCGCTGCGGGCTCTGGGAGCTGGGGTGAGTGGGGGTTCCCCAGGGACATTTTCACACCCTCTTGACAGCCTCCCCGGGAGCTTCCACGCCCATTTCACAGATGGGTAAATAAAGGCTGTTGATGTGCTGTGGATGGGCTGGCGCGTGGTGAAGGCAGGGAGACCAGGGCCCACGCGTGGTGCTGCTGCAGAGTGTAGTGGTGGGTGGCACGGCCCCTGCCTGTCTTTGCAGTCCCACAGACCCTGGGCTGGGGGTGGGGGTGAGCAGGAGGTGGGCGGGGCTTGGGTGAAGGAGGCTGGACAGCCTCGGGCAGGGATCCTCAGTAGCCACATCTGCTCAACACCCTGCAGGGACTGGGAGAGGGATCCGAGTCCGGGCCGGGTCCAGGGTCTGCTCCAGCTCTGGGTAAGACCCAGGCTGGGGGCTCAGCTCGTGTCTCCCAAGGCTGTTTCCCTGTGCCAACCCCAGCCTGGATCAGCCTGAAACACCTGTGGCCACCAGGACACCTCACTCCAGCCCGGCAGTTCACAGGAATGTGGGAGTGCGAAGTGGGACCCTCTGTCCCCAGCAAGGATGCACGTGGCCTGACCTTGACCCTGGACATTTTTGCAGCCTGGTCCTGTGGGGCTGGGCCCTTTGTCCTCTGGGAGGCCCCTGTAGCCCTTCACCCTGACATTCAAAGGTGTGGGGGAGGGGCCAACACTGCTGTCTCAGGTCCAGGAGGCCAGAGCCTTGAGCCCCTGTCCTGGGGCACCAGGGGACTCACTGCCGCAGCCCTGGGTGAAAGCTGGGGGGTAGGGTGGGGGGAGGAGGCGGAGGAAGCAGCTGCATCCGACTTCCTGTTTCCACCCACCGGTTCCAGCAGATGGGCAGGCCTGGGGCTCGGTATGCTCTCATACCATCTGTCTGTAGAGTAAGCACACTTCCCAGGGGCCCTGGACCGCAGGCAGGCAGAGCAGGAAGTGGAAGTGAGGGCCCGGGGACAGCAGTGAGTTAAACCACGACATGTACTGAGCACCTGCCATGGGCAAGACCCCGAGAGTGTGCAGCAGCACCTACCCCGTGGAGCTGCTCAGCACCCAGCCCCCCTCTTCTTAACACACAAGCCCCATTTCCAGTCCCGGTAATTTGGATGAAGAAGTCCCTACCCTCTGGCTCCACTAGGGGGCGTATGATCCACCCCTTGGAACTAGCACACTGAGAAGACTTCAGGAGCACTTTGAGAGAGGATTTTTTCCCCCCAGCACTGGGGCTGATAAATTGGTGAGAAGTAAAACTAGAGGTGCTAGCGCTCCTCTGTGCCACTAAGAAAAAGCAGAGCCCAGTGCTCAAAATAGCCTCTTTCTCAATTGAGTGCCTGGATGCAGCCATGCCTGAAATCACTTATACTTTTGAGTTACAGGAGCCAATCTTTTTTTTTTTTTTCTTGAGCCACTCAAGGCTTTCTGTCCCCTGCAACCAAGAGCACTGAGTGATACAAAGGATGCGTGTCACCCGAGGGCAGCTGGGGACAGCCAGGTACCCTGAGGGAGCTCATTCTCTGCCTGTGCTTGGATAGGGAGGGTCGCTGCCCTCCGAGGCCCTGATCCAGCTCCTGACCCACGCATTAGAGGGGCTTCCACTGCTCCCGGCACACTCAGGGAAAAGGTGGAAAACCGACGTCGCCTTGGCCCAAGCCCATCCTCTCCCAGGCTGGCGCCTTTTCCATGCTGCAGCCCTGGCCAAGGCGGCCTGGGAGCCTTCAGACACCTGAGCATGCACACCCTGCTGCTTGCCACGCGCACTCACCAGCACTGTCAGCACGGAGGGTCAGACACATGGGCACACACACCCTGCTGCCTGCCGCGTGGTGCTCACCGGCACTGTCAGCACGGAGGGTCAGACACCTGGGCACGCACACCCTGCTGCCTGCCGCGTGGCGCTCACCAGCACTGTCAGCATGGAGGGTCAGACACCTGGGCACACACACCCTGCTGCCTGCCGCGTGGCGCTCACCGGCACTGTCAGCACGGAGAGTCAGACACCTGGGCACGCGCACCCTGCTGCCTGCCGCGTGGCGCTCACCGGCACTGTCAGCACGGAGGGTCAGACACCTGGGCACGCGCACCCTGCTGCCTGCCGTGTGGCGCTCTGTCAGCACGGAGGGTCAGACACCTGGGCACGCGCACCCTGCTGCCTGCTGTGTGGCGCTCACCAGCACTGTCAGCACGGAGGGTCAGACACCTGGGCACACACACCCTGCTGCCTGCCGCGTGGCGCTCACCGGCACTGTCAGCACGGAGGGTCAGACACCTGGGCACGCGCACCCTGCTGCCTGCCGCGTGGCGCTCACCGGCACTGTCAGCACGGAGGGTCAGACACCTGGGCACACACACCCTGCTGCCTGCCGCGTGGCGCTCACCAGCACTGTCAGCACGGAGGGTCAGACACCTGGGCACACACACCCTGCTGCCTGCTGCGTGGTGCTCACCGGCACTGTCAGCACGGAGGGTCAGACACCTGGGCACGCGCACCCTGCTGCCTGCCGCGTGGCGCTCACCAGCACTGTCAGCATGGAGGGTCAGACACCTGGGCACACACACCCTGCTGCCTGCCGCGTGGCGCTCATCAGCACTGTCAGCATGGAGGGTCAGACACCTGGGCACGCGCACCCTGCTGCCTGCCGCGTGCCGCTCACTGGCACTGTCAGCACGGAGGGTCAGACACCTGGGCACGCGCACCCTGCTGCCTGCCGCGCGCACTCACCAGCACTGTCAGCACGGAGGTGCCCACGGTGACGTTCTCGTGCAGGCTCACGTTGTAGAGGGGCTGGCTGAAGATAGGCCGGTTGTCGTTCTCGTTGATGAGGGCGATCTTCACCTTGGCGTAGCCCACGTGGTCGGGCACACTCTCGTTGGCAAAGAGCTGGAGGGGGTGTAGAGAGCAGGGGCTGGGTGAGCTCCTGCGGAGCCCCCATCCCTCAAAATCCTCCTTGAGCCTTGGCTGGTCCCACCCCAGGGCACCTGTGAGAGTCACTGTATACAGCCGTGAACTCCCCTCCAACCCCCACTGCTCCACAGGGCTAGGGGTGGCCCAGGATTCTGCAGGGGAGAATGGGGCTGAGGGCTCTGGGCAGTGGGGGCTGCAGGGGGGGCCCTGGGGCTGGTAAAATCCTACTCGGTCCCTGTACACGTCCTGTGCTCCGTGCAAAGGAGGCTCAGGCCCATCCTGCTGTCCCTGAGGTGCCACAGGGGCAGGACAGGCACCAGCAGGAGGGGGGATGGAAGGGGATGGTGCTAACTCCACCCCCAGCCCCGGAGAGGGGGAGGGGCTTACGTCGAAGTCGTAGCGGTCCACGGTCTCGTAGTCCAGGGGGGTGGCCACGCGGATGCGGATGTCGGCTTTGCCTTGCACAGAGGTTGGGGAGATGATGAAGTGGTGGGAGTTGTTGCCCACCAGGTACACCTCGAACATGCTGTTCAGGCCCTGGTGCGGGAACGGAGAGGCAGTGGGTCAGAGAGGGCACAGGAGGCCCAGGCCCGGAGCCTGGAGGGGGCGCAGAGGGCCCCGGGGGCCAGCCAGGGGGCTGCCTCAGTGGGCCAAGGGCCCCGATGGGGCTTGGCTGCCTCTGATCCTGGCCGCCTGCTCCTGCCAGGGTCCAGGCTGCCTGGAAATCTCCTGTGGCTCTCTCTGCCTGTGTTGCCCTGTTGGCACCCACGGTGTCCCTTGTAGGTGGCCTGCTTCACTCTCCATCTCTGGCTCAGTCTCTATCCCAGCGACCATCTCCCCCCACCCCCGCCATGGGGAGGATCTGCCAGCGGAGAGAGGGAGCAGAAGGGACACAGGTAGGGGGCCCTGAGAGGCTGGGCAGGAGGGAGGGGCCGCTCCCTTTCTTCCTTCTCCACCAGTCCCCTGGCGAGCACCTGGGTCTGCTCCACGTGGCACGGAGCAGCCCTGGAGGATGCCGAACCCCAGGCTGAGCACAGGGTGGCCACATTCATTGGGGTTCCACCGTGCCTGCCCCAGAGGACCCCTGTGTGGTTTCGGGGTGGGGTGGGGGTGGGGCTGCTCTCTAGCTCTGGTGTTCCTGGTCATTCTGATCAGGGCCCGGACCTGCAGAGCCCCTTGCACGCCACCCAGCTTGTTGTCAAGCAGTGTGGACGTCTCCATGTCACTGAGGTCCCCAGATCAGGAGCAGGAGCCAGTGGGGATGGGGGTGGGGAGGGGAGGGTCGTCCTGCAGGCCATGGAGTCTGAGGTGCTTGGAAAAAGGCTTGCTGGTACAGTGGCTTTGTGACCAGGGCCTGCTCCTGACCTTGTGGGGTGCCTGGGGGCCAGGGCAGCAGGTCCTCTGGCTGTTATGCCCAGCCCAGGGGACACCCAGGCACTTTCTTCTGGAACCTGCCCCTGGTGCGGGGTGGGGGGTAGGGGGTAGCAGCCAGGCAGTGCTGGCCACAGAAGCCATTTATCTGGTCACGGGCTGCTCCCCGCGAGAGTGGGTCTCTCTCACGCAGGACAATGATGGCCTCTGGCCCTCACAGGATTTTGGGGCCCGGGGAGTGGCCCCATGGCGCTCACCCGACACGTGTGCACAAAAGGCTTGTTAGGATTTCCCCATCCGTCTCTGGAGGGTTCCCATTTTGCTAACTGGGACCACAGGGACACTTTCCTCTGAGCTGGGAGGCAGACCCAGGCCCCTGCCCCGCCCCTGAAACTGAGGGCTTGAACAGGGACAGGGCCAAACTCCCTTGGCTTTCTCTGCCCCTCCTGGGGCCCAACGGGTTCTGCGCTTATGGGGCCCAGGAATCTCCAGTCCAACCTGGGGTGGCCTCAGCCCCATTAGATGCAGGGGACCAATTACACGACCCCCCCAGGGCACTAACGACCAGCTATGAGCAGGTGGCACCAACACTTCTCTCACCCTGAGCCCTGGCCCCGTGACCACAGGACCTGGAGGCCTGGGAGAGGAGCTGGGCTGGGCCTGGGCAGGCACAGAGCAAGGGTGAAGCCCCTTCCCCAGGGCGCCCGCCTCCCCACGCGGCCTGCCTCCCGAGGCTCACTGGCTCACTTACCAAGTTCTGGCAGTGGGGCCGGTCCGGCAAAGGACATGCAGACAGAGAGGAGGGACCGGCCGGGAGGAGGAGCCAGACAAGTACGGAGAAGAGGAAGGAAGCAGAGAGAATGACCGTGAGCTCCTGGTCAGCAGGGGTGGGGGGGAGTGGGCAGGCTGGACCCTAGGACAGCTCCCTGCAGTGCTGCCCACATTCCAAAGGCTCTGGCTTGGGGGCCTGGGAGGGTAGGACAGGAGGGATGAGCACGGAGCCCAGAGGACAGGGCAGGGCACAGAGGTCGAGGAGATGAGATGCCGGCAGGGCTGTGGTCTCCCTGCTCACTCACTCACTGGCCCTCCCCATCCCACCAGGGCCACAGCTGGGAGAGGCAGGGCCAGGCCCCTACAACCCAACCCCAGGAGCCTGGATAAAACCCCGCAGGAAAGAGCCCCGGGCACTATCACGAACATGTCAGAGACATGATCCGCAGAGATATGGGAGGCCCTGTAGCAAGGCCGAAGTCTCAAGGGCACCCACATGGCCCCCTGCGCCCGCCACCTGACACTGGAGGGCCTTCCCAGGCCAGGCCCCGCATCCCATCCCAGGCCCATGCCCTGTCCCCTGCTCCCGCCGCATCACTTGACACACAGATGACAGCGGTAACAAGGGCCACATGGCACAGCACAGTGACCCCACTCTGTGCCAAGCACTGTTCCAAATGCCGGAAGCACCAACTCTCTGCCTCCCTTCCTTAAGGGCTGCAGACATTTCCCACTTGGTTACAGCCCCCTTTGTGGTCATCCTGGAGCCCCGTGAGGCCGGAGACCAGGCTGGGGAGCTGTGCACATCCGCCTCAGGTGCTGGGAAGTGACCTCACCTGTCACCCTGCACCCTCCTCTTCCCAGGGGCCAGAGGGTGGGGAGGACCCCTGGGGAAATAGAGGGAATCCTGGGCACAGAGGGAGCTGGCTGCACAGTGTCGGACGGGCTCAGGTTGGCTCCCAGGCCCCTGCACGGTCTCCCAGGACAAAGGAAGCGGAGCTCAGGCCCTCAGTGGGTGGTGTGAGCGCAGGTGCACGGGGCACACTGTGGCCAAGTCAGTCGCCAGGGCAAATGGAGCCTCCAGGGCGAGGCCAGGCAGGGCAGGTGCCTAAGACGGGGAGTTTTGGACCCTTTCTGGCCAGCACAGAAGGGCCTGTGAGTGGAGAAGGGAACCCCAAACGTGGAGTTCCCAGTCCAGGGCAGGTCGCAGACCCATCGGCAGGTCTGTGGGAACGCACCTTGCTCTCCTCTCCCTTGGCTCCCTCCCGCTGCAGTCCCTGGTTCTCCAAGTCCGGGCTGGGGCTGAGTTCCAAGCACTGGGGATGTTGTGGGGAGACCACCGTCTGTGACCGCCCGGACTCAGTCAGGAAGGACTTACCACTGGAGCCCATGTAGGGAAGCCTGAGAGATTCCTGGTCTAGAGAGGGGGCTGGTGGCCCCCGGGTCCCACCCAGGCATCACTCAGAGGACTTCAGGGGTGCTTCCGTGAGTAACGGGGAGCCGCTTTATGTTCTGGAGCAGGGGAAGACCAGGCCAATACAGGAAGGTGACCTGGCAGCCACTCGCGCCTCACCTGGGCGCTGGCCCCTCGCCCTGGAGGGATTACCATTGCCAGCAGACATCTAAAAAGAAACACAGCTGCCCAGAGCCACTGTGACAGGATCCCTCGGGGCTGGGGCCTGGGTGCTCCCCAGGGAGCCGTGCTGCATGGCCAGGACTGTGAAACCGTCCGTGGGGCCGGGAGAGCAGCTCGAGGTGCCTACAGGGGTCCAGAAGAGGCTAGCAGGGGAGAGACCCAGAGAGGCAGTTGTCTCCGGCCACACACCACAGTCACCTGGAGAAGTACCCCATGGTAGCCTTCGCCCTAGACTAAGGAAACCATGCTGGGGGCCGGAAGCTGCGAAGGCCTCAGGGTAGGGGTAGCTCGCGCAGAAGGGCAAGTCTCCAGGTGCAGCACTGGGACCCAGCATGTCAGAGGCACCGGGAGCCTGTTAGATGCAGCTCTAGGGCCACAGCCAGGTCTACTTCATCGGCTGCGCTGAGGGCGGGGCCCTGCATTGTGTCTTGACAACTCCTCCTTCCAGTCTTATTTTTATTTATTGTAGTTTTAGAAAGAAAGAGATTTTGAACGAGAGATCCTCCATCCCCTGGCTCACTCCTCAAATACCCAAACAGCTAGGGCTGGGCCAGGTTGATGCCAGGAGCCTGAACTCCATGCAGCAACTGGGATGCCAGATGCAGGTGCCACAAGCAGTGGTGCCGCGCGCCTTTCTCCGCCAGGTGTTCTGCTGCAAGTCAACGTTTGAGAAGCACTGGGACAGGGCGATGCCCAGGACGGAGCCAGTCTGAGGACCTGAGAGAATCGCCCTGCGAGATGCTGGGATAGGTGGGGACGTCGTGGGGCTGGGGCTGGGGCTCTCACTGTCACGTGCAGCAGTGAGGGACTGAGAGATGCCTGGGAAGACAGCCCGTGCTCAGTGTAGGTTCAGGCTGCAAGCCTGGTGGGCAGCAGCCCCCAGCGGGGACAAATCCCCCCAGGGCAGCCTCCCGGGCCCTGCGGCATAGCTCTCTGTCCTCAGCGACCCTGCAATAGTCAGGACCCTGGGACCCTCAGGTTATCTTCTGACCATGTTCCCTTAATGCAAAGCCTGCACCTTCCAGCACCTGCCCAGAGAGCCAGTTCCCACTGGGGTTTGACGGGGACTGGGGCAGGGGGCATAGCCTCTGGGATCCCCACCCACCGCTGGCACGGGCCACGCTGGGGCAGCCCTGCCGTGCCGCAGGTGGCAGAACGCGGCCTCAGCCCAGGTCAGGGAACGGCGCCTCCACCCTTGCTGGGCGGGTCTGGGTCCCTGCCTCTGCGCCCCTACTGCACCTTGGCCTTCGCAGGGGCGGGGGGGGGGGGGGCATAGGCAGCGGTGCTATGGAGGGGGATTTTGTTGAGAAGGGGGATAAAGAGGAACATCAAAAGGGCCCCCCCCCCACCATGTGTGTGTGTGTGTGTGTGTGTATGGAGAGGAGTCTGCGGATTAAATTCTGCTCCAGCTGGGAGAGGCGATGAGAAGGCTGATTGGCAGCAGCCGCGGTCCGGGGCACAACGCAGCGGGCTGGGAGCTGGCGGCAGCCCGCGGGAGGCAGCGCAGGGCTCGGCTTTATTTACTTACCGGGAGGGGGCAGGACGCCTGCAATCGCGCTCCCTGCCGGGCCGCCCTGGGCTGAAGGGAGCGAGGAGGCCCGTGCCTTATCAGCCGGCTGCCAGAAGGGGCTTCCTGCCCCTTGCCCACACCTGCCCCTGCACCCGCCTCTCGCTACTGGGGGCGCCAGGG
Organism: Lepus europaeus; assembly: GCF_033115175.1. Classification (NCBI taxonomy): domain Eukaryota; kingdom Metazoa; phylum Chordata; class Mammalia; order Lagomorpha; family Leporidae; genus Lepus; species Lepus europaeus. The sequence continues at coordinate 60,622,446 of NC_084843.1, read as the reverse complement.
CAGCCCCTGCTCTGCCCGGTCGGACCTGCCCTCACCCTCCCTGACCCAGTGTTGTTCTCCCTGCTATTTACTGCAGGCCTTCCAGGCAGCTGCAGCCCTGGGAGGGGCCAGGTGGTGTCCACACCAACCCTGCCCGCGCCGCGTGAATTCAGGCTGGCTTCCCTCGGCACCCCAGGCTCCCTCTCTGGGCTCAAGGCCTGAAGATGCCTCCTGGATCCCTCCAGCTGTCGCCTGCCTTTCCCCATCCCACGGCCCTGCCCTGCTGATGGTGACATCTGTGTGCCCCCTCTCTGCTGTCATGGAGGGGCAGGTGCCTGGGTTAGAGACCCTGAGTGATGGCTTCAAAGAGAGCAGATTCACAGGTGAGGAGCGGCCACTTCCAGCCCCGGAGCCTCCATTTTCTCATCTGTGAAGTGGGGAGAAGGCAGCGCTCCTCCCCAGAGGAAACGAGGCAGGGTGGTCTCTGTCCCACCATGCCCTGTGCTATCTTGTGGAAGACAGAGATCCCCGAAGGCAGGGGTCTTGTGTGGTCTTTTCTTGGCGCCCCAAATGCTAGGGGCCCCTCACCCCACTCTGTGAACAACCATGGGCCCCTGGCGGGGACCTGGGTCCCTGTCAACTGCAGAGAAAAGACCGAGATCTGGCAAGTGCACCTGTTACCCGTGCTCAGGATGGGTGTGAGGACCAAGGCCACCGTTATGGTGAGTGGGCTGGGGGCCAGAGGGAGGCATGGGGAGCTGTGTGGGCTGCTGGACACCTTGGACCCCCAGTGAGTGCCTCCCTCACAGAAACCCTGTCCAGGACCCAGGCCTGCCAGCCTGGTTCCAGTGTGCGAAGCCCTAAACATCAGCGCTGCATAAACCATCTTGGAAGTCAGCCCTGAGCCCTCACTCAGGCACTGCCATCCTCAGCGCCGTGATTTTCCGCAAACCATGCTACAGCCTCAATTTTCCGTCTGCAAAGCGGTCAGAAGGCAGCCACCCCTGGATAGAGCTGCGGGGGGTGAGCTACATGATCCCAGTCAGGAGACCTGCTGGGGAACAAAGGAGAGCTCTTGTGGGGTGGGGGAGGGCGAGGCCCAGATGTGTGTGTGTGTGTGTGTGCGCGCCGGAGGGTGCAGGGAGGCACCACACCTATCCCAGGCGGGGTCCCGCAGGTCTCCGTCCCCTCCCCTGGGCTTCCTGTTGCTCTGATCCATGCCACTGAGCAGCTGAAAAATCAAAGCCCACCGAAGATGTCATCTTTATCACTCTTTTGTCCACCTTCCACTTAATTAACCCCAATCAGGCACGGCCAAGTGGACCCTGGCAGGGGGCAGTCTCTCCTTGCCCCTTCACCTTGGAGCTGGCTGCTTCCTCCTCCAGCCCCTACACCCGAGGGGCACCGGCTGCCCAGCGCAATACCAGCGTCCCAAGGACAATGGAAAGAGCCTTGCACAGGTCACACCCATGTCACAGGGCACCAAGCCCTGCTGTCTCTTTCTCTTCCGCACGCCATGGAGGGGCCACCTCTCTTCCCGCAGAGGGAAGATGCTGCCCTTGTGTCTGGCTTGCACCCCGTCACCACGGCCCTCCCCGGCCCTCTCTGTGCAGTGTGGACCTGAGGTCTGGAATCTACTTTCTCTGGAGCTGCCATTCATTGCTGGGTGACTGGGGGAGGCCTCAGTTTCTTGATCTGCAAAATGGGAAGCTTGGACTGAGCGATTCTCTGAGGCCCCGTTAACACCCACAGTGCCTTTCAAATTGCTTTCTGCTCCAGCGCTCTCTCTCCCGTTCCCCTCGCTCTCTCCTTTTTGTCCTCTGCTATGGACTAAATTTTTGTGCCCCACCCCAGGTCCGTACGTGGAATCCTAACCCTCCTGGAGGTAGTGCCTTAGGGAGGTGCTTGGGGGGTGAGGGCAGGGTCCCTGTGAGAGTGACCCTTGCCCCTCCTGCCCTGCGGGGACAGAGTCAGAGGACGGCTGTGCAGGACCCAGCAGACGCTGACCCGGCCACAGCAGTACTGAGGGGACGTGTTTCTCAAGGCTGGCAGCCCCGGTCTGTGCTAATTGGCTACAGCCAGGCCCCTGATGGACCAAGGCCTCTCTCTTTCCTCCTCCTACCTCTCTTTTCCATTCTCCCCACCTCTCCCTCCTCCCCTCTTTGCCTCCCTCTCTCCGCCTCCTCGGACCCTCCCTCTCCCCAGGTTATCTGTTGAATTCCACACACGCGTGCACAGACGGATCAATCCGAGGCTGCCTTGCCTTCAGCTTATCTCTGCTCCAAATGATTGATTTTCCCTCTTTAAGAGTAATTTGCTGGTGAATTCTGTGTATTGCAAAAGCCCCTGTGAAATCGAATTCAATCCGATTGGCAGCTGGCACTTCGGGGGAGGCACACTAGAGCGCTCTTTCGCTGGGACCTGTGTATTCTGTCCACAGAGGAGGGCGCTGTGCTGGCGCTGCCGGCAGGCAGGTGCTCCTCACCTGCACGGCCATACGTCCTCTCCCCTCCCTCCCTGCAGAGGGATCTCCTGCGCCGGCCCCAGCTCTTCCGGGAAATGAATTACAACGTGCATTGGGTACCCTGCATGAAGGCAAATTAAGGGACAAGTGCTTTCGGATTCCTAATTTGCAGCCTACAGCTTCCCAAGCCTGCAACACCTGACCCCCTGTCTCCTGAGCTCCCCTCTCCTACACCTGGGCACAGAGTCCCAGCAAAGCCCCTGTCACAAGGTTGTTAGCTCAGCCCTTGTGTCTCTCTCCTCTGCGTTCCAGGCCGGCTGGGCTCCGGGCCTGGGACTCCCCACCCTGGAGGCGGGTCACCTCTCAGACTTGAATCTGACATGATAGGCTGCTGCCCCTGGCTGACCAGCTGGCCCGGTTTACCTGGGATTGAGGCGGGGTGCCAGGATGGGGACTTACAACATCAACACCTGGACAGCCTCAGGCAAGCCCAGGTAACTGGTTCCAATCCCAACTGGATGAGGCTTGTCTGCGAGAGGCCAGCAGGGGGCAGTCAGCGCTACTGCCCTGGTGAGTGTGGTGTCTGGAGGATGTACCTCCAGGGCCTTGCCCTTGGTGTGGGAAGCAGGGGGTCTGTGCATCTGGTTTCAGCCATACTGGCCCCCTCTCAGCCAGGATACGGAATCCTCCCGCCTCACCGTCTGCCACACCCCTGCTCTGACAACCATTTTTCTGTTCTCTTTCTGAGACTGCCACAGAATCATGCAGTCTGCAGCGTCTGATTCTTTAAAAAAAAGTTTTTGTACTTGAAAAAATTTATTTTTCACTTGAAAAGTTGACACTCCAAGTGCCCACGAGAGGCTGGGCTGGGTCAGGCCGAAACCGGGAGCCTGGAACTTCTGCTGATCCCCCACGTGGCTGGCAGGGACACAAGCACGTGAGCCGTCACTGCTGCCTCCCAGGACGGGCACTGGCAGGCAGCTGGAAGGGGAAGCAGGGCCAGGACTGGAACCCAGGCCCTCCCCATCTCACCGCTGCCCCAAACGCCCACCGGGGCTATGGCATATGACATCTGCCTCTTTGGCCCAGCCTCACGCCTCTGAGCTGATTCTCATTGCGCCTTAGCGGGCTGTACAGTCTAGTTCCTCCAGGACCAGTTAGGATCCCGCGAGCTGGGGACAGAGCGGAGTGCTCAGCCCTGTAAGAAGGTTAGCCCTCCAGGGTGCCGAGGGAGAACAGGGGCGGGCTCAGGAAGTGCTGGTGTGTTTGGACATCCCCTAATGAGGGCAATTAACACAGTCATTATGCTGAAAACAGAAAAGTAAACACAGACAGGCATGCTAATTTGCAGACTGCTGATAGCCAGGGCCACTGCAGGCCCCCATCATGGAGCCCACTCTCTTAAAGATGGAGGTGAAACTCGCATGGCAGAAGGGTCACCCTTTCAGCTACTTTCAAGTAGTGTGCGGTGCCCGGCTTCTTGGTCTGTGCACAGGGCAGCAGGAGTGCGACCTCCCTCCAGCTCCCCAACATGTTCGTCCCTGTGCCCAGTAAGCAGTCACCAACTCCCCCACCCCACCCCATCCCGCCCCAGTCCCTGGCAACCGCCAGTCTGCTGCTGGTTTCCATGGATCTGCCTCCTCTGGACACGCGCCATGCGCGGCCTGGTGGGTGCAGCGGCCTCTGTCCCAGCTGCTTTCTGGCAGCGCCATGCTTTCTGGGTTCCCCCGCGTTGCTGGTGGATCAGCACTGCACTCCCTGAATGGCTGGCCATCACCACTTGGTGCAGGGCACCACACTTTGTGTCTCATTTCCCTAGATGCTGGACGTGCGGGTGGCTTCCGCAGTGACCTCCTGGCACCTCCAGTCACCCCCTGTGTGTGACGCAGCGTCAGTCCAGGAAGCAGAGACCCTGACTGTGGCCTAGGCCTCTCCGGCCTCCTCGCTGCCCGGTGCAGGTGCGCCCCTGTCTCAGAGCCTGCGCTTGCTCTGTCCTCTGCCTGCCGTGCTCTTTTGCTCAGCCCTCCCCTCCCGAGGTCTCCGCCCACCACGTCCTCTCACCAGGCTGGACTCCTCCACCCAGCACATCTGACCCTGGCCGCCACCCCTCACCCCGGCTTGCTTTTCTCCATGACTCCGTTCACCACCTGACATAACATGTGTTTACAAGTATGGTCCCGGAGTGTAAGCTGCCGAGGGCGGGACTTCCTATGGTCACTTGAATAGCACCAACGCGCACCACTGAATAGATGATGCAACGAGCGGACTCCCACCTCCCACCTGACACAAGAGCCCTTCGTGGCCACCTCTCTGTTCCTGCCCCAGGCCTGTGGGCACCTGCTCCCCCCCTCCCCACCTGCTCCGCACTGAGCTATCACCTGGGTGCTGACACCACCTCTCACCTGGGTACAAATGTGTGATAACCTTGGTGCTGAAACTTCTCACTTGAAAGTCCTTTTTAGCAGGTGGAGAAACTGAGGCCTGGAGGGGGAGGCGGGGGTGGGGGGGAGGTGTGCCCTGAGTGACAGCACACTCCCCACCTTGCCCTACTCTGCACCGCTCTCCCTTTGCAGGGGGCATCAACATGAGTCTGGGAAAGCAGGGGTGGGTGCAGGCTCAGGAGCAGATGGGTGCCCTCCTCCGTGGCCCCCCCACTGCAGGTGCCCAGCGGGGCTCTGTGCTTCCTGTTCCTTGTTGAATATTTCACAGCTTGTGGCCTGGTGAGGGGGTGCTGTGCCTTAGAGACAGGATCAACAACAGCCTGTACCCAGCACCGTCCTGTGGGATGGGGTGGGCCAGGGGAGCACGTGACCATGCTGGAGTGAAACTGGGCTTGCCAAGGTGGGCATGGCCCAGGCAAGCAGTGCTGGGAGGGTCGGGGTGGGGAGGCAGAGGAGTGGAGGTCAAGGTTTGCTGGCTCTGCTTCTGACCAGGAGTAAGGGTCCCAGGATACAAAGTTTCCCACGACTTCTCACCATCCTGGCCCTCTGCACAGGCACATGGGGCAGAGCAGGGTGGGGAAGGAGACCACCAGGGAGGTGGAAAAAGGTGAGCAGCCCCCCAGTCCAACAGAAGGATGAGCTCCTCTCATTGGGCTGGCAGGAGCCACTGGGACTGGGGCGAGAGGGGTGAGGGCTGGAGTCGCAGCCGCGGCAGGGCCAAGCCCCAGTGAAAACAGCATGCTAATTAGATTTATGGATGAGGCTAAATTAGGAAGTGAGGACTCCCTCAGCTCCCTGGGGAGCTGGAGCTTAGCTGGTTGGGAGCAGTCACACTGCGGGGCGCAGCCGGGACAGCAAAATCCCAGCAATCATCGGCGCCAGCCTAAGCAGTCCGCAGAGGCGACCGGGGAGAAGTTAATGGGAGAAGCTGCCCCCCCCAGCTCTGCTTGGCCATCAGCAGCCAGTTCCCAGAAAGCCTGGAACGTGGGGGAGGAATCCTGGACCCGGGGTGGGAGCTGCGAGACAGTGGGGGCCTTTCGAGTAGACCCCTGCCAGCTGCTGGGGTGGGGGTAAAAAGGCTGAGAGATGCGCAGCAGGTGCCGGGAGCCCAAGTTCTGGCTGTGCAGAACCTGGGTTCTGGAGTACATGGAACTCCACCAAGGGTCAGAGTCACTGAGAGCTGCCGGCATCTGGGGAGGGAGCCAGTGAATGGGAGAGCTCTCTATGTCTGTCTGTCTGTCTCTCTCTCTCTTGATAACCACTGCTGCCAGGGCACAGCGCATGGCTTGCTGACCTCCACTTCCCACCAGCTTTGCCTTGGTTGCTCCCCGGGCCAGTGTCCTCACCCCCACCTCCTCTCTGTTCCACTTCACCGTAAGGCGAGGGAGGTGTGCCACCCCCAGCCTTTATGTCCCCTGGGGGGATTCGGTGAGTGGCGGGCAATGCCCAGCCAGCTCCCAGGTGTCGCCCTCATTCGTGGACAGGAAAGGAGGGTCTGGAGACTGGGACATGGCTGCATCCCCAGAGCGTGCCACGCCCTACACCTGCCACCCTGGGACGCTGGCAGCCTGCCCTCCCTCCTTCCCACACTGCTCCTCACTACTTCTAGAGTCTGGTTTCTAATTACAACTGCTTAGGAGAACAGGAATGGAGGTCCCCGCCTGGTCACAAGGCAGGGAGGGCGGCTGCGACCTTCCGACCTTCCTTCGGGAGGCAAGGATGCCTCTTTGCTGTGTGGGTGCTGGGGAAGCACTGATGGCGCCCAGGTGAACGGCGGCCTGGAGGGGCCAGAGGTGCAAAATGGACGCCCAGCTGAACGTGCATGTGGGGGTGCCAACTTTAAGAATTTTAAAAGTATCAGCCTGGAAACAAAAGCCCGGAGAGGGAGCCGTGGGGCAGGGTGGGCATTGGTTGTGGATCACAGGAACGGGGGTGGGGGGTGGGGAGGTGGGGGGTGAAGGAAGGGTTTGTCACCTGCCTGGGCCCCAGTATGCACGCCGGTATGGTGCGGCCCACGGTTCCTCCTACTCAGAACAGTACCTTTAACTGCATAAGATGAAACGGGCCACAAAGCCAGCTAACTGTTTTGACACATGCATCAGAGTATTTTGAGAAGCCGATACAGTCCCAAGGGTGTGTTGGGGTGTGGTCCACAGTGGCATTGTTGTCGGGGCCGAGATGCACTGCGATGGCCAGGTCGCGAGAGTATGAACAGAGCTTTGAGACTGCCACAGCACCCGTTCACGGCGCAAGAGATCAGAGTCACAGCCACGGTGCCCGCGAGGTGGTTCATTCCTGCCGGCCTGCTGCCCCCTTCAGTTAGCCTCATTGGAGGCCAGGCAGCCCCTGCCTCTCCATCCCAGGTCCTGATGCCCCCAGCCCCTCCCCGGCTAAAGGACCCCCTGGAAGGGAGCCTGGGAGAGGCCCCAGGACACCCGCAGCCCAGGACGCAGCCTCTGCGGAGCAAGCAGGGAGGGGCTGGTGAGCCCGCAGCCCGGACAAACCGACTAACAGGAACAAATGTGAAAACGAATTCCAATAAACACAGGTTGCGGGCTGTGGCTCCCTGACAGGCCCAGGACACACACGGAATGGAAAATGAGGGCGGTGGATAAAAATAAAGGCAGAGACAAACAGGAGAACGGGAAGTCTCCCCTTGGCCCCCTCCCTGCCCCCCACGCACAAATGAACCCGGCGCTCTGGATGGAGCCGATTCGCCCTGCGTTTGCTTTCTTTTCTGTATTTATTTGGCGATGTCTTCTCCTTGGGGAGGTGGGTAATTCTGTTCTTTTTTTCCTGTGCCCCTCAAACAAATGAATCGTGTCATCTCCTGCCTGGAACAGGAATGACTCCCGCCAGATGTGTCCCCGGTCACCTCTGCGGTGCGCGCTCCGACCCCCCACCCCTCACACCTCCCCACAGCCAGGCTGGAAGTGGGAGGAGCCTCTGCGTGGTGGTACCACATCACTGGGGGGTCGCCCAGCGGGCCCTAAACCCTGCATTGAATTCTCAGCCAACCCTGTAGCCCCAAGGGGCCCCTGAGGGGGACGCCTAATACCACATTGACAGAGGGCCCTGTGCTGAGTCACTACTTCCTGTTTTTAGCTGCCCGCCCACACGTGCCCACCCGTGCCAGGCGGTCACTTAAGCTCATTTCCTCAGCAGAGTTGGGAAGTGCAAGTCAACAGGGTGTGGAGGGCTGAAAAGGGACAGAGGGGCGGCGTGTCCCCCCCTAGTGGGGAGCCCCGAGGCACAGGCGAGGCGAGACGAGACGCCCAGGGCCACGGCCTGGGCCTGGCTGGCCGTGGAGCCCTGGGCCAGCCCCTTAGCCTCTCTGAGCCTTCCTCCTCTCTCAGGACAAAGTCCTCCCCGGGTCTCCCAGGGCCGGGCACGCTCCTCTCCCACCAGCTGCTCTCCTAGACAGAGCAGCCCACTCAACCCTGGCCACAGCTCCTGGGGGGTGGGGGAGAGGGGGGAAGCCACTCTCCCTCCTTCACAGGCAAGAAACAGACCCAGAGCATAACGAAGTCCCCGAGGGTCACACAGATCAGGAGCGCGGAGCCACGTCTGGACCCGGGCAGTCTGCTGCAAAGCCGGGGTTTTTATTTTTAACCGCTCCAGCTGCCTCTTTTGTCCTCACCTGTCCTTACTGCCTCCAGGAACCAAACACACAGAGGCCTGGGCAGGCTGGGAGTGGTGGGGCCACAGAGGTGAGCGGGCAGCCCCGGGGAGGGAAGCTGGGCCACACAGGCCCCCAGCTGCCCGCTCCCTGCCCAGGTCTCGGGGCCGGGGAGACTGACAGGGATTAGGCGGAGGAGGGCCACACTTCCATCCCTAAGCTGAGGTTAGGCCCGAGAGCCAGCGTCCCGAGGCGGGAGGCGCCCACGCGGTGGGTTCTGAGGGCGGTCTCGGTGGGTGAGGGATGGGGGCAATGGGGGCAGTTGCCTACACGAGAGACCTCGCGCCCCGGCCCCCACAGTCCACCCCACGGTCAACACAACAGTCAGCGGGCTCCTTGAGACACGACTCAGACCGGTCGGCCCCGGCTCCGGCAGGGCTCCCTGTAACAGGGAAATGGCGCCCCGGGGCTGAGGAGCCTCGCCTGCTCCCTCTGGCAGCCGCGCCAGCCACGCCAGCCACGCTGCGCCTCTTCTGCTCCTTGAGAATGAATGCCAGGCCATTCCCTTGCACGGACCTCTGTCCTGGCACGGGCAGAACTCCCTCCACCCCATGGCTCTTGGGGCTGCCTCCACACTCCTAACCTAACCCGCCTCCATGGCAGGCCCCTGGGACCGCGGAGCCAAGCGCAGCCCCTACCCCGCCCCACTGCTCTCCCTGTTTCTGGAGTGTTCCACCCATGGTGATGTTGCTGCTGACTCCTCCGCTTCTCCCTTGGAAGGAAATGTAAGCTCTGGGGCCGGTGCTGTGGTGCAGCCTCTAAAGCCACTGCCTGCAGTGCCGGTGTCCCATATGCAAGCTGGTTTGAGTCCGGGCTGCTCCACTTCCGATCCAGCTCTCTGCTATGGCCTGGGAAAGCAGTGGAAGATGGCTCAAGACCTTGGGCCCCTGCACCCCTGTGGGAGACGTGGAAGAAGCTTCCAGATCCTGGCTTTGGCCTGGCCCAGCCCTGGATGTTGCAACCATCTGGGGAGTGAACCAGCAGGTGGAAGACAGCTCTGTCTCTCCCTCCCTCTCTATAGCTCTGACTGCCAGATGAATGAATAAATCATTAAAAAAAAAAAAAAAAGAAACATGAGCTCTCCGAGGGCAGGGCCACAGCGTCAGCACAATCGCCCAGGACCCAGCACGGGGCAGGCGGGCAGCAGGCAGCCACATGCTTGTGACACACAGCAGGTGCATGGCCACGCTTGTTCAGGGAGCCTGAGTAATTCTCCTACAAGCATCCATGCCAATGCAGTCCCTCAGGGAGGTCAGGGCCCTTGCGAATGAGTGAGGCCATTCAGAAGCTATTCGGATTCGCAGAGCAGCTAGAGGCAGAGGGTGCCGGCGCCCCCGCCCCGCTCCCCCAGTCTCCCCCTCCGCAGAAAGCGTTCTCGAGGAGAGCAGTAAATACGTTCTGAGAGGCTGCGGGCAGCAGCGAGGCAGAAATAAAGTGGCCCAAACGCTCCCAGCCTCCAAGCAGAGCGCAGAGCGGTGCAGCCCACAGGCACGGCAGGTCTGGTGACAGGTAGATGTAGATGAGAGGACCGGGCAGGTCTCAGCCAGCCGGGTCACCCGGTGCGGTGAGGACGTTTTCTCTGGGTCTTGTGCAGTAGCCCCAGGTGCGCGGGCTCTCCCTCCCTGGGTAGATCTGGGCTTGGCAGGGTGTGAAATATGGACAGTCCTCTGGCAGGCACTCACTGGCACAGGGTTCTTGAGGGTAAGAGAGCAGAAACTTCCAGGCCACCCCGTGCAGATGGGAGACAGAAGTGCAGCTGAGCAGGCTCCCCAGCCCACGGAGGTGCTGGGGCTGGAGGAGGGGGAGCGGGTCAAAGGCAGAGAGCACCAGGAACAGGTGCAGGGCAAGGGGCAGAGAGGCAGGGCAGGACCTGAGTGGGTAAACCTGCTGCTTACTTCCCATGGAGAAGAGGCCCAGCGGCCAGCGCACGGGAAGAAGCAGTGCAGCTTCAAGGCCAAAGTCAAGACATGCGTGCCCTACCCCCAGGCCGACTTCTGGGCTCCTCCCTTCAGATTCTGCCATGTGCACCCCACCTTCCATTCGCATCTCTGGGCAAGAAGGGGCTGCTCCCAGCTCCAGCCCACACCAGCCCTCTCCTTACAAAATGACCCAGTGATGCTGACCACATGACGGAGTCCTGGGGAGGCAGGAAGGGACGCCCAAGCACCTTTGCTGCCAGAATGTCTGGCAGAGCCCAAGATTCAGCGGGAGACTCAGCAGAGTTGTGGATGGGGCGGGCACGGCAGCCATCACCCTGTTAGTGTGAATTAGCACGCTCGTCAGGAGCAGCTGCCACCATGTTCCCACTGCGGGGTCCAGCTGCTTCCTCCTCCCCTTCCTGTTTCCCACCAGGCCCCCCTACTGCCCCGTAGGGTTGGTGAGGTCATTCTTCCTACACAAACTCAAGTGGACCCCGCCTGGGAAAAGCGTGTTCACTGAGCTAGCGCATACTATGGGAAGGGCCCACGTGTGGTATACATGTGACCCCTTCAGGGTAACTGCCAGACGGACAGTGACAAGAACATCACGCCGACAACGGGGGCTGCGCACCACGTGCTCTGCAGAGCCTGTGACGCAGGGGTCCGACTGCGCGTGCCCCCGCCGGCCTGCCTGCCTTCAAATCTGCTGTATGAACACATTTTTCTGCTGCCCCGAGCAAATCCAGTCCCCTCTGTCCCAGACACGGCTGCTTACACGCATGTTCTCCCTGAAAGAGAACTGCAAGAGCTGACCATTGGGAAAAAAACCACATCCCTTTTACAACGGTTGCTTGCTTCCCTTCTGAGGCTCCCTGGCTCTTCCCAGATTCTGAGCACGTGCTGTGGCCCCTGCTGGCTGTGGGTCCCACGGCTGAGAGCCCACATGGGTAACCAGGGCCTCCTCGACACCCGACATCCGGGGCTGGGCCCTGGGAGTCAGTTCCCGGCTGGTTCGGGATCTCTCCAGGGTCCTGGAGCTGGGAGGAGGTGGGAGGTGGCGCAGCCAGGCCAGTGCAGAGAGCGACTTGGCCGTCTCTCTTACTGGGAGCCAGCTCAGAGCCACAGGCAGACCATTTAGGGGCCTCTGCATGGGGTGGTCTGGGCCTTGGGCTGCTGTCCTCCTAGTTAGTACTCTCTCTGTGTGCCACCGTGTCCTGGAGGAGGGACGAGGGGGACAGGAGGCCTGCCTCCATCAGCCCACGCTGTGGAGAAAGCAGCCAGGGCAGGCAGGGAGCAGTCCCTGGTCATGGTGGGCACCTGGGCAGCAGTGGGCTGGGCCTGGTGGGGTGTGGTCACCAGCAGCCTCGCCAGACACCCCTCAGCATTCCTGCACACACTCCCAACCACGCTCCCAGCCAGGCAGCCCAGGGAACCCCGGAGGACGAACCCTCAGCGGTGGCCCTGGTGTTCCCTGACAGCCATGGTGAGCAGGCCTGGGGACGCCCGCCTCACTCCTGGTAGAACTCAGAAACCCAGCCCTGATCAGGGAGCTGAGCCCCGCCCATGGTGGTGGCTGCAAGTGGTGTGCCATGCCATCTCCACCCTCCCCCCACCGATTGCAATCTCACAGTTATGGCGACGGCAGGATCCCATGGCTCACATCTTTGGGGTGGAGACAGACTGAGCTGCTTCCACTCCTCCCTAGCCTCGGGGCAGTGTGGCGGGGCCCTGTGCCTAGCGCTGGCCATGGGCCACCGAGTGGGCAGAAGTCCCCAGGGCCACTGCTGATCTGATGTACAGACAGCTGTACCCCACCCCTCCTCCAGTCAGAGGCCAGGAGTAGGCTGTCTGCGCATCTGCGTGACGGCCTGGAGGGGGCTCCCCTCTGGACCTCCGCTGGGCACAGTCCCGTGGGAACTCAACTTATATTTTGGAGTTAACTTGGGGCTGCAACATAGACTGAGTGACATATGTGCTTTTTAGAAAATTTTAATTAATTAATATATTTGGAAGGCAGAGCAAGAGAGAGAGAGAGAGAGAGAGAGAGAAATCTTCTATCCACTGGTTCACTCCCCCAAATAAGCACAGCAGTCGGGGCTGGGCCAGGGCCAGGCCAAAACCTGGAAGCCCATGTGGGTCTCCCACATGGATAGAAAGAACCCAAGTACTTGGGCCATCATTTGCTGCCCACAGGCACATTAGCAGGAGGGGGCACTTGATCCCAGACACTTTGATATGAGATTCAGGTGTTCCAGGCTGTGGCTTAAGCCTCTGCACCAACACCTGCCCCCTCCCCTTTTAAATAGATGAGCAAAAGGAGGCTCAGTGGGGCCAGCGCTGTGGCGCAGCGGGTTAAGCTGCTGCCTGCAGTGCCAGCATCCCATGTCAGTGCCAGTTTGAGTCCTGGTTGCTCCACTTCTGATCCAGCTCCCTACTAATGCACCTGAGAAAGCGGTAGAAGATGGCTCAAGTCCTTGGGCCCCTGCACCCACGTGGGAGAACCAGAGGAAGCTCCTGGCTCTTGGCTTTGGACTGGCCCAGCTCAGGCCATTGTGGCCAATTGGGGATGATCTCTCTGTTTCTCGCTCTCTTTTTGTAACTCTGCCTTTCAAAAAAATAAAATCTTTAAAGAAGAGGAGGCTCAGAAAGGGTCATCAGCGGCCAGCCTGTGGCACAGCAGGTGAAGCCTCCCTGTGGGATGCCCGCACCCCATGTAGAGTGCCAGTTTGGGTCCTGGGTGCTTTGCTCCACTCCAGCTTCCTGCTCACATGCCAGGGAAGCAGCAGGTCCTGACTCAGTCCCTGGGTTCCTGCCACCCACACGGGAGACCCAGATGGAGGTCCTGGCTGTTGACTTGGGCCTGGCCCAGCGCTGACTGTTGCAGGCATTTGGGGGAGTGAAGCAGTGAATGGAAGATGTCTCTCTGCTTCCCTTTCTGTTTCTCTCTCTCTGTTTTGTTTCTCTCTCCATTGCTCTACCTTTCTGGTAAATGAATACATCTTACAAGCATGTTTATATTAAAGGGTCATTGATTCACGTCACAGAGCAGGCACAAACACACGGCCTGTCTGATGGCACAGCTCGTGCTGCTGCTATAGAGGCCACCTCCTTCTGGGCTTGCATCGTCAGCAAGTCCAAATTCCTTCGCTCGGCATTCGAGGCCCTCTCAGATCCGAAGCCCAGCCCAGCAGCCCAGTACACAAACCCCGCATGGTTAGCATGCACGCTGGCCTGCTGCCCAGAACTCAGGCCTGGGCCTGGCTGCCGGCCACTGGCCGGCCAGCCTTCCCACGTACCCCAAGCCCCAGGTCCTCTCCTCTGGCCCTAGGCCCCTTTCTCAGCTGCCCCCTCACAGGCCTCACACAGAAGCACTGGGGCACACAAAGCAGGACCTGGGATCTGCTGCCGAGGTCGTCCTCCAAAGAGGAGCCTCGTGTGTCCCAGAGAGACGCCACGATGACCCCCAGGGTGTGGGAAAACAGACCAACGGCTCCTCTGCTCCTTTGCAAGCTGCTGTTTTGCCCGGATGTCTAATGTGCCGACTAGCTGAGCTCGATGCTCGTGCATGTAACTTTCATGCGCAGCAACCGCACCCAGAGGTGCGGCTCACACAGCTTGTACGGGGGCCCACGGGGAGGCTGACCGGCAGGCGGCTACTGCCTGATACTGAGGACACGGCAGGGCAGGGGGCCCCAGTGCTTGTCTCCATGTACAGCCCAGGGGCTGGAAGCCCAGAGACACCCAGTATCCTCCCCAGGGTTGTCCAGCGCAGGCAGGGCAGTGGGCCTGCACTGGCCATGTGCTCCGGGGACTCACCTCGTCCTTGTCCACCACTTGGATGAAGAGGGGGAGTGCAAAGCCAACCTGCGCCAGCTCGGTGATGGCCACGCTGTACTCAGAGCTGTTGAATTCGGGTGCGTTGTCATTGATGTCGATGACCAGGATGTTGAAGGTCGTGGTGACAGTGGCATCAGACGGGGTGCGGTCGTCATTCAGCTCTGTGCCCTGCAGACAGGGGACAGTGAGCCTGAGCGTGACTGCTGCCCACCCAGGACCTTCTCAGTACTGGCACTGTGCTTCAGCATCCATGCTCCCCTCTCGGCCTCACTGCCACCGCAGCAGGAAGCGTCCATCACTATTATCCCATCTTGCTGACAAGGAGACTGAGGGGTTAACTAACACATACAGGGGCCAATGCTGTGGCACAGCAGGTAAAGCCACTGCCTGAGACCCTGGCATCCCACACGCACGCTGGTTCAAGTCTGGCTGCTCCACTTCCGGTCCAGCTCCCTGTTAATGCACCTGGGAAAGCAGAAGAAGATGGGCCAAGTGCTTGGGCCCCTGCGCCCACATGGGAGACCAGGATGAAGCTCCTGGCTTTGGCCTGGCCCAGCCCTGGCCATTGTGGCCATTTGGCGAGTGAACCAGGGAATGGAAGACCTCTCTCTCTCTGTCTCTCCCTCCCTCTCTGTAACTCTGTCTTTCAAATAAAACATATTTTGTTTTTAAAGATTTATTTATTTGAAAGGTAGAGTTACAGAGGGACAAGGGGAGAGAGAAGGAGAGGGAGAGGGAGAGGGAGAGGGAGAGGGAGAGGGAGAGGGAGAGGGAGAGAGAGAGAGAGAGAGAGAGAGAGGTCTTCTATCTGTTGCTTCGCTTCCCAAATGACTGCAATGGCCAGAGCTGCACTGATCCGAAGCCAAGATCCAGGAACTTCTTCTAGGTCTCCCACATGGGTGTAGGGACCCAAGGACTTGGGCCATATTCCACTGCTTTCCCAAGCCACTAGCTGGGAGCTGGATTGGAAGTGGAGCAGCCAGGACTCAAACTGGCACCTATATGGGATGCCAGCACCGCAGATGGTGGCTTAACCTGCTACACTGGGGTGCCAGCCCCAGTAAATTTTTTTTTAAGGAAACATGTACAAAGACAAACAGCCAGATCAGGTTCACAGTGAAGGTGGCTCCCCAGTGCTCTCTCCCATTCTCTGTAAAGGCAGGAAGTCGAGGCTCGGGGCTGGACGCTGAGCTGCCAGTGCTGTCCGCCTTCAGAGCTGACCCCTCGCCTCACTGGTGGGGGTGGGGGAGGGCTGAGAGGGGCCCAGGGCCCTGGTGCTGGGGTGCAGAGGACAGCGCCAGCATGGCTGACTGACAGCTGGACAGCAGGCGAGAAGAAGGAGCGAGAGGGCAGGCAAGGGCGCACAGAGCCAGCCCTGCCGCCAGTCCTGGCAGGGGCAGGGGACTCCGGGAAGGGCCAGGCAGGGCTGCCCGTCCTGCCCAGGCCAGTGGAGGAGCCCCCTCCGGGCCTCCTGCCTCAGTCTCCAAGCCACCCCTCCTCCAAATCGATGGCTGGGGCTGGGGGCCCCCTGTGGTCCAGGCAGGATCTATACCCCTAAATGGGTTTCCCAGGGAATGGCTCAGCAAGTCATTGATTTTAATTAAAATCAGCCACGAGTGGCAGGTAGTGGCAGAGGGCGGGGGCTCTGGCTTCCCGACACCTTCCGGGGTGGGGTCGCCAGAAGCCTCCACCCTCCCCATCTGCTGGGCTGTGGTCTCTGAGCCTGGGGAAGTGATGGGACTGAGAAACCGGACGAATCCCCAGAACCGGGGTCAACTCAAGGATGGCTCCAGGTGGCTGGAGCAGAAGGCATACAACGAGTGGGCAATGGGGGGACAGCAGGGTAAGCACCTGCTGTGTGCGCCTCACGGTCCTGGCTTTGAGCCCTGGAGTCAGGGCAAGTGGACGGGCAGCCATCACGTGCTGTGGGAGCCCCCCCAGGGCCGGAGCCCCCAGGCATCACTGGAGCCAGCATCGGGTCTCACCTTCACGGTCAGGATGAAGCCGTGGCTGTACAGGGGGTTCTCCCGGTCCAGCAGGCCATTCAGGGTCAGTGCTCCGCTGATGTAGTCCAGGGCAAAGATGCTGTTGGTGTTTCCTGCAAGAGAGAAGCGTTTCGGATGTGGTATCCCCAGGGGAGGTGCGTGTGGAGCTGGGGCCTGCACGCTCCTCTGGGCATTCAGGGTTTGTCAGTAACTGAGCAGATGCAAGTTCAAGTTCCAGAGCAATGCAAAGAGCCCTGGGGGGCACAGAGTCCACACTGCATCCCAGAGCAGGAACTCCCCGCTCTCCAAGGCAGCCCTTTCCAACCGCTGGCCGAGTCAGCGAGAAAGTCTTGCTTTGAGGTTGATGTGTCCTTGACACCTCTCCAATGTTTGCTTGTTTCTTTTTCTTTCTTTTTTTTTTTTTTTAAATTTATTTGAAAGATGGAGGGGGAGAAAGAGAGAGGAGAGAGAGAGATTCCATCTGCTCGTTCACTCCCCAAATGGTTGCAATAGGCAGGGCTGGCGCAAGCCAAAGCCAGGAGCCCAGAGCTCCAGGTGAGTGGCAGGCCCCATGTCCCTTCAGCCATCCACGGCTACCTCCAGGTGCACCAGCAGGAGGCTGGATCTGAAGCAGAGCAGCCGGGACTTGAGCCAGCGCTGTGCTATGGGAGGTGGGCATGGCAAGCGGAGGTGACACCTGCAGCACTCATCGGCTTCTTTTTCAACAGAGAGGAGGCCGCTGGCTCAAAGCCACCCACCAGCCATGGTGGCCAGTGAGTGAGCAGTGTGCACGTTTTGTCTTAATTTTCGTGGCCACACTGTCTTATTTGCCTATGGTAGTGACAGAGACTTCCAACACAATAAGATTATTAAAAACATTTTCCCATTTAGAAGATGAGTATGCAAGGTACTTATGCAATAAAGCCTGTGTTTAAAGTGCTGGCAGAGGGGCCAGCACTGTGACGCAACGGTTAAAGCCGTGGCCTGTAATGCCAGCACCCCATATGGGCACCGGTTCGTGTCCCGGCTGCTCTGCTTCCCGTCCAGCTCTCTGCTATGGCCTGGGAAAGCAGTAGAAGATGGCCCAAGTGCTTGGGCCCCTGTGCCTGCATGGGAGACCTGGAAGAAGCTCCTGGCTTTGGATCAGCTCAGCTCTGGCCATTGCAGCCATTTGAGGAATGAATCAGTGGATGGAAAACCTCCCTCTCTCTCTCTCTCTCTCTCTCTCTCTCTCTCTCTCTCTCTTTCTCGCTCTCTCTCTGGCTCTACCTCTCTCTGTAACTCTGACTTTCAAATAAATAAAAAATAAATCTGAAAAAATAAAGTGCTAGCAGAAATGGTTCACAAGCTACGATGTCCTCAAATGTGGCCACCGTCTCCCTGTTCCCGGCACCCAGCGCCCTTGCCTCCTCTTCCCCGGGCTGCCCAGGTCACCAAACTCATTCCCGCCTCCTCTCCCATCCTCCCAGCCCAGAGCCAGCCCTCTCCTCCTCCAGGAAGGCCATCTTGATCTCTCCTTCTGCCCCTTCCAGCCCCATAGGCAGTAACCAGTGTCTACAGTAACTATTTTCCAGTCCCTTCCTGTGTGTTAATCTGATTTCCCACTGGCCTAAAAGCCCCCTAAAGACAAGAGCCTTTCATGACTGTGCCAGACTCAGGAGATGCTCACACGCCCAGCCCACCTGGGCCAGACCTGCCGTCCCCACCTTCGTCCTGGCGCCCTTCTCACCAGGCTGTGCATTCATTCACCTGGGGAAGTCCCCAGCCCACTGTCCTCTAAGCAGTGTGAGGGTCATGCACACTCCGCCCCCTTCCCTCCCATCCACGCACACGCTCAGTGCTCAGCAGTCCCCGAGCAAGCTGGCCAATGGACCAAGCCGTGAGCTCGGCGCGGTGGGGCACACACATGTCCGTCTGCCGGGAATTCTCATGCGGAAGCACCCGCAGCCCGGCAAGAGTCGGCAGGGAGAAGCTGCTCCCAGACAGAAGGCTCAAAACAGAACATCTTCCCGGAGGAGGTGGTGCCCATTCCCCACACCACTTCCTGGCTGTGTGGCCTGGGGTCGCTTGCCTAACCCCTCTGCGCCTTGGTTTCTTCCCTTGTAGAACAGGGGTGATTACAATGACGTCGGCCTCACAGGGCGGCGAGGGAAGTCGGGACGCACTGACCGGCAAGGGTGCCTGGCTCAAAGTGCTCAGGGAGTGCTGCTGTCTGAGCGGGGCGGGGGCAGAGGCAGGACTGCAGGGGGATGGAGTGGGGCCCCCAGGCTCTGGGCTGGGGCTCCCTGCTGCGGGGCAGGAAGGACAGAGGTCAGGGGGGCACGTGAAGACACAACCGTGAGGGCGCTTCATCCACTAGGGGGCCTGCTGCTGGGAGGACACGAGGCCCTGTGCTTTCGCCGGTCACTCACTACCCTCTGGCTCCTTGGTTCATCAGCAAACCCGGGCTGTGCTTCCTCTGTGTGCCAGGGTCACATCCTCCACCTCCAGCAGGGCCTCACGGCCCAGGGCGGGTGGAGCGAGGGCGGGGCGGAGGGGCTGCTCTGAGGCTGGCTCCCAGCCTCAGCACCCACTGTGTGCACAGGCACAGACCAGCTCCCAGCCCCACGGCCTGCATCCCGCCATCGAGGGCCTCGGGGAAATGATTCTTTCCAGTAAAAGCGCCTACAGGTGTTTAACTAAATGTGATGCAATCTTTATCTTTGTGCACTTTCTCCTATAAATCCCTGACAAACCAGAAGCCAGCCCCTTGGTGAACTTTGGGGTTTGGAGAGCAGGGTTCCCAGCCGTGACACGCTCAATTGTGTCCCCACTCAGCACCCGCGTCCCATGCATGGTCACGCGGCCCATCCCAACCCAGAAGCTATCCTAGCACATAAGCCAGCCCTTCCCCTGCCGCGGAACCTTCTCCCACAAGTCTGCAGGCAAATACCCCTGACAGGCGCACGCTCAGACAAACCCAGGGACCGTCCTACAACACACACACATCAGCTGGCTCCCCTGCCGGCCCACTGCCAGGACCAACAGCCAGGTAGGCCTCGGGAGGGAGCCCCGACCCCAGTGCTCCTGCTGTCACCATGACAACACCACACTGGCTGGGTGCCTGCTGGGCTCAGGCAGGGGCAGGAGAGGAACCGGATGCCCCGGGCAGGGACGGCAGGTCTATGTCAGTTAAACATTGACTGACCCTCGTACTTATCCCTTTGAAGTTCACACTGAGCACCTACTACATGCTACGTGCTGGGGATCAGCAGAGCAAAGCGGGCAGTGAAGACCGGCAGTCGTGATATAATCACTCCGCGGGGGGCCTGAGCACTCACCCAGCTGAGGCCCCTGAAGAAAAGCAACACAGGACAGAGAGGCGACTTTTTTAAATATTTATTTTATTTATTTGAAAGACAGAGTTGCAGAGAGAGGTAGAGACAGAGAAAGAGGTCTTCCATCTGCTGGTTCACTCCCCAGATGGCCGCAATGGCCAGAGCTGTGCTGATCCGAAGCCAGGAGCCAGGAGCTTCCTCCAGGTCTCTCACGCGTGTGCAGGAGCCCAAGGACTTGGGCCATCTTCTACTGCTATCTCAGGCCACAGAGCAGAGAGCTGGATTGGAAGTGGAGCAGCCGGGATTAGAACCAGTGCCCTTATGAGATGCTGGAGCTTCAGGCCAGGGCTTTAACCCACTGTGCCTGGCCCCAAGAGAGGTGATTAAGACTGTTCCCTCTGGGGCCTGGCACTGTGGCATAGCAGTAAAGCCACCATCTGCAGCGCCTGCATCCCATATAGACGCTGGTTCGAGTCCTGGCTGCTCCACTTCTGACCCAGCTCTCTACTAATGCACCTGGGGAAATAGCAGAGGATGGCCCAAATGAAGAGACCCTGATGAAGCTCTTGGCTCCTGGCTTCAGCCTGGCCTAGCCCTGACTGTTGCGGCTATTTGGGGGAATGAACTAGCGGATGGAAGATCTCTCTCCCCCTTACCTCTCCCCCATAACTCTGACTTTCAAATAAATAAATAAATAAACCTTTTTTAAAAAGGACTATGCCCTCTGGAGGCAGACAGCAAGGGTTCAAATCGTAGCCCTGTTACTCTCTGGCTGTGTGGCTTTGGTTAAATAACCCTATTTGGACCTCAGTTTCCCAGTTTGTAAAATGGGGGTAATACTAGAACATTGCTGTGATGGTTAAATGAGCTGATACAGTGCTGGGCCCACATTGGCTGCCTGTGTGCACCAAGAGGACACCACCATGGTCCTGTCACTTCCCCTACCCTGTGCCCGCAGCTCTCTCTGCCCAGCAGGGTCTCCCAAACAGGGCTGCTGGGTACAAACTGGTTGCTGGGCCAAGAACACAGCCTGCAGGCCTGTGTGGCATCACGCTCAGGCTCTAACCTCTATGCACTTCACCTCTGACCCCACCCGAATCAGCTCCCTCTTCCCCTCAACAGTACTGTGGGTTTGGCTAAACACACACACACACACACACATGCTTGCCTGCTTTCCTGGAAACTGATACACCCATGAATTCTTTACCTAGGTCCCAGGAGGGTCCAGGGGTCTGCGGAGGTGGCCGGGGACGCTGTTCACCTGTTCAGACCCCATCGCTGTGCAGCAGGGCACCTGCTGCAACAGGTGCTTTCCTGTGTGTGTGTGTGTGTGGGGGGCACCTGGCAGGCGAGAGACTCTTGGGGTGGAGGGGAGGGGCAGCATTGGCGCCCTGGGGCTCTGGGAGCTGGTGACTGGAAGCAGGTCGCCCCTGGCCCAGCGGGCTCTCCTGGGGTCAGCTCCCTTGGAGAATCAGGACCTCTTGAGATTTGCAGAAAAAGGTGGAGAGGGTGTGAATGGGGCAGCCCTTCGAGCAGGACAGGCTGCTGGGGGCGGGGAGGGAAGGTACTTCATGGTCTTCATCTTCCTATTTATTAAAAACCCGTGGCTACTGCCTGTGGTCGCTGGCCACGGGGCGGATCCCGCCTCCAGCTGTTTGCACAGTGAGATGGTTTATTCAATCACCTCCTTTCTGCCTGAGGAGGCAGGTGCAGCGATGATAAAGAAGTGCCAAGGTCACCTGCCCGGGAAGGGACCAGCTGGGACCTAGGCTGATGTCTTGTTTCTCCCCGTGGGCATCGCCCCCTGCACACTGTGCCCCGCGCTACGGGACGTGGAAACATAGATAGGCAAAGGTGAGATCCTTGTCCGTCAGAGAGGGAGGCGGCCGTGAAGCGCTCTAGGGGTCCTAACGGGCAAAAGACACAAGAGACATTTCGTGGGGCACACGAATGGCCCATGGGGATGCATCAAAGCCACGTCACACCTGTTAGAGCAGCTGCTCCGGCAAGCAACAGGGAGCATGTTGTGGGGGAGTCGTGTAGGGGAGGGCACCCCAGGGCGCTGACAGTGGGAGTGCCAAGCAGTGAGGTCCCTGTGGAATTGGCCTGCAGGCTCTTGGAAAATTAAAACAAGTGCTACCACGTGACCCGCCAAGCCCACCGCCGGACACTCCGTGAACAATGGAACCACAAAAAGGGAATTCATTTTGGGGCAAGAAAAACCATCTGAAATCCACACACAGTATTTTTACAGCACGCACTTTCCACGAACTTCTTGAAGATGCCCCGCATCTCCGAGGAAGTGAAATCGGCAGTTGGAGAGACAGCTGTGCTCCCAGGTTCACGGCAGTGCTAGGCACACCTGTCCAGGTGCCGACTCAGCCTAGGTGTCCATCAGCTCACAAACAGATCAGGAACACATGGTCCAAATGCACAACACCCGGAATCCGTTCAGCCATAAAGAGAGGGAGCCCTGGCACTGATGACCCCAAAGGGAAATAAGCCAGGCACGGCGAGACAGACAGCACGGGGTCTCACTGGGAGACAGATCTCACAGAAGCCGTGAGCAGGCTGGGGACGGAGCCTGGGACGTCACAGTCACGCAGGAGGCATGAGCACCATGCCTCTGAAGCCAGTGAGAAGCAGGGATTCTGAATGTTCTCACCACAGAGAGATGACGGAGGTGACAGATACGCCAAATCCAACGACCTGATAAACACCACGTGGTGTCCAAAATAAAAGACTTCATAAAGAGGAGGTGCTAGAAAAAAACCACTCTGGAAAGCTCTAGATAAATTCCTCCATGATAGTTTCACGTAGCAGCAGAATGTCTGTGTGGCCTGCAGCGAGGACCAGAGGGAGGTGGAGCTGGATGGGAGCCATGGGCACAGGGGTGCCCGTGACGTCAGGGCACTGAAGACAAGGGACTCGGGCCAGACTGGGCTCCGTGGTAGACTTGTGGGTCCACCAGGGAGGAACAGGGCTATTTATTTTTAAATATTGATTAATTAATAAGTAAGAGAGAGAGGGAGAGACACAGAGAGGTCCTCCGTCTGCTGGGTCACTCCCCAGATGGAGCCAGGCACTCCTCTGGGTCTCCCACATGGGTGGCAGGGCCCCAGCACTGAGCCATCGTCTGATGCTTTGCCAGGTGCGTCAGCAGGGCTGGAATTGAAAGTGGAGCAGGAACTGGAACTGAAACTTTAATGTGGATGCAGGCATCCAAGTGTGCCCTGTGCCCAGCCCAACAGGCATATGTGGAAGGCAGCGAGGGAGACTGGGCAGTGGTGAGAGAGGTGGATGGGGAAGCAGCACGGGGCCCCGGGGCCTGGTGCAAGAGAGGAAACCACGGTGAGAAGGATCACCATGGTCAGACCATGCAGAGGCCGCCCACGGAGCTTAGGATCCGACTTCAGGACTTGAGGAAGGGTGGGGATGTGGCACTGGGGCGGGGGCCACAGGTGCTGCAGTGCACTCTGCAAGAGGCAGAGTGGCCGCTAGAGGGCGCAGCAGAGTCAAGCAAAGGGCCTAGGTTCTTCCTCCTGGTCCAAGGCTGGGGGAGGCCCTGGGAGGCAGCAGGGAAGGGGATGGGAGGGGCGCTGGGCTGTGGGTCGGGGAGGTGGTGGTCAGACTTGTGGGGGGCTCCCTCTCGGGCCCGTGGGAGTCAGAGGAGTGCAGGCCCATCTTGCCACCTGCCAGTCCCTCCAAGCTGGCACTCCAGGTCCCCTCAGGCTGCCAATCTGATCCTTCCACATCTCGTCCCCTTGTTAGATCTCTGGCCGCATCTTGACCCACATGGGCCGGGTTGGGCAAAAAGCAGCCTGGTGAGCCGCTGGCGGCTGTGTGGGAACACAGGCAGGTGACTTTCGGTGGCTTTGTCTGCTCCACGGGGCACCCTGCCTCTTCTCTGGCTGCCCTGAGTGACAAGAAAACCCAAGGCTCACACCTCGGCCTGAGCACTGTCTGCCTTTAGAAGCCATCTGTCACCTGCTGTCACCTGTCGCCTGCCGTGAGATACTCATCCTCATCTCCTGGCCACGGGCTCTGCCGGCTCCCAGCTCCTGACTCAGCTGCCCCGGCTGGACGGCTCCCCGGTCCTCACACCCTGGGACCCAGCCTGGCCTTGAGGATCAGAGCTGGGGCCGGCACTCTGTCTCTGGGGCCGGCCCCAGACAGTTTCTGGAATCCATGCAGAGTTCCTCCCTAGTACACACATTCTCCATGACTTGTTCAAGCCCCAGATGAATCTGGATTTCGATCGTTTTGCACCAAAATGAATTTATCTTTTAATTCCACTTTGCGTGGACTTATTCAAGCACATTTGGGTGTCTGTCGGAGGGCCTGAGCTTTGCTTCCTCCCTCTGTGGTAATCAGAAAGGGTCAGCTGGCACACACGAGGGGGAGGCACCCCTGGGCCAGCCCTGGGCTGGGGTCCTGGGAGAGAAGGAAGGAAAAAAAGCTAGGACTTAGGAGGAGCTGTCATCTTCCGGGGTGAAGCACCCACCCCTCCAAAGGCTGATCCCTGAGGGCAGGCAGGGGACTGGGTGAGATGACCCATGAGCCCCGATGCTTCTCCCGGCCTGCCCAGGCGCCTGTTGCAGGGGAGGTGCCTGGGGTCCTTGCCATCGGCACCCAGGAAGACTGCCCACTGAGCAGGAACTTGAGGAGGAAAAGGACTCAGGCGCCAGCAACAGCGCTGCCAGCTCCCAGCGGTTCGGGTTCCTGTGGGTATGGTGTGGTCGGGCTGCACTGCGGAGCGCACTTACAGGCTGCCCGGCCACAGCAGGTGCACATTTGGGTTCCCGTCTTCCTGCTTGGGCTGTTTTCTGAGTCCCAACTGCAGCCCACCTCGCCCAGAGCTGAAGGGGGTCCCCACGGCAGCCAGCTGCACCAAGATCTTGTGCCAGGCACTGTGCATTGTGTTCTACATGCATATCTTTTTCAGTTCACAAGACCCCTAATGAGGCAGGGGCTACCACCCGCAGTAACAGACTAGGAAACCAAGGCACAGAGCGGTTAAAAACAGCTGGCAATGGGCCACCTAGGTGGGGAGGGGGGATGAAACAGCCCCCACGGAGCTGAGGACTTCCTGTCCTCCCACAGGCTGCTGTTTCCTTTCTGCCCTGTCAGCTGTGGCTCATCAGTAGATGCAGGGGGGCCACCCAGGCGACCTGGGGCCCTGGGGCAGGTGGGCCTGCAGTCCCACCCCTGTCCAGCGGGGCCCTGGCGTTCCAACTGGGATAGAATTTTATCACTGCATAATGGAAACTGCGAATCAGTCTCAGGTATGGGCTTTGGGCAAGATAGCTTATGAATTAAAAATTGTTACTTAGTTGCCTGCTGACAAAAGCCCCCCCTCCCCCGGCCCCGGGCGGCACCTGCGCGGACCGCATTCATCAGCCCCTAGACCAGCATATGGTAACCAGCGGCCTGCGCTGCCCTGGCTTTCAACCAGGGGAGGGGGCAGAGCGCTTGCTGCTTCTCTTAAAGGCCCTGGGGTGGGGGGGTCAGGCCGATCTCCGCTGGGTGCGTCTGCATCAGGAACCTGCTTAGACCGCACCCCAGAGAGGGGCCCCCGCCCTTGTCACTCTCTGCTCCCTACCCGCTTCTTTCTTTCGAAGCCCTCCTCTCTGCTCCTCTGTCTCTTACCGGCCCACCACACCGGAAATAGGAGCCCCAGGGCATGGGGACTGCTTCCGCAGTGCCCAGCCACACACAGCAGGTGCTCAGTGAGTGTTTTTTGAACTAATGAATGGGCCCAAAGTAGGGATGTCTGGGACCATGCTGAGGCCAGCGTGGAGGGCTGCAGCCCAGAGTGATACCGGGTGACTCGCCATGCGGCCCATCACGACGACGCTGCCCCTGTGCCAGGGTCCGGGAAGAGGGAAGCCAGTCAGTGGGCGACGGCGGCCTTGGGGCACTGTCCGTCCCCTCGGGGAGGCTGGGCTGCCAGGGCCCTGCGGGAGGCACCCGTCTCCCAGGTGCTTCCCACAACAGCAGTTTTTATCCGACTCACTTAAACCAACAAGTGATTGCCTCTCCTAACGAGACTCCCAGCCCGGCTCCGACTAATTGGCTAATAACTGGCGCTAATTTATGAGACATGAACCTGAGTGGCCAAGGCTAATGAAGCCCATTACACCGAGCACTGAGGAGGGCGGAACCTGCCCCTCTCGCCCCCACACAGCCCTGCACTGTGCATGGGCAACCTCAGACAGGCGGCCCCCGTTCCCTGGAAGATGCTCCGCTGGGAGCCCTAGACGTCCTCACCGGGGACAATGGCCAGAGTCAGAACCTCTCCGTCCCCTGAGAAACCTTCCCATAAAACCGAGAGAATTTCTGCAGAGCGAACCATCGGGGAAGTGCCCGCCAGGAAGGAAACCCGGGACAACCTGGCTGCCCGTCAGGAGGGGACCAGCGAGGGAAGTTCTGACATGAAATGCAGCAGCCGCTAAAACGCGGCCGAGGTTTATGGCTTGAAAAGATAGACACGTTTAAGACTTGTTAAAAAAAAAAAAAAAGGCAACGACTCATAAAATGGCCTGGTTCTACAACATACATTTTTCTGGCTTAAAAAATATCCACACGGAAAAAGGAAAGAAATGCGAACGAGACATTAAACAGAATGAGACGTTAAAACAGGGTGGCATGGGCTGGGCGGAGCACGGTGGCGTGTTGACGTGTCGGGCGGGATGTCCCCGAGATGCGGGGACTGCCCTGGGTGCGTGGGGGTCTGCACCCTTCCCTCCAGGGCTCCCCGGGGACAAAGTCACCCGTGGCTGAGAACCACTTCTCCAGAATCATTCCAGCTTCTCCTTTTTGACTCATTTGAAGTAATTCATGGAAAAGAAAGGTGGGGCTTTGGCAGAGTGCTCCAGACCCCAGGCAGAGCTAGGACGCACGGGCCCACATCCGGGTACCTGCGTTTCAGTCCCAGGCCTGCCCCTGAGTCCAGCTTCCCGACAACGCACAGGCTGGAGGCAGCAGTGACGGCTCAAGTGCTTGGGCCCCTGCCGCCCATGCGGGAGACCCAGCTGGAGTTCCAGCCTCCTGGCTTCTGCCCGTCCCAGCCCCGGGGCTTTTGCAACCATCAGGGGAGGGAACCAGTGGATGGAAGATCTCTCTCTCTCTCTCTCTGCCTTTCAAATAAAATAAAAAATGCATTTTTTTTTTAAAAATAAAGGCCAGCACAAGTTCCTTTAAAAATCGTCCCCGAAGATCTGTAAGCGGATAGTGGCGGGTCTCACAGGCTGTGGATGGGACGGACAGGGCTGAGCTGCAGACAATGACACATTTTGTACATTAAGCACGTACTAAAGTCTGTGTACTCTGAGCAGTGTTCCACGCAGGCTGATTCATCAACTGACGCATCTTAATGAGTGACTTCCTCTACCTGGGTGACTGCCGCTACTGACAACTCACTCTGCACCCCGTCCCCTGCACCTCCTCTCTGCGCCCCTGCCCCGGCAGGCACCTTTCCAGCCTCACTCATTGCTATGCTGGCCAGGACGAAGGCACTGCAGAGGCCTCTGGCCCCAGGCAGAGTCCAGTCTAGACCAGCAACCAGGACCCCCCAGTGCCCCAAGGGGCCTGCCCTGCCCTGGAAGTTTCCTGCAGGGGGGGTGGGTGGCAGGGTGGCTGCTGCAGGCGAGCCTTGGCAGGCAGCCCTTGGGTAAGCAGGGGAGGGGAGAGGCCAGCCTGAGTGGCAGGCTGGAGGTGGGACCACTGCTTCCCAGGAGGGAGCCAGGGGGGCAGCTGGGAGGCCGCAGGGAGCAGTCAGGAGCGCTGACGCCAGCAGCAGAGCGGGCAGTGCAAGGCCAGCAGCGTGGATTCCACTGCAGGGGGTGGCTGAGGCAGGGGCCAGGTGGGTGATGAGGGCAGGCACGGGGGAAGGAACAGTCACGAAGGCCAGTGTTTATTGTGGACGGTGGACAAGCGTCTGAGCACTTTCCCCGAATCAGCCGATCGGTCTGCGAGGCCGCTCCAGGTGGAGGGCAGCCTCGTCCTCCATGCCATCACTGCTCTTCCCATTGTACAGGGTAGAAGACTGAGGCATGGAGAGGCTGACTTCACCCGAGTTTCACTGCTGCTGGCAAGCGGTAGAGGCAGGGCGCCCGCCCAGAGCCCGCAGGCTTAGTCCCTGCACCGCTGTGCCTGAGAGCCTGGGAAGACGCCCGCTTCTGCTTGCTGACGAAGCGCTTGGCGTGCGCGTCCCTGCACCCCGTCTCCCTGGGCCCTCAGAACCCTCTGTGAGGCTGCCCTGCCGCCCATCGGCTGGCTGAGGAGCCGCAGGCTCAGGCGAGAGCGACACGCCCCAGGGTGCATCGTTGCTGGGGGTAAAACCTGGGTTGTTGGGCCTGTGCCGCGGCTCAGTAGGCTAATCCTCCACCTTGAGGCGCCGGCACATGGGGTTCTAGTCCCGGTTGGGGCACCGATCCTGTCCCGGTTGCCCCTCTTCCAGGCCAGCTCTCTGCTGTGGCCAGGGAGTGCAGTGGAGGATGGCCCCAGTTCTTGGGCCCTGCACCCCATGGGAGACCAGGATAAGCACCTGGCTCCTGCCATCGGAACAGCGTGGTGCGCCGGCCGCAGCGTGCCTACCGCGGCGGCCATTGGAGGGTGAACCAACGGCAAAAAGGAAGACCTTTTTCTCTGTCTCCCTCTACTGTCCACTCTGCCTGTCAAAAAAAAAAAAAAAAAGAAAAAGAAAAAAGAAAAACCAAAACAAAACAAAACAAAAAAACCTGGGTTGTCTGGGTCTCAAAGGACCTCACGGCTGCCAGGGGCTTGGTCTCCCCTTGTGGGGCTGCTGCTCTCTCGGCCAGGAGATGAGCCAGCTGAGGAGGAGGAAGCTGGGGCTAAGACCCTTCTGCGTCCCACCTGCTCACGGGCCGTGCACCTGGTTACCTCCCGGGCCTGGGGCAGTGGGCCCAGAAGACCCCTGCCCACCCTCACCTGGACTCCTTCCTTGGGCTCTGCCCGGAAGGTGTCTGTTGTGTCCGCCACTGCCCTGCCTGCATAACTCAGCGAGGTTTGGCACTCAAGAGAGGTCAGGGCTCCGGGAGATTTACGGCCCCGATAAAGCCATCTTGGTGCTCGCATAAGCAGCGTCTGATATTTGATGATCTGAGAGGCCTTGTCTGGGAGGCGGGAGGCGGTGGAGGGGAGGCACTTAAGAAAACACAGAAGACAGTGATGAGCGTCCAAGGAGAAGGAGTGCGAGGGGGCAGGGCACGCTCTGTCATTCTGGTGGTGCTGTCACCCCCTCCTCCAGCACAGGGCACCAGGGGCCACCCGCCACACCACCGGGCCCCTCTGTACCAGGCACAGGTGGAGGCAGGCCGGGCAGTGGCCCAGGGCAACTAACGCCAAAGACTGGACACCGCCACCCCTCTACCTGACACACACAGGGGAAGCACAAAGCCCAGGGATAAGTAAGTCAACCAAGGGATACAGAAAGGACTGGCTGCAGAGTTAGGACCTGGATTCGTGCTTTTGGGCTTTTGGGCCTCCATGAACCCACTTCCTCACTGGGAGGTGGGCACCTGCTCTGCTCACAGGGCTGTTGGAAGGTTCCACGAGATAAGGGACCCGGAAACACATAGACCGTCAAGTGCTGAGCCGACCTCAGGTGCGTTAAGGGCCCGGAGCTGGGTGGATGATGCCTGACAGGAGAGGCTGGTGTGGAGAGGTGGGGTGTAGCGCCAGTGACAGGTGTACTGAAGCTGGCTTGGTGCCCCTGAACCTTCCACCCTGTTCCCTGGCCCGGCTCCCTCCTCTAACTGCCACTTGCTTGACTTCGTGATGACCCACGGGAAGCCTTGGCATTAGAAGCTCTGAGTGTGAATCCTGGCTCCATCACTGCCATCGGCGCAGCTCTGGACAGTGACGACTTCCTAGGCCCGGTTTCTCCCCTGCCAAGGAGGGGCAGGATGCACTTTACCACACGGAGCCAGCACGGAGAAGTACTGCCTGACCTGCAGAGCACCGTGCCCAGGGGTGCTGGTCACAGCAGGCCTGCACCGGGCTCGGGTGCACCTCACGTGCGGCCAGTTCTGGAGGGAATGACTTTCAAATCTGGTGAAGGAGAAGCCGGCACACACCTCCAGCTTGGTAATTTATGAATCAAATTGTGCTCCGTCAGGGCTCTGCGGCCCCGAAATAGATGTAGCAGGATGAGGTTCAGGGAGCCAGCCTCGGCCTCAGGGCGCTGATCTGTACAGAGCCTGCCCACCCCTGGGGGCCCGCCCTCCGCTGACCTTGAGGACCCCTTCCCCCAGCCTAGGCCCTGCTCAGAAGCCGCGAGAGGACACAGAGACCGGCCCGAGGGGAGTCACCAACATCTCTGGGGCTCAGGGCTGCTCCAGGCAGTGGCTTAGCAAGCGTCCTGCGCTCGGTAGCTGATTCCCCTATCAGACGGAACATCCCCCAGAACCCCAGTCCACAACAGCAGCTTGACTCGGAGCCCGACGCCCCTGCCCGACAGGCGAGGAATACTCTGCAGTCCGGCACACTGCGCTAGGGGCCCGGATGTCCCTTAGGTTCTTGGTTTTAAGATGCCGTCGTCACCTACAAGCAGTAGCCCAAGGTCACATGCAGTGGATGTCACCCACACAGTCACACAGGGACCTGGAACCCTGCTTGGTCAGGTGAGGTTCCTGAGGCCTGGAGCACACCATGTCCCCATGGGGACCACATGGTGTAGCACGCAGGGTCAGAGTTCACGTCTCAGTGCCACTCCTCACCTGCTGTGCAGCCATGGGCACAGACCTGCCCTCTCTGGGCCTCGGCGTGTCCGCGGCTGTAAAGGGGGAGGGGTGATTCCCAGGTCAGAGCTGATGGGGGGATGACAGCCGGCTGTGCACCTGCTCAGCAGTGTCCTGCACGCAGTAAACACTCGGCGATTACCACTGACTCCTCGGGAGCAGAATGAACCCCGGCACTGGATCTGCCGTGCTGCTCTGTGCTCACAGTGGCCTCACTGGGTAGCAGAGCTAGGAGCTGAACCCATGGCCCTCAGTGCCGCAGCTTGGGTTCTCCCTCCTGCTCTTCTCCGGAAACACGGCTTCTAGAAGTTTCCACCAGGAAGGCAGGATTGTTCTGGGCACCTGGACAATGACCCAGAGCAGGATGGCAAGGCGGCTGGTTCTGGCCAGGAAAGGATGAGGCGTAGTCTGTGCGTTTAGTTGAGGACAGAGGCACCCAGCAGCGTGGGGGGCGTCACAGGTGTTGGGCTCTGCTGGAAAGGAGCGAGCCCCTTGCTGCTGGCAAGGAAAGACACAAAGTTGCCTCGGGGTCTGGAACCCGTAGGAGAGCAGGGAGGCCTGGGTGCCCTCGGAACTCTGATGCCAGGGGTGTAAGGCAAGCTTAAAAAAAAAAGTGCAGTGGGGGATGGCTTGTAGCACAGCGGGTCAAGCCACCCCTTGAGGTGCTGGCGTTTCACACCTGAGCACTGGCTCCAGTCCGGCTGCTTTGCTTCCCACCCAGCTCGCTGCTGATGGCCTGGGAAGGCGGCTGATGATGGCCCAAGTGCTTGGGCCCATCCACCCCTGTGGGAGACCTGGATGAAGCGCCTGGGTTTGGCCTGGCTTAGCTCAGGCTGTTCTGGCCATTTGGGGAGTGAACCACTGGATGGAAGATCTCTCTCTCCATGTCTGTCTCTCCCTCTCTCTCTGTCATTCTGCCTTGCAAGTAAATAAATAATACACTTTTAAAAAGAGCTGTGCTCAAATAAATTTGGGAAATGTCAAGCAAGCATCGTCACCGCAGGACTTGTCAGGGCCTTAGTGTGCTAATGGGCACCGGGGGCAGCCAGGACACACACACTGCCCCAGTGTCTGTCCCTCCTGCCTGGTCACGGAACTCTTTTCTACGAGCCGTCTGCAGGGGAAGAATGAAGGGCTAAAGGCCCCCATTCCGCGGTTGCCCTCCAGGGGGCGCCCCTGAGCATAGGAGGCAGAAACAAGTGTCAGAGATGGAGAGCCCACAGGACTAGAGCCATCTGGTTCAGACTTCCCCAGAGGTGGGGAGTGGCTCGGCCACCACCACACAGCAAGTCTGAGCACAGACAGTGGCAAATGCGTAGGTGCCAAGTTTGGCTCAAGGCTGGGTGCTGGGCTAGGCCAATGTCCAGATAGGGGACGCAGGGCGGCCTCTGGTCCCCTGGAATCTTTGGGGAACACATTTTAAAAAAGCTTTTTGTGGGGCCAGTGCCGTGGCTCACTTGGTTAATCCTCCACCTGTGGCACTGGCATCCCATATGGGCGCCGGGTTCTAGTCCCAGTTGCTCCTCTTCCAGGCCAGCTCTCTGCTATGGCCCGGGAAGGCAGTGGAGGATGGCCCAAGTCCTTGGGCCCTGCACCCCATGGGAGACCAGGAGAAGCACCTGGCTCCTGGCTTCGGATGGCGCAGTGGCCATTTGGGGAGGTGAACCAATGGAAGGAAGACCTTTCTCTCTGTCTCTCTCTCACTGTCTATAACTCTACCTGTCAAATTAAAAAAGTAAAAAAAAAAAAAGCTTTTTGCTACAGAAAATTTCCAACACACACACAGAGCTCAGAACACCACGGAGCCCCACAAGGTGACTTAAAAAGTTCATGGAAAATGCACCAAAACTTTTCATTCCCTTCCCGGGAGCTTTGTGAGGTCCCCAGGATGTACCCATCGCCAGGGTTCAACAGTCATCAGCAAATTTTCCAACCTTATTTTAAGATCACCCCTCCACACATACACGCAGACACCAACTGTTTCACAGGGTTATCAGAGAAAATTCCAGTTCACTTAAAAAACACGGTACGTAGGGCTGGGCCTGTGGTTAAGATCCTGCTTGGGACACCCACATCCCACAGTGCACTGCCCGCATTAGAATCCTGGCTCTGCTCGCAACTCCAGCTTCCCGCTAATGCTCACCTCAGGAGGCAGGAGGCAGGAGGCGGCCAGCGCTGGCCCCAGGACTTGGGTCCCTGCCACGTCCGAGGAGACCCAGGCTGAACGCCTGGCCCCTCCCTGGCTTTGGCCTGGCCCAGTCCTAGCTGCTGTGAGCATCTGGGGAGTGAACCTGCAGTTGGCAGTTCTCTCTCTTTCTCTCTACTTTTCAAATAAAATTTAAAAGTACCACATACATCTCTCAGAGAGACTTTTAAAAAAAGATTTATTTTATTTATTTGAAAGACAGAGTTACAGAGAGAGGTAGAGAGAGAGTCTTGCATCTCTGGTTCACTCCCCAGATGGCCACAACAGCCGGAGCTGAGCTGATCTGAAGCCAGGAGCTTCTTCCCGGTCTCCCACACAGGTGCAGGGGCCCAAGGACTTGGGCCATCCTCCACTGCTTTCCCAGGTGCATTAGCAGGGAGTTGGATGGGAAGCAGAGCAGCCGGAACTCAGACCAACAGCCATGTGGGATGCTGATACTGCAGGAGGTGGCTTTAACCTGCTGTGCCATAGCACTGGCCCCTCTCAGAAAGACTTTTAAAATTAAAAATTTTTAAAATGCAACCAAACATGCCCCATCACACTAAACAAAAGAAATGATTCCTCAACATCATGTAAGATGCAGTCCACATTCGGGTCAGGAATCCCATTAAAACTTGGTTTTCGTTTTGAAAGGGAGAGGGAGGGAGTTAGGGAGGGGGGGGGAGAGAGAGAGAGAGAGAGAGAGAGAGAGAGAGGGAGAGAGAGAGAGAGAGAGAATCGATCTCCCATTTATTTGTTCATTCCCCAATTCCAGGACTGATCCACGTTAAAGCTAGGAACCAGGAACTTGATCCAGGCCTTCCACGTGGTGGGAAGAACCCAAGTACTCAAGATACCACCTGCTACCTCTTAGGTGAGCACCAGCAGGAAGCAGAATCAGAAGTGGAGGAGGAGCTGGGACTCACACCAGGCACTGGGTTAGGGAAGGAGATGCCCCGAGGGGCATCCTAACCACCATGCAATCGCGCGCCCAGGGGATCCCCTGTTTGAAGGGGGGAGGCCTTCACCCCCACCACGGAGTCCCCAGAGTGCAGGCCCCGAGGCCAATGAGACAGAAGAACAGGTGCCCTCAGCTTCCTCTGCAGGGAGCAGAGACCCAAAGCAGGGCCAGCGCGTGGCACAGCGGGTAAAGCTGCCACCTGCGATGCTGGCTCCCCGTGTGGAGCTCTTGGGTCCTGGCTTTGGCCTGGCCCAGCCTCAGGCCGGTGCAGCCATCTGGGGAGTGAACCAGCAGATGGAAGGTCTCTCTCTCTCTCTGTCTCTCCCTCTCTCTTTAACTCTTTCAAAAAAATAAACACATCTTAAAACAACAGACCGGAAGCAAACGTGACAAAGGGTCAGCAAATGCGGGGAGTCGGGGTGGCGGGCCCACGGGTGTGCTGCACGGCGCCTGTCCCTAGGGAATCCCTAGGGATTCACTCCTTCACCTTCGCCAGTGAACTCAGCCCAGCTTCTTGGACGAGAGCCAGGGGTCCAGGGCTGCTGTGATGGCTGAGGGCACTGGCCGTGTCTTCCCAGCAGCCCGGCCTCCTGCGTGCCCGTGGCCCCTTGCCCAGGGCCCACACCCAGGATGTGTTCAGAGGCCGCTCAGTGACCGAGCCCTGCTAGCCGGATGTCCCAAGACCCTCCCAGCACCTGGCTCCCCTGGGCGGGGCTCCTGCTGAGCCAGGGAGAGCCTGGACCCAGTGTTACGGCCTTGGCTCTCCGGCCAGGGAGAACGAGGCTCAGCAGCCAAGGTCCTTCCCAACCGCTGACCGCTCTTCTGAGACATGGCAGCTACAGGACGGGGTTCAGGGTCTTGCCACGGGGCCACCCTCAGCACAGGTGGCCTGGGGGCCTTCTCCATCACAGGGGCTCTCGGGCCTGGGGCCCCGAGCCCCGCTCCCCCGGCAGGCAGGCAGGCAGGCAGGCAGTTTCTCTGGGAAGCCTGCCAGCCCAGCGGGCCCTTCCCTGCACCCCGACTCCCAGCTGTGTGCACTGCACGGGCAGCCCTGGAGGGGTGGGGAGAGCCCTGGATCCTGCTTGAGGCAGAGAGCAGCTTTGGCAAGTTGGAGACTCTCGGTGCCCGTCGGAAAGGGAATCGAGCCTTTGCTGGCGGAGGGAGCTCCTGGCACGGTCCCGGCACGGAGCGGAGCATCAAGACCCAAACCCCCACTCCCAACTGGGCCAGGACGGACAACCTTTGCTTTCCAAACCTGCGCCCTCCCCGCAGCAGCAGCTGAGGCAGCCCCCTCCCCCGGGACGCCCGTGGCTCTCCTTACTGAGGACCAGGCGTGAGCCCTGGGAAGGAGCCAGCCCTGTGTGCTCTGTACCCACCGACCCGGCCTGCCCGTGGGCGAGGGTGATGCTGGGGGCTGCCCGCACGCTGCCAAGCCACACCCCGCTCCCTGCGCTATGCCCCGAGCCTGCGCCCAGGGGGTAGATGGAGGAAGAGTTCCAGCCTGGCCCAGGAGAGAGCCTGGTCTCCTCTGTGTCGGTCTGAGGGGGATGGGGGGAGCGGGTGAGGCCTGGTATTTTTCCAGCGGCAGGCAGGGCCCCAGAGCAGATGCGCGGCTGCCCTGGGAGCTGGCAGCGGCCGGGAAGAGCGAGTGGCTGGGCAGGGAGGCGCACATGTGGGAAGTGGGCAGCGGGATGCATGCTCGGCTCTTCCCTCCTCTCGTCCCCATGCTGGCTTCTCAGACACCCCCCCGCCCTCCTCCGGCCACTTCTCCACCCATTCTCCATGAAGCAGACCTTCTAAACGCCCAGCACAGATCAGCGTCTTCCCTGCACAGATGCAAATCCCACTCCCGCACCCTGGCCTGCAGGCCCCTGAGTGGTCGGTCCTGGGCCAGCTCTGTGGCTTCACTTCCTGTTCCTCATCCATTCCCTGCCATGTGACAGTCCCATCAAAAAAAATGCTTTCCCCTAATTTCCTTTTTCTGAAAAGTACCCAGCTTGTCCTTGCCTCAGGGCCTTTGCACGTGCTGCTTCTCCCGCCTGCAGCACTTCCCCTCCCCAGCCCCGCGTGGCTGCCTGCTGCACCAAGGCTCCATGTCACCACATCAAACAGGCCGTCCCCAGCAGCCCCGCTAGGTCGCCCTAGCTCAGTCATTCCCATCACACGCCCACTGGATTTTCTTACAAGCAGTTGTCACTCTGCAAAATGATCTCACTCATTAATCTATTTGATTATTTCTCCTGTCATTCTCACTCAACTGTAAGTTCCTCAAGGGCAACAGCCTTGCCCGTCTTGTTCATGGTTATACTCTCAGCAGCCGAAGTATGCAAAGTGCCTGATAAATATTCATGAATAATAAAATTAACCCGAACTGCCTGGCAAGCTGCA
This sequence comes from Lepus europaeus, assembly GCF_033115175.1. Taxonomy (NCBI): domain Eukaryota; kingdom Metazoa; phylum Chordata; class Mammalia; order Lagomorpha; family Leporidae; genus Lepus; species Lepus europaeus. The sequence continues at coordinate 60,586,528 of NC_084843.1, read as the reverse complement.
GGCGGAGCCACCAGGCCAGAAGCAGCTGCCCTGACCTTGAGGCCACGCCCTCCTCCCGCACTCCCTGGTGGTGAGCTGCCAGCCCCTGCTCCCCTTCCCTGCGGAAGGCAGGCTCTGAACAGAACCATGGGTGTGTCCCAGGAGTCCCCACCCCTCACTACAGTCCTTGACAGCTTCCTGTGGGGCAGCTTCGGGGAGAGCAGAGGGGACAGTCGTGGCCGAGCAGCCTGGAGACCTGGCCCCTCTCTGCCTTGGCCTCTGTCTTCTCACCTGTGACTTGGGAGGGTCAGGCTAGATGAAGGCTGGAACCCGTGGCCTGTGACGGGTGAGGCTGGTGGGAAACGGGGCCTCCTGGGGAGGAGGCTGGAGACGAGCTGGGGAGTGGGGGGCACGGGAGAGGCTGGTGGTGCCTCTGTGCTCCGACCCGCTCCATGGCGTGGCGCCCGGGACTGGGTTATCAATCTCCCTCCACCTGGAGCACTCCCTAAATGAAATTCCGCGTGGCGTGGGGCCTGTGATATAACAAGTCACTCGCTCCGCCTGGGAAATGAAAGATGATAAGGCAGAGTTCCTGGGACAGCGGCGATGTCCATAAATCTGCCAGAGTGTGCCGGGGATTACTTTGTGGGATTAATTATCTGTCCTTCAAACAAAGACCTGACCTCCGTGGCCTAATGTCCCCGCGGTGAGGGAGGGACCGTGGGGCGGAGGGGCGGGCGGGGCCGGCTGGGCTGAGAAGTGCCAGTCATCACCTCCTTCCCCTCTAAGCTCCTGCCAGCTCCCTCCTGGCCCAGATCTCGGTGGCTTGGCCTCAGGCACTTTCTGAAACCCAGCCACATGGGGGCGCAACCATCTACTGCTCACAGGTTGGGAAAGGGCTATGCATGGCGGACAGAACCAAGAGTGGCCCAGGGGCCAGTTCAGTGCCAACCACTTCATCAATCTTGTGACCCAGGGACTCCGGGATCACCATGATGGGGAGGGAGAGACTGGGCAAAGGAGACAAATGGCTGTGAACACCCAAGCCCACCCAGGGGCCATGCCAGAGGTGACACTGGTCTGGGAGGAGGCCTGGGCATGGTGGGTTGGGAGAAATGGAAGCCGGGCTGCTGGGTAAGCATTCATCTCCCTACTAGGAATGCGACAGACAGAGGACAACCAACCCTCTGCCATCAGCTAAGCAAGAATGTGATCAGGTAGTCGGGGAAGACTTCCTGGAGACCAGCTGTAAAGGAGGGAGGGCTGTAGAGAGAGGGATGGTGGTGTGGTCACGGTGGGGGAGGACAGGCAGGTGGACAGGATGGAGCAGGCTCCTCCCCGCCCTGCCCAGCTGCACCTTCCTGCAGGGAGTGTTCACGAACTCAGGATCAGCAGGAACCTGCCAGCACTCACCGCCAGAGGGTACATCTAAGGGCTCCTGCAAAATGCCACTAAAGGAGGAGCTTACTCTGACGCAAACTTCGGAAACTCCGTGCAGATGAGGGGTCTCCAAAAGTTCACAGTGAATCCCTGTACGGAAAAACTAGGCCGGATCTCACACATCTTCCCACCAAAATACACGTAGGTTTCAGTTCCACCTTCGTACAAACGTTGGGAAGCAGTCCCACGCCCTTAGCTGCCCCCTGTGTGATCTGGGCCGCAGCCACCTCTCAGAGCGCATGACGTAGCCCAGCCCTCCAGCCTGGGTCAATGCAGGGCAGGCCCCAGGCCCCCAAACTCTGCGGACCCCGTGCCTGGGGGGCGCTCAGCAGCTAGGGCAGGGCAGTTCCCAGCATGGGAAGCCCCAGTGACCAGAGGACAAGTGTGCAGGTTCTGGAACTGACTGGACATTGGAAATCAGACCAATGCCAGTGGCAGCTGAAGTGGCCAGCCGTGGGTGCCACATATCGCCACAGGAGCCAAGGCCCCACTCCCTCTGCCTCTGGGAGGCCTGCAAGCTAAGAATGGCTTTGTGGATTTTTTAAAAACATTTTATTTATTTATTTTTATTTGAAAGGCAGAGCATCAGAGAGAATCTTCCTCCTGCTGGTTCCCTCCCCAGATGGCTGCAACAGCCAGGCCTGTGCCAGGCCACATCTAGGAACCTGGAACTCCATCTGGTTCTCCCTCGTGGGTGCAGGGGCTCAGGCACTTGGGCCATCTTCAGCTGCCTTCCCAGGCACATTAGCAGGGGGCTGGATCGGATGTGAAGCAGCCGGGACTTGAAATGGCGCAGGTATGGGAAGCCAGCACCCTGGGCGGCAGTGGGAGCTGCCGGGCCACCGCACTGGCACCAAGCGGGGCTTTTAGAGGCGAGTCCTTTCGCAGTTGCTCTGAAGTCTGCTAATACTGCCTGAGAGCTCTAGTGAAGTAAAACGTCACCCCTGCCTGTCCCCACCCCCAAACTCCATTCTCACTAGCGGACCTGGAGCATAAAAAACTATACTCAAGTATTATTTTACTTTGAACTCAGACATCGTGGTGAAAATGTGCTCTCTTTCTTGGTGAGAAGTGGCGACATAAAGGCCTTGACTTGCCTCTCGGACTACTGTGGCCTTTGGCAGAGAAAGGTCAGTGGCCCTGCCTGCAGAACGATCTGTATCTGTTAGAAGACCTGTGCTGCTGGGCCGGATCAAAACCGGCTGGATGTCCGCAATTGCTCTGGATTCAACGTCAGAGGCGTACACAAAGCCAAACAGAGCCAAGGCTTGGTAGTCACAACAGGCAGCCAGCTCTGAGGTGCAGCGGGCCAGGCAGCTGCCCAGGTCAGAGCCGGTTCGAGTCCTGGCTGCTCTGCCTCCCATCCAGCTCCCTGCTATTGCGCCTGGGAGAGCAGTGGAAGGTGACCCAAGTGGGTGGGCCCCTGCACCCATGTGGGAGACCCAGAGGGAGCTCCTGGTGGTGATTTGGCCCAGACTGAGCTGTTGCAACCCTGTGAGAGTGAATCACTGCATGGGAGATCTCTTCCTCTGTGTATGTCTGTGTGTCTGTCTGTCTGTCTTCCAAATGAATCATTAACAAGCTAGATCCTCCACAAGAGGGTGCCAGCAGAGGCGGGGTGGAGGTGGGCAGGAGCCCCTCTGCGGCGACTGCTGCCCACACCTCCGGCTCGCTGCCCTGGGCCAGCACTGCTGGGCTTACGTAGCTCCAAGCACAGCTCATTGCGTCCTCACTGCACCCCGAGGTGCTGCAGGTGCTGGAGCTGCACCCCCTGACAGGCGAGGTGGCCACGCTCAAAGATCTTGGGTAACGTGGCCGAGGACACTCAGCTTGCAAGCGTCAGAGCTAGGCAGTGCGGGCTGGGGACTCTTCCAGGGGCTGAAGGTAGAGCTCAGTAAACTCCTCTTTTAACTGAACCCTGCACCCCACCCAGGAAACTCACCAACCTGCTCCTCCAGGCTCTGTTCTAGTGGATTCCCCAGCTTTTCCCTATCAATATCCAGAAATGTCTCATCCAAGGGGACTTTGTGCAGCAGTGGAATCAAAAGCGAGGCCTATTTTGAGCCAACAATGCTGGAAAGCTCTGCCTAGTTCACTCATAGTATGCACTTCCTGGGGTCCCCGCCTGTCCCCCACCAGAGTCCCTTTCTGTTCTCATGGCTGCAGGATCTCTCGGGACGCCCTCTGCCTTCCCCCTGCCCACACATTCCCGGGGAGTGGGCGCTCCTTGACACAGGCCCCTTTGTCTTCTCTGTCTTGCACGCCATGGGTGCTAAGACGTCCTTTCCTGCCACAAGGTCACGCAGATACCCCCCCCCTCCTTTATGAGCGTTCTATATTTTACCTCTCACACGCGGGTCTTTAATCCATCTGGAGGCCACCTTCTATACGGGGTACGGGAGGCATCGGCTTTATTTTTCCCCGCGGGGTGAGCTGGTTTTCCCGGCCCCGGCTACTAAACAAGCCATCCTCCCTCACTGATTTGCGAGGCCACCTTTATCATATATCAAGTGCCTATATTTATCCGTGGGGCTGGGACAAAGAGCTCTATTCTGTCCCACCAGTCTATTTTAAACACGGCAGAGAAGTAGTCAGAGCCTGTGCCCCGCGGCCCCTGCTGCCCCTGCTGCCCCTGCCTGCACTGGCCACCAGGGGCGCTGCCGTCTCAGGCCTCTGGCTCCCTGTGGCCTGGGCATTGCCGGCCAAGCGTGGCCCCTCCAGGATGCTTGGAATTGGGGTACGGGGTACGGAGGTGGCGACGGCTGCCAGCAGCTGGGAGGCAGCGTGGCCCTCCTGGGCAGCGGAGACACGGGGACACTCTGCGGGGGTTGGCTGGGAAAAGGCTGAGTGCAAGGACACTCTGCGGCGGCAGGCTGAGGAACAGCCAGCACAACAGGTCTCACTCTGGCGCCTCTGCACGGGACCCGACGTGGGAAAGGGCCTGGCAGGTGCAATTCTGCAGTAAAGGACCCGCACACAGGAACACCACCCTGGGCGGCCATCACAGGTGTCCTGGGAGGGCAGCTGAGGGACAGCCAACTCCAGGAGAGGAGAGACCTCGCGACCTGGGCAGAAGTCAGGGACACGACATGGCCACAATCCAAGGAATGCCAGGAGCCGACAGCAAGGTAGGGGCTCCCCGGGGCCTCCAAGAGGACCCAGCGCTGCCGACACCTCGTTCTAGCGCCCTAAGCCTCGCTTTGGACCTCTGTTCTCAGGATGCAGAACACAGCTCTCCTGTAGGGGGCGCTTTGTTCAGGCAGGGGTAGGAAACCTGCAGAGCCGTTGTGAGGAAGGAGACGGCGCTCGGGTCTGGTGACCAAGCTCCAAGGTCAGGAGGCCAACTCGGAGTGGGGTCTGCTCGGGACCCCTGCCACCTCTCCCTGAGCTCCCTGAACGCTCTGATTCTTGCGAACACGGCTGTCCTGAAAGTCGCAACCCTAAGCCTGGCCCACGAGACCCTGCACACCCTCTTCTGCCTCGTCTCCTCTGCGGCCTCGCTGGCTTAACCACTGCACCACTGCCTGCTAAGTGATCCTTCCAGCCCCTGCCAGGCCTTTGCTCACCCTGGTCCTCCCTGCTCGGGGTGGGGGGGGACAGTCTCTTGGCCCGTCGCCACAGCAGTACCGGAAGTCGGTGTTTGGGTGCTAGAGCTCCCCATGTGCAGGGAGCCTCACTTCCACAGCCCTACCTGTGGGGGGGGAAGGGGGTCTGGCCCGGTGTGCGTCACATGTGTGGTGGCGACTGGCAGGCTTGGACGTCACACTCCCGATTGTATTGTATGCAAACTGCCCTATGGTTCATTTCATAGCTTTTCTCTAATCGGACTCAATTTTTTTTTCTCTTGAAAAATCATTCTCAAAGGGACAATTTAAGGGCGTCACAGATGGCCATGCACAGAGGGTGGCTGAGAAAAGTGGCTGGCCACATCCCCTCTGCCTCCGCGCCTCTCTCTTTGTTCCACAGGGAGAGGAGCCGAGGGCTAGAGAGGGGTTAACACCGTGAGCACCCGACCGGACTTTCTCCTGGACTGAGCTGATAGAAACCAGCAGCAGGAACGCAGAAGGGGATGCCGGTCTCACTGTGTGATTCAATGTCACAGCTGGGGGAGCCGGGCCAGGGCGGGGTGGGGGGCCCCAGCCTGCCCCCCACTCTGCTCTCACCTCCCTAGGACCTACGGAGCGCACCATTCAGCAGTGTGCAGACACCCGGGTGACCGCATGCATTCGCTCCCCGCCCATCCGCAAGCCTCTCTAAGGCACGGTTCTCCACTTGCCATCTCCAGACGCAGCCCTGTCTCCCCAGGACTAACCCGGCCGGGGGCTGGCTCGTTGAGACCCCGCCGACCATCTGCTGGGTGGGTCAAGGGCAATGCTCCCGTCCCTGCTGGCTTCTAAAGAGGATCTGGAACATTCCGGAATGTCGGATCCTCATGTGCAAAGTGCTCCATTAAGTCAGCTCCATTGCTCTTGCTGTCATGTAAGATGCCCAGGGTGGCGATGCAGAGGCCCTGGCTGCAGCCCCCGGGAAAGAAGCCACAGGCCGCTGGACACTGGTGCACAGTGCCTATCAGCTGGAAAGCACTTCACCCCGGGGTCCTCCAGGTAGCAGGGTGCAGTGGGGGGTGGTCCCACCCCACCTGTGCACCGTGAATACCTCCGGAGGGAGCCGGGCGCAGCCACATGAGGTGTTGAGCAGGGAATTCGTTATGTGCCAGTGTTTGTTCACTTCCATCAGTGTCTGACAGATCTGCTCAGAAATCTCTGTTTCCAGAATATTGGTCAAATATTTGAAGGGGGAGCAGCCTGTTAATTGACTCAGAGCACTTGACAGAGGCAGAGAGGCGAGAGAGGGAGCGAGAGGGTGAGCAGGTACAGGGGGCTTGGGAAGTTCAGCGAAGCCTAGAGGCAGAGCTGGTGATTCCCCGACACAAGGCAGGGGCTCAGGGCCAGGAGCAGCAAAGAAGGGCGGGCCTGTGGGGTTCAATTCCCGGCTCTCCCACCACCCAGCCACGTGACTCTGGGTACCTGCTGCTTTGAAGCATGAGCTCTGGGGACAGAGGGGTGGGGAGGTGGTGCAGGGTCCTACAGAGGGAAGGGCTGTTTCCAGGGGGTGGAGGGGCAGGGATGCGTGCACGGGCCCCAGACCCCTCGTGGGGCAGAGGAACAGCCCCTGGCTCTACCTGTGGTCCCTTCGTCTCCAGGGTTATAGGGCATCCTGGGGACACTGGGCCACCCTGCAGTAGTGAGGCCGCGGGCAGAGGCTTGGGGAGCCAGTCGCCCTTCTCAAGTGGCTCTGTGCTGGGGCACCTGCCGGCCGGTCAGACAGGAAGTTTGCGGGGCCCGCCGGCTTCTGCAGCCTTTGCTGAGAGCTTCCCAGAGAGGAGCATGGGCCTCATGAGCTGCACGACCACCCACAGGCTTGGGCACCTGGGGATTTTTCCTTGTACATGTCTGTCATCAGCCAGACCACGATGGTTTCCATACCATCTCGAGTGTCCAGGAGGTGTCGCGAGCTTTGCCCGTACGACCTCATCCAACCCTCGCCATAACCCCAGCGTGCTCCCCATTTTACAGGTGAGGGTACCGAGGCTCACATGGGAGAATGAACCTGAGATCTGCGGCCGGGCCGCCTGCAGAAGGGACAGTGACTGAGGCTTCTCGCCACCCCACTCTCTCCCCAGGTGCCTCACACGATGAATAAACATGAGTGACAGGGCGAGGACGGTGGAAGGTAGGCACAGATGTCACCGTGCCTGTCCCCCGAGGAAGGCATAAATCACAACTGTGTGGGGGTGGGAGGCGGCAGACAGCGGAGGCACCAGGGCCCCATCTGGCCCCTCACCCTCTGCGGGGCACTGCAGGGCACCCCCCGACCCCAAGCCCATCCTCTCCTCCCTCTAGTCCCATGAAGCCACTGAGCCCAGAGAGACAGGGGCACAGCACGGAGGGGTGTGGGTGACTTCAGGCTTAATATCTTTGTAACCACATTGCGAAAGGGCATGCCTAAGACAGCGCCTTACGCTTAATCTTTCTCTTTTATTGCTTTTTCTCTTGTATGATTTAACCTTGCACCAGGTATCAAGCTAGATAAATAAAAACTTTTATTTCAGATTAGCCCCGGCTGGGGGCTGCCTTGAAGGCTGAGTAGTCATCCAGGGAGTGGGAAGAAAACGGGAGCTGGGGGCACGAGCTGCTGAGGGGCTCGGCTTGGCTCCGACACCCCGGGAGCGCTTTCCTGGGGCGGGAGTGACAAGGACCTCGCCCCACACCCACAGCCTGGGCAGGCAGAGCCAGGCAGCTCGAGGGGCCCCCGCCAGGCCGCCTGATCCCTCCCTAAATGCCGCCTGCCTCGAGGCCCCTCCCTCGCCCTGGTGTTCTCTCCCCGGTGTCCAGCAGGGGAAACACCCCCATTCTCATCTATCTGCCCTCCCCTCCTCTCCCTGATTGAGGCTGCCTCTCCCTCTAGGTGGTCCCCAGGGTCCAGCATGGAGCCCGCACACGGCAACCACTGCATTAACACTTGGCGGTTAACTGAAGGAAGGAAGGATCCGGCCATTCCAGCCCCGCACACAGACCCGCGGCTTGGCTTGAGACACTTGGGGCATCAGGCAGGACGGGAACTGAGGGCAGAGAACGTGGGGTTTCATCAGAGAGAGACGTGCGGTTCATCATGGCACAGGTTCTGACAGCAGAAACCCCTGTGGGGAGGGACCTGGCCCAGAAAGCTGCGGCAGTGTCACCTGCTGGAGCCACAGGCGGCCCTGAAACCAAACGGGCAGCATGGACGGATCTCGGATACTGAGCACAAGACACGCACGCCCGGGGACCGTGCATAGCAGGGTACTGCAAAAAACAGCTCCGAGACGTCCACCTCCAAGCCGGAGTGGCCCACGTACAAGAGTGCCTGAAAAGCCTCGTGGAGAAAAATGGCATTAACAGATAAGTTCATGTTGGCTCAAATCATGTTGTGATCCACGCCTAGCTTTCTCATAATGAGCGTTTTCACAGCGTTGTGGAGACCCCTCGTGTGTGTGACAACATGTTTCCCAGAAGCCAGGGAAGGGACAGGTGCGAGGCTCAAAGGCACGGCGTGCTGGGCGGGGGAGCGGCGGGCACTGGCGCAGGAGGGCGGGTGCCTGCCTGTCCACAGCTGCTGCCATCCTGGGTCTGAACCAGCAGGAAAAACGAGAACGGCACAGAGGGGAGCTACGTCCAGCCCGAGGTGGGTCGGAAGCCTTGAACTCTGTTTCAGTCGAGGCTGTGTGCTGAGGCGCCCTGAAGTGAGACAGACAGGGCAGCTCCCACACCCTCCCGAGACCTCTGGGCCCTTGGAAGTGAGCACGGGGGTTGTCTCAGAGATGAGCAAAGAGCAGGACAGAGCCGGGGCTGAGAGGAGGCAATGACACAGGAGACGAGAGAATTCTCCCACTCTCTGCACCCTTGGCCACCACCTTCAAGGCTCCCTGGGCCGTGGCCGGCTCTGCCCAACCATGCTGGTGCCTACACACTGCGCATCACCCAAAGGACCTTGGGCACCCAGCTGCCGGCCCTGCCTTCTGGGGGCAGTGCACTAAAGGCCTGACCACAGGGTTGGGATTTGAGGGGGACCCCAGAGCAGCAGGCACGAGGAGGCCTTGTATCCCAGAGAGGGACAGGGGCTCCTGCCCGCAGGGAGGGTGCAGGGATGAGGAGAGGCAGAAAGGGAGTGTCAGAACACATGGCTGGGACACCTCTGGGCAGTCCATGGCCAGGTGTGGTCTCAGGATGGGAGCTGGGGGCCCGGCCACTGCTGCTGGCAAGAAGCATTCAGGGCCTCATTCGAGGGGCGGGAGCTGGGGCCAGCACACAGAGTGCCAGGGGAGGCTGCTGGTGGGAGACGCACCCCTGCACAGAGGCCCGGGGCAGGCACCCTGTGCACGCTCTCCCGGCTTCCTCAGGATGAACGCCTGTCTGTATGATGGACAGCGCTGCTTTCTCATAGCGGTGGGACAGAACTCTAAACAATTAGATAATTGAATTAAAATCACTCCCGAGAGGAGAGCCGGAGAGGCCAATAGGCTAAACCTTGGACAGCTCCTCATTGCCAGGTGCCCGTCTACAGTGTGGGCTTCCAGAGAGCAGGCTAGGCGGCCTGCGTGTGTGCTGGCATCAATTAGTGATGTCTGCTTTGGACATGGGATGGCTTACCCTGTTCCATGTGCTGATGTGGGTCAAGGGTGCCATTCATAGTCATGAACAGATGGGCTTTCCTTAAAAATACGCCCCCTTCTTTCTACCCAGGCCACCACCAGGACCCTAGAAACCCAGACTCAGGCTGGCAGCTACCTTGGCCGCCCTTTATCCTGCATTATCTAAGGGCAGCCTGCTGCCTCTGCCCCTCCCCCCAGCAAGGCTGGAACGGGGCAGCAGCCTGTGGGCAGACCTCTGACAAGGCTGTGCTCACGCCCACCCCTTTTGCCTTCTGTGCCCTCTACCAATGGCCCCTGTCTGCCCTGACCCCTCTCTGGCCAGTGCTCCCACGCCTGGGCCAGAAGCCCTGACGTTTCAGGGGCTTTGAGACACCCACTGTGCAGCCCCAGGCCGGGGGCTGCACGTGCAGTTCAGATCTCCAAAGCAATGCAGCTTCTCCCGAGCTTTTGCTTCCCAGGGGGAGAGAAATGCCAAGTGGCTTAATCACAGGGGCTTTGATGTGCATCAGATGGTGGCCTCCTGAGAGCTGCCCCACGTGGCCGGGGCTCAGCCGGAGGCTCTCAGCGCAGGCGTGCTGGGGGGGGGGGGGGCAGCCGGACTGTAACGAGCTGCTCTCTCCCTCTCCATGCACTCACACAGCACACAGCCTTCCCTCCCCAGCATCCCACGGCTTTTCCAGGAATCTCTCACTCGGTGGCGTTAACATCAAGCCCAGAGCTGGGCAAGGCAGCCCGGACACGGCCCCCACGGGCTTGGCAGTGAGCCCCTGCCCTCCGTGCCAGGCCAGAGTGTCTCAACCTCCTCTTCACCATCGCAACACACCCCCCCCCACTGCACTGCCAACAGCTATTCTGGACTTTTTTTTTTTTCCTAATTGCCCCTTCCTCTTGCATGAAATTTCACTACTGTGTCCTCCCCCAACCTGGGGGTTCCAATCCAGTCGGTTTAGGGTGGGAAGAAAATTTTGCATTTCTAATAATTCCCAGGTAATGCTGATGCTGCTCGTCCGGAGACCACACTTTGAGAAGCTCTGTTGTCAAGGAAACCGGGTATCTCCTAGAGCCAAGTTCACATCCTGCTCGGCCACTTAGCAGCAGAGACCCTGAGCCAGCCCGTGCAGACTCCCGGGGCCTCGCGTGCCTGGTCTATGAACAGGGGACACTAGCTCCCTCGTAGGCCCCTCGCTCGTGCCCAGCCTGCATGCCCTGACCATGCCTGGGGCTTGCTCCCTCACTGCTGCAGGAGGAGGAGACCGGGAGAGGGACATGGGCCGCAAGGAGACAGGAGGCCCCTCCGGCCAGCAGACCGGTGCAGCCCCAAGCAGAGTGGGACCGCGGGAAGCAGCAGAAGCTCTGGCAAGATCGTGTTCTCCAAGCCGCATGCCCCCGGGTGGCAAGGGCCCCTCTGATGCTGGAGAGGATGGAATCCAGCACCAGACCCACCTGTCAGTGCGCGTGGGGCTGCCAACAGGCTGCAGACGGCAAGGCTTGGAAAAGCCCAGACTGCGGAGCCCCACCCCCAGATCCTGGCCCACTCATTCTGTGGTGAGGCCTGAGGATCCGCATGCTGAGCTGGTTTCCAGGGAACATGGATGCTGCCGGCTGGGGGGCCCCACCTTGAGAACCCCGGCTCTGGTCAATGAGCTCCTCATGATGGGGCACTGGAGCAGGTGAGGCGGGCCTGTGCGGAAGAACCCTGGGCCCAGACCCGCAGGGCTGTCAGAGCTGCCTTCCCCAGCCTCACCAGGCCTGGCTGTGGAGCAGGCGTGACAGGAGGGGCGGGGGAGCGGCTCGCACCTGCCGAGGCCTGCTACATGGAGGCAGCAGAGGCACACCGGTACTCGGCTCATCAAGGCGGGGCTGACGAATGGAAGTGGCCCACCCTGCCGGCAGACGCTCGGGAATACGGCCGCAATCAAGCTAGCACGCCTGTGGATTGGCCCAGCTGCCGTCCGTCTGGGGATCTGCTCTCAGCAGGGCTCAAGTGCACCTGCGCTTTTGGCAGTCACCACGCACAGGGTTATCTCGCAGCCGGCAGCATGGGGCCTCCACCCAAGAGCTCCAGGCCCTGGCAGCCCTACTCTGTCTCTTGCCGCGACTGTGGCTCTGGCTCAGACCCTTCATGTCAGTGAGAGATGTGGTACTTTCTGTGTCACACTTGTGTCACTCAGTACAATGTCCTTCATGTCCATCTACGTTGTCACAATGTCAGCATTTCATTTTTAAAGGCTGAACAATACTGCACACACACACACACACACCACACACTACACACATACTACACACACACCACACACTCACACCATATACCATATCAGTGCTACACACTCACACTACACATCATACCCTTATCACACATACTTACACCACACACTACACACACACTACACACTCACATCACATACCACACTCTAACACACAGTACATACTACAAACATACCACAAACACCACAAACACACCACACATACCACACACTGCACTCACACCACATACTACACACACCACACACTCATACAACCACACTCACCCCACACACCTCATACACCACAGTACACTCATCCCACACACACCATACTCATACATGACACATACACCCCACACTACACACACCACACACACCACACACGTACACCATATATACACCACTCACCCAGATACACCACTCACACCACACTCACCATACACACACACCATACACCACACACACACACACACACCATACACCACACACTGCATCCCACACACCACACACTACACACCCCCACAAGTGTTCTTGCACACACGCAGCACGTTTGGTGGCTCCCATATCCTGGCAGCTGTGAACACCTCTATTTTCACTGCTGACTGAGAAAGACACCAGCCCCAGTTAAAGGCAGGAAACGCCTTCTGAGAGGGTCCGTAACTCAAGGTCACGCAAGGTCACCCAGCACAGAAGAGAGGGTGTCTGAAACAAGCAGCAGGGGTGAATGAGGCAGCTACTCTCTCCAAAGGCGGCTCTGAAGCTGCCTCTCAGGCTCTCCCCGTCGCCTACACCTCCCGTCCCACGTGGCACCTGCCGCCAGCTCCGCCCCCACCCTCCTCAGGCTGGGCCCCCCCAGAGCTGCCATGGTCGGTCTCTCGTGGGCGGTGCCTGCTTGCTGCAGCCACCTCTCCCCGCCTCCACTGGTTCCACGACACTCTGACCACAGTGCACCTCTGGCCACATCCTCTGCCACCGGCCCCTCTGGTGGCTTCCTGCTGCTCTCAGGCACTGCCGGCTGCCTGCCTGGGCCCTGTCCGGCTGCGGCTGCATCTCCCCATGACCTGCCCTGCACTCTGCAGCAGTCATGTGTGACTGCACTTGCGTGGTGAGCCGCGACCCTGTGCACGCTCAGACCCGCACCCCGCCCACACTCAGACCCACGCACAAGCCGACTGTCCCTGGGTGAACAGGCCGCACCCCGCCTACGCTCAGATCCAAGCACATGTGGACCGCACCTGCGTGAGGAAGCCGCGCCCTGCCCACGCTCAGACCTGCATACATGCCAGGCTTCTGCTCACAGGCACCCTTCCTCGCTGGTTCCTGCACCCCTGCCGGTGCCCGCACCCCTGCCGACACCCGACCTGGCTGAGAGTTCCTGGGCGAGTCTCCCCTCCTTACGAGGGCTACTTCTCATTATGGACATTTCTGAACACCCAGGAAAGGAAAGTGAACAAATTGAACCCCCCCACACACACCGCGAGCCCTCGCTCCACAGCAACAGCACCATTTCCTGTGCCTCCTCTCTGCCACCGCCTGCCCAGGGATTAGTGTGGCCAGCTCACTTGCTTGGAGTGAAGCACAGCTTCTGGGATGGAGCCTCGGCCCCTTCTGCCTCAGGACACTTGCAAGGCTGCTGCCCAGAGGAGACCCTCCATCACGCCCTGAGTGCCGACTCTGAAGTCAGCTGCTCCCCCCAGGGCTCTCTTGGCCCAGCTCTCCTCACCCTAACATCAGCGCTGGCAGGCTTGAGGCACCATTGTCTCCATTCTACAGAGTGGAACACGATGCTGAGGTTACACGGCTGGTCTGTGGTAGAAGCCACGCAAGGCAATCTGACATAGAACAGAGCTGTCTGCACACAGGGAACAGTGGCACATGTGTAAATCAAATGCTCTCGTGGCAAAAAAAAAAAAAACAACTGGAAAGGAAGTAGGCAAATTTGATCTTAATTATACATCATGTGGGGCCCATGTTGTGGCACAGAGGGCTAAGCTATCGCCTGTGACACTGTCATCACATAGAGAAGTGCTGGTTTGAGTCCTGGTCACTCTGCTTCTGGTCCAGCTCCCTGCTAATGCACCTGGGAAGGCAGTGGATGATGGCCCAAGTACTTGGGTCCTGCGTTCACTTGGGAGACCTGGATGGAGTTCCTGGCTCTTGGCATCAGCCTGGCTTAGCCTCAGCTGTTGTGGCCATTTGGGGAGTAAACCAGCAGATGGAAGATATGTCTGTCTGTCTGTCTGTCTCTCTCCTCTCCCCCTCCTCCGTAGCTCTGTCTCTCCAATAAATATTTTTAAAAATCATGTTGTATTTGTTCCTGTGTATGCAGTATCTCCTCATTTCAGCTTGTCATCGATACTGACCCTATCAGGATCACTGATCATCTTTCTGGCACATGAAGCCTTCCGAATCTGGGTGCCGTGCTCACGGTGTCCCTTGGTTCCCAGCAGCCACTAGCCCAGGGCTCAGTAGCCATGTACTGATCACCAGCTGTGTTGGCCAGCACAGCTGCAAGTCAGGACCATGGACAGCAGCTCTCAGCACCTCTCTATGGACGCAGGAGGGATTGGATGAATGTGTCCCTGGGGCCTCTTTTTTTTTTTTTTTTTTTGGACAGGCAGAGTGGACAGTGAGAGAGAGAGAGAGAGAGAGAGAGAGAGAGAGAGAAAGGTCTTCGTTTTCCGTTAGTTCACCCCGCAATGGCTGCTGTGGCTGGTGCACTGTGCTGATCCGAAGCCAGGAGCCAGGTGCTACTCCTGGTCTCCCATGGGGTGCAGGCCCAAGCACTTGGGCCATCCTCCACTGCACTCCCGGGCCACAGCAGAGAGCTGGACTGGAAGAGGAGCAACCAGGACAGAATCCGGCGCCCCGACCAGGACTAGAATCCTGTGTGCTGGCGCCACAGGCGGAGAATTAGCCTAGTGAGCCAAGGCGCCGGCCCTGGGGCCTCTTATAATGAATCATCCTCAATATTCTGTGTCCCTTAGAGTCTCCCCAGCACCGTCCTCTCCACTGAGGGAACTGCTGACCCTAGTGCCTGAACCTCGGACTCCAAGTCCAGCGCTGTGCAGTGGGGCGGGGGCACAGTGCCCCTTAATGCAGGGTTGTCTCTGCCTGGAAGGGAGGGATGAGGCCAGGGCAAGCACTGGGAACACCCCCATTGGGCCCTGGGTGCAGGGATGTCCCTGGTGAGTGGCAAGACAGAGGGACAGGGCCCGTGCCAGCTCTGCCAGGAGACAGAACCTGTCACTCCCCAGCCTCGGTTTGGCCACAAGAGGCTGAGAACAAATTGATGGCGATAGAGCCGTAACTTACTGCTGAAGGCCTCTTTGATCTTGGCAGAACAGTGGGGTCGTTAGTAATGGGAGAGCACCGTGGGCGGACATAAATCCCCACGGCCACGGGGCTGACAAACAGCAGCGGGGCCAGCCGTAGGGAGCCGGCAGGTTAACCGCAGGGTGCCTCTGGGCTCCACCTGCATTCCCCCAGGCAGGGCAGGGCTCTCCCAGGTGCAGGGGCTGGGCTCACACCGAGGGCACACCAGCCCCGGCTGGGAAAGTGGCATGGGCAGACACGAGGGGGGGACCGGCCCAGTGGAGCCAGGCAAGAGGAGCGGGGAAGAAAAGCAAGGAGCCCTTTGTGCTGGTTTCCCGAGGGCAGAGTGGGGGTGACAAACTCCAGGCGAGGACAAGCGGGAGCCAAACACTGAGGCGGTCCCAGTGCTCCCTTGCCAAAGGTGCACATATGCCGCAGGTGCTGCCTTCTCCCTTTCCACACCCAGAGCAGACCCTACCAATTGAAGACTGCACTCATTCATTCCTTGACACTGAGCCCATTTGCCTCCATAATCTTCATGCAGCCATTACCAATCAATCGAAGATGGTATAGGAGAGGAGATCCATTGGTCACCCTTTCTAAAAGCCAGCAGGGGGAATCCTCTAAAGTCGCTCTAAGTGCTTTGGCCTTCCGAAGTTCCTGCCACTTGCCCCTGCCCCTGCACAATCCCCTCCCATAGGTCCACATCCTGGGTCCCCCTTCTCGTCCTTGGGAACCTCATCCAGGAGATGAAGGCCCTGAGGATTCCACAGGAAGCTGTGCAGCCCCTGTATCCAGACTGCAAGCACTGGGGCCCAGACACTGGAGGCACCACAGCTTAGCCCTGCTCCCCCTCCAGGGAGAGGGCGTGCTGGCTGGAGCCGAGC